>NC_135614.1:64887500-65537500 GCF_053574225.1 Canis aureus | reverse complement strand
TGCACCCCTCACTACTATTAAAAATCTATTTTATCCCTTTATTTACTTTGTTACAAGTTATAATTATGGATGATATAATTTAACTTACCAGTAATTATGCAAATTCATGAAAAATAGTGGTTTTTATCTGTTTTAATTAATTAATTTATTTTTGTGGCAATAATGAATGTGTGTATTATAACAATGCTATGAGTCCCATATGTTTTAAGAAAAAAAGGAATTTTTTTAAACACAGATCAGAAAGAATAATAGTATGTACATTAAATATACTATTATTTATTTCACTTTCTTCATTCAATCCTGGCAGAGACCATATTTAGATAAATTAATAATCATTTTCATTTATCTAATATATTTATTAATTTAAATTAATAAATCCTCATTTATTTCCTTTTTTAAAGATTTATGTATTTATTCATGAGAGACAGAAAGAGAAAGAGAGAGATAGGCAGAGGGAGAAGCAGGCTCTTCTCAGAAGCCTGATGAGGAACTTGATTCTGGATCCCAGGATCATGACCTGAGCCAAAAGGCAGTCACCTAACCACTGAGCCACCTAGGTGTCCCACCTCATTTATTTCCTATTGGACATTTAACTACAATGTCATAAAAGAATAGAAAAATTCAACACATTTCTGAAAGCTGCCACCTGCTTGGAGTGTAGATGCTAAAGCCAAAATTCAACGTGACTGGATTTTTCAATAAACTGGTTGACCTATTTTTTTCCAGAAATGTTCACCATTCAGTCACAAGAACCATTGGCAAACATCCACCTTAAAGACTTAAACATATCAGCTCATATCTAAGAACTTTTTATGTCTATGGCTTTATGTAAATCTGGCCTATTCTTTAGATCTGACAAATTACCAACTACTTAAAAAAAGGCATTTTTTTAAGTTAAAAAATATTCTTGGGTAGGAATAACAATAAGTGATTAACTGTAAGTTAAAACTCTTTCCTAATTTTGAGAACTGTAGGTAGAAAAGGAGGGATATTGCAGAGTGGGTAAAACTAACACAATTTATTGAATGTAAAAATTAATTTGAAAACACATTAAGTTCAGGATATGATGATACCTCTCAAAGATGGGGGTGGAGTATGTATTCAAGCTAGAGACAAGGCAGTCCTCCAATTGGTAATGTTTGCTGATAAAGCTTGTTCATGAATTTTCATATCCATATGATTGGTGCTCAGAATGGAACCAGTGCCTGGAGAACAGAGGGGAGAAAATCAGGGTGATGGAGAAAGGAATATTTACATATGTAGCTAGCTATGCTCCTTGGAGAATAGAAAGAAAAGCTTTTTAAGATGAGTCTTAATTTATAGTGTTTTATCAGTGAAGTTCTGAGAAAAGAGTAAATAGTACTTTTCCAGTTTCTAGCAAGAAGTAAATAGTAAATGAGTGCCTTATTTGTTTTATAATATCTTTAACATAAATTAAAGTGTAATAGAGGGTAGGGAAAAAAAAACCAACAAAGTTTTCTTAAAGTTTCCAGACCAAACGCCAACATTTAAACAACAATATTAAGTTTATATAAATGGAGGTGCTTTAACCCAGACAGGCTGGCAAATATAACGCTTAAGTGAAAAAGGCACCAAAATGCTTCCTCCTCTATTAAAACCCCAAAGAATTTTAATTTAAACTTAATTAGAGTTTTAAGTAAAACGTTACACATTAATTATCCAGTCTCAAAGGACATGCAAAATAATGTCCTTTCACAGGAAGTTGGTTCAGCATTGACTAACTGCCAACTGTCAGACTAAGGAATTTTTAAAGGGACCTGCATGCAGAAGTTTAAAAAGGTAGGGGAATTGAGATCATATAAACATATATATGTATAATTAGTATAACTTTTATAATTCTCTGTGACACTATATTTTGTAATGAAAGACAGCAGATTGCAAGTGGGGAAAAAAGTATTCATTTATATATGAGAAATAAAATGAGAAAGATAATTTTACATAAATCATCACTTTTCTGTTTTAAAAGAAATAACTTCAATCAAGAAAATATTCAAGTTTAGAGATTCATGTCCTTACAATACACAAATCTTTTCCAAGTTGGTCTTAAAAGTCTATTTGCTTATTCCAGTAAACAAATGACAAATCTATAAATTAAATACATAACCCATGAATAATGGCATCTCAATGAATTTATAAGTGAAATGTAGAAAATTCTCACATGTAAAATATGTCATTTATATTTATTAACTTCAAATTTTACATGTACATAATGCAAGTAATTGAACTTGAAATACAGAAAATCATCATTCCTAAGGGTTTAATGTTGATTATGAGCCTAGACATTGGCCAGTCTTCAACAAATAACTTCAACCAAGGTCCATTTGCAAAGGTTCCAGATCACCATTAGCTGTTTGAATCGAAACTGAAGTAAAGTTTTCATTGGGAGAATTTTATGTTCCCTAAAATTCTTGCTCCTGGGAAAGTAATGGAGTTGTAATCTACCTCTATTTTCTAATAGTATTTAGCATATTGCCATGTGTATATGGTTTTGAAATATACATTTTTACATGTAAATGGAAAACTATCAGCTATCAGGCTCAAGAAGAACCATTGTTTCAATGTCACTCCAAAGGCTAGAAAAGACCAATGCCCCAGTTCAAGCAGTCCTCTCTTGGAGCCAGTTTGTCTTTTTATTATATTCAGGTCTCTTTTTTTTTTTTTTTAAGATTTTATTTATTCATGAGAGACACAGAGAGAGAGAGAGAGAGAGGCGGAGACACAGGCAGAGGGAGAAGCAGTCTCTCCATGCAGGGAGCCCAACTTGGGACTTGATCGTGGGTCTCCAGGATCAGATCCTGGGCTGAAGTCATCACTAAACCACTGAGCCACCCAGGCTGCCCTATATTCAGGTCTTTAATTGACTGGATGACTACTACTATAGCAAGCTACCTTATTCAGTCTATCTATTCAAATGATAATCTCATTTAGAAACACCCTCCAAACATACCCAGGATAAATTTGATCAATTATCCTGAGTGCCCCCTAATCAAACTGACACAAAAGTCATCACAGTGACTAATCTGGTAGTGCAACTCAAACCTTCTTTCCTGAAGGGGCTGAGCTCTTTGTAATCATATCATTCTCAGGCCAAGGTTGCTGTAAAAGTCCGCTTACAATTTTAACAAGAAAATATAGTACTTCAAGGTACCAACGTAGATGACCTGGGCTCCACATGTACTGTTCCATGTTGAGATCACTTGCAAGAGTAATCATTTTGTCTACTTGATATTAAATTTCTTTTAAAGATTTGATGCACAATATATGTGGTCTTCTTTTTTTGTCCTATATTGAGCATCAAGTTAAATTAATTCCTTGGTGGTAAGTTCTTTGCTATTTGAAATTAATAATTTTTCATCATTTCCACTATTAACTTCAAAAAATCTGTTTGCAGGCTCTAAAGTTGTTTTTTTTTTTTTTTAAGATTTATTTGTTTTAGGGACAGAGTGAGCATGAGCAAGGGGAGGGGTGGAGGGAGAGGAAGAAATCTCAAGTAGACTCCTGCTGAGCACTGAGTCCAACTTGGGGACCGACTTAGGACCCAACACAGGGCTTGCTCCCACAAGGCTGAGATCATGACCTGAGCCAAAATTAAGAGCCAGCTGAGCCAGGTGCCCCACAAGCTCTAAGGATTTTTGCTTTCCATCAGCCATTTCCTAAAACGTTGGAAAAGAGTCACAAATTGTGAGACGAAGTATCTTTCACATTTGTTCTTTGTATGTTGTGATGCATTTTGCCAAAACCTGATTGCTAAGTTTTAAGGACTTTCTTGATGTTAAAACTAGTCCATAAATCTGTTAATGGAGTAATACCATACCAGCTACTACACATACTATTTGAGAATCCAAAAAAGACCACTTAGATACGATCTTCCCAATCAATAACTACAGGAACTAAAAACATAACGGGGGGGGGGAGGCTACTCAGATAAGATGTTCCTAATCAATAATAGAGGAATGTCTGGGAACTTATCTGTTATCAAAAGAGGTTTGTTTGCAAGATTTTCCTCCTTCATGTATTCCATTATGAATAATCACAAAGATAACACTTCCTATAATCATTAAATGCTTGTTTCACAAAGCACTCTTCAATGATCCCTTAGGGGCCATGTGGTTCAGGGAATGACAAGCTTACAAATTTTTAGCTTAACAGTATTCCATAATTTCCACCTAGAAGCAATGCTAGCCTATCCTTGAAAGCTTCAGGTGTGTGGCACTGTCTTCTCCCAGTTATCTGAAATAAACCTACATGATGACATTCATCTCTAAAGATATCCAATTTCATCAAAATTGAAAATGTGCTTTTGCATAATAACCATGTTATCAATAATTTCCTGCAATTTATTGAGGAATATCAGCAGCAGTTGCTTCACCTATGACTTTCAAATTACATAGTCATGCATAGTTGTAAAAGCTGTTGAAGCATCCTGAACCTACTTAAACTAAGGTCTTTCGGTGACCTAACTTCTCCCTTTCTTTTCTTCAAGTCTTTGAAGATGTTGAATGCTTTCTGCTGTTTCAACATGGTTCTCTATGGCATTTCACAATGACTGGGGCTTTTAATACACAATGCTTGGTTATTTCTCTAGTTTTTTAGTACCAACAACAATTTTCACATTTTTTTTTCTTTTCTTTTCTTGTCTTTTTTTTTTTTTTAACTTTCTCACATAAAGAAAAATTATTGCATGTCTGGTAAACAAAGACAAGTGCTTTGCCTGGCTTATGTCTTTTATGAGTTCTCATCTCTCAATTCAATTTAGCACTTAGAATTTTTCTATCAATGAATGGATTTTCTGGACTTCAGGTTTGCCTAATTTCTTAAAAGATCCTTTCACTTAATAATGTAAAGAAGACAATAGATAATGCACAATACTTTTAAACAAAGATCCTATTAGAAGAGTTAAGATATGACTAAAACAATCTACACACTCTCATTCAAACTCTTAATGCAATATAATTGTTTTTACTATTACTATGTTCTCAATAATGAATGTGGGGGAAATTTTGCAAGTATTCATAGTGAGTATGTGGTTAAGAGTTCAGATAAGTGATAACTAGAGATACATGTATATTTGTAATATTATATGATTCAGTGATGACTCATTCACATGTGAAGAGAATTGTTTTTATTTGGACCTCTAAGCAAGTGTGAGTGGGATACAGCTGTCAAGAGGATTTGAATTTCTTGAGAGTGTGGGTAGAACAATGCTTCCAAACCCAGAAAGAAAATACTATTTACATTAAAAAATATGAGGCTAGTGGGGAAAACAGAGATTTATTTGGAAAATAAGAACTAAATGAGTATTCTGTCATAAAAGCAAACAGAAGAGAGATTATATAATGAATTATGCCAGGAATTTGAGAAAATGTTTTATTTTTACATGGAAACTTGAGGCAGCTTTACATGATCCTAAATTTTGTGATTAGTTTAATTACTCCAAGTAACCTTTACACTTTTGATACATCTTAGAAAATAATAATACAAATTATAGTATATTTTGTTATTCAAGAACATTTTCATATAATACATCAAATGGTAGTTTCAGAAGACCACCAAGGAAGAAGCTAAAAAATAGTTGTCTTTGGATTCTTGTTAATATTTATTTTGAAGTCTCGAGTCTATGCTACCTAGTAAGAATGCATCACCACCTTGTGGAAATTCCCTCAAACTACAGACACATGATCCCAAGATCCAGATGGATTCAACAGACTAGTAGATCAACCTATTTCATTTCCACTTAATTTAATTTGACTATTATTTCTTTTTTAAAAATATTTTATTTATTTATTTGAGAGAGCGAGAGAGAAGGAGAGCACAAGTGGGGGAAGGGGCAGAAGGAGAGGAGGTAAAAGCAGACTCCCTGATGATCAGAGAGCCCTGGGATTACAACCCCAGTGGAAGACAGATGCTTAACCAAATGAGCCACCCATGTGCCCCAATGACTATAATTTCTATGTAGCTCACAACTTAATCTTTCAACTCAGCTTCCCTTTTCAGTGCTAGACCTATCCTTTGCTTTCCTATCTGATGTTCTGCGGCCACATCATAACTTCCCAACCAAATTCTTCATAATAGTTCTATTTAAATTAGTGGACACTCATATAATGTTCATCCATCCAAGCTAAACACTTTAGCTTTCTTTGACTTATAAAAATCTCCCATAAAAATCCACTCCAACTTAAAATTAGTCACCAAATTCTGTAAATTATAATTCTTAAATGTCTTTCCCACTTATCTTCTTTTTATTTCTATTAATCTAACAAATTCTAGTTTATGCCTTCAAAAATTGCATAGCCAGGCCATTTTAACAATCTTATATCCATATCTATGCTTTTAGTATCTCTTCTTCCCCCATTGCCACTATTAATACTGCATCTTTTCCCTTGTTAATCAGTTTACTTGATGTCTTAGGCATTATGGCTTCTAATAGTCCTATCAGTGTCTATATGTTCCTTGCCTTCTTTCCTACTAGTGTGATGAATATCTGATGTTCCAACCATATGCTCTACTTACTATGTTTCAAATATGCTCTATTGCTTTCTTACCTCTTTTCTCAAGCTCATACCTCCTCTCTTTGATATGCCCTTACATCATATCTGGATTTCAAGATCCTTGTGAGTTTGAACATTTGTCTGAAGAAATGTTTGGGTTTTTTTGTTTGTTTGTTTAAGAAATGTTTTTTTTTTTAACATTTCTGCAGTGATGGATGGTAAACTTAAAGACCTTTTTCAGGCTCTTCTCTATCTAAAAAGGTATTCCAATCTGGATGTTAAAGGGATACACAAAGGTGTAATGGATATTCACTTGACAAGCTATGTAGCTAAATCCATATTATAATGAGTAGCATTTTTAAAAATTGACATATAAAAAAGAGAGTGTTTCTCATCATCTATCTTAATTTTAATTCACTTAGTTTGATATATAGCTTTTGTTCTTTCTGTGTAAAATACTGAACAACTATTTAATAAAGTTTAACAAGCATTTTGATCTTTCAACTTCATGTGATATCCCAAATCTCCTCACTAAGTTTGCATTTTAATCCAATGAATTTCATGTTTTTAAAAAGAATCATGCATATAACTTTAGCTTTCAATAGATGATTTCTGTGTACTGAGCAAAACAATATAGGGTGAGTTAATGAGAGAGGAATTGTCACAGGGTGGCAGATATAAGTGATGACTAGGGTTGGGTACATGTTTAGAATCAGATCAGATCACAATTGCAACAGAGGTTTTCCAGGAGATTTGGCAGGATTGTAAGGAGGCAAAATAAAACACCTTTAAGCAAGATGTACTAAAAACAGATCAGATAAGCAGTATTTGAAAGAAGATGAAACAGAGGAGGCAGTCTTTGGTCAAGTTTTTAAGCAGCACCAGGGAGAGCTCCCTGCATATGTCAGTCTCCATTTGCAGGAAACTGGTGGTGTATTTTTTTTTTTTTTTTTTTTTATCACTAGCAGCTAGGAACTTTTCAGATGGACTTGATTCCCAAAGGTAGTCTAACTGACAGCTTAGATCTCTGGCCTGTTTAGTCACATCTCAGTCCTCAGTGGAGGAGGCTTCATTCTTATAAATCTAAAAATTATTGGGATGGTAATCCAGGTTGATTTGAAGCATGGGTTAGATTAGTTTTGGTGGAAAGAAGATTCTCCTAAAGTCTCAAGTTCATTGTGGTCAAGTCTTTTGTTTGTTTTTCTCCACCTTATAATCACCCTGGAGAAGTGGACTGAAAAAAGTCACCTTGCCCAAAATTATATCTGCCTTTCAAGGCCAGCCCACAGTCAGTGACTCATTGATTCAGTGTTATAAAGGCCAAGCTCTCTTTTCCCAACTCAGAGCAACTCTGAAGAGCCATTAAAGTTTCAAGCCCTTCATGGTATCACCTGAGGCCTCACTGGGACTGTACAATAGTACAATTTCTTATTTAGCCCAATCCTGCTTCATTCTCTTCTCCCACAAGTGTTGATCCTGAGAATGCCCACCATGGGAAAGATACTAAACAACCAGATGGATAGAACAATTCAGCCAGTTGACATCAGTCCAAATCCATCATTAACCACCACAGTGCTAATAAAATGGGCACATAAATAATAGTAGCCATAGAAGCAGAGGTGGTGGCTAAATGTGGGCTAAAGATGGTGGGTTTTTACTCACCAAAGCTGATATAGCTACTGTTATAGCTGAATTATCAACTGCTAGTCATAGAGACCAACAATGAGCACCTAATATGGCACTGTTCCTTGAAGAAACAAATTAGTCACTTGGTGGTAAGTCTATTACATTCGATCCCTCTACCATGATAAGTGTTATTGGTATACCTTGCCAGTGACTGACATGTATTCCAAGGGTGAGGGTGACTTTATTGTCCATACAGGTTTAACTAGCACCATCATTCAAGGGCTTACAGGATGTTTGATATACTAACACATCATGCCCTATAACTTTGCAGTAGACATATGGGTCCACTTCACAACACAGGAGTTATGATAGTGAGCACATTACTATGAAGTCCACTGGTCCTGTCACATATTACACACACAGAGGCTTATGGCTTTGTAGAGCATGAAATGACCTATCAAAATCACAGCCAAGGTGCAAGTTTGGATATGTTACCATGTAAGGATGATGGTACTATCCTCCAGGGAACAGTGTACACAGTAAACAAATGACTGTTATAGAATCCAACAACCCCCATAGGTATAATACATAGATCTGAGAACCAAATGACAGAAATAGCCATGGCCCTGCCTACCTGATTCCCAGTGACCTACTTGTGGAACTTGAGCTTCCCAAATCTGCGATTCTGCAGCCCATATGCAATGACTAGTAAATATGGAATTATAAGGACTAGCTTCCTCACCTTAATTTTGGACAAGCTAGAAGGGCCATCCTAGCTCCAGAACAACCCATAAGGTAGGCCAAAGCCTTTGCTACATTTGCATCAATGCCCAACTTTCGCCTCTTCCTAACCCTGCTCTCATCCTTTTGCAAAGAACAAAATTGCTACATACCATCTTTAATTTTGAAGTTTGCTTCCCAGGGCACCCAACTGATGACAGCTACTAATAGTATATGGATCTGGTAGTTTTGTGGATGATATAAACTTCTGTTAATAACTACAATAGACATAACCTTCATGATCCGTGAAAGAAATTCTGTTATGAATATTTAGTTAGATTATCAATGTGTTCAATTGGTGGAAAAGTATAAGCTCTCTGGACTGATTCTCATTTTTACCCAATAGAAATTTAATCTATTCACTTCAAAACATCCTTAACCATTGGGAAAACATCTTAATATTGAAGAGAACTGAAGTTGTAAAGCCTTAGTGTCTATATTCCATAATCACAAGATTATATCATATATATATAATTTAATTTTTAATAAATGTGTCCCAGGTTTTAGTTTCAGGAAGCTCATTACTCAAGTAGAGCAAACTGTTATCTGTCTGGTCAGGAAAAGGAAAGTGTTGATTAATCATATTCCCCTTAATAGAGATTCCATATGTACTGTTTGAATGAGAAATTTACAAATAATTCAAACACATCAATATACACTTAATGTCTAGGTGACTATGAAAAGAATCTAATATCTTTTTAAAATGAGCCAAAAGTCATTTTAGGATCCTATTACATTACAGGTTTATCAATAAAGACGTTGTAATTTAGACTCACAGGAACAACTGGTAAGAAAGACTTCCGATTGATCTACTGTTGGAGCCCAGAATGACTATTATACTGTCACAATACACTTTGAACTACATATTCTAGGTGCAAAGACCACCGGAGACTATCATGCTATCTTTTAACCATATGCCATAGTTGTAAAAAAAATAGATGACATGTTTGTTTAGCTTTCAAGTTATAAACTAGTTGGTCAGTATGTGTGACTTAAGAATAACTGGGGGAAAAAAGTGAACAGTACGAGTAAACAAATGCAAAAACATGATAGGTCGGTATTAAGTATCACGTGTACCTATCCCCTCTGCTCCATGGAAATCGTTGTCAATGAGAAGCTCCTTCATTAGTATCTTTGCTCACAAAAGAAGACAAGGTTGTTCTGATATATTTCCTCTGAACAACTACAACTCACTTTATGAATACATCTGACATGCACTGGGTATCATTGCAGCATTCACCCAACCTTGTTGTCAAGGAAACAGACATCACCATCACTTAGAAAGTAGTGAAAAGAAATCTGTAAAAGAACAGAAATGTATTGTATATTGCAGGGTAAGAGTTCTTTTCTCTGAAAGAGAATTTGATGAGTTTCCCATTTTAATGAGTTGAACCCAAACTCACTGCAAAGCATAAAATCTGAGCATGATAGATAAGATGCTATAAACAATGCTCACTGATGGCAGAATAATAACAAGGGTCAATTGGCTTTATATTTACAGATAGATTCATTACAGAGTATGCTCATTAAACCCAACATAAGATACGCCATGTCTGCATACGAAAATTATTAAACTGGCTTAATTGAGCAAATTAGTCATTTTTAAAAAATTAGCAGCTATAAATAAGTATATAAGCAGTTGACTAAATGCAACTAATTCATTTTGAATTGTAAATTCATTTGTTTGGGAGATGTGTTTTTGTTAAAGTCAATGTATTAAACGATTAAAAACTCAGCTTCTGATTCAAATATCCTTATAATCAAATCGCAGCTAATTTCCAAAGGGAGAGAAAAAGATGGCACTTTCAGAGGGGTTTAAATGAAAATAATGAAGGATTTATTTACAGAGATGTGGGAAAGTAGAAAGAAATAACAGGAGACATCAAAGAACCCCAGGACCAGCAAAAATGAAAACCATTACTACCCTCAAGAACTCAAGGAATGGTAGTTCCAGAATTTGGTGAGAGTGGAAAGAACACCTAACAGAAGCTATAGCTACATAAGAAAGCAGACTCTCTATGCAGCAGGACAGGAAGGGAGATGGAGTGACAGTACAGTAATGAAAAGCAACACCATTTCTCTCTTCTTTCACCACCAAGCTTGCTGACCTCTCCCTTTAGTTAAAGCCAATCAGAAACCAGAGAAAAAGAGGGCCTGGATCATGCAATGTGAATAGTTCAACCTCCCAGAGCCATGCAGAGTGGAAAATTGATCTAGGGAAATGAATAGAAAATGATGTCCAACATATCCACTTATTAGTTATATTACATATTACTTAATCTATATATCTGTTTCATCATCTCTAAAATGCAGTTAATAATAGTATCTTTCTTACAGGGACATTGTATATGAAAATGGCTAGAAAAACCTAACAACTCAATAAACCTTACTAATTATTATTTCCCCAAGTCAGTTTTTTTTTTCAATGAAAAATGTTGAAGTAGTCATGCCATGAGATATGGAGAAGGTAACTTGAGAAGTTGAACATTTAGAAGATATTCAAAATATAAAGGCCTACATATATACAACCATGTTAACATTAAACAGAATATTAGTTTGACATTTTTTCCATTCTTCAAAAAAGAAAACACTCTTCGAATGATAAAAGTAACTCGTTGTTAGTCGTGAAATGTGTAAACACAGTCTCTAGTTTTAATCTCCCTATAGCAGAGACTTCAATTTCTTTCACATTAATAGGCTAGTTGGGGTCTGTGGTCTGCAAACAGAAAAATGGCTCCCCAAAGATGTCCATGTCCTAATCCTCAGAATCTGTGAGTACATTACTTTATGTGGCAAAAGGGATTTTGCAGATGGGATTAAGTTAAGGATTTTGAACTGAAGACATTATCCTGGATTACATGGGTGGGCTTAATGTATCCACAAGGGTCCTTAGGAGAGGGAGGCAAGAGGGTCAGAGTGAGAGGAGGACCTGAGACAACAGAGCAGAGGGTGGAGTGATTGGAGGAAGGCCAGGAGTCTAGGAATACACAGTCTCTAGAAACTGGTAAAGGCAAGGAAACTAACTTTCCCCGAGAGCCTCCAGAAGGAATGTAGTCCTGTAGACACCTTAAATTTAGGACTTCTGACCTTCAGAACCATAAGAGAATAAATTTGTGTTTTTTTTAAGCCACAAAATTTGTGATAATCTGTTACAACAGAAATAAAAAATCGAATACAGGGTCTGTGCTAATTGTTTCTGGCTTCCCAGATCAGATCCATTTTCTACTTCTCCATCTTGATCTGTGCCATAGAAGGCTAACCTCTGGCTTCTAGCTGAGATCAATGAATGGGAGGTACCAGCAGGCAATGGGAAGCTGGAAGAGAGAGGTAGAGTATTTATTCCTATGTGACCCATGATCACTGCCCTTTTGGCCACAACTGTCCTCCCTTCTGCAGCTTCTAGCATCTGAAGCATAGGGATGATAACGACTCCCCACTGCTGCTAGCCCCAGCTGTTTCACTACCTCTTGGTTCCCTTAACCCTGCCCGCACTTACCTAAATAATCCTTTCATTAATAACTCTCGTTAAGCCCTTTGAGTGTGCCATTTCTTTGCTGCCAATACACTCTGATTCAACGCAGAATATCTTTTTCATAATTATTCATTTAAGATTCAATTAATTGTGAGGCACGTGAGTGGCTCAGTCGGTTGAGTGTCCAACTCTTGATTTCAGCTCAGGTCATGCTCTAGGGGTCATGGGGTCCAGCCCCACATGAGGCTCCATGCTCAGTGGGGAGTCTGTTTGAGCATTCTCTCCCTCTCTCTCTGACCCTTCTCCTGCTTGCAAGGACACTCTGCTCTCTCTCACTATCCCTCTCTCTCTCTCTCTCTCTCTAACAAATAAATCTTTTTTTTAAAAGAATTCAATTAATTGAGTCTTAAATTGTCCTTGAGGTGCTCTGAAGGAATCCCAAACATAAGAAAGTTTGAAAGTACAATAGTCTACCAGTAATTAAAATTTTAAATTGTTCATCTTTCAGATTGAATTATAGTGTCTGTCCCCACTACAAAGAAACTGAATCCTCATCTGTTAACACACACACACACACACACACACACATTTACAGTGGTTATATATATTTACACATAAAAAAATAACATTTACCAAATGTCACAAAAATACCTTCAAAGAGAAAAAAAATGTGTTTTAGGCACTTTTAAAACTAATTAGCAAAGGCAGAAAGAAGAATAGAGACATTTTTCATTAGGTAATACAATTCACTGCAACACTAAAGGTCAATTAGATATAACAGATCATTACAAGAATAAACAGTAAGTAGGATTTAATTTTAAAAATGTGTGTGCTGGGCAGCCTGGGTGGCTCAGCAGTTTAACGTCACCTTCAGCCCAGGGTGTGATCCTGGAGACCCGGGATCAAGTCCCATGTCGGGCTCCTTGCATGGAGCCTGCTTCTCTCTCTGCCTCTCTCTCTCTCTCTCTCCCTGCCTCTCATGAATAAATAAATAAAATCTTAAAAAAAATGTGTGTGCTCATCAGGAGCACATGTGTTTTATTTATAGTCTATTAAACCAATTACCATGGCTGTTTTCAGAAACCTTATCAATGCAATGCCAAATATCTAGACTGATCAAAGATATTCAGTCAATCTTCTAGAGATTTGCTATGATATGGAAAATAAATATCCAAAAGACTGATATCCAAAATACATTTATCACTTTACATCTGGCTCTTTTATACTGTGTGTATATATACATCAACTTAATTATGCCCAAGTAAGAGCTGGGTCAAAGTCGCCAATAGAAGGAAGTTTGTATGAACTTAAATCACAAACATTCACACTTCATCAAATTTGATAAATTAGATAAAGTGATAAAATAGCATAATTTTTACAACCCTCCACCAGTCCACTCAAATTGGTTAAATAACTTTACTTCATGCAAATCTTGAAAGTCTTTCTCGATTTTATAAATAAACCCTATAGATTAAGTTTTGCTACAGGCAGATGAGGAAAGATTCTGGAAAATAAAGCTAAAGTTCTCCACCAAGTGGGGTTGATATTTTTTTCTACATCAATTAAAATTGGCTTTGGTTACCATTTTGTTATATTTTCTACCTCTTCTCACTTTATTCATGGATGAATGTCACAAAGGACAGAGGACTGGTGATGGTTCAAAGCACATTATCACTACTGGACATGCCACAAAGAGTCTTACATATAGAGACATGATAATGTCAGTTCTACACTCTCACTGAAACAAAGATAGAAGAGTAGACTTCACTCTCTAGGTAATGCATATTTTAAAAATGCCTCAAATCAAACGATTGTAAAATTATAAAACTGGTTAAATATGCACATTAAGATTATAATTTTAGCATTTACTTTTATCTATAAAATAGGTTCCTATCTCTAAGGCCTATTAAGAACAGACAAGATTTATGCTCATGTTGTCTGCATTAAACACTTGTTTGAACTACACTGAGCTGCCTTCATTAGACTTACTGGTACTTGTTAGTAAAACAATGTGCTAGAAGTACACATATATGTGTAAATACTTGCATTTCCAAGATCAATTTAACATTTTTACACAATATTATGATAATTTATACTTTGTAAGAGAACTAAGATCGGATTTTAATTAATATATATGATAGTTGGTCTTTGTTATGAGGTATTAGCTTCTGTTTAACTTGATGTGTACTATAACATGTGTGAATAAAGTTATAATGTTGTGATATAATATCACACATTACATCATGGATGGTACTTACAAAATACATGCACAACATTAATGAATATGTGCTCATCTTAGTATTTATTGGCATATTACACACACACACATATGTGAATATGTGCTCATCTTAGTATTTATTGGCATGTTAAACACACACATAAACATAAATATATATAGGTAACATGCCTGGAATCTCTAAGAAAAAAATAAAGCTATGTATTTCTACATGGCTAGAAAAAATATAATAATCATCAGCAAATTATTAACTAGCAATTAAATCCTTAGTGTCCTTCCCATTCTTAAGTCTTTGGTGACTTGAACAGAAACAGATCTACTATATCCTTCCTAATGCTACTACTATCACTCCTACCAATGATAATAACAGTAGTAATAATGGTAGTGATGATGATGATGATAATAATAATAATACCATTACTTCCATCACTACAATGCCTATAGAATCAATCTGCTTGGTATTTACAAATTATTTTCATCAATTATCTTAGTTTTTTCACATCAACCCTGTGATGTTAAAATATAATCTTTAATATTAGAAGTACAGAGGTATGCATTACACAGTTAATATTAGAGATATAGCGGTATAGGGATCCCTGGGTGGCGCAGCGGTTTGGCGCCTGCCTTCGGCCCAGGGTGTGATCCTGGAGACCCGGGATCGAGTCCCATGTCGGGTTCCCGGTGCATGGAGCCTGCTTCTCTCTCTGCCTGTGTCTCTGCCTCTCTCTCTCTCTGTGTGACTATCATAAATAAATAAAAATTTTTAAAAAATAGAGATAAAGCAGTATAGAGGTATGATGCATCACATCAATCTTTTGATTTTAAAATATAATCTTTAATATTAGAGGTATAGAACTATGGTAGAATAGGAAAATTAGATTTGTCTCATGTATCTCTTGCAACTAAGACTTAAACTTTACCTTCTCTATGAGTAGACTTTCCACACATGAATTTAGGAAATCTGAAGCAGATACCTTCAGAATGCATTTTCTGGGTTGGTGTTTGAAAATCAACCAAACCTCAGGTAAGTGGGCTGCCTCAACTCACCAGAGGCATCAACTGAGAGCAATGAGGGTGCTTCAGTGGCCAAATAGGAATAGGAAATAAACCTAGAATGGATAAACCAAGGGTGGGAGACTATGCCTGACTGTATTATAGTCCAGATCATCTTTTTGGGCACTTGAGCTCAATCACGACCAGCCTAGGCATACAAATGACTCTCATAGAGTTCAGAGTTTGGCAGGATATCCCCTCCAGCATCTGGGCAATTATACCATATGATGTGGAAGGTGATAAAAATCACCTGCTTCATCAAGGTACCTTCTCAAGAGACAGCAATACCTGTTCTCTTTCCCTTTAATTTATCAGGTGACCTGGATATAAAATAACATTTCAGTTTACAGATTGCAGGAGGCATGTGTATAGAACACCTGGCAAAATTAAGAACCGAGAAACTGAATAATGAATTTGGTGCCCTTTTGGCTGCTAAGCTGATCTATGGTAACTGCTTACTCATCTCAAAGACTTGATGTAAATGCATGTTCTATGGCAGCCTTTCAGGAGTTATGGAAAGAAGGTTCGGTATTGTGCTTACATCACACGTTTTTCAACAACGTTAAATGAAAGATTCTGAAAGATTTCATCCTTTGAATACTGAAATTCAATCCAAACACTCAAAGATAACTCTCATTTTCTGACTTTTTTCTAGGAAATTACAAGTTTTCCTTACTTATTTTTACAAGCAATCCACATTTCATTTCAGATAACTGTGCACTTTGTAGAGAAGGTTTGCAATACTTGAAAGACTGAAAAGGTGAGGAATGCACAATATTCCAGCTGGAACTTCAGAGTGAATTTGGAAAGGGCCACTTTCTTTAATAAAAAGATGGGGTACAGTGTGAAGAAGAAGAGGCTAGAACGACCCCCGGACCAGCCAAAGCCCGTGCCACTGAGTCCCCGCGTCCAGCGCTTGCGTCCTGCCGCCGTCACCACCATGCCCAAGAGAAAGGCTGAAGGGGATGCTAAAAGAGATCAAGCCAAGGTGAAGGATGAGCCACAGAGAAGATCTGCAAGGTTATCTGCTAAACCTGCTCCTCCAAAGCCAGAGCCCAAGCCTAAAAAGGCCCCTGAAAGGAAGGGAGAGAAGGTACCCAAAGGGCAAAAGATGAAAGCTGATGTTGGCAAGGATGGAAATAACCCTGCAGGAAACGGAGATGCCAAAACAGACCAGGCACAGAAAGCTGAAGGTGCTGGAGATGCCAAGTGAAGTGTGTGCATTTTTTGATAACTGTCTACTTCTGGTGCCTGTACAGTTTGAAATATTATTTTTTATCAAGTTTTATAAAAATGCAGAATTTTGTTTTACTTTTTTTTTAAAGCTATGTTGTTAGCACACAGAACATTTCATTGTTGTTTTGGGGGAAGGGCATATGTCACTAATAGAATATCTCCGAAGCTAGATTGATAACAAGGGGAAAAACACCTTTCCCTTCTAGTTTTGAGAAACTTCCTCTGGACTCCCAGGAGGAGGGATTCTTTGATGTTGGCATACATGAGCCACCTTGGTGGTGTGGAAAGACTAAAATTCATTTTTTTATGTCCTCTTCTCTCTCTCTGCCTTCAACATAGACTTGATTCTCTTAAACCCAGAGACCTGTTGGAACCTGACCCCAAGAAATGGTTCCCAGTATGTTATGCAATCCGGACTTTACATTGTCACCACTGAGATGGCGTCCCTCAAGAGTTCCTTTTTTTTTTTAGCTTGTAGATCTTCAGATTGATAATTCTACCATTTTCATTTCATTTCCTGAAAGTCAGGGTCGGCTTGTGAAAAGTTGTTAAACAACATGCTAAATGTGAACTGTCAACCCTCACTCTAAACTTTCCCTGTTCAGAGCATCACATGAAGAATTCATTGGGTTTTATAGTGGCTTTCTGATTTTGGTAGTCCATTGAAGAAGGGGCTTTGAAAGTTGTTGTATGCTGTTAACAATCGTCCGCCCATGTCCTTCCTGAAATACCATGATTATGAAAAGTATCTTTAATAAAGCTGGATACAGTTTGGCTTGGAAAACAAACAAACAAACAAACAAACAAACAAATGGGAAAACAGAGTGGTTGTTCAACCAGTGGGTAGAAACTCACTTTCTCCAACTTTAAGGAGAAAATCATTATAGACTAGACCTATTTTGGACAAAGGACATTTCGATGAGTAGATAAGAAGGGAATCTCTGTAAATGCTAGAGGAATCTCTAAATGCTAAACTGAACTGTTCTTCATTTTGTCTCGGTTGGAAGTATTTATTTGCCCACCCAAAAAGCTTCCCAAAATATAGCTTATTGAGGTTATTAAAAAAGATAAATATTTAGAAGGACACAACATACTCAACATATTTTTAGAAAATGTTGATATTAGCAGCAGCAGTTAGTTGTTTATTTTATACAATTTTGAAACAAAGACCAATCGAGATAAATCCTACAAGTTCTCACTAATATACTGATTCAGGGTGCAGATGGTTAATAATGCTTTTTCTCAACAAAGTAGATATAGTAGATGTTATATATTATGTATTATAAATGTGTCTATAGTTATCTTTAGAGTAATGCTTTCTCTTAAAAATATATATCTGTAAGTATATATATGTTTGTATTTCATATATGTATGTATATGTGTGTGTGTGTGTGTGTGCATCCCACCAAAATAGGACATTTCAAACATGGAAATGCCTTGAAATAAAGTCTAGAACTATTAACAACATTATATTTCTACATATATATTTATGTGTGTAATAAACCGATTATAGTTGCTCTATCCCTAGTTCTTTTTTTAAATTTCTTTTTATTGGAGTTCAATTTGCCAACATATAGCATAACACCCAGTTCTCATCCCATCAAATGCCCCCCTCAGTGCCCATCACCCAGTCACCCCAACCCCCCTGCCCACCTCCCTTTCCATTACCCCTTGTTCGTTTCCCAGAGTTAGGAGCCTTTCATGTTCTGTCACCCTGTCTGATATTTCCCACCCATTTTCTCTCCTTTCCCCTTTATTCCCTTTCACTATTTTTATATTCCCCAAATTAATGAGACCATATAATGTTTGCCCTTCTCCGATTGACTTATTTCACTCAGCATAATACCCTCCAGTTCCATCCATGTCAAAGCAAATGGTGGGTATTTGTCGTTTCTAATGGCTGAGTAATATTCCATTGTATATATAAACCACATCTTTATCCATTCATCTTTCAATGGACACCGAGGCTCCTTCCACATTTGGCTATTGTGGACATTGCTGCTATAAACATCGGGGCACAGGTGTCCTGGCATTTCACTGCATCTGTATCTTTGGGGTAAATCCCCAGCAGTGCAATTGCTGGGTCATAGGGCAGATCTATTTTTAAATCTTTGAGGAACCTCCACACAGTTTTCCAGAGTGGCTGCACCAGTTCACATTCCCACCAACAGTGCAGGAGGGTTCCCCTTTCTCCACATTCTCTCCAACATTTGTTGTTTCCTGTCTTGTTTATTTTCCCCATTCTCACTGGTGTGAGGTGGTATCTCATTGTGGCTTTGGTTTGTATTTCCCTGATGGCCAGTGATGCGGAGCATTTTCTCATGTGCGTGTTGGCCATGTCTATGTCTTCCTCTGTGAGATTTCTGTTCATGTCTTTTGCCCATTTCATGATTGGATTGTTTGCTTCTTGGGTGTTGAGTTTAATAAGCTCTTTGTAGATCTTGGATACTAAGCCCTTTATCTGATAGGTCATTTGCAAATATCTTCTCCCATTCTGTAGGTTGTCTTTTAGTTTTGTTGACTGTTTCTTTTGCTGTGCAGAAGATTCTTATCTTGATGAAGTCCCAATAAAACATTTTTGCTTTTGTTTCTCTTGCCTTCATGGATGTATCTTACAAGAAGTTGCTGTGGCCAAGTTAAAAAAGGGTGTTGCCTGTGTTCTCCTCTAGGATTTTGATGGAATCTTGTCTCACATTTAGATCTTTCATCCATTTTGAGTTTCTTTTTGTGTATGGTGTAAGAGAATGGTCTAGTTTCATTCTTCTGCGTGTGGCTGTCCAATTTTCCCAGCACCATTTATTGAAGAGGCTGTCTTTTTTCCAGTGGATAGTCTTTCCTACTTTGTCGAATATTAGTTGACCATAAAGTTGAGGGTCCACTTCTGGATTCTCTATTCTGTTCCACTGATCTATGTGTCTGTTTTTGCGCCAGTCCCACACTGTCTTGATGATCACAGCTTTGTAGTATGACCTGAAATCTGGCATTGTGATGCCCCTAGCTACTTTTTTTTTTTTTTAATATTCCCCTGGCTATTTGGGGTCTTTTCTGATTCCACACAAATCTTAAGATAATTTGTTCCAACTCTCTGAAGAAAGTTCATGGTATTTTGATAGGGATTGCATTAAATATGTAAATCGCCCTGGGTAACATTGACATTTTCACAATATTAATTCTGCCAATCCATGAGCATGGAATATTTTTCCATCTCTTTGTGTCTTCCTCAATTTCTTTCAGAAGTGTTCTCTAGTTTTTAGGGTATAGGTCCTTTGTCTCTTTGGTTAGGTTAATTCCTAGGTATCTTATGCTTTTGGGTGCAATTGTAAATGGGATTGACTCCTTAATTTCTAAAATAAAAAAAATTTAATTTTTTTAAAGAGAGAGATTCTTCTAGCAATCTTGGGGTGGAGTCTTTTGGGTTTTCTATGTACAGTACTATGCCATCTGTGAAGAGGGAGAGTTTGACTTCTTCTTTGCCAATTTGAATGCCTTTTATTTCTTTTTGTTGCTGATTGCTGCAGCTAGGACTTCTAGTACTATGTTGAATAGCAGTGGTGAGAGTGGACATCCCTGTCTTGTTCCTGATCTTAGGGGAAAGACTCCTAGTGTTTCCCCATTGAGAATGACATTTGTTGTGGGCTTTTCATAGATGGCTTTTAAGATGTTGAGGAATGTTCCCTCTCTATCCCTAGTTCAATGCAATGTATTACATCATTTGTGTCTCTCTTTTTCTCTCAGTAGAGAGATTCTCTGGGAGAAAGAGAAAAGCAGCCACTGACATCCAGGAACTTGGCCTGATGCTTACAGCTGGGCCTCACTCACTACTGCTAATTGTTAGGAGCTGACCTGGCCCTTCCAGCTAAGACTCGGTTTTCTCCTGTTCAAACAAAACAATCTCACAGAATATCAACATGAGGCTCTATTTCTCTGTCACTATAAAGACCACTTCATAATTTTTTCTAAGCACAGGGCACTGCACAAACCACAGAAATATCAAATATCTTTTGGCTAATTTGACTGCTGCTTCCTCACAGCTTTATTTTCCTTCTAGTCTTTCCTTCTTCTAGAAAAGATTTATTAGGATACTCAATCATAGAATTTTCCCCATTTCCTGATAGCACCCATTCCAGAGTAAGCAAATCTCCATTTCCTTGACTTCTTCTCCAAAGTCACCAAACCACGGCATGAATCCTCTAAATCCCTTCAAACACCATTTTACCAACACACTACAGAGTTCTCCATGGTGTGAAGTATTCTTTGCAACGAACAATAAACCCAGCATGTTTGACTGACTAAACGTGAATTCCTAGTAGTCTTTTGGAGGGAAGGCATTAACAAACATGAACATTTTATGACAATACCATGTGAGGTGTGATTCAATTTTTTAAAATACAGATGCATATATGTATAAATATATGATTACATGTTTTATTATATATATGAGGACTTTTATTTTTTACTCTTGTTTAAATTTATGCATTTAACTAACATGTTTTTGTATTAATTTGAAATTACTTTTTTTAACTTATTCTTTTATATATTTTCCATTATAATTACTTTCCAGATATTTTAACAATTAGGAATTGTGTTTGATTGCAAGTAATACAGATGTCCCTGTCTATTTGGCCAAAGAAATGAAAAGTTCATCCTCTGGATGTAAAGCCCATGGGTAGAGTGTTGTAAGCAGAACTCTTAAGATATCCTCCAAGCTTTTCCCCTTCTGCTATGCATGCCTTTTTTTTTTTTTTTGTAAAGGTTTTTATTTATTCATAGAGACAGAGGGAGAGGGGGCAGAGACACAGGCAGAGGGAGAAGCAGGCTCTGTGCAGGAAGCTCGATGTGGGACTCGATCCCAGGTCCCCAGGATCACACCCCAGGCTGTAGGCAGCGTTAAACCGCTGGCCACCAGGGCTGCCCTACCCATGCCTTTTGAGTGTGGGCAAGACCTGTGAATATGATGGGAAGTCACTCACCTGATTAGGATACCATATGTGGCAAAGGTGAAAGAACTTTACCGATGTAATTAAGGTCCTAAATTGACTGTTTTTTGAGTTCCCCCAAAGGGAGATTATTCTGGGTCACCTGACTTCATCAAGCAAAAGCCTTTTAAAAAAGGAAGGGGCCTTTTTTAAAGAGAGAGATTCTTCTGCTGGCCTTGAAGAAGCTAACAGCCATATTGTGAACTAGAGAGATGGCCACATGGAGTTGTCCTGGACTACATGCTGAGAGTACTCCCTGGAGGACAGCTAGCATGAAAATGGAGACCTCAGTTCTACAACTGCAAGGAAATAAATTATGCCAATATCCTGAGTGATCCCAGAAGCAGATTCTTTCCCCAGTCAAGACTCTTGATGAAAATGCTGGCTGCACCTTGATTGAAACCTTGTGAGACCTAGAGCAAAGGACTTATGCCCAGACTCATGACCCAAGGGAACTATGAGATAATAAATGAGTGTTGTTTTAAGCTGATCAACTTGTGGTAATTTGCTATGCGGTAATAGATAATACAGCCCTTCAGAAATGATATGATGGCCTTAGAAAATAATCAGAGATCCACACAACCCTTCCAACTACTTGTTTTGTATAGCTTCTTCCTCAAGGTTATCTCTCAAATAGAAGATGGCTTCTGGAGCTCTGGCCACAGGTTCTAATCAAGGAGAGAAATCAGTAGGAGCAAGGGAGGTACATGCTAGTTGTCTGTGACCCTTTTAAGTAGTTTTCCCAGAAGACCTACACATAAACTTCCATTTCTGCCTTATTGGCCACTCCTATCTACAAGAGAGGCTAGGAAATCAAGTGTTTCAGCTGAAAATATCTAATAAGCAAGCAAACAAAAACAGAATTCTATTAGTAAGAAAGAAGATGGATAGAAGGGGCATGGACATTTGGTGAGCAAATAAGGGTCTTTTCCACAAAGAGAAAAACAAAGGAAAAAGCACATTTCCTGACATCAGTCTTTCAGTCTTTTTTTTTCTGCTTTGAAAGTTTGCTAGTAGGAGACAATTTTCTAAGCAGAATGCCTCTAGAAAGAAGCACAGAAGCATATGAAAAAGCAAGCTTCTAACCAGGGTACAAAGGAAGGTTTCTAATTAACACTAATGTTCTTGATCTTGCTTCATCTCTTCTGCCTCCAAATGCCTTACACCCTTCCCTGTCTTCAACAGTCATGTGTTCACCTACTGGTTTCATGTCCCATCCTGTGGAAAGATCCAAAAATGAGCTACTGCCTGATCCTTTCCTTGGTTCAGGTGATGTTTAAACCCCAAATCCAAAACATAAAGAGAAAGAAATCTTATATTTAAGGACTAACACATTTAAATCACTTCCCTTTACCCTTCTCCCTGCCTGCCTCACAGCAAAACCTGTGTGTTGCTGAATGATTAAAGGCAGAACCATCACGACTGCTTGAAGATCAGATACAACGGTCAGCTCACAGCTGCTGTGAAGGAAGAAGGAATGAGCTAGGACATGCTGGAGACCCATCCACAGTGGACAGAAAGAGGAAAGTGGCTAACCTATCTGGGAAGCCGTAAGCTGCAGCCAGGTATTGGAGGTTGTGCCCAAAGTGTATGAAAACTCAGACATAAATCAGGCTGACTCTAGCATCCACTGGGTGACAGAGCGGAGTGTTCAGGAATTTTGTTCCCGTGAACCAACCAGCCACTGACATCTGAGGAAGTTCAACCAAAGGCAGCAGGACTACAACAATCTGGTTGGGAGATCATTTAATAGTTCATTAAAGATCTTGAGAAAGCCAATGGTTTATAATAATGGTGTAGAAGTGGACTCTCTCCTAAAAAACTTAAGAGTTTTTAAAGATGGTAGAAAGACCTATACCTAAACAAGTATAAAATGACATCATAAAAAATTACCCTTGGGCAGCCCCAGTGGCCCAGAGGTTTAGTGCCGCCTTCAGCCCGGGGTGTGATCCTGGTGACCCGGGATGGAGTCCCATGTCGGGCTCCCTGCATGAAGCCTGCTTCTCCCTCTGCCTGTGTCTCTGCCTCTCTCTCTCTCTGTCTGTCATGAACAAATGAAAAAAATCTTTAAAGAAAAATTATCCTCAAAGTGCTAGAAACTAGAGAATTAATTTGACTCTGGGGAAAGCAGGATATTTGAGATGCTGTCTTTAGAGTGTATGCTGGGATCCCTAACACTGTTACTACAAGAGGACAGAAAAGTGCTGAAAATTATGGGATTAGATCAAAGGAAATTCAGGTTGGTGAAGATTTTATTCACTTATTTGACAGAGAGAGAGACAGAGAGAAAGAACACCCAAGCAGGTAGGGGGAGAAGCAGGCTTCCCACTGAGCAGAGAGCCTGATGTGGGGCTTGATCCCAGGAACCCAGGATCATGACCTGAGCCGAAGGCAGATGCTTAACGGACAGCCACCCAGGCGTCCCCAGATTAGTGTTCTTGAACAACAACTGACAAAACACTGGTCAGGCCAATGGTTAAGGTAAGTTTCTTCTTCTCTCCCTTCAAATGCCTTATTTTATGACATACAATGCTGTGCATTATTTGCCCTTTGCTCTATCACCTCACTGTAAAAAGTGTGTAACAATGATAATAATCATAAAAACAATAATAATAAAGGGTAAGGTGGGGTGCCTGGGTGTCCCAGTCAGTCAAACATCTGACTTCAGCTCAGCTCATGATCTTCCTAACTCCTCCAACCCTGTCAGACTCTGTACTCACCCTGGAGTCTGCTTATCCCTGTCCCTCTGCTCTTCCCCCTCCTTTTCCTCTCTCTCTTTCATAAATAAATAAAATCTTGAAGAAGAAGAAGAAGAAGAAGAAGAAGAAGAAGAAGAAGAAGAAGAAGAAGAAGAAAAAGAAAAAGAAGAGGAGGAGGAGGAGGAGGAGGAGGAGGAGGAAGGAGGAGGAGGAGAAGAAGAAGAAGACGGCAACACAGTACTCAGTTTCCTCCTTTCTTGGAATCTATTTCAATAGTTTTATTGAAGTATAATTGACATATGATAAACTGTACATATTTAAAGTGTATGATTTGGTATATATATTTGGTATATATATATATATATATATATATATATATATATATATATATAATATATATGTGAAACAATCCACTCAGTCAAGAAAATGAACTTCCAAAAGATACATCACTTCCAAGTTTCCTGAAGCCCCTTTGCAATCCCTCCCTGCTGCCTCTCCGTCACCAACCCGCATCCCCAAGCTCCAGTGGATCTGTCACTCTGCATTAATCTGTGTATTTCCTGGAATTTTATATAAATGGAATCATACAATGTGTCCATTTGTCAGACTTCCTTCTTCCATTCAGTTTATTTTGAGTTTCATCCGGGTGATAGCATGTGTCAATGGTTCATTTCTTTTCAGTGTTAAGTGGTATTTCATTGTATATCACTTGTTTTTAAGTCCATCTTTGTTGTTTCCTTTTTAACATCTTTTTTTCTTTCTTACTGTCAACACAGCATGCTTATTATACAAAACTTTCATAATCATACAAAAGGATAAAGAAACAGGGAAAAATCACCTACCAAAAGCTTCAGTATTTAAGTTAAAAAGAAACGAACAAAACTAAACAAAAATATCTGAAGATTAAAGAGCCTTTATGAGTATCAAGGAAGTAAATCTTTACCAGTTAGTTGGTGTACCTTGATAGAACCGAGGGATGCTATTTCAGCTGTGGTACCCTTCCTGAGAGCCCTGTAAACTGCACTGCTTAGGGCTAACCCGTTCAGTCTTCCAAAAGCTGTCATGTAACATGTTTTGCTTAAAGGTGCTTCAACGAGGAGAGATTATGAAATAAGGCAAGATGCTATGCTAAATCTAACAAACACAAGGGGCATACATTGAAAAGAAAAGTCCTGGAGATCCATAGGCTAATGACAACCAAGAATCTTTATAAATGGGTATTATCCCAAAGTTTATGGCATGAGCACAGAGAGGGAATGCATTTTTTTTCCATGGGAATGCAATTTTGATTCCTGTTGTGTTATCAGGAGTTTTTCTATTGTTGAATCACAATAATTTTCCTTTTGTTAACATTAAAAATCCTTATGTGTTCCCCATTGGCCAAGATATACACTCAGCAGCTGCTTCTTTTAGCCTAGCAAAGATCAACCTGACCTTGGCCAATCGGCTTGTACTTTGAAGAGTGTACTTTGTGAAACATGTGAGTAGAGAAGTATTCATGCTTGGCAGAATTTGCTGTCTCTTTTGCTCCGTATTTTACCATGATTAATCCCCATCCATCTCTGTGCTGCTGCTGCTACCAATGCTGTCAGTCTCATATTTCTTCTCTATAGCAGACGCCTTTCAAATGTTGTTGGATTCTGGCTGGGTGTGACCTTTTATGGGGTACTGCTGCCTCCTATCAGGCTTTTATGGGCCTCTTGGTTTGTGCACATGTGCAGACATTCTGACCCCATGACCTCCAGAATAGATTCTATGAGAACAACTGTATCTGACCTTTTCAACATTTTGGACACCCAAACTGTCTCAAGTGCTTGGGTGCGAAGAATGCTCCCTGGTGGTTTTGGCTTACATTCTTCTCACATCCGAAGAAACAGTCTAGGAGAACGTGAAGCCAGGTCAGAAATGCTAACATAACAGCAATGTTGCTGGCAGCCCTTCAAATAGCCTGTCATGAATTTGAGCATAAGGCAGCATTTTCACATCTTTCTGTTTGTATTGTGGTTTAAGTGAGCAGTCCTAAATATATGAATTACACCTTCCGGTATAATCCAATCTGTAGAAAAAGCAATGCTAACAAAAACTGTAGAATATTTTAAAGCCACTTTTAAAAACTCCTTCTCAGATCTAGTCTTTTCTCCTGAGTCCTGAATTCTGTTGTTAAATGAGCCTCTCTCTCTCTCTCTCTCTATATATATATATATACATATTTATTTATAGATAGATAGATATAGATATATAATTACATATATATAATTTTAATGTAGGAGTCCATTTTATGATAGTTCCAGCACTTTTGGTTTGCATGTTCTGTGCTGTAACAGCTTACCAACAGTGAGCTTACTTTAAGCATTCATTCTAGTATATATTTAAAGATGAATGCAACTTTTAAATCTTGCCAGGCTATTAAAAAAAAAAGAAAAACCCCTTAAATTGGAGTTTTAAAGTTTTAAATGCCAGATTAAAATAACTATATAAACTCTACTTTTTCCCAGTCTTCATCTACTTTCTCAACTTCCATCTACAACTCATAAGGATCTGGATTTTGCTCTTAAATGCAGTCTATCAGGATGAACTGGGTCACTGAGGCCTGTTCCTTTCCTTTGTTTCTCTTGACAGTGACTTCATTCTTCTCTTTCCTCATAAACTTTCTCTTTCTCTTCTCAAAATGGAAAACTTTTCTTCTCTTAGTCTAACACCTATTTTCCTCCTCTTTTTTGATGGTGGTTAAAGTCATGTACACTCAATTCTTCCTCTACCACCATATTCAAAAAGAGTGATTTTCCATCCACTCACCTTTACTTCCACTTTGAGATCCATACTCATGTTTCTTCCTCACTGCTGGCATAATTCAAAAGAATATATTTGACCTGGCACAGCACACTAAAGTCATGTCAGCAATTCTGCAATGGCCTGAGTACAGGATTATGGAGAGGCACATCATGTGACATTCGGGACAGCTAAATCAACATCTTGGGATTGGCAGGAATACACCATCAAGACCTAAAAGATGATTTTTATTTTTTCATACACCATACAAGAATCCAAAGCTATATAAAGTGCTTCTCATCACTATCACCAATGGTTTGTGTAGCTCATAAAAAGGAGAGTGTATAATAAATTCTAAGATGAGGCCAAGAAGATAAAATGGCATAGCACATTGTACCACATTCTGAAGTGAAATATAAAATAATTTGGGTCCTGATATTTAAGTGAAAGTCAGCAGGATGCTAGTTATGGGCAATAATATAATTTCTGATTTAGCATTACAGTTCAAGATGCAGCGATCTTTCTAGGCTGTTACATGTATCTAGGGAGTAGGGAACAGACTCTTAAAATATGGCAAAACATCAATTTAGCTACATTCAAGTGAGACCATACATCACATAATAATAGTTCAATGTTTTTACAACTAGATCAAACACTCTGATAGGAGAGTGGATAGCTACATATTTGTTACAATATGATTCTTATTATTATTACTATATTTTGATAATAAACCCTAACTAGCCATTATGGAAAGAAGTTTACACTTGCTCTTTTACTTTATATTAATTTCTTGTAAATTATGATGGGGTGATATTATCTTGTTATATTATTCAGTTAAATTAAGTTTAACATAGTAATATTTACATTTAAATAAAGAGGACACAATATCGTCAAAGCACAAAAGTTATTTAATAATTCCTTAAGCATTATTGATGACTTTTTCAGATTTTATTCCTTGCTGATATGACAGGATCAGATATTTCAGAAGAGTTAAATGATAAAATACAAATTTTAAGTGCACAACTAAGATAAAATGAGATTGTGCAAAACAGGAGAGTATTTACTCAGGGTATTAATCTGTACGACCTAGATATGTACCATCATCATATTTCATTGGATTTCTGTTCTCAAAGTTTTGGATTTTGTTCTCTATAGAAACACCTCTGAATATCAATTTTAAGCCTGCTAATTATTATTATTATTATTTTTTGGACAGAGGGTGTTATGTGTAGAAGAAATAGCATTTCAAACTTTGCTTTATAGCATTAACTTTTAAAAATGATGTTACATTAGCATATAATTATAACAAATTATACATAAAAGATGTGCTATACACTTTTGATATCTTTCATATAGATGTGAGATATAGACAATCTATAAATAAAGCCAGTTAAAATAGACCTGTATTACTATTATTATATTTTCACTAAAATTTTTTTTGATTTTCTTTTTTTGGATCGAATTTTGTACAGTGGAGGCACTGCAGATAGAAGTCAACAACAGACAACTGAGAAAAGGCACCAAGGTAATTGTTACGTCTTGGCTGGTGAACTCTTAAATCAACAAAGGAGCCCGTCTCTCTGCTAATCAGCCCAGGCGAGTCCCCCGCCTGACAGTGGAGCACAGAAGTGAATCTACGCTGCGGGGTTTCTCTCTTGTTTTCCAATTCAACGTTTGCAACACAAAGTGAGTAGAATAAACTTGAAAAAAAGCGGGGGGGGGGGGCAACTAATACTTTGAGGTGTCTATATTTTGAGGACGATATTAAGAATTAAACTATTCTCTAAGGGTTGTGGACTAATAAGTATACTGTCGTTTCCCGACGCAGGGGGAATGCTGTCCTTACAATTTTCTGGAATGTAGGCACTCGGAGAAAGTTGAGCCTCAGGAGCTGGCACGAAGAGGTGATGTGACCGGGTCTGAAGCAATTAAAATGGTACCTTGATTCTTTCATTTTTCACGAGTGCATTCATTTGGAGGGAAATCCGGGAGATTGAAGCGCGAGCGGAGAAGGGAGCGACCTGGAGCCTTAACCTTCCCCAGAGGGTTGCATCTCTGAGGCCACGGGCGGGGGCTGAGCGTTCTCTCTCCACTCTCGCCTTCAGCAGGTTGGGAGGTCCCCCAGCAGACGGCCCCCAGGTGGCCCGCGGGGACCCGTCCTCCTTTAAGGAGCGGAGCCGCGGGCGACAGGATTCACCTTTGCCTTCACGTCCCCACCTGGGCCCACCACCGCGCGTCGGAGGCCAGCCCGGGCTCTGGTCCCAAAGGCGGGTGGCAAGGAAATTCACACTAAGGACCTGAGCGGCCTCTCCAGGGGCTGCGCTCGCCAACCTGGGGAGCAGAGAGGTCTGCATGCAGCTGCTCTTGTCCTTAGGTCTGGGGGGAGTGAAGGCAAGGGGGTAGATCCAGTTCTATTTTTCCTCTTTTGTCAGTGGGAAGATGGAATCGAAGAATGCCCTTGAGCGCAGAACACTGGGGAGTGGGGGTGAAGGTCCCACTAGAGGGTTGGCCAATTGGAAACCCTGGAGGGACGACGAGGCCCAGGGGATCCGGAGGGGGCGGGGGTGGTGCGTCTCTTTGTTTCAGGCTTCTCTTATCCCGGGACCGGGCTAAGCTAAATTTCTAGAACCATATGTGCTTGAACACGGAAGGGTGTGGGTTCTAGGCAATACCAGGCACTTGATCGCAGGGGTCTGCGCCCGAAAAGAGCCACAGCACCGGAGTTCCGGGGCCCTGGCGGAGAGGCTACCTGGGGTGGGCAGGTTGCCCTGGGCGCCCGCCGCGCAGCTGCGCGGGGGGGGGGGGGGGGAGGGAAGGCGTTCCTAACCCTTTCCCGAGCAAGTCACTAACTCAGTTGAGCTGATCAAGTGGCATTCTTTCTGGAACGGGTCGTCTCCAGAGCCCCCTTTCTCGGTATTTAGCAGGTGGAGTAGCAGGGCCAATCCGTCTCTGAACCTGAAGTCTCACAAAATTGAGTAGTTTTCTTAACCGACTGGATCCGGAGGCGCAGGTAATTGTAAGCGCAAAGACGCCCAGAGCTCCATCCTCTCCATCACGTCCGTCCGAGGAGTAGAAGCAGACGGCAGTCTTCAAAATTCTCGCTAAAATCTCTCGAACTGATCAACCACTTACTAGGATTTGAAGATTTTTTTCTAGCCCCAAATCCACCTTCCCATCCTCCCTCAGAGTCTACTTGTAGATGCCACCAATGATTGCCCCTCCCCTTAAAAACAGCCCCTGCCCCACACATCTCTCAGCTACTCTAAACAGCCCTGACAGTTTAGCCGCTAGGTTAATTCATAGAAAGTAGCTATAACTCTTGACATCACCTCCGCAACCCACCCGAGGACTCCAGCCCAGGACACCTTGCTAGGAGGCTGATTTTTGAGCGCTGAATTCTGAGGCTAAGGGAAGGTTATTTGAGGCGTCCTGATAGATTTCCGGGCTTCCAATTCCCTCCCCCGCTTGGCTGGTAATTTTCTGCTGCTCCTCCTTCTCCTCCTCCTCCTCCTCTTGACCTCCTCCAAGGTACCTTCGCCTCCCCTCCTCCACTCGTTCCCAGTAAACCTCCAGCAGGCGGTGGAAATCAATCCTTTGGCGCTAAAGTCAGAGCTGCCCGTTGGACAAAATTGTAGTGGGGGACAGGGTGTCATTTCTTTCAGAAGGAATGTCATTTGATCAACTCGACTGAGTTAACTTGCTCCCGGTTTCCTGAGAGCTCGGGTGGGCCCGTTTTGCTAGATTCAGTGCAGATATGTTAGCTTTCAGGCTACTCGTCCAAGACTTGAGAGATAAAGGTTTCTCTCTTCTCCAGATTCCCAACTACTCCCATGAGAATCCGATACATTTAAGGAAAGCTTTGCCAGATGTAGGTTTCAGAGCGTCCTTGGGCCAGAACCTCCCAGTCAGCACATTGCATTCACTGGCTCCAACCTGGGCTCCACACAGAACTCCCAGCAAGTTAAAAATTACCTGTTCCTAATCACTGACAGTCCCAAAAACAAAAAAGAAACACTCTCCCCTTCCCTAAAAAAGGGGGGGAAGAAAAAGATTTAACCTGACATTACTAGCCACTTTTGTGCGATCATAGTATTTCCAGAAGCACAATTTTAAATGAAGGGTACAAATTTCTGTCCTCCACTGGTCGAACTCCTCCCTGCAATGAAGAGCGAACCTCACATTCTCAAGACCGATCTGAGGTTTGTGGCTTCCCCGCCGCCGGGAGCGTGGAATTCTATCTCGGCTGGTAACCGAGCAGCAGACCGCACAGGAACGCTGCCTCCCGGGCTGCCTCTGCCAGTAAAGAATATCCGGAACGTCGGTGACGGAAACAGCCACCTGAACCCAGAAACACACTTCAGCTTGCAGAAGAAGATACTTGCTAATTCATCCCCAGATTTGTTTCAACTGGTTAATAAAGCAATTGACACTCAAGGAAACCACATTTGCAGCAGGAGTCTTGGTCAATAAAATGAGAATCACAACTGAAGGGTGGTGGTTGTTGTGGTGGTTAACAACTGCCTTTATTATTATCATTGCTTTGTATTTTCTTAATGGACAATTAAAAGAGAGACAATCATTTCAAACCCAATGGTTCAAAATAAGATCTCTTCCCTTTTCCTCTGAAATTTGAGTGCAGATTCTCATGATTCATCCTCAGTAAGCCACCACCTATAAAACAACTGGAAGAGGGGCGAATTGGCTCTAAACACACACACCCTCATTCTCGGTGGAATATAAATGATTGGATATGATTTAAGATACTGGTTTATATAGCCTTATTCTACGTGAATAAGATTACACTGAAAAAGTAAAAATGAGAAGAGGAACAGAGTACATATACATATATTCCATACCTAACTTCTGAGGTGAATGTTGATTTTGACCTCCAAATTACATGTTTTTTGGATATCAGAAAATATATGATATATATATGTATATATATATATATATATATATATATAATTTTTTTTCATGGAAACTGACAGCCCAATTATTATACTACTCTTTCAAACCTGATTCTGATGTAGGCTAAAGAGAGTTTCACCTCCCTGGGAAGAAGTTCCCAAAGAAATCCATTTTTCAGAGACAGCTGATCAAAACCCTCTTTCCTTCCCAATCTTGGTTATTGAGGAAGGAAAAAGCTTTTTCCTTTTCTGTACATAATTTCATAAAGAACGGACTTAAAAATTCCTTATAAATAAAGGAAGGGTACAAATTTCTGTCCTCCACTGGTCGAACTCGGGAATAGATACTTTCTAAATGTGTGATTAACACTTTTCAATTGCAATTAAAACCTATTTAGATTTTTGAAAAGTAGCCTGAGAACATATTTGTTCAGGATTCTGTATCTGGCATTAAGTTTGATGTGGAATGTTCAAATTTTAAAGCAGAGAACGTAACAGCACACAAATACTTGGGCTAAAGAGCCCACCAGGAGTTTTAAGTGTAATAACTGTATTTTGGAAGGTGCGTACAAGTGCACGTGGGCAGACACCGCAGACTCAAGAGGAACTTACTAAATCTCAGCATACCTTTTATATTCAAAGACACTGTGAAGTATATTGAGGTGTCCTGGAGGTAATCGGAACTATACTTAGAAACTACTAATATTCTTCTTCTCTCATTAATAGAGGAGCTCACAGCAGGGGATTCACACAACTGCTGTTCTGAAAGATGTATTTTTGACCTAACAGAACGTGTAAAGGTCAAAATAAGTCCATTTTTGTCAGGAGAAGGGAGAGGGTCTAATCTCCCCTTCGAACACAAGAGGTCGCTCCTGTGATCAAGTACTGGGGGAAAATATTGCTAATCACATTTTGTTGTGTTCTATAAAAACATTACACATTTTTTTTTTTACTGATATATTCGATGTGTTAAATGCACATGTAGCAATCAGCTAAGGAAAGAGGAGAATAATCTGTGGTCATATCTGAACTTTCAGGTGAAGTGAAAAAATGACTGCTCCCCTAACTTGGATTCTGATGCAAAATGTATTAGCAGTAGACACAGAACTTCAGAGCACATCCATCATGGAACAATATATTATTGGGTTCCTTCTAATTTCTCCCTTTATCAGAGAGTGTCTTCTGCATGAGCTTTACCTCTTATCAGCTTAGGAACTTATCAAGAAAATTCTTGGTTACAATAACAATGAAGGCTGAAAAAGAAGGAAAAAAAAATTGTCTTCACCATTACGATGAAATTACCCATGAGTAAAGGTTTTCCTCCAAGCCACATGCCAGCTTTTCTATTTGGAATTGCTACCATCAAGGGCAGTAATTCTTAGGAATAGGTTATTAGTTTAGGAAGTTAAAATATCACACTGTGTATGTGACTGATTTGAAGGAGTATGGATAGTGAGGGCGTTTTGTGGATCTCAAATATGTCATCAGGCTTCTGGCAGCTTCTGTTTAATTCCATGTTATAAAGGTGGCGTAAGGGAATATGATTGGCTAAAATCCTCTATTTACTTTCCGGCATTATAATGGTATCTTTAAAAAAAAAAAAAAAACTAGAGTCAACTTCATTATCTATAAGGGAAACATGCCCTTATACCGGGAAGACTTGCTTCGTGTTTTGATTACCAGGATCAGCTTTGCAAAAGCAGCCTGACAAAGGGCTCCATGCATGTAATACCGGGAGGCTAGAAACTTTAAAGAAAACAGATTTTTAAACAAAAAAAAAATTGATACATTTATCCACCTATGTGTCTATTCCAACTTTCAATTTTAGACACACACACACACTGATATAACTTATAATAAAAACAGAAGGCATGAGATCCAGTTAAACTCTTCCTTGAGAGAAAACAAAATGAAACAGATACGTGTTCTTGGTAAAGCCCAGCTAGGTCAGGAGGAAACTCAAACATCTTAGCTTCTTTTGCACTCTGGAAAAGCATATACATGCAAACGGAGCCATTGAGGCCAGCTGAGAGCTCACAGCTCTTATCAAGGGTTAGATCTGGCGAGAAGTACAAAGAAAGGAGTTTCCTAACCCAACTGGGTTTTTTTTTTCCCCAGGCAGCAAGACACCGAAATTACGCCTTCTACTGCTTGGGTTTGTGGACATTTTAAGAGAAAACTGGCAGTCACTTTAGATAAGGGATGTCTATTTAGAAGCTTTGGGAGACATGTGGGTGTTCTTCGTGGCCTTCCCTGTGACTTTGTTTTGGGGAGACTGTAAAAGGTGACGGGTACGTGTCAGAAATTATTGGAAAAGGTTCCCCGCGAGTTGGAGCCAAGGTTCTTCTCTCTCCAGGTTGTTTCCCCGAGAGAGAGAAAATTATCAGATAAACAAACCCGGTGAAGTGAAACAGGTATTTCACTGCCCTTCAGTATTAGATTCCTCCCTAACTCGCTCCCTTAGACTAACACATTTTTTTTTTTTTAATCTCTAGACTAGAGAGCCATGGAGAACGGTCCTTATAATTGCCGAAACACCACCAGCGAATTGCACACGTTTGCTTACAAACAAAAGGGGAGGAGGCCAGCAGAGAGAGGAACTGGACAGGGTATATATATATATAATTTTACGAACTTTTTCACTCCTGGAAGATCATTTCAGGCTTTGGCTTTGGGTTAGTGCGCTGCTACATTCCAGGGCCAAACTGCAAAAGCAGACCTCAGGGGCCGTTAGAAGGAGAGAGGAGCCCGCGGAGTCCACTTGGTTTTACCTGTGTGCGCCCAACCCGATTCTCCGCTTAACGCAAGAAGCGCTCTTCACCTCCCACCCTAGCTTTTTTTTTTGGGGGGGGGGGGGGCTCTGAGGTCGGTGGTTAACGGAGGAGTGGGGTAGCTTGAGATAGCCATGCCCCTGGGCTTATTCGTGCGGTTCCCGGTTCTTCTCGCCCTTGGGCGGCAGCTCCCTGCGCGCCGCGCGCAGCCAGTTCGGGAACTCCCCCTCCCCGGCGGCCGAGCCGCGCCGCGCCCGGCGCTGTGAGCTACAGCGCGGGACCACAGCGAGCCGAGCGGCCCGTCGTTCCAAGTCGCCCCCTTTCCTAGAGCCCTGGAAGGGCCTCGTCGGCAGCAAGACCTACCCACCAGCCACTCGCCACCGGCGGCAGAAAAGCGCCCCGCGCGCAGCACGGCCGGCCGGACTGCGGGGAGCCCAGGAGCGCAGGGCGGAGGAGCGGCGCGGCGGGCGGCGGGCGGCGGGGGCGCCGGCGGCTCGGCCGGGAAGGAGCGCGGGAGGGGGAAGGGGAGGGAGGGAGGGAGGGAGGGGCGGGCGCGGGGAGGGGGCGCGGGAGGCGGAGGGGGAGCAGGAGCAGGAGCGGGAGGCCCCGAGCCAGCGCAGCCGGGCCGCCCGAGCCCCGCGAGGGAGCCGCCCGAGCCCGGAGCGAGCGGCCCGGGCCGGGAGCCCTAATCCTCTCCCGCGGGCTCTCGGAGCGGTCAGTGGCGCGCGGCGGCGGCGAGGCTGAAATATGATAATCAGAACAGCTGCGCCGCGCGCCCCGCAGCCAATGGGCGCGGCGCTCGCCTGACGTCCCCGCGCGCAGCGTCAGACCAATGGCGATGGAGCTGAGTTGGAGCCGAGAAGTTTGAGTAAGAGATAAGGAAGAGAGGTGCCCGAGCCGCGCCGAGTCCGCCGCCGCCGCAGCGCGTCTGCTCCGCCAGCTCCGCCGGCTTAAGTTGGACTCCCCGACCCGCGAGGGCGCGGCGCAGCCGGGCAGCGGCCCCCCGAGCCTTGGCAGCCCCACGCGCCACTGTCTCCCACTTAGCCACAGCTCCAGCATCCTCTCTGTGGGCTGGTCACCAACTGTACAACCACCATTTCACTGTGGACATTACTCCCTCTTACAGATATGGGAGACATGGGAGATCCACCAAAAAGTAAGAGGCTATTTTACCTTGCGGGGCTCGGTGTGCTGTTCTTGTGCGGGGGTCTCTCTCAGGCACGGGGGCCAGGAGCTCGTCCGAGTTGGAGTCGCTGCCTGCAGAGAGGAGAGAGAGAGGAGGAGGAGGAGGAGGAGGAGGAGGAGGAAGAGGAGGAGGAGGAGGAGGAGGAGGAGGAAAGGTGGCTTGCTCTCGTTTGCCGCCACGCCTGCATGCTTGCTGTCGGTTCCGATCTTCGGGAAACTGCTCGTGCCTCGCGTTTGAATTCGCCCGTGCGCGCTCCAGGACCCGAGCGCTACTGCTGGTGCTGGGCGGTGGTTTCCTCCTCGGGGCCCCGGAGCTCTCCGAGGAGGTTATTCTGTTGCAAAAGGTGCCGCCTGCACATACAATACCCGGAGATGTGAATTAGCATTAGACTTGCAAAAGAGAACGAGTGACAACTGTATTGATGTCTGCTCTTGCTAACAATATCCAGCCCTATGTGCTATTAAAGAGCATGCTTCGTGGAAAATATAAGCGTTCCCTTAACGCTGCTAGTCAAAACCTTTTCTTTGACTTGACTTCTCCATAATCTTTCCCAATGATTACGGCAAAGAGGGAGGAGGGGTGGTGGTGGTTGGGGGGGGGGGGGCAAGAAATACAAAATGAACGGGTTTGATTGCGTGCTAGGCTTACAAATGTAAGACTATTCAAATCTGCATTTTACATATATTCCACCTCCTTTTTAAAATGAGTCAGGGTTTTGATGGCACACTTCAATTACCATCCCAAAGTGCAATACTCTTTAAAAGAGAGAGAGAGAAAGAAAGGAAGGAGAAGGAAGAAGAAAAAAAAAAAAAAAAAAAACCTCCCAGAGTACGCCCTATAAGAGAACGACACTAAAAGTGTGTTTATCTCTGTAGGAAGTAAACGGTTAGTCAATCATGTATTTATTTTCATTTCAGAAAAACGTCTGATTTCCCTATGTGTTGGTTGCGGCAATCAAATTCACGATCAGTATATTCTGAGGGTTTCTCCGGATTTGGAATGGCATGCGGCATGTTTGAAATGTGCGGAGTGTAATCAGTATTTGGACGAGAGCTGTACGTGCTTTGTTAGAGATGGGAAAACCTACTGTAAAAGAGATTATATCAGGTACGCCATTTACATTGCTTCCCTAACTCTGAGAGTTCCCTGTCTCTCCCTACTCCTTTTTAAGTATTTGATGTAGCTTTGTCTTTTTGTGAAGTTTGCCTTAGTGGGGTCCAGTGTGCAAAAGTTATCTTTAAGGACGTTGCACAAATTAAACTATTCTGTTTATTCCACTTTTTAGGGGGGGGGGAACCCCACAAACTCAGTAGTGGCTTTCGTAAATTGGGTGGCGTTGAAGCTTGTTTAATTGCTCTTGGAATTGGCGATGCTCAAATTATTTTCTTCTTTCACCCTCCCCCTCCCAAAACAAACAAGCAGAAATTTAAAGATGGATAACTTGGGGTTTCTAAACTTTCTTTTTGAAAGGTTGGTTTTTATTGTATCGTACAGTGCAGTGTTTTTCTCTGTTCATTAATTTATTTCAATAGTTCAGTATTTTGTTAGTAATTGACAAATTCTGTGGAGATGTCAATGCAATAGGCGAAATAAAAGTTTGACCTAAGGATTTTTAGAAGTGCACTTTGAAAGTGCAAATAGAAATATTGCCCCCTTTACTTTTAGGGTAAGAGTCCTTTCTTGGAAAATTTCAAAACCAACCCAAATACTCCCTGCAAAAAGACCGGAAATTTAATCTTTTTAAATATTAACCCTTTGGTGACATCTGACTATCTTTTCTTTCTTATCTTATCTGAGCTGATGAATTAGAGCAGATCAAATTGCCCATCATCTGTCTACGAACAATTGGTATATTTAGATAATTGAACAGCTTCCTTTCTCACATTAAAATCTGGTAACTGATAAAATGAGCGAATTGCCCATACTGACAAGACTAAAACCACACAGGGAACATTCTGAGTTTTTTTTTTTTTTCTTCCAGTTTATTCTATGCCTAAAGTTCATGCTTCACAAATCTCAAATTTTCTCTGACCTGTGTATATGTACGGCAGAAATTCCATCTTCTGCCTTAGGAAACCAGTAGACTTCCTAAAGAAAATTTTATTGTTTTAATAACAAACAAGAGATAACACCTTCTCTATTCTGTTAAATGATATCAAAATATTATATACTTTTTAAATGTCTCCAGTGGCTAGTAACAAGTAATTAGCTTTTGTAAGGCATAGAATTTCTGGAGCTGAGAACTTAAAGTTTAGTCAAGAGTTAAGTATGCAGTCACAATTTTTACTTGTTTGTCTAGTGTCCAGCACTTTTTCGTCTTGTAAAATCATGAAATAGAGAGTATAATCTTGATAGGTAAAACTGAACAGTGCGTGTAAGGGTTTATTAATACTTTGCTGGGGGGGAGCAGTGGGAGGAAATAGGGGAAGTGGGGAACTGGAGGAAGGGGAGGGATTTTCCAAATTGTTTGGTCACAGGCAAGGTAAAGTCCTCATCCTATGAAATGGAAGATCTCACATAGAGTAGGCGGAGGGAGGAAAAACTTTTGAATCTACCTTCTAACCTCTGACAAATGAGCTGTTTTCATTGTTTACTTGATTAGTGTGTGAACTCAAGATTCTAGAGAGGGAGAGCTCACTTTGCACCTCTAGGACTATCTTTCCTCCTGTGGAGATAGTGTTTTGCTCAATTACATACAGACCTTCACGTAGCCAATTCTTGCGTACACATTTATAGAAGGAGCCGATAGCTTTTGCCTTTTCCCCTTCAGTCTCTCTCGGTTGTGTGCGTGTGCCCCTTTGAACTCCTATAGTTGTAAAAGCAGAACACAGAGACTATTTAGATTTCTGAATGCCCTTCTTCCTTTTGGGGAGAGAGGTGCCCTCCCTCCACCTCGTGTGGATCTTTTCCTCTCCTGGATTCTTTTTGTAGGAATGCCCCCGCTTCTGTTATTACCGATACACAGGGGGGGAGGGGGCAGGTCAGTGCTGCCTAGGTGGAACCTACAAGGATTGTCCCTTTGTAGGAAAGATCAGGAGCAAGAAAACCCTTAGAAGTGAGTCTTTTCATTTTTCTGGGTGGTCATGATTCTCAAGCAAACTGAAATAGAGGTAGATGCTTCAGCAACTTGTAAAAGATTGAGGGAGCAGGAGCAGATTTTCAATATAATAATAAAAGGAAGAATGGAAAGGAAACTTTCTGTTAACATTGTTGCCCGAGGAAAAAATCTTTAGTTGGGGGAAAAACTGCAACGTGCTTATTGTGCAGAAGGGGAATCTGGAAACCCTCAGAGGTTTCATTTTGTTACTCTGTTGTGCATCTCTGTATATTTACAAATGAGTGGGGTGACAGTCTCATCCCCTAACCTTTCTTTTTTCTCTTGGAAGGACTTTTTGTAGCAGTTTTAGAGACATTTCTAGCAGCAGAAATTGGGGGATAGGAAGGCAAAAGTGTGGGGCCAGTGGCTACTAGAGTCCCCCCTGCCTCCTTTCTGCAAAGAGCTGCAAGGGTTACCCTGGGACGGGGCTAGAACAGAGGTGCAGGTTTCCAACCCGTCCAACATTTTTACTTTAGGGGTATTCTGAATTAAGGAGGTACTGACGGAGACACAGAGGTTCATAAGAAAGGAAAGGGAGGATAAAAGACCAGAGGAGAAGAGGGAGAAACCAAATGATTTCTTTCCGCCCATTCCCAGCTGGTCGGCCAATGCAGATTTCAGGGTCCCGTGTGGCCGGGGGTCCTCAGCAATCTCGGGCCGAGGCAGTGCCGGCTTAAAGTGATCCCCTCTTTCCGTGTTTGTCTCCCCGCCCCGGGCCGGCCGCGCGCTCAGGTTGTACGGGATCAAATGCGCCAAGTGCAGCATCGGCTTCAGCAAGAACGACTTCGTGATGCGCGCCCGCTCCAAGGTGTACCACATCGAGTGTTTCCGCTGCGTGGCCTGCAGCCGTCAGCTCATCCCCGGGGACGAGTTCGCGCTTCGGGAGGACGGGCTCTTCTGCCGCGCGGACCACGACGTGGTGGAGAGGGCCAGCCTGGGCGCCGGCGACCCGCTCAGCCCTCTGCACCCAGCGCGGCCGCTGCAAATGGCAGGTACTCCTTGCCCGGAGGGAGGCCGCCGGGGGAGGCTGGCGCTGGGCTGGACCAGCACGGCCCGGCCAGTGCGCGGGCCCCCGCGGCACCCCTGGTAGCCACGGGGCAGTGGCTGCGGCAGCGGCTGCGGCCCACAGCCAGGGGAAGTGTTCTCGGAGCAGTTTGCCCTGGACTTCGCTCTTTTGCGCAAGATTCGGTGCACTTACTGTCTCCTCAGACTCCCCTTCCCCAGCACACCTGTACGCATCTAAATATGCGTACACATGAATGTACACTACTTGTGCATACGTGTATACACACGTCCAAACAGTACTTCCAGTTTACCTTGGCCTCCAAACCGGGGCTTACTGAAAATGGGCTTCAGCTCCCCGCCAGGTAGTCTTCCTGCCGCTGCCTAATTAAAGGGGTGGAGCTCTGGGCCCCCGGAGCTTCCTCCTTTAACCCAATGAAGGAAGCTTAGGTGGCCCTAAGTCATTTAGTCTTTCAAATCCTTTTTCCTTGCAACTGCCCCACACTCTGAAATATTTTTAAAATTTATTTTTATCCTTTTGTGAAAGAGTGGATGTGAAAAGATACAGTCTCAATAACTGCAGGCCATTGCGCAGAGCTGTAATTTAAAACTGTCAACAAGCTAATCTGCAGTAATTGCCTTTTAAAGGGAGCCTGCCTCTTTAAACCATTCATTCTGTGTGATTTGGTGAGAATTTCATCTTCAGGCCTGTCGCCCTAACACTAAATTGACCCAGTAGGTTTTGACCTGACCCTAGGGGTCCTGAGAGGTGCGGGATTTGTACCATACATTTCAGAGAGCCCTTTCAGGAAGAAGGAGGGTAGAAACTCAGCAAGATTGGCCACGAGGAGGCCTTCCCTGAGGAGGCAGACAGTGTTTCCAAAACCTTACTTCCCTTCAGGAATAAGGGAAGTACCTCTACCGCTCAGGAATAGATCTACCTGGGGCATTATTAAAGTATCAATTCCCGCTAAACACTGACGGAGAGGAAACACAGATCTGTGCACTCTGCTTTTTCAGAAGCTGTAAGGCTTCTGTTCTGGGGGGGGTACACGACTAGCTTGCACAGGGGCAAAGACAGAATGGCAATTTCAGTTCTGTGCAACCTGTGCTCGGCTTTGTGGGAAAACACAGAAGAGATGGAAATATTGGGAGGCAGTCAGGAGACAGAACTCTCCCCAGCTGTCATTTGTCCCGAACCCAGGCAACTCAACAGTTTCGGTTTTCCTTTGTACTGGGTCAGTCCATCTCATGAACAGCCAGGTAGATTTAGTGGAAAGATCAAGGACGGGAGTTATGGCTGAAATACTGAATTTCTTTAGCTCCGTGGCTTGATTACCCTCTCTGAACTGAAGTTCAAGGCTTTCTGTCAGAATTCTCTTTGACCTTTGCATTAGAGACCTCCCGGCTTGTATAGTGTCTCTGGCTGACACTGGGGTGTTCTGCATTTCCTTCCCATGTACAGTCTGTGGCTGTTGTCCAGGAGTCTGGAGGCGGTGGGTACTCTTGTAACCTGGGACCAGTCTGGGTATGAGGACGGGCAAAGAGGGAGGAGAAACAATGCTGAACAGTGCTGCCCCAGAGAAGTGCGCCCCTCTGCTAAGGCTATGTTGATAAGAGCAGGGGTGGAGGCTGCGTTCTGAGCCTGAATTACTCAGCATTGACCTCTCAGGTTGGAGAGCCAGATGTTATTCTCCCTTTTGCTTCCCTGATCCCCACCTCTGCCACCCCCTGCTTTGTTTGTCGTGGCTGCAAAGCACTGGCCATTGTCTGGGAGCAGCTTGTGAGGGCGAGCCACCCAGGCCTGCGCTCGCTGCTCACCGCGCCCCTTGCCGTCCCTTGCCTCGCAGCCGAGCCCATCTCTGCCAGGCAGCCAGCCCTGCGGCCCCACGTCCACAAGCAGCCAGAGAAGACCACCCGTGTTCGGACTGTGCTGAACGAGAAGCAGCTGCACACCTTGCGGACCTGCTATGCCGCCAACCCCAGGCCAGACGCACTCATGAAGGAGCAACTGGTGGAGATGACGGGCCTTAGCCCTCGTGTGATCCGGGTCTGGTTTCAAAACAAGCGGTGCAAGGACAAGAAGCGGAGCATCATGATGAAGCAGCTCCAGCAGCAGCAGCCCAATGACAAAACTGTGAGTGGCCCTGGGACCGGGGATATGGAACTTGAGTGGGGAGCAGAGCAAATGCACGAGGTGCAAAGGGCTGCCTAGGTTGGCCTGCAAGTGGGTTCCCTCCTGCTTAAAAGCAAAAGCCAGCAGCCCCTTACCTCCTCTAGCCAGGCTCAGGCCCCAGGGGAGAAGCAACTGGCAAGGGCCCAGTGTAGAGCCCTGTACCTCCACCCCCAGCCCATGTGAGTGGGCTTGTGCCCTTCAACCTGTCCCCCACCAGCAAACACTCCTGCACTGCTGAGCAGGGGGCAGCAAGGCCTGACCCTTTCTGACAGCATTCAGGTTGTCAGTTCCTCAGGCACCAGAGAGAGAGAGACACCTCCTTGGCTCCCTGTCTAATTCAGAGGTGGATGGGTGGGTCGTCCTGGCGGTGGACCCCCTCGGTGTGTTGCTTGAATCTTGACAAGGCCTGCCTCAGTGCCTTCAGACCAGTGAGATCCACCAAGGTGACCTGCGAAGATAGGACACCCTCTACTCTAGTTCAAGTCCAGGCCTCCAGAGATATTATTATCCACTGTCATCCCAAGCCCATGGCAGCACCCACTCCACCAGGATTTCTGGTTGAGTTAAACTAAAGAGGTTCTCTTTCTTTTCTTTTTACCGCTTCAGCCCAATTTTAAATCCCATAAAACCCCTGCTGTCATTAAACTTGGCAGGCCAGCCAAGCCTGTGCCGGGGCACTTTTTAAGTTGGTAGTAGCACAATAGTAGCCAGACCCAAATGCTTGGGGGTGGGGGTTGGCTCTGTGAAGAGAAGTGCCTTTGCCTGTAGAAAGTGTAACTGAAATGGCCCAGAAAACCCACCATGTCCAGAGGCTGCAGCTTTCTGCCCCTGTGACACTACCGCCTGTGAAGGCAGATGGGAGGAACTGAGATAAAATGTGGATTTAAAGGGAAAGGAGAAAGTCAGAATAGATATTAGTTTAGTAAGTTCCAAGCAGACCTACTAGTCCCACCCACAGAAGCAGAAAAACAAAATACAATAAAAAAAAAAAAAAAAAGAAACCCTCTGGCTAATATCCATACATGCAGCAGATTAACTGAGTCAATAGTGGCCACTATATAGATAAGATAATGCTAGGGTATATTTGCTTAGCCTCTGCGGACAATGGAGGGAGGGAGTTTGGTCATTAACGTGTTGGGATTGGGGGGGCCTATTCACAGAATATCCAGGGGATGACAGGAACTCCCATGGTGGCTGCCAGTCCAGAGAGACACGATGGTGGCTTACAGGCAAACCCAGTGGAGGTGCAAAGTTACCAGCCGCCTTGGAAAGTACTGAGTGACTTCGCCTTGCAGAGTGACATAGATCAGCCTGCTTTTCAGCAACTGGTAAGTGTCAGCTCTCAGAGTGAGGAAGCTGAATCTCTAACAAAAAGAAGATTCTGGTTTAACTGTCACACAATGAAAGATTCCGAGGGGAGGGTGCTTCCTTGGCCCCAAGGCTGGGGAGAGATGAAGGAGGCTTGGCGAAGAGGAGACAAGCGCTCAAGGGAAACAAACTTCTTGTGAGTCCTTTCTCTGAGTTCATAATTTGACCATATAGGTTGAATTTTTTCTCAACTGGGCCCGCTTTGAGGGATAACTTCCAAGGTGTCTAATTAACTAGACATGCATAGGAAGGTGTACAGGGTTGCAAAATCATGTATCTTAGACTTTTAGAGCTGGAAGGGACTTTTAGAAGACCTTGTCATTTTGATCAGCAATTAGTAAATTTACTCTCTCCTCCGCTCCTAGAGAATGGTGTATTTAAAGACCTAAATTGAGCTGTTTATGTTAATAACCGATGTTGTAAGACATAATCAATGTTATTATCAATGAGCAGCAGGCACCTGTGTGGGTATGATTTTCAAATATATCAATAAAGAGTTCAGTTATTTAAAGACATGATGGATACTTTCTGTTATTAATACCCCTTTCTGGGACCAACCTAATCTAAAATGTAGGATTACTTTAACATTTTAAGTGTATGAGTTCAGATGTTATGCACAGTCTCATACTGTGGGGCATGTATAGCCAAATGAACATGAGTTCTACCAATCAGAGACAACACGTAAAAACCTGTTAGCATTAGTATGTTTCATACATCCAGAGAAGTGAAAATTAACTCACCATATGCCTACAAAAGGCTTAAGGGTCCAGATAAACAAGAGTATTATATATATATACTTAGTGATATGGCATATATACACCTACTTTTTTCTTAAGTAGTCAACGGTCCTGTAGAATTTTCTTCTGTAAAACCAGATCTATTCTAAAAACTTGTTTCTTTCTTTGGAAGTAAAACTTTAGTTGAGGTTAGTTTTTTACCCTCACATTTACCTGGAGAACATTTTCTTTCTCTGTGGTGACAGTTAGGTAATAGGTCAGAGGCAGTGGTTACAAGGACTTGGTCCAGGTTTACATTTGTAAGTGGGCCAGTCTAGAGGCTAGGCAAATTTGAGAAGCCCCTTGACCTCTCCATGGGAAAGTTTAATAGGATAGAAAGGAAGGCAAATTCTGGAATTAGGCAAAATAACTTATTTAAAGTGAGAGTAATCTTATGAGTTATTTGAGCAAAACCTGGATCATAGAAGGCAAGTCAGAGGAGGGTTCAGGGCAGCCAAGTGTTTGTACCTTCTAAGGTTTGTACCTTAGTGTTAGATGAGAGCAGTGGGAGGGAAGCCAAGGCAGGAGGGGGTTATAGGGGTAGAGTGGAGAAAGAGGTTTCCAACAGCAACACAATACTTTCGGTTTAAAAGAAGGAGCCAGATATTTATAATGCGATGACGTTATAATATATGGGTCTCCTCTCGGAAGGAAGAGCCTGATTTAAAGAGAGAAAAAGAAAGAGAAAGAGAGAAAGGCCAAAAGGCAGCAGGACCAACAACAAGGAAGAAAGCCCACGCTGTGAACCCTCTGAGGAGTTAATCATTGTTCTGTGGAGCCTCTTCTGAATCTCCTGTCACACGATCTGAGCGTGTGTTATGGATTTTCCAACTCAAGAAGAGAGGCTTTGATGCCTGGAGACTGAGGACTTGCCTGCTCCCAGGGCAACATGTAGCCAGCAGGATAATTTTATTTCGAGCATGCATGGTAGAGTTGCGATGCCATTTTACAGTGGGAAACACATTTGTCCTTAAATAATTTAACGTAACACACTGTTGGGAATTCAGTTTCAGTTAAAACAGAGATCTCTTGAAAGATGGGAAAGCGAGAGGATTTCTTCTCAAGTTCTTTTCTTTGTGGGCTTTCTTTAAGCCTGTTAAAATTCAGTTATACATGTAGATCTTTATCTGCATATCCATCTACACACAAAAACACTTGCACGTACCTATACACATATGATGAGCTTATAATCCTTTTAAGAATACAATCGCAGCCTCCTTTATTCATTTCTCAACCTTCTATGCAGGTGAATTTTTCAGAAGGAGGACCGGGCTCTAATTCCACTGGCAGTGAAGTGGCGTCGATGTCCTCTCAGCTCCCAGATACACCTAACAGCATGGTAGCCAGTCCTATTGAGGCATGAGGAACATTCATTCAGATGTATTTTTTTCCCTGTTGGAGAAAGTGGGAAAGTATAATGTTGAACTCCGAAACAAAAGTATTTAACGACCCAGTCAATGAAAACTGAATCGAGAAATGAATGCTCCATGAAATGCACGAAGTCTGTTTTAATGACAAGGTGATATGGTAGCAACACTGTGAAGACAATCATGGGATTTTACTAGAATTAAACAACAAACAAAACCCAAACCCAACATACGCTATCCAATGACCTTAGGAGTACTGAAAAAAAAAAAAAAAAGACGTTTTTAAAACGTAGAGGATTTATATTCAAGGATCTCAAAAAAAGCATTTTCATTTCACTGCACATCTAGAGAAAAAGCAGAAATAGAGATTTTCTAGTCCATCCTATTCTGAATGGTGCTGTTTCTATATTGGTCATTGCCTTGCCAAACAGGAGCTCCAGCAAATGAACAGGAAGAGAAACTGGCCTCCTTGGCTGAAAGAGTCCTTTCAGGAAGGTGGAGCTGCATTGGTTTGCGATGTTTTTAGTTGACTTTAACAAGGGGTTAATTGAAATCCTGGGTCTCTTAGCATGTCCTGTAGCTGGTTTCTTTTTTACTTTTGCCCCTCCCCCTTCTTCGTCGTCCTCTTTTTTTTTTTTTTTTTTTTTGAGATCCATCCTCTATCAAGAAGTCTGAAGCGACTTTAAAGGTTTTTGAATTCAAATTTAAAAACCAACTTATAAAGCATTGCAACAAGGTTACCTCTATTTTGCCACAAGCGTCTCGGGATTGTGTTTGACTTGTGTCTGTCCACGAACTTTTCCCCCAAAGATGTGTATAGTTATTGGTTAAAATGACTGTTTTCTCTCTCTCTGGAAATAAAGAGGAAAAAAAAGGAAACTTTTTTTTTTGTTTGCTCTTGCATTGCAAAAATTATAAAGTAATTTATTATTTATTGTCGAAAGACTTGCCACTTTTCATGTCATTTGACATTTTTTTTGTTTGCTGAAGTAAAAAAAAAAGATAAAGGTTATACCGTGGTCTTTGAATTATATGTCTAATTCTACGTGTTTTGTCTTTTTTCTTAAATATTATGTGAAATCAAAGCGCCATATGTAGAATTATATCTTCAGGACTATTTCACTAATAAACGTTTGGCATAGATAAATAAATAAATGCAGTGATCCAGGGTCCCTCTTTTATATGTTTACAAGTAAGCCATTAAAATGTCTGAAATTAAGAACTGCATGTGCATGGGGTAAACTGACATACAATAGGTGTGATATTTTATTGCGAATAGTTAAGGTCCAACTTGCAGTTTGCATTTTAACAGTTGAATCAAAACTGGTTGGAAGCCTTTGGTTCTCAGCTGTGATGTTAACTGTCTTTTTTTGAAAATGAGGGGCTATCCCGGTCCGGCACCCCCACCTCTCCTTCCTCCTCCTGGCTCTTTTCTTGCCCGACCCACCCCACCCCAAATAGGAAGAGGGTCCTGCATAAATGGGTTTTGATTCGAGTCACTCTTTTATTTTCTGGGAGTAAGTGCTTTATACCAAAGTCTCCTGCTTAGGATTGTTGAAATGACCTATATTTCCAGTCTCAGCTCTTGCTGCGAGAGAGCCTTTCCGCCTAGTCAGTGAGCTCTGCCCATCATTTACCAGGGGCGGCTGTCAGCCGATTGAGAAATGCTGCTTTACTTGCGCAGGAAGAGCAGGCCGAGGGGAGAGAGTTTTCTCAGCAATTCCCAGACCAGTGAGCGTGGGTCTTTTCTTGTCCTGTTCCCCACCCCCGCCCTCCCCCGACTCCGATTCCGGGACCCTTAAGGGCTGCCCGGCCGGGGCGGAGGAGCGCGGGGGAGGCCCCTCGGGGAGCCGCGGGCTGCGGCAGGCCCCCTCCGCGGTCGGAGCGACGTGCAGCGGCGCTGCCCCCCACCCCATCACCTCCACCCGGGTATTTGCAGCAGCTCCAGTGCGAGCGCCCAAACCCAGGGGTACGTGAAGGGCCCTGCCCCAAATCAGGCTTCTTGGTGCTTCTTGGTTTGCGGTGTAGAGCTAGGATTTGGGGCTCCACCCTGTCCCCTTCTCTTCCCCCACCCCCCGGATGATACTTTGACTCCTTAGAAACTGGGTTCATTTGTGTGCGCGAGTGTCATGCCGTTTTAAGTATGTGACAATTCTTAATAAATAGGAGGGCTAACGTACCCTCGTGGTGTGTCTGGCGGCGCGTGCCCCTGCGGGCCCCTGACCGGGGCGGCGTGGAGGCCCGGCTGGAGACCGGGTGAGCCCCGCGGCCCCGGGCTCTCCAGTGGCTTTCACCCTCTCCGAACCTGCCGCAGGTCGGGAAGCGAGCCTCAATTAGCCTTTTGTTTGGCATCGTTCTACATAACGGGTTAATTACAGGCTCTAACGTGGGGGCAGAGAGAAAACAAACTTTGCATTGAAAATGTTACAGTGCATTAGACATGCCCGTTGATTACTTTGATTGTTGTGTCTAATTCTTCACCGAGGGGTAATAATTTGGCCCGCGGTAATAATGGCTTGTGGTCTTCAGTTGAGAAAAACAGGAGTTGCGTCTTATCTCACACAGATCTTCTGGATAGATCTCTCTCTCTCTCTCTCTCTCTCTCTCTCTCTCTCTCGTTTCCCATTTCTCCCTAATCCTTCCTATTGGACTTGGCTCTTTTACCTTTAGACTCATTATTTGCCCACCTTTTCAGTTTTCCTTTTTCTTCCCAGGACACCTGGGATAGCTAACTGATAAGTGCAAAGGTGGCAAGGTCAACGTGAATATTGGTGTCTGCATAGTTGCTAAAGGCCCACGCCTTAGTTTGGAAACCATGAGGTGCCCTTTCCCAGCTGTAGCCTTTGGTGGACTCTGTATAGGTTAGATGGGAAATAGAAACTTTTAGGGTTTGAATGCAACGGAAGGACTTAAGTGAGGCACACATCTTTGTGATGCTTTCTTATCCTGACAATTATTCCCAAGATTTGGGGGGGGGGGTGGAGGGGTGGGGAAGGAGATGATGTTTTACATATATAGATGTCAGACTATTCTGAGGTCCACAGCTTGAATTTAAGTACAGTAATTTGGGAAGGGAGTGATGAACGATTTGGTTTCACTTGCTAGATTCAAGATATTTGTTGCCTGATGGCTGAGAATGGATTGATGGATCGATAGCATTCTAGTTCTTGTATTATTCATATGAAAGGTGTGTTCCCTTCTAGACTCCTCAGCATGTGCTCTAAAATGTGTAGCTGAAATGTCTCCTTGTTTGCAAACCATCTCTTGCACATACTCTCCTTTTCCCAGCACACCTCTGGAGACCTAGCTTTAAGCTGTGCTCTTCTAATGAAATTCCTCCTGTTTGCTATTATCTTTGATCCTCCCTCCCCTTATTACTCTGAATTCTTCCTTCTGGACATTATGACTCATTTCCTCCAGCTTCTGCAAGCTAAAACTTAATGCAACTAAAAACATCCAGGACACTCTCCTTCAATCAGGCAATCCGTATCAATATCTATACTCAGAGAGGATACCCCCCTCATTGTTTCAAAGCAATAACAACTTCTGTTTCAGTCTACTGTCTCTCTTTCCTTCTCATTAAATGGACCTGGTTTTCCTTACCATTAAAAAAGGGTCCTTTCTAAGTTAGAATCATATTTGAAGAGACTTTTTTCTTCGTTGAAATAACATTTCTGGTTATTTGACATTCTTCGTGGGTGTGTGTACCCACTTACCAATTCACAAGGTTTCTTTCTTTCTTTCTTTCTTTCTTTCTTTCTTTCTTTCTTTCTTTCTTTTTCTTTCTTTTCTTTCTTTCTTTCTTTCTTTCTTTCTTTCTTTCTTTCTTTCTTTCTTCTTTTTGGTTCAAGATTAAATAAATGACTGTAATACTCTGCTGCTATTCACCCTAATAAGTTTGTTAAACTCATTGCATTTACCTCTTTCTTGGTCTATCTCAGCCTTTTGACTACTAGCTAAAAGACAATGTACTTTTAAGATAGAAGTACTTGGCATTTCCCTAGCACCTTGACTCTTTAAACCATAAGATTGTTCTCATTGAAAAATCTCTTGTAAATCCCATATGGATTTATTTAGTCTTTTCCATTTCCTTAAAAAAAAGAAGAAAAAGTTAAAACTGTCCAAACCACCAGAAGAGCTAAGTTTGGATATAACTCAACCAGTTTGTGTTTTTAATCCCACCCCTAGTACAAGTAAACTAAGCAGAAAGTACTAATTTTTTTTATTTGTAAAGTTTAGTCAATTTTTGTAAGAGAGATTTATAATCCAAATTATGCTTGAGTTTTATTCATTAAGGACTATATTTACTTCTTTTCTGCTTATCAACAATTAAAGATTAGTCACAACAAGGAAAGTCCAATCTTCTTTGGAAGTGCGGAGAGAAAAGGGTAAAGGATTTTTGCGTGTGTATGTACCTTTATTTAAAAAGTGTTACTTTCGAAAATGGCCCCAAATCTCGAATTCTCGTTAACTATTTCAAATAAAAACAATTAACTTGTACAGTGTGGGTCAATATTTTTAAACTAAAATGCAAGTAGTTAATTCAGGGCGCTGGCAGCCGAGTCTGTTTACTGATCTTTTCTGATTGTTGTTTTCTTGATAACTGAGCAAGCCACTGAATGGCTGTTTGAGCCCAGGCGCCACAAACATAAACTTCACAGCTTACAATGTCCCAAGTCGTGATGGAGGATCTCTCCACACCTCCCGGAGACTTCTGAAGTGTAGACAGAGAAGTTGGTTCACAGGGAGCAGAGGAGGGGGAGGGGCGGGAGGGAACGCTGCTGAGTGTTTGCTGTGAGCATTGTTACTATCACATCCTTTAATTTTTATGGCGCTTAAGCTGTTAGCTCTGAGAAGCCAGTTTCTGTGCCTTGGAGAAGCCAGTGTCTCCCCAGAGCCTCACTTAAAGACTCCTTGACCCTTTATTTTTTTAAAATCTATTTTTTCCAATCTTTCTGCCTAATTACCCTTTGGGAAAGCGCTCCGTGATGATAAGCAAAGCCTTCTAAAAAAGAAACCTTGTCCCCCCCTAACCTCCCATTCCCCCAAAGCCCCCATCCCCCCCTCCAAAAGGCAACGCCTAGATCGACGTGGGGTAAGATTGCTCTCCGCCAGGTGGGGGGAAACGCACTTCAGGACAGTCCTGTGGGAGATTCCACTTCGCCCTCTCCTTGCCTGGGATCCTCTTTCCATCCCATTGATTGAAAGTTCTTGCTTATTTCAGGGTGGCGTTGCTGATGGACTTGATTGAGGTGGCTGCTTATTTTTGCCGACCCCTCCTAGGGGTTCTTCGCTCCGGTGCGTCTCCCGTGGGTGGGCGCGGAGACGCGGGGACCCGACACCGGTCTAACCAGCCCCGCGACTCCTGCGGGCAAATCAGCCCTTGATCCCTTGAAGGAGGGACAGTCGCGGCCCGGGAGAGGAAAAGAGGGTGTTGCTGGGCCCTTCTCTTTCAGGAGTTGATCAGGTTGGCAGATCTGGAGGGCTAATCCAAACAAGGCGCTTGACTTGTGAGGTCGCGAGTCTAGACAGAGCTGGTGGCTCGGCGGCTCCTTATCTGTGCCTGGAATCAGCCGAAGAGGCGCTCCCCCGGCCCACTGCGCCCCGCGCGCCCTTGCCGGAGCCACCGCTCGCCACAGACGGCACAACAAACACAGCACCTGAGGCTTTACAGCTCGCTTTATTGTTTAATGGGAATGCTGCAAAGCAGTCGTTTGTGCTCTTGGGCCCGCGCCGCGGCCGCTTCGCGTTCTGGCCACCGACTGTGTGTGTGTGTGTGTGTGTGTGTGTGTGTGCGTGTGTGTGCGCGCCCCCGGCACTCGCGCCCTGCCTCCTGCCCCGGGGCCCCCTCTGTATGCTGGGCCCCGAGGCGGAGCGGGTGGGTGCAGGCGCTGGGGGAGAAAGCCTAGGGCGAGGTGTCTTGGGCTAATCCAGGATCTCCTCTTGCTGCCTGGAAATGACAGTTCTGCGCTAGAGCCATTTATGGTTTGCGGGGTCAGTGAGCTCTGACTCAAGGGCGATCAATAAAAACATTTAGTTCAGTAATATGCTGCTCCCCACCCCACCCCCCGCCCGCCGCCACCTCTCAATGTACCGAGAAAGATGCGTCACCATCTCGGACAGGGTGTCCCTGAGCGGCCGAGCGCCCTTTCTTTCCCCAGGAGCACAAAGAAGTGACGTGGCTCTCCAGTGTTTTCGTGACCGCTTCACTGGGCAAACCATGGGTCTTCCTTGATCCTCCAGCTGGCTTCCACCACCGAGAAGCTGGCACTGCCATCCAACTGGGAGCAAGGGCACCACTGGGAACAGAGCTTGCTTGCAGTGCCCTTTTTGGAAGGACAAATAGCCAAGCTTGGGGATTCATAATCAAGGATTTGTGGCTCGCATTTCAGATTAATTGAGGTTAAATTAATTATATTTTTTGTCCTCCCCTATGGGATTTTTCTCTTGTTTCAGAAAGGAGGGAGAGTTTCTAGTTACATCTTGTTATTCACTATTCTTGTAGTTTGCAAACAACATTCTGTGTGTGTGTGTGTGTGTGTGTGTCATTGTCTTGGAATAGATAATATTGCCTCCTTTGAAAACTAACCATAGATGTGGGTGAGAGTAATTTGGTTATGTGCTTAATGTGGTGGTAATACAAACACCACCATCTCCCAGTTTTGGAAGCACCACAAATCCATATCATGCTTTCTCCCTGTCTGGTCTCAACCTCACAACTGTGTGTTAGATGAAAAAAGACAAAATGTGACAAAACTCAAGTTTCATGAAATTGACGAATTTTAGTAGGGATTTTTTTTTTAATGCTTTCTGCAGAAAATAATTCTCAACTGTACTCAGGCACTGACTTGTCTTGTTCTCATGGGTAAGGGTTGCTGTTTATTTTGACCTGTCACAAATACAACGTGTTGTTTGAAACTTGTTATACTTAGCAGGTATATGGAGATAATGCTAGACAGGCCACTGAATATGATAAAGTAAAATATGGTGGGAATCAACTTTTAAGGGCTATGTAGGACTTTAATTTTTAAAACCTAGTAGCTTTTTAAATTAGTATTCCTTCAAAATGTTCTGTTTGCTCATACTCCTGTAATACCCAGCAGTAAACTACTTGTTCAGTGAACAATAAAGGTATGATTGACAAAATGTTACTTGTGCAGGTTCTATCCTGCAGTCATTTTGATAACTTAAATTACCTATATTCTTAATTAGTTTTAAATAAATTTTCTCTTCCTTCGTTAAAAAAAAATGCCCACACCCAGATAAAAACTTTTTGCCTTAAAATTTTCAATGATTACTTATTGAACAACTATTGATTTGGTTTTTGGTATGTACAGAAGGTTTACTTTAAAAATAGCTTTAGCAAAGGAAAAAGCATATTTGATTTTGGGAGAGGACTAGCAGGAAACAGAAAAAAATGAGATAGATTTGTGAAAAAAGCATATATACTTTAAAACAGTATATTTTAAGCAACACAGGGAAAAATACTTATGGATCAAATAGTGAAAAAAATCTCATTTTAAACTCATAAAATATACCTGCTAGTTATTTAAAATTTTATACCAGTAGTCAAAAATTTTTGTTATGGTATATCAATTCTTAAAAAGAAATACTTGAAATTAAAATTGCCTGTCAACCCAAGTACAGTTAAGATTTAATTCCTAAAACAAGATGGGTGACTTTATTTGTAAAATGCAGTAATTTGTTTCCACCAACAGTGAATGCTGAGTGTCTACAAGGACTAATTGTGGAACATATAGATTATCAGTTTCTGGAGAATGAAAATGCTTAGTAAATTTTGAAATAATTCACTTTCCGCAGTAACACATGGAAATATCTTAGAGATCACTACTTAGAATTCTGTATTTGTATCAAAGTACATTTCATATTTTTAAAACTATGATGTATCCTTGAAGTCTTTACAACTTCAGAGACACTAGTCACTCTTGCATTTTCTGCATGGACAAATTTCTGCCCATTTACGAGAAGTTAAACACTTGGATGAAAGATGGTATATCACCAATAAAACCTCACCTTTTAGTTCTGTTATCCCATCAATGGATTCATAGGTCTCATTAACGTTAATGGAAAATGTCTTTATGTATCATGTGCAAAACAGCACGTGGAGATATTTCACCCAGCAATGTCTTTATAGCAAGTATGCTAGGGCTAAAATGACCTAAAAAGTCGTTTCCATCACATCAAAGCCCAGAGTGTTAGTCCTGCAGGTGCAAATGAGCATATGAAGTGGCTGGATTAGAATTGGCTTTAACACCAGATGTATTATTTTTTTAAAGGGCCTGAAAATACTCCCACCCCCTTTTAGAATTTTTGGAGTAACTTTATTTAACTAATAGTTCAGAAATATTTCTACCAGGCAAATCCAATAGATTCTCTACCAGTGAGACCTGGGACCAAAGCTGGTTATATACTGCTTACTCAACATATAGGAAGTTGTTTCCATTGAATTATTTACCAGAATTTGAGTGACGCTTTGTTCATTTGTTTTCATTTTGTAGTGGTGATGGACTCTATGAAATCATTCTTGTGGATAAATATATGCATTTGTAATGTGTATTATGGCAGCCTTTGGCCGTGGTATAGAGTTTTCTCTAGGGCAAAGCTAAGTGGCTAGCCTCAGAATAGGATCTGTAACATTACAGAATTGAGTGATGGTCCAAGAGTATAAATGATAAATGTTATTCATCATGAGTGTTGTTTTGGTTTTTCAAGTTGAAATATTCCAGAATCGCTTAGTCTACTGACTAAGAATATTTTAAATCTTCTTTATAAGGAATATCAAGAAAGGAGGTGGTTTCTCCTAGAGCAAAAGATGCAGGGTGGTTGTTTCTGCCATGACATGACACTTTTCTATCTGTAAAGCACTTTACAGTCATTCGTTATGCATGAGAGTCCACAGAGCCCGTTTTCTTAATGACCTCTGTACCTGTTTCTCAGCACAGTTCTCTATTTCTTCTTCTTTCCTGCATATGTTTAAGAGCAGAACATCAAAGAAGCAATACTCTGTCCTTGATGACTTCAATGAGGACTACATTAGATCAGAGAATGGAAACTATTTTGTAGACATTTTCAGTGATGCCCACTCTCCTTACTTCTAGGAATTGAGGGGAAATGCTGAATGGTGATGCGGGTGGATGCAATAAATTAGCAAAACTATAATTTATCTCCTGAAAGTAGTGATTCTCAAACTTTGATTTCAGGACCCCTTTGTACTGTTCAAAATTATTGAGGATCTCAAAGAGCTTTTGTTTATGTGGGTTATGTTTATTAATATTACTATATGAGAAGTTAAAAGTGAGGGCTTTGAAATATCTATTATTTATTTAAAATAACATGTTACCATAAATAACTTTTTAAAGAAAAATAAGTATAGGTCACAAAACAAGAAATTTATTGAGAGGAGTCGCAGAGTTTTCTAATTTTGCAAATCTTTTAAGTATTTGGCTTAATATAAGAGAGCTTAATCCTCATATCTGCTTCATTATTCAATCTGTGGCCATATCTCACATCATGTAGCCTTTGGAAAACTCTATGTCCATTTGTGAGAGAATGAATGTAAAAAGGTAAATAATGTTTTAGCATTATTATGAAAAGGGTTTGACCTTATAGACCTCCTGAGAAAGTTTCAGGGACACCCCTTCAGAGGTCCTCAGAACATATAGTGCGTACTTCTGCCTTAAAAATGGGCTTTTAGGGCAGCCTGGGTGGCTCAGCCCTTTAGTGCCTGCCTTTGGCCCAGGGTGTGATCCTGGAGACCTGGGATCCAGTCCCACGTCGGGCTCCCTGCATGGAGCCTGCTTCTCCCTCTGTCTGTGTCTCTGCCTCTCTCTCTCTGTGTCTCTCATGAACAAATAAATAAAATGTTGTGTTTAAAAAAAAAAAAACAGGCTTTTACAGAAAGCTAATAGAGAAAGTATTGTTTGACAGACTTTAATTGCTTATATAATGCTCTAGTGATAAAGATTTGTTTTCAACCCAAGTCCGAGTTTTATTTTGTGACTTTTAAGTTCCATCATCAACTACTGATCTGAGAGTCATTTATATCCAGGGCCTTGAAGAAAAAACATATTGTGATGCTATATAACTGAAAATATAAGTCTCCTTCCTAAAAAAAAAAAAAAAATCTAGGAATGACAAACCTATGAATGCGGACTAGTGCATGTAATATGTACTGGACTCCTTTATCTTTTTATCCTTTATCCCCATGTAGTTATGGAGACTGATGAGAACTAAAATCCATAACAAATAATTCAGATTTGGCATAGGTAGAAATTGCTAGCCATAGCAGTCTGAGACAAAGAATTAAAAATAGTTAAAATTTGGAGAAGTCATTTGGTTTTTGGAATGAGATAAGCTTGTGAGATGTAAGGTTGAAGGCTTGAAAAAAAGCAAGTCAAGGATCATAGCGGTTTCAGGCAAGGGATGGACTTTTTTATAGGCAGCATGAGGAGAAAAGGAAAGCATTGGTTTGAGAGATATTCTGAGAAATTGACTAATGTGGAGGAGACTGGCAGTCGCCCATCTACATTTGTTTTCCATTTCTTTATAAGCACATGCATTGGCCACATATCCTAGGTTCCCTTACAGTTGGAGGGTGGTGCACATGACCATCCTTGGTGCACATATACAGAATATTGACCATCCTTGGTGCACATCCTTGCCAACAGAATATAGGCAGGAATAATGTAGGTTACTCTAGCCTTGGGGGTGTGCTTCCTTTATGTTCTATTTTGCTTTCCCGCTAGCTGGAACCCATGAAAGTCCAGCTTTAACTGGGCAGATGATGAAAGTGCCCTATGGGTATGATGGGACAACATGATGGAAATAACTAATGTTCTAAATAACTTTGAGGAATGCAGCTGCCCACTTATCTTAAGCATTCAGCCTAAACTATAATTGAGAAACAAATTTTTACCTTCTTTAAGCCGCTGATTTATTATTGGGCCCATTGATTACATCAGCTTAGCCTTACCCTCCTACAACAGAATATAGAATAGAGCTTTGAGATACTAAGAAATCAAGGATAACTCTAAGGTTGTGAATCTGAATGACAGATTCTGAATAAATCATGTATGTGTTCATTTCCTTACTCACTTATTCATTTACTCTCTCAAATATTTATCTGGTGCTTATTATATGCTGTGCACTGTTCTTTGTGCTGGCTATATGGCAGTGGACAAAGCAAAAAGTTCTTGCCTTCATGAAACCTGTATTTTTGTGGTGCATTTCAATGACATACAAATAAATACACACTATATGAAAGTAGTAATGGATGCTATGAAGAAAAATCAAGCAGATAAACAGTGCAGAGAATTTGAGGAAGAGTGATCAAGTAAGACTTCTCTGAAGAAGTGACTTTTGAAGAAGTGGTGAGCACTTGAGAAAGTGAAAATGAGATATGTATGTACTGTGTTGGGTCTATATTGAAACTGTACATTTGAGTTTTGATGTGCCCTCGTTGTATCCGGGACTATAAAGAAAGAAATGGATCAATGTTGGAGGGTATCTGTAAGTTATTCACCTATATAACTTAGTAAAAACAAAGCAATCTGTGTGGAATAGAAGCAAAAAGCAAGAGGATACAAGGAATATAGTAATTATCAAAGATCTGTTGGAAGAAAAGTGACTGGGAAGGTATGAGAAAAAAAGACATATAAACGTGAGAAATAGGTGAAGAGATCAGGGTGGTGATGAAGAAAAATAAAAGACAATAGAAATGTCTCAGGAACTGAAGCCAGAAGTCTTCAAAGGGGCAGGTATGAAAAGCTGTGCCCCATACATCAGAAAGATCAAGGAAGATAAGGACAGAGAAAATGCCTTTGAACTTGGCTGAATTGAGATCATTGGATACCATAAAGAGGCAAAGATGGAAGCCAGATTTAGGAGGGGAATTAGGGGGAGAAATACTTTAAATATAGTTCATCTAACTCCTCACCATTGTTATTGGACATTTATTGAGTGCAGTGATTCTATAGAGCTCTACTCTGATAGCCAAAGTATTCACTGAGTCTAGTTACCACATTTGTGAAGAATGACTGAAGAAGTACCAGAGTCTGGCACCTCTGTTAACCCTTTTAGAAAGACTCTGGAGGACAGAATTACAAAAATGTTTTTAACCTCTGGCTGCCTGGCTTTGCTGAAATCAGGAAGACTTGAGAATCCACAACCTAAGCAGACAAACCAATTAGATGTTAAAATCCCAGAGGCTACAACTAAGCTGTCAAAAGAAAGTGAGTGTGGAGAGGTAATTATCCAGCAATTATAAGAAACTAGGCAAAAATCTAAGAGGAGAAAGGTCTATTGGCATGTTGTAAAACTGTTTGAGAGGTTAACAATTTGCTTAGTTTTGTTGACACTAGGCTAAAATGTGTTTCATCAGAAGGTGATGTTCCTTGGACTCTATAGTACTATACTATTAACAACTCAGCTGAAAAGACTCTGAAAACAAACAACATGTTTGAAAATTACAGGAAGTAAAGACATCAGTTGGGCCTTAGAAATTCAGCTGGCAAGAAGCAAAATCCTCCTGCATTTTGTATTGTGATCCATCATACAGCTGATGCTTTGCCAGGCTGAAAACACTTTTCAGAATCAGATGGCATACAGCTTTGCATCTCCAAGGTGTCTATGGCAAAGGAAAATCAGTGAGAAAATTTACCATAACTTGCCTTTTCTGAAATGTATTCTTCCCAATAACTGCTAGTTTCTCTGAGTTTTACTTCGCGCTGTGCAAAATAATAGGGCATATAAAACTGTAGGTTTGCCTGTACTGCAAACCCATTAAGAGTAAATAAAAACTAAACCTAGTAACACACACAAACACACTAGGTTAGTTATTATTTGTAGTTCAAAATAATTTTAGAAGATCAATTATCCCCTACCCAATACTTTGGAGTATAATCAAGAGGATAAAACATAGAATCTTTAGTGAAGGTAGCCATGAATTGAGGAAAAAGAAAAAAAGTCTTACTTGATTTGAGGCCAACACAAATGAAATGGAAAGGGATGGGTAAATGAACAGGGTGGAGTATGGAAAAGTGTGACTAGACAAAGCAAAAGATTTCAGTGAGGATAGTTGAAATACTTAGTTTTAAAAATGTTTTGTCATGGTAATTTCTTTAATGCTGTTTTTCTCTCAGAATGATAGATATTTCATTTTTTTCCCCAGGCTCTAAATTTGAGATTATGTTAAAGCACATAGGCAATAAAATAAAGACACCCTATAACTGTAGAGGTTTTAGTTATTCTATTCCCTGTGTAACCCAGAATTGTCACACAAAAATAAATTGTCACACAAAATTAAATTGTCACACAATTTAATTTATATTTTTTCTGAAAAAAATTAGCATTTGTGTTTATCCTATGTACTTTCTAAAATGTATATCATGTACAAAATATATTAGTAGTGGAAATATCATTTACCTCTTATAACTAGACTAATTTGCTATCACCTGACATTAGTTACTTTTTTTCCAAATACAAAGTCTTGATTGTCTTTATGGAAAAAAAAATGCCACAACAAGCGAGTCTACATTTGTTTTCAGAAAATTGTTTTTCTTCTACAGAGAAAAAAGCATTTTTCTTCAAAATGAATGATGATAAATCTATTTTTATACTTGAGATTCAATGAGAATCCTTTCCTTCCCCACTACCCAGTAAATCAGAGTGGCAGCCTGAAATCACTCACTACTGCTTAGCAAGAATACCTAAGCAACAAGTTTGGGAAAGTTGTAGAGTTACGTGAAGGTCTCGGTTTTGTAAGACATAATGCAATTAACGATCTTAGAAAAACAGGATAAATTCATGAAGTTGGACATTCTATAAGAGTCCCCAAACCTCTTGGCATTGAACTAATTAGCCCTATAGTAAGCCATGCATAAGCTAGATGGGTGGCTGGATGACAGAGGCAGTAAATGAGATCTTTTGTGACACCTTCTTCTTAGTTTAGGAATGTCCTAAGTGTCCCCAGAGGCTGTATCCTGAATGAATCAAGGCTTCTGTTGTGATCTATAGCCTCTGATCCCTAGCACATATTCTTATATCAAACATGAATGGATAGGAAGTATGGGGAAGAGAAGAAGGCTTGCGAATCCTTAACCCAGTTGAAGTTTGCCATGAGTGAAATAATCTTGTATTTGAACAGCCAGTCAGGACTGGAAATCAAGTGTGAGGCTGATGAGAAAATGGCACTTCCTTCTTCTTGTCACAAAAATGAGACTTATAAACATTTGGCTCTCTAAACTCTTCTACTAGAACTACCATTTAATGGTTGTCTTCTGTGTACCAGGCACCAGACTAGGTGCTAGCTTTATATTGTTTCTCTTTCTCAACTACAAACTTGTAAGACAAGTGTATCCCAGGTCGCAGAAAAGGAATCTCCAGTCCAAAGAAGTTGCCCAGTGTCTCAGAGTCTATGGCTAGAGACACGACTACATTTAAATTAATTGCACTTGCAATTTGCATAACAACACTTCATTCTGATATGTTTATTCACAAAGCCCTTTTCGTTGTTGACATGCAATCAAGGAAAGCCTAAAAAGTTTTAAGTGTAGCTTTTTGACATCACGAATCATTTTTTTCCCTTGAAAAGCAAACCCTTCAGCTCATCAGTAAACAAAACTTATAGGTACAACCATGTGTTTGTGGTTATCATTGCTCTCCAAGTCCAGCTCTATGGGTCACTTTCAGTTTCTGGAATGTACCATGTTTGTTTTGTCTTGGTTTTGTCTTCTTTTGATTCTCCCCACTTGGCCCTCTATAGGGATTATTTCCTATAATGCACCATCCATCTGCCTAATCCCAACTCAGCCTTTGGTTTCTTAGTTCAGACAACAGGTCCCTAAGAAGCCCTGGTCAAATGCCCCAGCTGTGTGCTCATACAGACTGCCTTTGCCTGCTTGCATGCTTCTATCCCCCACTAGCCTACAGGTTCCCAGAGTCTATTTTCTTCAGCTTTGTATTCCCAGAACCAGCACAATGCAGAACAAGTACTCAAATATTTATTTACTGTATTTACATTAAAGTACGAGTGACTATAAGATCCACCGAAGTCAGAGGGAACTGCACTGCTTTATTAAGGCAAGGAAGAAACAGAAACAGAAAATAGTTGCCATTTTAGAATGAGGGCTGGAGTTTAATAAAATGATGAGAGAGAGACATAGGGTTGGAGGTGTGGTGAGAGAGAGAGTGAGAGAGTGTGCTATAATTTACTGAGTCAGGCAGTCTTGGATATTAATACTTGCTCTTTGACCTTGGGCATGTTACTTTACTTTTCTGAACCACTTTTTCATGTGTTTACAAAAGGGTTGTTGGACTAGTTTGATGTGGGCCTACTATGTAAAAAACCCTAAATATGGTACTATTATTATTATTATTATTATTATTATTATTATTATTAATTATTATTATTAGTAGTAGTAGTATGAGAAAATTATTCTCCTGAAAGAATTTACTTGGTTCTGTGCATCTTTTCTTTGTTCTTTGTTGAGATGGATGCTGAGTCTTTATGCTTTTTCTTGATTTTAGACAAGGTAGGGGATCTGTTTTCCTTTCTGTTGTTCCTATTTTCTTCATGAGAATGCTTGTATACATATACTCCTATGGCTTCTTTTAACTGAGGAGAATATGCAACTTTATTTTTTTTATTTATTTTTTTTAGAATATGCAACTTTAAAAGGATTTAACAAATAATTAAAAGATAATCTTTAAAAAAATCATACTTTAGTACAACCCAATTCTTTTTTGCATATAACTTCCCAGAAGTGCAGATTCTTACCTTGTTACAATTGTTGTGTATGTTTATCATATATGTGCATATATAAAAATATATATTGTATTTTGCTCTTTTGCTTAATATCTTATAATAAGTATTATCCATCTGTACTCCCAGAATCAAAAACGTCTTGAGAAAAAGGCTTTGTTCCATCCATTGATCCCTTAAGCTCTTCTCATTGGTTACCATTGTACAGTCTAAATGTAATAGTCCATCTGACATTATTGTGGATGTTCTATTATTTCATCACATTTCTTGTGGCATAGATTCCTAACCTTTTAATTATGGCAAAATATTCAAAAGGTGAATGAAACAACCCCCAAAGGAGCTTCTGGTATAATATAGTAGCCCAGGCTTATTGTCCTTGGCTTAAAACTGATTATGTGAAAGAACAGTGTGCACCTCTAGAAAGGCAAGCAATTCTGTCATCAGATAAATGATTGCAGCCTTCAGTGGGCTGGCTCCCTTTATTTTAGCTACTGGTTGTAGAGCTGTGAGAGAAGCCTGCATGGAGAATGAAGGCCCAGACTTTTTCTTTCTTTCTTTCTTTCTCTTTTTTTAAAAACTGAAATGTCAAGCTATGTGACTATGCCCGGCAGAAGACGACCCCCTGCGAGATGTGATAAGCCCCAGGCCCTCTCCACACACTGCTCTGAATATGCTGTGGGAGGGCTTCCCAGGCTGATGGAACTAATGACAGTAATAGCTCTGGGTAATTTGTCTTTTTCCTTACTGTGCACATTCTCTCCATGTGGTGCACTTTACACCTACCACCAGGCTCACATCTGGAATGCTACGACCCTCTCAGTCCTGATTCAGAGAGGTTGAATTCTCCTGTAAAGTAAATCTGACCTCTAATTTTCTTAATAATTCAGGATTATGCTAATGCTACTCACAACCAGTGTAGAATGGTACAGGAACACTGAAGAAAGCTTAATCCCTTGTACTGGAAGCATGACCAAGCTTTTCTTGTATATTTGGCTATAATTTGTCTTCTATATCATTCTAATAGAGAAAATAAAAATTTTGAAAAATGTGTCATTTACATCACTTATGCCTTGTTTCTGGTTGTAGGGCATCCTCTGCTTAAGAAGAAATTGTCTGTTTCTTTTCCTTGGTAAAAAGATTTTCTACTAAGGATTTATAAGAATACTAATGATAGGTTTGGGTTTTTAATTCTAACTGTAAAAAATACTTAGATAGTTAAAAAGACTGACAAAATAATTTCAGGGATAGATAAAACAGACTTCACAACAGCTTAATCTCATAAATGCAGAGTGCTTTCAGGAAGATTTTAACAATAAAAAATCCTTTTTTTTAGTGCTGGTTCCACAACAAGATTATACTTTTAATATTGTATTTACGTCTTATGTTTTTTGTATTTATGTTTTAAATAGCTGTATTATTAAAAGTGTAAGCATCTGAACATATCTTTTAGAAAAACATGAATGATCTTAAGTTTTAAGAAATGTTTGTACTACATTAAAAAGGGTAGCCTCTTCAATCTTAGCTCTCTGTGAATAAAGGGAGAATAAATTAGTATGTGAAAGATTCCCCCAGAGAGCAAGAGATTCTCAGCCATTGTAGAGGTATGAGAACCACACTATTTGCCAGGAAAAAATATGTATGCTTATTAGTATGGGTTTCTGGATCATTCTGTCAAAATATTTATAAAGTTATTTCTACGTTATACATAGACACTTAATTTTATTATTTTCTTCTTCAGTCCAGGTGTAAGAAGGCACTAGCCTTGTTTTGAGGACTAAAGATTGTACACAATTATGAACTGTTTATATTGGTTAGTAATTTATATTTCTCACAAGCAATGTAGAGATTATAAACATTTTCCATAAATAATATCTGTGTCTATAATTGGTCAATAAAAAGATAATTCATCAGTGGTGTTCAGTCTCTCTCAGTACCCTTCACTACTGTCCATCGTTCAAGCTTCACACCAGTTTGAAGGCAGAATAATTCTCATCCCCCAGTATCAGGTCACCTTAGAATTTAACCATGGACTCAGACTACTCCATAAAATCCCTTATTTACCTTCTGGATGGATGGTAGAAATGGATTCCAGAAAAAATATATTTTTTTTTCTGATGGGTATCCTAAGAGGTCAACATCTACCAATTGGTTTAGGATAAAGCCAATCTAATTAGGGAAAGAGAAACAGGGAAAATTATCATCCTGTATGTCCCAGTGTCCTCCCTAGATCATTCCCTTCTGCCAGGTCTGAGCCTTTAGGAAGGGTTGCTCTAGGAAAAAATAATGATCGCTATCCCTGGGTAAAGTAAAACAAGCTGCAGAAAGGCTGCTGTGGAGGCTGATTGTGACAGGTGTACTGCATTGACCTTCCTGGGTCTCATCCCTTTGGGCAAGATTTGTGCACAGAGTGGAACCTTCTGCTTATATGACAGATCATGGCAAGTGAGGTAGTTGAGAGCAGCTTAGCTGATAGGTTTGGGATCCTGCAAAGATCTGCAGCATTTTGAATATTACACTCTCTTTTATATATAGTTCTTTAAGATATTTGACAAGAAAACCCCCAAAGAACAACAACAAATTAGATATTATCCGTGTGATTTCAGCAGAATCTGTGTAGGATGAAGTCAGTCAGTTTATATCACTGAATTAGTCGATAACCCAGTAACGAGAAATTTACAAGAACACCCAGTTCAGGATGAGACCAAAGTTGACTACACCAGTTGTTTTACCAATACCTTGCATTTACTGAGCTAGGATCCTCATATGCATTACTTTACACAATCCTCCCAACTGCTCTCAATGGTTCATGTTATTACAGAGAAGGAAGGTGAAGATCAGAGAGGCTCAATACAGGGAAGGTGATCTGTTTGATTTCTGTCAAGCCCTCCATCTTGTTTCTCATCCTCTAATCCACCCTCCCTTCTCCTCCCTACTCCCTTCCCTGCCCATGTGTGGTTTTCATCTCAAAAGACAAGAATGTTCTGGGGATCCCTGGGTGGCTCAGTGGTGTAGCGCCTGCCTTCAGCCCAGGGTGTGAGCCTGGAGCCCCAGCATTGGGTCCTGCATCAGGCTCCCTGCCTGGAGCCTGCTTCTCCCTCTGCCTCTTCCTGTGACTCTGCCTCTTTGTCTCTCTGTGTCTCTCATGAATAAATAAAACCTTAAAAAAAAGACAGGAACATTCTAAGAAAACAAAGGTCTACACAAGAAAGAATCAAATGCATGGAGGCTTGAATCCCATTTCTGCCAGTTGAGTGAGCTGGGCAGTTAGCTGACCTCTCCAGGTCTCACTGTTCTCCTCGATGAGCTGTGGATCATCCTAACTCATAGAAGACTGAGCGAGAGAATCAGATCAACTGCTGAGCACAGCAGGCACTCAATGAACATCACACATTAATTTATAATGATAAACCTCCCAAAGTTTGAAAGGTTTTTTTTTTTCCCCCTTTCCTTCAGGAACTTGAAGTAGAGGTCTTTATAAAAACATACCCTTTTTCTTTAGAAGACTCATAAAATTGAAGCACATTTATACATAAAGGCATATTTATTTACACTTTTATAAAACGTGGCCTCTAAGATAGTCAACATTTTTTGGACACAGTTATTATATGTAAAATAAGACTTGGAATATTTTTCTTTAAACCAATTTCTTTGGCTTGTAAAAACGGTGAGCATGGCATTTTGATTTAGAATGTAGTTAAGATTTTACAGCTTATTTGGCTGATTCTTGAGAAATGCTGATAGTCACATATCTTGAGCTGCCTTCCTGCCTGTACCACCTTTCTGGAGAAGTGCTTCCTTGCATATTGCAGGCGGAATGGGGAAGCTAACCTGTCCTTAAGAAAGCTTACTGGGTAAGTATCTCAGCTGTTACACTTTCATTACTTCATTGATTTAGCATAGGCTTAGTGAAGTCTTAAGTATGTCTAAATTCTATGAAATTACAAAGATATGTAAAAAAAGGCCTTTTGACCTAAGGCTGCTTATTATTGAGTAAGGGAGCTGAAACATTATCTATGAACAGATATAAACCTGTGGAAGGGCAAAAAATTGAGTTCACAGGAGGAAGAATCCCTTCAGCTGAAGGGATTAGGCTTCACAGATGGGTGAATTTTGAACTTGGTTATTGATTTGAAAATGGATAAGGGGAAGACATTTTAGGGGGAAGAAGGAAGGAATAAAATGAACAATACCATGAATGATGGTGTGAGGGCTGTGTACGGGGAACAATGGGAAGGCCTCTCTGATGTGCATTTTCGCAGTCGGTTTACAGCAGAATGACATACTCCCAAACCTACCTGAACCTCCCGAAAGTCCCTCTGGGATAAGGGCTGGGATCAGCATGTTTAACATGGATCCCAGCTAACTGGGATAGAACCACACGGCTGAGTACCTGGAAGTAGCGGAATGGCTGGCGGGTAGACAAGTGGTTCTTAGTCCAGGCTGCACACACATTAGGATCCTACAGAGGTGGATCTTCTGCCTGCCACCCTCTTTCTCTCCCTTTTCTCTTCTTCCTCCTCCTCCTTCCTCTATCTCTTTCTTTTATACCTAAGCCCCAGACCAATTAAACTAGAATCTGAGAGTGGGAACTTGCATCAGTGTATATATTTTTTACTTTTTATTATGGAATTTAAAGAATTGAAATATAATTAACATACAGTGTTATGTTAGTTTCAGGTGTATAATATAATGATTCAACAATTCTATATGCATTATTCAGTGCTCATCACAATAAGTGTACTCTTAATTTCCTTGATCTATTTCTCCCATCCTCCCATTTACTCCTCTGTGGTAGCCACCAGTTTGTTTTCTGTATTTAAGAGTTTATCATGATCTCAGGTCCTGAGCACCTCATCAGACTCTGTACTTAGTGGGGAGTCTGCTAGAGATTTGCTCCCTCTCTCTCTGCCCTTCACCACCACATGCCCATTCTCTTTCTCCCTCATTCTAAAAAGAAATGAATAGATCATTAAAAAAGGAAAAAAAAACCAGTAATTTTTCAATATTGTGAAATAGCCAGTTACATTCTAATTTTTTGCTGTTTCATAAATGTGAATGCATGTGTGTATAATTTTTTACAGATTGTTTGAATCAGAGTTTTGACTAAGTGCACACATTATGATTGGTTGGTATGTCTCCTTCAATCAATGTGTTTCCTCTCCATTTCTCTCTCTCTCTCTGCCTCTTTTGGTTTAGTTTTCTTCAAAAAACTAGATTGTCCTACAGTTTTCCTCACCCTGCATTTTACTGATTACATTCCTGTGGTATCATGTAACATATTTTCTAATCATTTTGTAGATATTTGGATCTTGAGGGTTTTTTTTTTTTAAGATTTCATTTATTTATTCATGAAAGACACACACAGAGAGAGGCAGAGACACAGGCAGAGGGAGAAGCAGGCTCCATGAAGGGAGCCTGACGTGGGGCTCGATTTCAGGACCCCAGGATCACCCCTGGGTGAAAGGCGGCGTTAACTGCTGAGCCACCCGGGCTGCCCTGGATCTTGAGGTTTAACAAGATTTAGATTCCAGGGTTTTTTGTTCTGTTGTGTTGTGGTTTTGTTTGTTTCGTTTTTTGCAAGACCATTTTCTAGATAGCGGTGTGTTCTTCCATTAAAAGCATATAATACCTGAGTATCTCTCTTACTGAGGTGTAGCAACCACTGATAATCAATGCCTAAAGCCATTTATTTAATATAACTTGCAAAATGATGATATTCTATCTTCATTTACTTGCTGGAAAACTTCTGTAAAGGGACATTTTATCTCATCTACTAGCTGCTTAAAAAGTGGTACCGTTTGAATAGGAAATGCAGGATACATCATTCTTTCTCTTATCTACCAGTTTTCAAAATGATGAATTTGTTCATCAGCATCACGTAATGGAATACAACTATTAAATTAATTATTTTACTTACTATTAATATAAATGTAAACATGTATGGAGTATCCAAGTCCAAAGCAATGTTACTGTTATTGATGCTCAGATTGTTCTTTCTTTGCTTAGTGGGAACCTCTTCAGTTTGGCTCCTGAGTTCTTTTGATATAACCCTAATAGTATTTAAAATATTATTTACTATCTGGTATGACAATATGTTCCAGTATCATCACATACACTTCCTGCCCCAAACCTACAGTCAATTATCTCTCCAAAGAGCCCTGATATCTTTTAGTTGGAAACCATATTTTAAGACTACAGTCTGGATGCTAGTGGTTCTCATTGCTATTATGCAATGTTTTTGAGCCTTTTCAAAAGAAAGAACTAGGGAAGAATTTTTTTTTTAAGTTACCATCATATCACAAATTTATACTGATACTTTTATTTTTTTTATTTATTTTTTTATACTGATACTTTTAATTCGAAGCCAGAACTACAGGGTATTTCCTCTTCACTGGCTTTCCTCCAAATCCCAATTCTCAATGACAGAAATATTAGAATTGGAATGTTTTATACTAAATCATTTGCTTTGTCCTACAATGCACACATGGAAGTTTCATATTAACAATACTAGAGTGGAGGGGACTCTGTGTAGTGCTGCCAATGTCCTGTTGGAGCAACAAGGTCATCACTGATTTTGAAATATTTAAAGTGGATTCAGTGCTGTTTCAGCAATGCAGAGAATTAAGTGCAGTGTTGTGGGCAATGGTGCCATTAGTAACACATGTGTCCTGATATCCTACACAACTGATTTCCATCTGAGTATGTACTGACTATTTTTTGACAAACATGCAGTCATAGTTATGATTGGTGGAGAGCCATATACTCTCGGACTTTTTGGTACTGCAGGGCAAGAGGATAGTGACAGATGATGACGGCCGAGTTATCCACAAACAGATATATTTCTAGTCTGTTTTTCAGTGGTCTCTCCATCCTCACTTGAAAATATGAAGGAAAAGTGGGTGCCAGAGATAACTTACCCTTGTCCAAAGGCTCCTTTCTGGCTTGTTGGGACTCAAATTGACCTCTGAGATGACCCCTCTACGATTGAGAAACTTGCCAACAACAAACAGAAGCCTATCACTGCAGAGACTGCTGAAAAGCTGGCCCGGGACCTGAAGGCAGTCAAGTGTGTGAAGTGTTCTGCACTCACACAGAAAGGCCTAAAGAATGTATTTGACGAAGCAATATTGGCTGCCCTAGGGCCTCCAGAACTGAAGAAGAGCCGCAGGTGCATGCTGCTATGAACATCTCTCTAGAGCCCTTTCCGCACAGCTGTTGTCAGCGTCATTCTAAAAGCAATGTTAAATCAAACTAAAGATTAAAGGTTAAAATTCGTTTTTGCAAAAATGACAAATGCCCTGCACCTTCCCACAGGCACTCTGGTGTGAGACAAGGCCTGTAGGGATGATCTCCTTCCACCTCTCAGTACTAGTTTATTAGAGTAACTGTGTATTGTCAGAGGTGATTAATATGAGTTTTTGTTTTGTTGTTTTAAAAAAATTGTTTAAAAGCAAGACATGCTTATGATGACTCTATAACAGACTAATTTGGGTCATTGAAGCTGCTCCCAGACTCCATCTATCCACTCTGGAGAATAATCTGGGATATTTAGTTTTTTTGTTGTGTGGGGGCAGAGCATGTGTTTGGAGTTTGTTTTTATTTAGTCATTTTTAAAAATATTAATTAATTAATTAATTAATTTATTTATTTACTTATTTAGAAGAGACACAGAGAGAGGCAGAGACACAGGCAGAGGGAGAAGCAAGCTCCCTGCAAGGAGTCTGATTTGAGACTAGATCTGGAACCTGGATGCTAAGGGCAGACACTTAGCTGCTGAGCCCCCCAAGCATCCCCATTGAGTCATGTTTTTAAAGTTCATTAACCACTGGACAGCCTTATGGTTTGATGGATTGATGGACAGCCTTTATGGATTGATTCCACATTCTACTTCCTAGACCCAGTTTAGAAAACTTGTTCCCACCTGGTGTTCTTAGAAGGAGTATAATAAATGCCTCATTTAATAACATACTCCTTTTTGAACATTGCCTTTTCTCTCCACCCTTAAGTCGGTCCAGTAACTGATGAAACTCATGAAAATAAGTGGAACCTATCATACCCCTCTTTTTTTTTTCTAAGATGCACTATTTATGTGACTGTGACTTTCAAGAATTGTTTGCCATTTGCTAATTTTTTTGAAGTTAATTTCTAACTTCTTTCGCTGATAAATGAAGAAAAATATTTCAACTTTTGAAATACACCAAATGGATTGAGTACAAAATTGAAAAACATTTTTTTCCCTGTCAGTTATTGTCTCATATGCTTAGGATAGATGTCCAGCTTACTAGTGCATGATACAGTATTCCTAGAACATAGATGAAAACCTGGTAAATCAAGGAAATGTGAGGGTGTAGCCAGAAGATAGATGTCTATGGAATGATGCAAAACCTCTTTCAAGTTGGGAGGATGGAGACTTGCTTCATGAAGAAGCTGGGGATGGGGAAGACATTTAACAATATGAGGACCAGTCACATGAATCCCCTCATTTCTCTTTTGTTTATGAGGAGCCCTGGAGTAGCTTAAGGGCTGTATAGTTTAATAAAAAAAAAAATTAAAAAAAATGTAGAGTCTTACGATTTTGCTTTTCTTCATAACTATGTGTTAGTAAGGATTTTGTTTACCTATTTTGCTTTCAATTTCCAATTTAAAAGAAATGTTTAGGTAATCTTGTCCCTCTTCCCCAAATCCTAATTCTTGTAGATTCACTCCTGTTTGAACCGATGCTTTCTCATGTCTCGGTTCTTTGTATATGGATTTTTTTCAGATGTAATAAAGAAACAAAAAACCCCTTAAAAATACTAACACCTTTTCTAATAGTATTACTGCTGAAATGCTGTTATTTTAATCTTTTTTTCTTGGTGTATATGCCACTAAGGATGTATAGGCATTTGCTCTGCCTTAAAGTTACTTTGAATAGTTCATCTATTTGATTACTCCAGCAGTTTGTTACATATTCATGCTCCTTTGTTATTTTATTTTAATTTTAGAGGTTAATTTTTAAATTTAGTTTTATTTTGTAATTATGTGCAATATTTATATGGTTTCAAAGTTACATTTACAAAACAAATTGTTGTCAAAGTAATTTAGCCTGTCCCATCAGCCTCTCTGCTTCCTCTCCCTGTGGATAACCATTTAAGCAGTGTATGGTTTGTCATTCTATTGTTTATGTTCAGTACATAATTATAAATCTGCCCCAGTGATCTTATGTGGAGCCAGACTAGAGAGCATTTACTGTAGAAAATGATGAGCTAGAATGTTTTTCAGTCTTATGGAGCAGGGACTTTGTACAACATATTTAATGCTGTATTTCCTACATCTAGATTAGTATCTGGCACCTAGCAGATGGTTGGGAATATGGGTTGAATGAATGAATGAATATTTAGTAGAAGTTTGCGATCAGAAGAGTGAGAGAGTCAAAGCTGTCCTTTTTTGAAAACTTAATCTGACAGTAATGGTTAAGGCAATTTGGAGGGAAAAACTGAATACTGGATGACTAATTTGGAGACTTATTTGGTTAAGTGGATGATAGCAATTTTGAAGAAAAAATAAAAAGCGCGTGTGTGTGTGTGTGTGTGTGTGTGTGTGTGTGCATGCATGTGCATGAATTCTGTGGACTGGCAGCGTGCTGTCTGGACTGGCTCTATTTATCTCTGTTGGGTGTACTTGTGTTTCTGTGGTCAGCTGGCAAGTTAGCCGGCCTCACTTGCATCACTGGCAGGTGGCAGGCTTTGGCAAGGAGGCTAATTGTTGTCTGTGTCAACTCACTTCTTTTTGCGGTGTTTCATCTTTCATCTTTCGGTGGACTAGCTTAGGTTCTTTTCCATCTATTCAGGGTACTAAGTACAGCAAATGGCAAGACCCAAGGTGCAAATGTTTTTCAATCTTCTGTTTGTGTCATGCTTGCCAAGTTTTCCCATTGGCCAAAGGAAGCCACAATAACAACCCTGATTCAAGAAGTGGCCATACAGACTTTAGCTTTTGGTGGAAGGGAGGAATTTACAGCCATTTTGAATTTTCCAATGTGGGATGTATGTGAGGCATATGTGAATAAAGTCATCTATTTCTCACAGCTTTTAGTTCCAGTTCCACACGAGGTTGTTAATTTACATCTCTGCATCCTTTCTATGGCCTTTTCTGAAATGTTTCTCAACCACATAGTCCATTTTGAGTTCTGTATCTTCCACAAAACCTTTCCTTACTAAAATTTCACTTATGAGAGTTTCTTTAGTACTTCTGTTTTTTGGCGTGGTGATTGCCTTTTAATTCTACACTTTATAACATATTTATATATGTTTTATACTTACATTACATTTTATATTGTTGCATTGTGCTCTAATTTTTTGTGTATACTTCTTCTGAATTCTCTACTAATTTGTCTTATTTTTCTCAATGAATTATTAACCTCAATGCATTTATTTGTTTTTATTTTTTAAAGATTTTATTTATTTATTCATGAGAGACACAGAGAGAGAGGCAGAGACAGGGAGAAGCAGGCTCCATGCAGAGAGCCTGACGTCGGACTCAATCCCGGGTCTTCAGGATCACACCCTGGGCTGAAGATGTCGCTAAACTGCTGAGCCACCCAGGCTCCCCAACCTTAATGAATTTAGAATAGTGTTAGAATATAAGTACTCTATAATTGTTACTTGAACTTTGGATTAACTTAGAGAATCCTTCTGAAATTGGATGTTACTAAAGCCTTCTTTATTTTGCTTTTCAATGGATCTGTCCAATTATGATTTACTATGTCTAAAAATATTGGCTAAGGAAATCTGTTTAAATTCAGCAGGCTATCTGTTTTTAAGTATTTTGACATCTGGATCAAATCAATTAAAAATAAAATGTTTGTAATTCTGTTTTTTAAATACTTTAAATGTGCAATGAGACCACTTATAAGTAAGACATATAAAATACTCTTGCTAGGGCATGTGTATGACTGAGGAGGTTCAGGTAGTGAAAGCAAAACAAGCAACAAAGATGGTGATGACCCAGAATGTGTCATTGGAAAACCTCTTAATTCCCTTTAGCAAAAGGTCATGTTGAGGAGATCTCAAGGAGAGCTGGTGGTATTTGTGTGAGACAGAAAAATAAAGATGAAGGCTAAGAGAGAAAGTAGAAGAGAAGAGAGAAAATAGTGCCAGGCTAGGACAGCAGTATCATCTTACATCTCTGGTTCTGATTTAGCTTCCTGTGACCTGGGGAAGAGTATTGAGGAGTTCTGAAAAGAGGAAGGAATAAAGACATCCTTTCCTTCTTATCTTCACTAAAAATTCCAGAGAAGAATGAAGGCAAAGGGAGAGAGCGAGGTGGGGTGGTTTTTGTGAAGTGCTTGATCATTGAGAAGTATGGTGCTTGGGAAAGATAAATTGTAAGATTTTTCTCCATAATGAGGGATCTATAAATTTTTTTTAAAGATTCTATTTATTTATTCATGAGAGACATGGAGAGAGAGAGAGGCAGAGACACAGGCAGAGGGAGAAGCAGGCTCCATGCTGGGAGCCGGATGTGGGACTCCATCCTCGGTCTCCAGGATCATGCCCTGGACCCAAGGCGGCGCCAAACCACCGAGCCACCTAGATTGCCCAGGATCTATAAAATTTTGTTTTGTTGTCTGGAGACTGCCAACCTAGACAAAAGTGAATCTCAAAAGTATTCATTGATCTCCTGTAAAAGAAAAAGACTGCAAAGGAGTTAATATGTATATATGGAAAGAAATGAGGCTTAGCAAAATGCATAGCAATTCATCAATGAGAGCTATATTAGTATCCAGAAGTCTAATGGATGCTATCCCTGTCAATAATTGTTGGAGACTGCTTGTCAACAAACTGGATTGTTTGTCATAGACACTGACAAACTGTAGTATAAGGATCTTGAACTTTTGCATACATTGGAAATACTTATGTGAATATACATATGCATATGTATATTTGTAATGAGAGTGTTTTCCTGCATTATAAAGTTTCAAGATTTGTCCAATAGGGCTTGAAGTCTTTTTTACTAAATGGTGGATCTTATCATGACATTTATGTACTCTAACATCCAATCATCTTGGTTTTAATGAAAATATTTTCCTTAAATATTTTGAAAGTAAAGCATCTTCACTGAATCAAAACTGACATTTTAATTTGAACTCTCCAGTCTGAAAAGAGTTTGCAGTCAAAATTTGTCATTAAAAAAACTCAATGAAATGAAAAATAATGATATGCTGGCTTGCCCCTACAGGTATCTGGAATAGAAGTGCTAAAGATACTATATTTTAATGCTCATTTGGCTTCTTTTACTGCCAGGCAGGGATTAAATGGGAGGCAGCTCTTGGTTCTGTGGAAAGGACCATGGTCTTAAGCTCAGAAGAACTGTGTTTAAGACAGAGCTGTCTCATTTATCAATGGGATAATCTTGTTCAAGTAACTTAGTTTCTTCATTCTTAAAATTGGGATTATAATAGATATGTCACAGAGCCTTAAGACAACGATGTATAGAAAAGTGTTACAAAAAAAAAACTTATACAAATGTAAGATTGTTGAAGATATTCCCTATATATTTTCTAACAAATGGTATTGTTTATATTCAAGATCTATAAAAATTAATCTATATTTGTTTCAATTATTTTATTGCAAAAGCAATACATGGTGAAGAGAAAATTTTAAAAAGGAAAATTAAAACTAAGCAAAAAGAAGGAACTGAGAATCACCCATAATTGTTCTAAATAATTATTATTGTGTTTATGTGATTTTCATCTAAGCTTTTACTTCTACATATAGTTTTTAAAAATATACACCATTATTGCAGTGCACAAGATATGGTATATAGTTTGTAGCTTTCCCCTTAACATTACATTATGATTATATGTGATTGTATTATGATTATGTTTTTAGGACAATACATGTACTTTATAGGATTGTGTAAGTTAATATATACTCCTCTATGTGAATGAACCATAATTATAATTTACCTACCTATTTCCCTATTAGTTGAACAAAGACTTTAGGATTTTTCAGTCTCTCAAGGAGATGACTATTCTATAACTCCTTGTATACATTCATTAATATTTCTGGATGAAAGAGTAGTATTTTGAGCCTTTTAATATACATTGCCAACTTGCCTTCTAGGCTGAATGCCAGTTTCTGTTTTTCCTAGTAGTGTGTAAAGGTGTCTGTTTCCCCACATCCTAATCAATATTGGGCATTACAATAATTTTAAAAAATCCATATCAAGGTCATAGGTACAAGTATTATCTCACTTTTTAGAAAGATTTTATTTATTTGACAGAGAGAGCAACCACTCTGGAGGAGGAGTGGCAGAGGGAGAGCGAGAAATAGGCTCCAAGCTGAGCAGAGAGCCAGACATGGGGCTTGATCTCAGGACCCTGGGATCATGACCTGAGCCCAAGGAAGACACTTAACTGACTGAGCACCCAGGCACCCCATACCACTTTTTTTTATAGCATTTAAACGAATATATATATATATCCCAGTTGTAATTCTTCTTATTAAATGAAATGCTTGTTCATGACATTTGCTCCAACTTTTTCTCATTAATTTTTAGGAGATCTTTACACATTAAGATTATTAATCCCTGCTTATGTATGTTGTGAATATGTTTCCCCACTTTTTTATTGCCTTTAAATTATGTTTGTGATGATTTTAAAAATGATGTATGCATTTTCCATTCATAGGTAGTGCTTTATTTATCTGGTATTGTCAATGAATGAGGAATTCCACCTAAATAAAGTTTCCAAATAATTGAGGCATCTTTTAATAAGTAAGAAGACAATTTTTAAATGAAAGATCATTCCAAATTGTGTAATCCACTTCCTTGCCTCCTTATACAAAATGTGCTTCACAAAATTATAAAAAAATTATAGTTTATATATAGTTATATATATAAAATTTGGCCTTCAAAAAACCTTGGAAAATAGTTACTGTTATCTTCTTTTGTAGCTAGGCCACTGAAGTTACAGAGACAACAGATAATAGACACAACTTACATGGCGTAGACCTATCATTAGAACCCAAGTTTAAACCCACTGCTTTTTATACTATAGTCAAGACACTTCTACTATCTATTAATATTCTGAAGCCCTCAAGTCTGTATAAATGTCCAAGGATATATTTGCATGACATTTTGGGTTTGTGGATATTTTTAAATTAATAAATTAATTAATTTTCAAGATTTTATTTGACACAGAGAGAAAAAGCAAGAGAGGGAGAAGCTTGCGTGGTGGGGGTGGGGGTGCTCCATCCCAGGACCCTGGGATCATGACCTAGGTTGAAGGCAGATGCTTAATGGACTGAGCCACCCGTTGATATTCCTTTTATTTCTTCTCTCTCTCTCTCTTTTAAGATTTTATTTATTTATTTGACAGAAAGAGAGTGATCAAGAGTAAGAGACGGAGAACGAGAAGAGGAGGGGAAAGGGAGAGGGAGATGCAGACTCCCTGCTAAGCAGGGAACACAATATAGGGCTTGATCCTTGAACCCCAGGACCATGACCTGAGCCGAAGGCAGATGCTTAACCCACTGAGCTACCCAGGCACCCCTGGATATTTCTTTTAAATATATGTGTTTCCTCAATTTCAGCAAGGTAACTCTAAGTGTGTCCTGCTTTCAGCTTACTTGCTTCTGACTTGGGCAACAGTAACGAATAAATACTTACAGATGAGTCACTTTGTGCCATCAACTGTAATGGTTGCTTGGCGCTTTTCCCTACCAGTGTTTTAATTTGCTACTCTTAATCTGTGGTAGGATGAAAAATGGATAACCAGGTTGGTAAAAACTATGTACAAGAAATGAGTAAAGCTTTTTTTTTGAGCAAAGTCCAAGAGGCTTTTCTGTATATAAATCTCCTGACTTTCTTTTGCCTCAACCTGACTCTTGAATTTATTCATGTTTGCAGCGCCGCCTGAAATAAACACTTCAGTAACTTTATCCCATTTAGTCCTCAGGATGACACTGCAGATTAGAATAATTATCCATTTTCACCTTAAATCGAGGAAACTGAAATTTAAAAAAGTAACTAACTTGCCCAAGATTCTATTACCTCGAGTTTGTGGCTTCTGTTTGGAATTCTTTATTTGCTAATCTTAGACTGGATGGCAAGACAAGAAGTCTTAAAATAACCGAAGAGTTACTGTATCTCAGCATTCAGTGGCAATGATCCGAGAAAATATGAAAGGTAGCATGTGACTAAAATTTTTGTTTATGAGGTTCAAACTTTAAAGAAAATCTGTACATTTTAAGATAATGTTGAATTTACTGCTACAACTGGGTGTTTGGTTTGTGAGTGTTCTTACCTTGCCAAAAGACAAACATCTTGTCCTCTGCTAAAGATATTTGCAGTGTACTACAAAATAAGATTCCTGTTATGATGAGAATATTTATATAGAATAAATGATACACAATTATAATTTATTTGATAGTGATGATGCAATTAAATATGTATGTTGAATGTTCGTCACCATGCTATATGATAGAATTAGAATTGGGTGGATGGAGTATAGTTGGGGAAAGACTACTAAAATATTGGATAACTATACAGTACAGAATAATATTAGCCTGCACATCTATATTTACAAAGTGCTGTTATATCAGATTTATTCCTATGTGTGTTCTGACACCTAACAATGACAGAGATCTATGGAAGTCAAATAAACACTTTGACCTGAAGGTCAGATTCTGATAGAGAATGAGAGAGAAATCTTTTTTGCTGGGTGGGGAATAATATATTAGTTGTTGGCTTTTGGTGACAAGTAACAAAACTGACTCTGATAACCAGAACTAAAAAGAGATTTTAAGTGGCTGCCAAAATAAAAAGCAGAGTTTAAAAAAAGTCAGGTGTTTTGTTTTATTGTGGTTTTTTTTGTTTGTTTGTTTGTTTTCTTAGGAAGCATTTGCATGCATAGGGGTAAAGGGCAAAGGGTGGGAGAAATAAGAGAGAAAATCTTAACCAGGCTCCACACCTGGTGCAGAACCCCATGTGGGGCTTGATCTCACAACCCTGAGATCATGACCTAAGCTGAAACTAAGAGTCAGGCATCCCAAGAGAAACATATTTTAAACTTTGGGTATGCACTAGTATATAAAAATACTGGGTGTTCTACTTCACATGATTTGACTCCTTTCATCTTGATTTGAGATATAGCACTGTGCTGGTTAATTCTTTGTGTAATTCTATTAAGAATTAATTATTAATTTCTTAGCTGAGCCATGAATTAGCAGATATTCAATCAAACATTATTCTGGATGTTTTTGTGATGGTGCTTTTATTTTGCTTTTCACAACCTTGTTGCTGTTGATGTTTCTGTTTCCAAATTTTTTATTTAAATTCCAGTTAGTTAACATGCACTGTAATATTGGTTTCTGATATAGAATTTAGTGATTTATCACTTATATGCAATACTCAGTGCTCATCTGTGATGGTGTTTTTGAATGGAATTTACATTTAAATTGGTGGGCTTTATGTAAATCATATTGCCATCCAAGATGTGGATGGGCCTCGTCTAATAAGTTGAAGTCATGAATAGAACTAAGGTGGACCTCTCTGGAGCAAGAGAGACTTCTCCAGCAACTGCCCTTGGACTTCATCTGCAACATTAGCTCTTCCTGGTTTTATAGCAAATGGCCTTTAGGCTTGAACTAGAATATTAGTTCTCCTAGGTTTCTAGTCTGCGGCTCACCCCTTGCAAATTTTGGATTTGCCAGTTCCATAATCATGCAGCCAATTCCATATAATGAATGTTTTTCTATTTATTTGCACATGCTACTGGTTCTGTTTTCTGGACAATCTTGACTAATGCAGGTATGACATAACATTTTTGTGTAAAACTCTTCAAAAATGCTCTATTACCAATAGGAATGAAAAAAGTCCTTAGCTCCTTCACGATCTCATGTCTTAGAATTATAAAATACTTGAAATTCTCCAAAGGGGCCATGCTTTTCCTTGCACATGTGACCTTCTACTTCATATGCTTTTATGCTCCTTGTTTGTTTGGACAAGTCTTATCCTTTAGTTCTCAATTCAAATATCATTATAGTTCAGGGAGTATTGCTGGATAACCAGTCAAAGCTAAATGCTGTGATTTGGAAGCATTTGTTCATCTTCTTACACCATTTATCTCATTGCTATAGCTATTTGTTTCTTTTTTTAAAGATTTTATTTATTTATTCATGAGAGACACAGAAAGAGAGAGGCAAAGACACAGGCAGAGGGAGAAGCAGGCCCCACGCAGGGAGCCCGACATGGGACTTGATCCTGGGTCTCCAGGATCAGTTCCTGGCTGAAGGCGGCGCTAAACCACTGAGTCATCCAGGCTGCCCTAGCTATTTGTTTCTATATCTGTCCTCTCCATCAAACTCTGAACTTCATGAGGTGAGCGATCTTATTGTTCATATTTTTGTTATTTAATGAAGTTCCCAGCAGCATTACTAACAAGCCCATACTGGTATAGTATCCTTCCAATCAAAGAACTCAGTTATTCTGTTGTGTGTACTTCTGGCCACAGTAATTAGCCTTCTTGGGAATATTAATGGTTGCTAGAGTCTGAATTTTTGTAGATGTTCATTACCATTGAATTTCTAATATATACTCCAATAATTTTGAATAATATAACAAAAGTTAAATAGACAGCCTTTGTTTATTTAGAATAATACAGATTGTGGGGTACCTTTAATCTTTGAGGCCCTAATGGCTCACAAATAACTTTTCAGAAGATTCATTGTGATATTTTGAAAATCCAGGTAAATATGGAAGCATTTTTTTTATCACAAAAAATTTCTGCATTTTCTTAGGGCGTACTTAATTATTATACCTCCTTGAGTATTTACTTCAAGTTAGTTTTTACCTCCTTGACAGAGTGATGGGCTGTTGGGAAATATAAAATTTCATTTTATAAACCTCTGTAGTAAAGATAAATCTGAAATAACAATGAGAAAAATATGCTGACATTGACAAAAATGACATTACTATTCATATTTCAGAATATATCAGTTGAAGTTGGCTTTATCTGAACAGGCCAGTGGAGGAGGAGAAGTCAAAAAAGTTATGAGGAAATTCTGGGTAGCTGTGAATCATATATTCTTTTCAAGTGAGGTGTATTTTTTTTTATGTGATTCCTTCATGAGAAAAGCTTCTTGGGGTTACTGACATCTTCCAATGTGTCTGTTTTGTCTGCCATCCCACTACTAAAGCATCATTCAAATAAAACTGCAGAACCATGATTCTTAATTCCTTTCTTAGCTCACACAAATTGTTGCTTCAGCAATGCTTCAAATCTATTAAATATACAGAAATTAAATTATACACACACACACACACACGCACACACACACATATACATGTATAGATATCAGTATCACTTCACAAAGTCCCTGGGATTGGACACTAACAACTGCAAAATGGAGCATTTTATCAAAGTGGTAGCAAATTGTCTTGATTGGCAATTCTTCTTATTACTCATTATACTTCATCCTGTTCTGTCATCTTAGGCTAGACTCATTTACTCCCAACATTAATTTTGATAATGAAATTTCTGATAATATAACATGTTCCTGTGCCACAAACTTCTCATAAATGAAGACTTGATAGTTCTTATAAATGGAGCGTGACTCTTAGCTCTGTGCACCAGGTCTTCTGGAAAATAAAAAGTTATTTCTCTGTTCCTGCCCTAAATCAAAGTCAATAAAACCTTTACACTGTTCCTAAAGAAATTGCTTCATTGTCCCTGTAGACAAACCTCATTATAAGTTTACCAAGCAAAGGGTTTTCTGCTTGCAATGATGCCTAGTGGGCACGAGATGCCCAGAACTCTTGTCAGGTACTGGCCTACTCAGAGTGAGGGTAAGACTCCATCCATTTCAACAGCTTTAAGCATGCTGACTTTGTTTCCTCCCTACTCTGGAGTCTAGATTTTCATCATTTTTTTTTTTTTTTTTGTATTCCACACACTGATTAGTCATTTATTTATTTGGCTTCTGATTGTTGGGGCGTCTTTATAATAAACTAATTTGGGTAGTTTCTGTAAACTACTCTTATTATTTCCTTGGACTTTTCCAGAATTGTAGCTGCAAATCAAAGAATATGTGCAGTTGTAAAGTCTTTAATTTAGATTGCCAAATTGCCTTCTAGAAATGTATCAATTTATACTTGTGCTAGTCATGATTGATCAGTGTTCTGCATCATCTCCTAAAACACAGTATTTTTAACAGATTCACACTTAATACTTCATGGAGGATATTATTAAGGCGCTTGTCAATATAACAAACTGTTTTGGGGTTCAGTTTTAGTCTTTAAAATTCTTTTGCCTGTATTTTTTTTCAATGCTTACTTATTATTAAAAATTCAGATTTAAGGAATGATGATTCATTAATTCACCAAACAGTGAAAATGACTAATGGGATTGTAGAGTAATTTCTTTTCTGCATAATGGTTGATTGAATTATATATCAGAAAATCTTTCATATTGTTGTTAACTTTAAGACACTAATAGAAACTTGTACTTCACTTTGCTTTTTTTAAAAAGATGTATTTATTTCTTTGAGAGGGAGAGTGAGAGAGAGAGAGAAAGAGAGAAAGAGAGAGAGAGAAAAAAAGAACATGCAAACAGGAGGGGCAGAGGGAAAGGGAAATAGAGAATCTTAGCAGGCTCCACACCCAGCGGTGAGCCGATATGGGGCTTAATCTCACATTTAACCAACACTTAACTGACTGAACCATCCAGGTGCCCCTACTTCACTTTGCTTTTAACATTTTATGAAAGACTTCACAACAATTTAGTATAGATTATCTCACCATATCTTTTTTTATTTGAATTATTACTTCAAGGGATTTTAATCTTTGACAAGAAAAAAAATCCAAAAATTTATAGTAGACCATATATTAAAACAAATTAAAAATTTACTAATTTTTGAAAAAGCTATGTGCTCTGATTTCAGAATTGGGAAAGACAGCAGAAATAGAAAAAGAACCTGACCTTTGAAAATTCTCTTGTTTTCAGTATTTGTTTCGGTTTCTCTATTTATGATTGTTGTCTCAAAGTTTTTCAAAATTTTTATTTAAATTCCAGTTAGTTAACATACAGTGTAACATTATTTTTTTTAAAAAAAGATTTTATTTATTTATTCATGAAAGACACTGAGAGAGAGAGAGAGGCAGAGACACAGGCAGAGGGAGAAGCAGGCTCCATGCAGGAAGCCTGATGTGGGACTCGATCCCGGGTCTCCAGGATCACACCCTGGGCTGAAGGCAGCGCCAAACCGCTGAGCCACCCAAGCTGCCCTACAGTGTAATATTACACTGTAATACAGTGTACAGTGTACAGTGTACAGTATAGTGATTCCACACTTCCATACATCACCCTGTGCTCATCACAAGTGATGATGTTAATCCCCGTCACCTATTTACACCATTTCCCTCCTCACTCCCCTCCACAGTGGTAACCATCAGTTTGTTCTCTATAGTTGTGTCTGTTTCTTGGTTTGCTTCTCGTCTTCCCTTTGCTCCTTTGTTTTGTTTCTTAGATTCCACCTATGAGTGAAATCATACAGTATTTGTCTTTCTCTGACTGACTTACTTCACTTACCATAATATACTCTAGCTCCATCCATGTTTTTGGAAATGGCAAGATTTCGTTCTTTATGATGACTGAGTAATATTCCATTGTCATCTTCTTTATCCATTCATCAGTTGATGGTCACTTTGGCTGTTTCTAAAATTTGGCTATTTTAAATAATGCTGCAGCAAACATCAGAGTGCATGTATCCCTTTGAATTAGTACTTTTGTAGTCTTTGTATAAATACCCAGTAGTGCAATTGCTGCATTGTTGGTCAGTTCTATTTTTAACGTTTTGAGGAATCTCCATTTTTGTGTTTTCCACGTGGCTGCACTGGTTTGCATTCCCACCAACAGTGCAAGATGGTTCTCATTTCTCCACATCCTTGCCAACACTTGTTGTTTCTGACAGATTAGAGGTGATAGCCATTCTGACAGATTAGAGGTGATATCACACTGTAGTTTTGATTCGCAATTCCCTTATGATAAGTGATGTTGAACATCTTTTCATGTATTGATTGGTTATTTAAATGTCTTCTTTGGAGACATGTCCTTCATGTCTTCTGCCCATTTTTTTAACTGGATTATTTGTTTTTTTGGGTGTTGAGTTTTATAAGTTCTTTACATTTTCAATACTAATCCTTTATTGGATATGTTACTTACAAATATCTTCTCCTGTTCCATAGGTTGCCTTTTAGTTTTGTTGATGGTTTCCTTCTCTGTGCAGAAGCTTTTAATTTTAATATACTCCCAATAGTTTATTTTTGGTTTTGTTTCTCTTGCCCCAGGAGACATATCTAGAAAGAAGTTGCAATGGCTGATGTCAAGAAGTTACTGCCTTGTTCTCTTCTAGAATTTTTATGGTTTCAGGTCTCACAATTAGGTCTTCCATCCATTTTGAATGTTTTTGTGTGTGTATGGTGTAACAAAGTGGTCCAGTTACATTTTCTTGCATGTGACTGTCCAATTTTCCCAACACCATTTAGTGAAGAGACTATCTTCTTCCCATTGGATACTCTTTCATGCTTTGTCAAAGACTAATTTGCCACATAGTTGTAGATTCATTTCTGGGTTTTCTCTTCTGTTCCATGATCTATGTGTCTATTTTTGTGCTAGTACCATACTGTTTTGATTACTATAGCTTTGTAATATAACTTGAAGTCCAGAATTGTGATGCCTCCAGCTTTCTTTTCTTTTTCAAGCTTGCTTTGACTATTCAGGGTCTTTTGTGGTTCTATACAAATTTTGGGATTGTTTGGTGTAGCCCTGTGAAGAATGCTGTTGACATTTTGATAAGGATTGCATTAAATGTGTAGATTTCTTTTGGTAGCATAGACATTTTGGCAATATTTTTTTCTTCTGATCCATGAGCATGGAATATTTTACATTTCTTTATGTCCTCATCAATTTTTTTCTTCAGTATTTTATATTTTTCAGAGTACATGTCTTTCACCACTTTGGATATGTTTATTCCAAAGTATCTTATGAGTTTTGGTGCAGCTGTAAATGGGATTGATCCCTTAATTCTCTTTCTGCTGCTTCATTATTTGTGTATAGAAATGCAAGATTTCTGTACATTGATTTTGTACACTATGACTTTACTAAATTTATTTATCAGTTGTAGCAGTTTTTTTGGTGGAGTCTTATATATATATATATATATATATATATATATATATATATATATATAATTATATACCTGGGAGTTGGGAGGGGTTTTAGGATAGTGTACTCTCTAAGGAATTTTGGAAGCAAGGTTTCCAGGACCTTGAGGACTAGCTATTGTGGGGGGAAGGTCACTTATTACCATCTATTAAAACCTGAGTCATGAGAACCTTCAGATGTATATCAGTGGGCCATGTGCTTGGAGGATGATTGCCAACACATATCTTAGGGGTTTAGAGTTCAAGGAAATTTCTAAAGGAATTTTTATATGTTAAAGTAGACTTACAGGATCCTGGGGGTCAGGCTAAAATTTCCTTTGCCCTTAGAAAAGTATTATCATTGAGGCAGTTGAGTCTGTAGAGGAATGTTCCTTTGCCTGTTTCAAGGACTTGTCAATGTGCTGCCCAGGCTCATGCTTTGTCCTCAACTAGCCCCTGTGTTCCCCCATCGTTTCCCCCCTGAATAATTTTGACCTTCAAATCTTTAAGGTTGTTGTGGAAGGTGGAAGGTCTCATCTTCTGTAACTTCTTCCTGCTGAGTAGGGGTGTAGAGATGTCCCTTCCAATGGGTCAATATTTTACATATATATATAATCACATCATCTGCAAGTAGTGAAACTTTGAATTCTTCCCCACTGATTTGTATGCCTTTTATTTCTTTTTATTGTTTGACTGTTGTTGCTAGGACTTCCAGGACTATGTTGAATAAAAGTGATTAGAGTGGACATCTCTTTTTCCTGACATGTCTCAATTTTTCCCTATTGAAGATGATATTAGCTGTGGGTTTTTCATGTATAGCCTTACATTGAGTTGTATTCCCACTAAACGTACTTTTTTGAGGGTTATTATCATTAATGGATGTTATACTTTGTCAAATGCTTTTCCTGGATATATTGATATGATCATATAGTTCTTGGCCTTTTGCTTATTGATGTGATATATCATGTTGATTGATTAGTGAATATTGAACGACCCTGGTAACCTAGGAATAAATCCTACTTGGTCATGGTGAATGATTTTTTTTAATGTATTATTGAATTCAATTTGCTAGTACTTTATTGAGGATTATTGCATCTATGTTCATCAGGATTATTGGTCTGTACCTCTCTTTTTTAGTGGTGTTTTTATCTAGTTATCAGGATATTGCTGGCCTCAAATGAATTGGGAAGTTTTCCTTCCTTTTCTATTTTTTGAAATACTTTGAGAAGAATAAATTATTAACTCTTTTTTTTTTATTGAAGTTTGATTTGCCAACATATAGTATAACACCCAGTGCTTATCCCATCAATTGACTCTTCTTTAAATGTTTGGTAGAATTTACCTGTGAAGCCATCTGGTTCTGGACTTTAATTTGTTGGGAATTTTCTGATCACTGATTCAGGGTTTTTTTGCTGGTTATCAGTCTGTTTAACTCTTCTATTTCTTCTTGTTTCAGTTTTGGTAGTCTATATGTTTCTAAGAATTTATCCACTTTTCTAGGTTGTCCAAATTGTTGGCATATAGTTTTTCATAATATTTATCTTACAATTAGTATTATTTCTGTGGTGTTGGTTGTTATTTCTCCCCTCTCATTTGTAATTTCATTTATGTGAGCCCTTTTTTGTTTTTTCTTGAAAAGTCTGGCTAGGAGTTTGCCAATTTTATTGATTTTTTTCAAAGAACCAGCTCCTCGTTTCATTTATCTGTTCGATTGATTTTTAGTTTCCATATCATTTATTTCTGCTCTAATCTTATTATTTCCTTCCTTCTGCTGGTGTTAGATTTTGATTTTCTTTTTCTAGCTCTTTCAGTGTAAGTTTAGGTTGTTTATTTGAGATTTTTCTTGCTTCTTACAGTAGGCCTATATTGCTATATACTTGCCTCTTAGAATTGCTTTTGCTGCATCCACAAAACACATGGATGTGTTTTCATTTTCATTTGTTTCCCTGTGATTTTTTATTTCTCCTTTTATTTCCTGCTTGACCCATTCATTGGTTAGCAGCACATAATTTAATCTCCATATATTTGTAGTCTTTCCAGATTTTTTCTTGTGGTTGACTTCTAGTTTCAAAGTACTGTGGTCAGAAAAGAGGCATGATATGACTTCAATCTTTAATTTGTTAAGGCTAGTTTTATGGGCTAATATGTGGTCTATTCTGGAGAATGTCCCATATACACTTGAAAAGAATGTGTATGCTGTTTTAGGATAGGATGTTCTGAATATATCTGTTAAATCTATTTCAGTATATTATTGTTTACTTGTTGATTTTCTGTTTAGATGATCTGTCCTTTGATATAAGTGGGGTGTTAGAGTCTCCTAATATTATTTTACTATTATCAATTAGTTCCTTTGTGTTTGTTATTAACTGTTTTATGTATTTGGGTATTCTTATGTTGGGCACATAAATATATAATTGTTATATATTCTTGTTGGATTGTCCCTTTTATGAATTATACAGTGTATTTCTTTGTCTCTTATAGTGTTTTCTTTGTCTCTTTGTTCTAAACTCTGTTTTGTTTGATGTAAATATTGCTATTGATATTGTTTGACATTTATTTGCATGATAGATGCTTTTCCATCCTCTCACGTTCAATCTGTCTTTAGGTCTAAAATGAGTCTCTTGTAAGCAGCATACAGATGGGTCTTGTTTTTTGTATCCATTCTATCACCCTATATCTTTTATTGGTTGGAGCATTTAGTCCATTTACATTCAAGGTAATTATTGATAGATATGTATTTATTGCCATTTTATAATTTGCTTTGTGGTTGTTTCTGAAGGTTTTTTCTGTTCCTTTCTTGTCTTTCTTTGTTTCATGTTTTTCTTATTTTATTTAGTGATATATTTGGATTACTTTCTCTTTATTCTTTGCATGTTTATTAGTGGTTTTAAATGTATGATTGTCATTCAGTTTAATAACTTCTTCTGCATATAGTAGTCTGTATTAAGTTGATGATCATTTAAGTTTGAACTCATTCTCTTTTTTCCCACCTAAATAATCTCCATACCCAATATGGGGCTTTAATTTATGATCCTGTGATCAAGAGTCACATGCTCTATTCACTGAGCCAGCCAGGCCCCCCATGAGTCCATTCTTTTACTCCTGCCTCTTCATATTTTAGATATATATTATTGCATTTTATATACTTTTTAAGTGAATTTCTTGACTATTTTTTTACAGAAATATTCATTTTTTACTGCTTTCATGTTTCCTAACTTTATACTGTCACTTTTGGTCTCTTCTTTCCATTCAAAGCATCCCTTTTGATACTTCACTCAGGGTTGGTTTAGTGGTCACAAATTGCTTTAGTTTTTGTCTGGGAACTCTTTCTCTCTTTTTCCACTCTGAATGATAGCCTTTTTGGATAGAATATTCTTGGCTGCAGACTTTTCCCATTCAGCACTTTGAATATATCATGTCACTCCCTTCTGGGCTTGTAAAGTTTCTGTTGAAAAATCTCCTGCTAGCCTTATGGGTGTTTCCCTTGTAAGTTACCAACTTCTTTTGCCTTGATCCTTTTAAGATTTTTTTCTTTATCATTATATTTTGCAAATTTGATTACCATGTATCTTGGCATAAGTGTGTTTTTGATTTCTCTGTGCCTCCTGGATCTGGATATCTGTTTCCTTCCCTAAATTAGGGAAGTTTTTAGCTATTTCTTCAAATAAATTTTCTGCCTCCCTTTTCCTCTCTTCTTCTGGGACTCCTATCATAGGAATGTTATTACATTTAATGGAGTACCTGAGTTCCCTAAGTCTATTCTTCTTTTGTGTAATTCTTTTTTTCTCTCTGTTGTTCAGCTTGATTACCTTCCATTACTCTGTCTTCTAGGTCACTAATGAGTTCCCCTGCTTCTTCCATCCTTCTTCCATTCCTTCAAGTGTGTTTCTCATTTCATTTATTGAGCACTTTATCTCTGGCATGTTATTCCTTATCTCTTTGTTAAAGGTCTCACTCATGTCTTCTACTCTTTTCTCAAGTCCAGTGAGTATCCTTGTGTTCATTGCTTTAAATTCTCTGTCAGGCATGTTACTTATATTGGTTTTGTTTAGATCTCTGGCCATGACTTTGTCTTGTTCTTTCATTTGGGATAAATTTCTCTGTCTTCTCAGTTTGTCTGCCTCTCTATGTCTGTTTCTCTGTGTTAACAAAGTCAGCTATGTCTTCTGCTCTTGAAAGTAGTGACTTTATAAAGTGCCTGTAGTGCAGTGTCTCCTGTTGACCAGAGCCTGATACTTTAGGAGAGATCCTATATGTGTTGCTTATGCCTTGCTGTTGTGTCTGAGTCACTTTTTCTTTCAGAGCAGTTGTCTGTATTGACTCTCTGCCTGTTGTGGGCTGTGTTTGCTCTCTCTGGTATTGTGGGACCCAGGCAGGCCAGATCTGAGGGGGGTGTATTGTCTGGGGAATTGGGGGTAGGGTGGTAGTATTAGCAAAATTTGCATTGGCCCACTAGTTTTATGCTGGATTCCCTAAAGCAAGTGGTGGCTGGAGGCTGTGTACCATGGTGGCTGATGGCATGAAGGTGGAAGCAGCATGTGGCCACGGCTGGGCATGTGGCTGGGCACTGTGCTGCAGCTGGGTAGTTTATGCAGAGGCAGCTGTGCACCTGGCTGCTTGGTGGGGCAAGTGCACAGCTTTAATAAAACTTTCCCTGAGCCCTGGGCCAAGGCTACAAATGTCTGTGTAGTCCCGCATCCCATAGGCGGCTCTGTGTTTATGCTGGGGGGTAGAGGAGTAAAATGGCCCCTGCCAGCTCCCTTGTTTTCAAAGAAGTCCTCCAATATGCTCTGAAATCAAGAAGAACAGATTTGTCTCCAGTTTTCCCCCAGTGCTTTGTAAATTGCCATTTTTATATTTCCTCTCCATACAGGCTACTGTCTTTTTAAGGGCAGTAACGCAACTATCATTCATCCTCCTGGCCTACCCAGTGCTGAGTCAGAGGACTTTTAAAGCTCCAGGCTCCAAGTCCCACTGGTTTTACAGGGGATTCAGCCATTCCGGTTTTTGTTTTGTTTTGTTTTGTTTTCATTTGAGAGAGAGAGAGAGAGAGAGAGAGAGAGAATCAGACTCCCCACTGCTCAGGGAGCCTGACAGGGATCTTAATCTCACATCCCTGGGTCTAGATCTCATGACCCTGAGATCATGACCTGAACTGAAATCAAGAGTCAGATGCTTGACCAACTGAGCCACCCAGGCACCCCAGCCATTCTGTTTTTTTTTTTTAAAGCCAAACATTATGGGGATTAGTCTTCCCTGTGTGAACTTCTGGTGCAAGGGCCCATTTCTCTGCCCTCTCTGAGCATGCAGCTCCCTCTGTCCTGCAGGCTGCCTCTAACTTTCTGACATTTCTAACCTTTCAGATGCAGCTTCTGCTCTTTATTTAGTTGTGGAGTGTGTTCTGTGAGTCTTCAGATCATTCTTCAGTTTATTGGCTTGGATATGGATGATATCTAGCTGTAAATGTGAGACAGGGTGAGCTCATGGTCCTCCTATTCCATCATCTACCCAAGCTCCTCCTTCCAGATCCTTTCTTAATTTCACCCTCCTTTTAGTATATTCCTTGAAGTCACTTTATAGAACATCAGTATAATCTTTGTATATTAAGTTATGCTAATTCTAGTGGTATATCATTTTACCTACATAACTACAATGGCTCCAAAGTACATCAATACATAAATTATAGCCTTCAGTGATGACCCCCTGCTGTGCTAAAGTCAGAGTTCCATAGTAGATGTATAATAAAAGAAGACTAAGTTCTGAGAGGTTTCCTTCTCTCCCACTGAACCCATAATTCCCATGTATACATGGGAAATTTTATCTCCAACAAATGTGGAAAAAACATCTTGAGCCAAATTGCATATGAGAGAGACAAAAGGAGATGATACCATCTCTACTTTGGTATATTACTAAATTCTGTAGATGATTCAAAAGGCATGTGTGTGTTTTAATATTTTATTTCTTTTTGCAGCATCATATATGGTTATGTAGACTTCCTATTATTACTATATTATTTTAATTACTATATTTTATTATAATTATGATGATGAATAATGAAGATAAACCCTATAAAATATACCCTATTATTAATGATAGGGAGCTGAAGATGGGCAATGGTGTGGTGCAGAAATAAGATGCTAAAGAGATATTTTGAAGCATACCATGATGGCAGAGTTCCTTGTCACTAGGAAGCAGCACAGCAAACAAATCACACTCAAACTGAAGGAAAATATTTTTGAGGCTCTGTGTGTGTAAGAGAGAGTGAGAGGGAGGGAGATACTGTAGACCATATAGTTACAAAATACAGCAAAAGCTACATTAATATTGAATAAAATACTGCAATCCTGTGTTAGAATTGTTTTTGGCAGACTCAAATAGTAAGATCATCACATTCAATTATCATCTTTTGACAGGAAGAGCAATTTTAAAAATTCAGTAATTTTTCTTCATACTATAGATTTAAAGTGAGTTTTATATTTCAAATATGAACAGATACAAGATCATTTTCCATACGTGGTATATTATTTAAATTTTTATACATTTTAACATATATGCCACATAATATAAAAATTATTTTCTTATAATTTAATTGCACTTCCTATTTTTAACTAAAAGTACAAAAAAAAAAAAAATAAAAGCCCCACTAATATCACTCTGCCTGCTGCCAAGGCACAGTGCTTGTGTGATGTATGGTCTATGGCTTACTCACTGACTTGGTGCTGATTGGGTTTCCCAAACTTTGGAGGATTATCTCAATAGGAGAGCACAATAGGAACTCACCATGTGGTCTCTAGGAGACATTCTCTGAACTAGAGTCATCTCAGACAGACACCATGGTTTCATTTTTGGTGTCAAGGTCTTAGAGCCAATATAAATATTACAGTCTCTCAAGATGACTTAACTCCCAGGGTGGAACTGTCAGCCTGAGAATCTGGTTTGTTGAAATCTGATGTAGATCTGAATGCCATGGTCACTAAATAGATCTATTATCTCTCTCACTTGCTCTCTCTCTTTGTCTTCTTGGGGCTCTGTGGTTCTTTAGAAAGTCATTGAGGGCTACCAGAAGTATGTGAGATAGGCCAGCATCAGAGTCTAGGCATAATTCTCATCTGTTTACATGACATTTCAGTGGAAAATAAAAACAATATTTAAGAGAAATTACAAAAATCATAGAATTAGATGATCTCTAAAACTCATTCTAATTTTATCCTATGGTAATTCCATCACTTTTGAGGACTTTGGTCCTTTCCTCCTAAGGTTCCAAAATTTTGAAGGGTCGTGAACTTATTTGTTTTATATGGCAGTGGATGACTGAAAAAAAAAAAAAAAAAAGGATTTTTGAAAAATGGATTGGTTCAGCCCTTGATTGGTAGCATGCCCATACATGAGACATGTGATTTTGTTTTGCCGTGACCTTTTATCCATACAACTAACATCATAGATATTTGCAGTATTGTGTCATCTAAGTGGATTCAGCTAAGTAATAACAAAAATGTGTGCTTCCTTCAACTGATATATGATACAGATAACTATAATATATATTTGTGCCTTAACATGCCCTAAGCTTCTGTTGCACAGAGAGGAAGGAGTAAGTGGTACTCTATTAAGTCTGTAATTTTCTTTGGAAATACTTTATGTGTTTTTAAGCATAATATTTGTGATCTATATATATATATTAATTTTCTATAAAAATGATTCATCATATTCAGAGACAATTTTTCAGGGGGTTACCACAGAGCAGGATAAATGCTATATTTGGGGTTTGTCTAATCTGTTCCTTTAGCTAACCTTCCAAGTCAGGATGGGTTAAATATTAATATTTAAACATTTTGTGAGAATTGGACAGAAAATACAGAAAAAAATCATTAAACACTGTTTTACATTCTTCCTTCCTTCAGAACTACAACTTGCCTATGCTAGGATTCATGCTTTCCTTCACTTTTGTCACAATGGAAGAAAATTTTCTGCACCTCTGCCTCAAATTCCTCATTCCTTTGATGGTACATTTTTTCTCTCATTATTTTCTTTCACTTCTTTCTGGATTATTACCACTAGCATTCATTCATGTGTTAATATTTACTACTGCAAAAAAAATTTAAATCTCTCTCCTAGTCTGAATAAACTTCTCAAAAGAACTATCTACACATGTGTCTACTTTTTTAATCTCTCACTCACATATCATCTTGGTCATTATTACACTGAAACTGCTGTAGTCAATGTCACTGATAACTTGCATGTACCATATCTAGATGACTCTTTGTCCTCAATTTAACATTTTTCTACTTGATTTATTATCTTTTGTTGGCTTAGTGGACATGTCTCTCTCCTGGTTTTCCTTCTCCACAACTGACCCTTCTATCAGTTCCTTTTTTGCTGGTTTCTCCTTTACCAAACTTATGAATATTGGCATTCGTCCACATTTACTACTGGGTTCACTTTTCTATTCCACATTTCTGCCATTGATGATGATCTCATTAAGTCTGATGCATCAGTTTGTTCTGATGACTCCTACGTGTATTTCTCTAATCTTCACCTGTGTCACAAGCATTCTATTGTCTACTTGGCATCTCTTTTTAGATGTATTATAGTCACCTTGAACTTCATATGTCCATGATGGAAATCTTGATTCTTCATCCCACAATGCTCATTTACTTCTCCCAGTCACTTCTGATTCAGTAAATAGTACATCCTCCACTTTGTTGTTGAAGCCAGACACTAGGAGCTGATGTTGATTTGTTTCTTGTCCTATGCCCTGCTCATCTATTAGCAATCTTCCTTATTCTCTCTACAAATAGATACGGATCCATTCTCTTTCCTCTAGTTCCACCACTACCACCTTAACCCAGGCCTCTGTTATTTCTCTCCTAAATGACTGCAATGGTCTAATATTAGGTCTTCCCCACAGACTTTTCCTCTCTCCCAATGCAATTTTTTACTTGGCAGGAAAAGTGACCTTATCAAAATGTCAACAGACCCACATTACTTTCCTTGTAAAAGTATTCCACTGATTTCTCACTGCACTTAGAATTACACTGAAACTTCTTACAAAGGCTGAAAGATCCCTATGTGTTGCAACCTTTGCCTAACAACACTCTCTTCCTCATTTGCCTGGTGCCAACCTAGCTAATCTTTTCCTTTGTTACAAGGGCTGAACCCTGTCTCTCCACAGACTTTGTATATGTTCTCATCTCTGCTAGCAAAATTCATCTTAATGTTCATCACCTAAACAGGTCCCCCTCTTCTTGGGCCTCTGCTGAAATAGTCCATTTCTGACTGCTCTCTATCATTCTTGTCCTCAGACCATTGCTTTTCCATCATAGCATTTACTACAATTTGTTTTTTTCTAATTGTTCTAATAGTCTAAGCTCTGTGAGAGTAGAAAAGATGTCTATATAGTATATTGTTTTACCTTTAATGAGTAGCACATTTCTTTGCACATAGTAGCTGCTTAATAAATGTTGAATAAACAAATATATGTCACTTTATTTTATTTGGGGATGTGAAAAAACATACAATTAGGTGCATTTTCTAATTAAAAAAATAATATGAAAGTAGAGTGATTCTGATAGAACTAGTGAAATGGGAAATAGGAAATAACATGTAGTGATCCAAGGGGAAATTTGCATTTTCATTCAATCTGTCTTTCACTACAAAGCTAACGAACATTATTATATGTTTGCCACAATTTGGGGAATTTTGAGGGTAAAAAGAAATATACGTTGTGATCCATTATAATAAATATTTTATAATCTAGTTTTCTTCAACTATCTAAGTCATATGTATAAGAAGATCATTTCTGCTTGAATTATTTGGGTAATAATTTCAATATAATAATTTTAGTGAAAGTATTCATAGATAATATTTCCATTGGCTTCTGTTTCTCTTTTATACTGGTGGTTTCATACTCTGCTAGGCAGAGGGTGAAGGAGAGTATCTTGTTAACACAGACCATTTTTTAGGTCAGGCACTTTCATTTTCTATTTCCACTAAAAATATATTTCTGACCCACATCCAGTGGGATGTGGATTGCAAGTTGTTGTGGTTTTTTCACATATAATCATATTTTTTTATGATTTACATTTGTCCTTCAGTAATATTGGTAAAATGCTGACTGGGGATAAAGTTGCCAGCAAGGGCTGTTGTTGCTGCATTTTCCTCCCTGTGAAAAGAACTACATTTTCAACCATAGCACTGACTTTGTTAATAATACGCTCACAAGAACTTCTTTTTAAAGTCAGTCACTTGTGTGATATCTGTCTTATATCTGTCTCATCTGGGAATGATGCACCTGTTGGTGTTCCATTTTCAATGGCTCTAGTATAAGTGGGACTCATTGAATTCATGAATAAGGCAGATAAGTTGTGTATTTCTTTCACATGTTAGGATTTTCAAAAACAGGGCAGCCTGGGTGGCTCAGCGGTTTAACGCCGCCTTTAGCCCATGGTTTGATCTTGGAGACCTGGGATCGAGTCCCATGTCAGGCTCTCTGCATGGAGCCTGCTTCTCCCTCTGCTTGCATCTCTGCCTCTCTCTCTTTGTGTCTCTCATAAATAAATAAAATCTTTTTTTTAAATGATTTTCAAAAACTATAATTGTGAATTTTACTTATCTGTTTCACATCAGGAATTTCTGTGGTCTTTCCTTACTTTTCCTGATATTTAAGAGTTATTGATGGTTTTAAAAATTGCTTTAAATATGCAATTATTTCTTCATCTCATCACTTATGATGGAAACACTTTTCATGACCATGTATTACTATTCATTTAATGTATGGCCAAATGTGAGGAAATAATTCATTTCCATTTTGTTTATCTTTTGCATTTTAAATAAGCAAGCTCTTGAAATTTCTATATTTACAGAAAAACAAATATTAGAGAGTGTCATCTTATAAAATTCTAGTTTATTTTTTAAATGTCAACCTTTCGAGATATCGTTTCCACACAATAAGATGTACCCATTTTAAAAGTATGGTTCAATGACTTTGAAAAATGCATCTCCCCATGTAACCACTACCACATCAAGATATAGAACATCAGGGATCCCTGGGTGGCGCAGGGGTTTAGCGCCTGCCTTTGGCCCAGGGCGCGATCCTGGAGACCTGGGATCGAATCCCACGTCGGGCTCCCGGTGCATGGAGCCTGCTTCTCCCTCTGCCTATGTCTCTGCCTCTCTCTCTCTCTCTCTCTCTGTGTCACTATCATAAATAAATAAAAATAAAAGATTTATTAAAAAAATATAGAACATCATTATCCCAAGAAGTTGTATGTATGTGTATATATATATACCCTATATATATTAAAGGTTTTATTTATTTATTTGGCAGGGAGATAGAGAGGGTCAGAGAGCACAAGCATGGGGAATGGCAGAGGGAGAGGGAGAAGCAGGTTCCCCGCTGACCAGGGAGCCTGATGTGGGGCTCGATCCCAGGACCCAGGGATCATGACCTGAGCTGAAGGCAAACACTTAACTAACTGAACCACCCAGGCGCCCCTCATGATGGTTTTAAATTCACATGCATCTGAAAACTAAAGATGTTAGGAAATGTTCCTCTCTTTGAATTTTATGTGATGCTTAGTGTGTTTGCCTGTGAAATACTTTACTGAGACATAACAGGTGGCAATAATGAGAGGTTAAATTAGAGTGAAGTTCAGAGAAGAACAGAGGTGGAGCAAGGGTGGAGAAAAGAAAACAATACACAATGAAGATATTTATGGAATTCCAGCCCCTAAATTGTCTTTTGTTTTCCTCTTGTTGTCCTAGGAAATCTAGAGATGGTTCTTTCTAGTTGTTGTGCTTTGTTGATTATGAATGAATGTGTAAATTTAAGAAAGTGGTGTGTGTAAATTTCAATATGATGGGAACAATTAAACAGTGTAGATTATTCATTGTTAGAATCTATTAACTGAATATAAAAGAGAACGGAGTTCTGGATTTCAGTAAGCTAAGTTGTTCCCTACTTCTCTTGAAAGTACAAATATCCATTTAAGTTTTCATAGAAAAGTTGCAAATAAATATATTGGATCTGAGACCAAATATAGACATTGTGACTCTGACTTCATTTAACCCAGGTGCCTGATTAACACTGAGCTTATACTTTTTTTTTTTTTTAACACTGAGCTTATTCTATGTGAACTTCTGTTAAATATGAATTGAACAGATATTAAATAATAACATCAATATTTTAAGATACATTAAAAGCTTAGAATTAAAGGAACATAAGAGAACCACATTGAATTATTGATATAAGATTTTATAATTTATTTTTAGCAAAATGTAGACCCAAACAGGGGTAGCAATAATCAATGACTTTCAGAAATATCAGGTTTTCATTTTCTCTCCTTCAAGGAAGTATAAGGAAAATCAAGTGATACATTTTGATAGTAGCATATATCTTGCTGAGCTTTCATATGTAGATCAATACAAGAGAATTTCTGTCTACATTCCAGGACGACATTATGTAGTTTTAGACACCATGGTCCTGACGATTACCACATAACTCAAGTGCCACATAAATTATCTTTATAAATAAAACTTTGCATACATATGCAACATCAGAATGGAGCAATAAATTGGCCACGACTCCTTGTCTCCTGTGGCGCCACTTCAGCACTTCCTTTAGCAAGTTGGGACTGAGGGCACACCGGTGAACGCTTTTGTCTAATCTCCTATCATGATGCACCTCATATTTCAATCTACAACTGGTACAGTTGGCCTTTGGAGGAAAGAAAGTTTCAGTTTCCTGCATGTCAGTCTTTTTACCTTCCTGCCTACAGCAAACTTTAAGAAAATTACTTGGGAGAAATGTTAAGCAACCAAACCTTTTACAAAACATGTCAAGATTAATTGCTGGTTTCACTCATGAGCTGTGTAGACTGTTCCCTAATATTCTCATCTTATTAGATACAATGATTCATATTCCCTTTCTTGGCAAAACATCTGCTTCTTTACAGATACCCCATCAATAACGTAGGCAGTGATGGGGTTCTGCTAGCACTGGAGTTACCTACGAAGACAAAGAATAAAAATGTTTCAAGAATATCTTTGCTCTTTGGTACCTTAGACTTTAAATATTTGGTGTTTTGGTAATTTAGAAATCTCCTCCTACTTAACTATATTACAAGAATGATTTGAATCCTTGAATTTGCTTTTTATTCAACCCAAGTTGGAAAGCTGTTAATATGACTTATTGAGTTTTCTTAAGACTATGGAGTCTTCTCTTCTGTGACCTGGCAAGGCTAACTCTGAAGTTTCTACGTCATGAACTTTCTCTTCATGTGGTGTTAACTATGGCAGAGCCTGAGAAAGGCCACTGTGACAACCATTCTCAATTCCCTATTCCCTTCCTGTTCCAATGAGGTGACAAACTTGAGAATCAGTGATACACTGGTCCTAATAGTGCTGGGCCTTGGAACCATTGCCAGGTGCCTCTGCCATCTCTAGATTCCTTGTCCTGTGAGGAAAATGTTCACCTGTGTATTCAAACCACTTTGTGGCAAATTTTCTTATCTTTGCAGCTGCAAATAAACTGCTATGATTACTATTGGAAACATTTGGCCCCCAAATGTCCCACTGAATTTAGAGAGAATCTTTCAGCTGAGGGTAAGATCTAAAGAGCAGTGAAACAATAAAATAGGTTTTATTTTTAACGTTTTTCAGGCAAAGCTTTATGATAGCTGATACTGCATTAGTGCTAAAACCAGGCCTCATATTTGTAACTATGATGAAAGCTTATTAAAATCCAAACTCTTTAGACAGACATTAAAGCTCTTTCCCTTTCCCTCAACTACAGGGGTATCTATTCATAATTTCCTAGAGAAGCAACATCGATTTTGACCCCTACCTTTTTCTCATGACTTCCTCTAATTTGCTTTGCTCTCATTTTTTCCTTTCATTCAAAACCACTCAAGTCCCACCTTACCCGCATAGGATGACTCACCTGAGACACAAATTAGAACGATCACTTTCTCTCCTGTTGTAAACCTTGCTTACTTGAACATTCATTTAGCATCTCTTATTGCTCTTTATTCTGTTATGTTTTTAATATTCAACTAGATTAGATGTTTCCTGAGAGCAGAGAATGTGTTTTTAATGAATGTGGCATGAGTGGCCCCTTCCTCATGGTAGACACACTATAAATGTTTGTTGAATTTATGTGCATTAATGCAGATGCTTCTCATTTTTATTCATTCAAGCCTTTGATACAGCTATAGCAATGTTATGCATTTGTCTGCTCCTAAGACGTCTACTACCTGTTAAAGAGTATATGGGCAATATGTGATGTACTCTTAGAAATCTCAATATAAAATCATTAAGTCCAAATAGAAAAATGAAAAGAACCTGATTAGGTAATTCACAGATAAATTAATTTGCAGATAAATTAAAATGAGCAAAAAATAATCTATGAAAAATATTAACCTTATTAATATAAAAAATACAAGTTAAAAAAACAAGATGCCACTTTTTCACTTATCAAATTAAAAATGGTTTTTAATTTTAATATATTATTGGCAGTGGTGCTAGGAGTGGGTCACTCTCATGCATTACATTGGGAGTGTCACCCTCACTCCTGGAAAACATTTTGGCAATATATTCATTCAATAGTTTTAAAAGAATTTGTAGCACTTGACCCATTTTTTTTAGGAAACTTCCATAGAAAATAATGAGAGGAGTAAAAATTAACTGAAGCATTTTTTAAATAAAAGCAAATTATTGGAAGAAGAAACTCTTACCTATCTAAAAATAGTGAATTAATTTTTTTTAATTTAAATTCAATTTACTTACCATAGTGTATTATTAGTTTCAGAGTAGAATTTAGTGAGTCATCAGTTACATATGATATCAGTGCTCATTACATCACATGCCCTTCTTAATACCCACTACCCAGTTACCCCGTTCCCCTACCCACCTTTCTCCATCAACCCTCAGTTTGTTTCCTACAGTTAAGAGTCTCTTATGGTTTGCTTCCCTCTCTGTTTTTATCTTTTTATTTTTCTTTCTCTTCTCCTATGTTCATCTCTTATGTTTTTTAAATTCTGCATATGAGCAAAATTGTTAATTGAGAATAGTTCACCATGACAAAACAAAGTATTTTTCTAGGAGCTCTAGGAAAGGACAGGAAAGAAGGAAAATGTTTCTTAAAAATTGATGGTTAGGAGTGGGAGATACAAGCTCCCAGTTATGGAATAATAAGTTACAGGAATAAAAGACAGCATAAAGTCTATAGTCAGTGATAGTGAAATAGCGATGTAAGAGACAGGTGGGCCTTACACTTGTGGTAAATAGAGCATAGGGTATAAACTTGTCAAATCATTAAGTTTTAAACCTGAAATTAATGTAACCTTGTGTGTCAATTATACTAATATATATATATATATAATAAAATGTAAAAAAAAAACTAAGAAAAAATTCTGATTATTTAAAGAAAGAAAAAAGGTTAAAATCAGATGTATTAATACAAAGTAGGGAAGCAACTAAAAATAATGTCATCATTTTTCTGAATATCTCACAAATCAGAAATAAGAAATAAAAGATCTTAATATTTGTTATTTTGACATTAAATGTCTTTTAATCAGATGTTATACCACACCCATATAAAAATAATAATACAAATTATGATATCTAGTATCTATTATGTAGACTCCAGGTCCTGTACTAAACATTTTATACTCCTTTCTCATTTAATTTTCTCTACAATTTGATAAAGTACTAAAGCAGGTTCCCAAACTACCATTTTACAAATGAGAAACTGAAGCTTCAGAAATGAAATAACTGCCAAAGCAACACAGTTACTGAAAGATGATGCCTTAAATAGCTAGTTACATATATCTTTATCTACCAGTATTTGATTTTTTTAAATGATAGATTCCTATGAATAGGGTTACTGGGTAAGTCAGTTGTATATTTACTTTAAATGGGCTTTGTCAAATTAATTTCCAAAAAGGAAGCAATCATGAATGAGAATATGCTTTTCTGAAACATTCCTCTCTTGTTCATTTTTGGTTTGGGCAATATGATAAAAGTGAGACAATAGAAAAATGAGCATTGGAAAGTAACATATTCAAATGTTTCACAAATATATATTTAAAAAAACAGTAAGATAAATAAATTCAAATGAAATGTCAATGAGGGATCACTTTATACTTGATAGATTGGTGAGACCTTCCCAGGTACTGCTTTCTGAGGTCTCTCCTGGGGACTTTATTTTGCTAATCCTTCACTCCAAGGGGCTAGAGGCCAGAGAGCACCACCATGCTCTCTGGCTCCTCCTCCCTGGCTTTGCCTACCTTCTCCTCCCAGCCACCACTGGAGTTGGAGATGAGAGAGGAAAGATGATTGTGTTAGCAAGTCATTTTTGTCCTAGAATTCTCTGCCTATCTTTTGGAGAAGTTCATTAAACTCAGAATTTCATGAAGCAACAAAATGTTCATTGAAAATGACTGAACTCACATTAGGGAGTAAAGCTCTGTGCTGTTTACTGTGTGAGGCAGCCTTGCATGTTTATGTTACGTCCTTAGCTTTGTAAAGACACTGCATTTGGCACCTCTGGCCCATTTTTAGCAAAAATATTTGACACTCATCACCATCCATGTGCATGCAACCCCTATGGCTGGGCCAGGCAACTAGCTTTGGCTAACAGACGATGAGTTTCTGTATACATGTGACATTTCTCTGGCGAGACGAGGAAAACTCCTTGCACAATCAGCAGTCTTCCTTCTTGGAAGGCATGTGCTGAAAATGTGGGGACATAAGATGGAAATATGCTGGATCCTTGAGTCAGCTCCAGGTTGGGGAGCTCCTACGAATTTCCAAACCCACAGAGGATTTTCAGTAAATGAGAATTAGAACAAATTCCTATGTGTTAAGCCACAGAAATTTTGGTGTTTGTTACCATAGCCTATTTTACCATACTCCTTCTATCATACTATTAGAACTGTGCTAGGGGCAGCTCCTGTGTGTAATTACTGTCTCACAGATCAGCAGAGTCATTGATTACCAAGGAATACATATGTCGAGAGTCCACAATTGACAGCAAGTCCTAGAGAGCTCTAGACAAAAAGAAATTTGAATATTTCAGGCCTCCTATAATATATATATTAATATATGTCAGAAGACAGTTTCAGCAATAAGATGGCAGCAGCCAAATATAGGTAGGGAAATAGCTGGGCAGTATGGGATGCAGTCCAGGTCATGGCTAATTTGTGCTGCTAATTCACTTTTCTATGCTTAAGTGAAAATATTTTAGATTTTTGTAAGCCAAATAATCTTAGTGCTTTTTTTAAAAAAATATTTTTAAAAATTTATTCATGAGAAACACACACACACACACACAGAGGCAGAGACAGAGGCAGAGGCAGAGGGGGAAGCAGGCTCCATGCATGGAGCCTGATGTGGGACTCGTTCCCGGGACTGCGGGATCATGCCCTGAGCCAACGGCAGACACTCAACCTCTGAGCCTCCCAGGTGTCCCTCTTTCCTTTTCTTATGGTAGTAAAATGCTGGCAAAAATGTCAGCTAGTGTATTAGCAGTGGTCAGAAAAAGTGTTTTTGTCCATACTTGGACAAGAATTATAAAAGGAGATTGCTGCAACCCTGGTGTCAGGGGCATGGTGACAGTGGTGGAAGCAGTGAGAAGCCCAAGAGAGTGACCTTCAGGGAACAGAATTCTTCTGGTTCACCTTAGAGATTATAGATATTCAGCTAGATGGAATTTCTAAAGGTTGATCTGGGGCTGGGTATTCTGGATGGAGAACAGAGAGTGAGCATAGAGTCAGGAAAGTGATTGCTGAGGAATCACGGGTGAGGTGATGAGGGAAAATGCTTCTCCCATCCTTTCTTCTCTTACTGCAACAATGAAGAACTACTGATCTAACTCCATTCTTCCAGAACCCTTGGTGGGGCTACAATGAATAGGGAATCCAATCACTGCCCAGAGGAGGTAGGGGAAGCCACTCCTCTATAGTGGCATTCCTTGGTTCTCTCTGGGCATACAGCTGATGCAGAAAGCTGACCTCCAGCATGTGTCTATTCTGGCACCTGCCTACTCTCTGTTTCTCCCACATGAACAAAGGCAACTCATCTCCATAGCCCCTTGCAGTAGAATAATGGGGGGAGGTTTTTGGTTCAGCAAAAGGGGAGAGATCCCTATAAACCTGTATGTTAGACTCCAGGGAACCAAAGGGCTCTACATTGGGCATAGTGTGTATGACCAGGATTAGAAATAAATGACCATGTGTGCCATTTACCTATTTGTCGGGAAGCTTCTAAAGAGAGGATGGGGCAGGAGTTGAGCATTTGTCATTCCTAGCCAACCAGTGTCCAAAACCAGCAAAACCCATGTGAGTAACTCTCAATGAGGAATTAACTAATATCTGAAAATAAGGATGCTGATGACTTAACAAACTTCCTTGAGAGTAGTTAAATGGTAAATGACGGAAAATACACTTCATTAGTTTAGTATATACGTATATACATTGTTTTTTCAAATGCAAATCAATGTGTGAGAGCTTGAATGAAGTAAGCCTTTCACAATTTTACAAAATAGTGAATCCGATTTTTAGTTTTTTTAATCTTTTTAATCTTTTTAATAGCGTGATTAAAATAACCTGAATATTTTCTGAAACGTTGTTTCCTAATTTTTAAATATACATAGATCCTTATCCTAAGATTCATGTATTCAGATCAGCAATAACATATCATCTGTTTAAATTCAGTAAAGTTTTCTCAAACAAGAGACCCCTCAACTTTCATAACTGTAATCTATTAGTTGTGTAGTAGCTTGTGAGATTTTAGGAAAGAAATGAGCATGGAAACGTAAAAGTGGACCCAATCCCCCATTTTACTCTAAGAATGCAATAGGCACGAATGAGCCTCCTACTGCTCCATGCATTTCTGTGATCAGTAGGATAAAAATGGATACTTTGAAGGTACTCTTCTAGATGAATTTTTTAGAGTTCAGTAGTTTTACTCTATGCACAAAGCAATGGGGGGGGGGGGGAGAAACTACTGTTTTCTTTTTCAAAAAATACAATGGATTTTGTATTTTGGAGACCTCTAAAGTTTTTCATTTTAAATATCCCAAGATTTTCTTTAGACAGTTGATACCCTCAACTGACATTTTCCAGGTACTGAGAACTCTATCTTCCTTCTGAGATTAGAGACTTGTGATATCGACAATATTCCCTTTTAATGTCTGCAGCACTGACTAAAGAATCCCATACTTTCTCAATCCATGTGTTCGATGAGTAAAACTAAAATATATAATATATACGGGGTAGATTTAAAATATGATTTTACCCTTTTGCTTCTACAAATGACTTGAGGCAGCCCTAGTATCACAGATGAGAGCATGGTTTCTAAGATCAACAAGATTATGAGAAGTTAGAGCTAAGCCCTCCCAAGGCTAAGTTTTTCATCTATAAAATTAAAAAAAAAATTCACTTATCAGGATTTTATGAACACTAGTACTTTCATCAGAGTCATCAGTGACCTAAAGTTTATCTAACCCTTGCTAGTCCTAACACCATAGCTGTATTTGGTGATGTTGACTCCTTGCTTCTTGAAATGATTTTTCTTCTCTAGGTTCTGAGATATCCATTGACCCGATTTGTCTTTCTTGTTCTCTCACTGGCCACTTCCTCTAGCAGATTCTTGTTCTGGTCTTCTAGAACTTCATATACCAGCTCTGGCCTGGCTATATGCTGATAGGACTCAGATTTCTATCACTAGCCCAGACCTTCCTCTTAGGTTCCAGAATGTGTATTTAACTCCCTATCTTACATCCAGAGGTCAAATAGACATTACAGCCTTAATGTGATTAAAACAAAAGTCTGAATAATCTCTCTAAGCCTTTTTCATCTCAGTCAATGGTACTATCCTCAGTCTAGTTGCTCAGACCAAATTCCTAGGAGTCACCGTTGATTCCCTTCTCTCCTCCCATCCCTCAGTAAGTTCAATAAGCTCTACCTCCAAAATATAGCTTTGACCCATCCACCTCTTTTATTCCCATATTTAAAAAAATTTAAATTCAATTAGACAATAATAGTATATGTTAGTTTCAGATGCAGAGTTCAGTTATTCATCAGTTGCATATAACACCCATCCACTTCTTACCATTTCCACCATTGTGACCCTCCTCCAAGGCACCACTGGTCGCTTGGCTGTCAAGCACAGTTTCCCTAGCTCCACACTCCCCCTGCTGCAGTACGTTTTCCATCTAACAGCTAAAGTGATTTTCTTCTGGCATTAACCATGTTCTACCCTGCTTAGAGCCCTACCATTTAAATTAAATTTATATCCAAACTCCCCACAAGGCTCCTCGTGAACTCCTCAAGACCTCCTTGCCTCCCTGGGGGTCTCATCTCCCTGCTTTCATTGACTCTGCTCTTCTGGTCTTTGTTCTGTCTCTCAAATATGTCACATTTGTTCCTATCCAGGAGCTTTTACCAGATACTTAGAAGTTTTTTCCTTGGTTTGTTATGGTTGCCTTCTTCTCATTCCTTCAGGTGTTAATGCAAATGTGGCCTTCTCAGAGAAGTCATCTCTAACTTCACCAATGAAAACAAATCTCTAATTACTCTCTAACATTTATCAATACAGAAAATTATTTAGTTACGCTTTCATTTACCGCCTACATCCCTGGCTCTTGCCACTAGGTTTTAAGTTTCCTGTGGTCAATACAATTTTGTTCCTATAGATTGCTGTAAACCCAGTGGCTAGAGCCATGCGTGGCACATTATAAGGGGAGACGAAATAGTTACCGGAATTGACCTATCGTTACTTCAGCTGAAGTTCAAACACTCACTAACGTGTGCATTAGTGATGGCCTCGTCATAATTTCTACCTTTGTTAGTTTTTTTATTACCCAAAAAGCTGTTACATCCTGTTTAGGGTTGTTAACATGTGGAATATTCGTTAACCATGACTTCATTAGGAAAGGAAGGACTTGTAACTACAGGGTTGTGTGTTATTTACACACCTGCAGTTACCATCAGTATCCATAATCTTAGAGCCATGGAAATTCAAGGTAAGATCAACTAGTGGAACCACCTTATATGAAACAAATAAGCTAGGTAGAACTTTCCCCCTAAATAAAGTTTTTTTTTTTAATTTTTATTTATTCATGATAGGCACACAGTGAGAGAGAGAGAGGCAGAGACACAGGCAGAGGGAGAAGCAGGCTCCATGCACCGGGAGCCCGACATGGGATTCGATCCCGGATCTCCAGGATCGCGCCCTGGGCCAAAGGCAGGCGCCAAACCGCTGCGCCACCCAGGGATCCCCCTAAATAAAGTTTTATTAATTACTTAGAAGTACAATTAATTGCATCACTGATTATTTTTCCCTCCTTATAGGCAGTATCCAGTTTTTGTTATTTAGTTAACTCCTCTCACCTGCCCCCTCCTCCCTGTTCCCCCTGTTTACCTTTCCAATTAATTTTAGTCATTTGAATTTTTGGTTCTTGCTAGTTTATTGAAAAATGTGTGGAATGATTCTATAATCCTTTATATAGTGTTGAAATTCACTTTCCTTAAGACTTGTAGTCCTAGTATGGATTTTACATATGTTTACCAAAATTTATTGGAATAATCTTTTACCGGCTTAAAGGTTTTGAGCAAAAGTTAACAGACTTTTATTTTAGAACTTAGTTTCAAAGTTCAAGCCACTTTGTTTGCCCAACTGAATTCAGGTATATTATGAACGCCAATTTTTCTTTTGAAATTTGATAGTTCCTTCCAGGTGTTTAATTCCATGTACTAGATACTCTGCGTCTATGAGCCCCTTGCAAATACTACAGTTGATTGAAAGTCTAGTTATTATTCATGCAGCACTGCTCTTGCTCCATCTTGCTTTTACATTTATATCAGGTTAACTTAATAAGAGCATTCATATATAAATTAAAATAAGGAACCAAAGAATTCATACTTTATTTTTTATTTTCCTCTTAAATTTTATTGTATATTTATTGTTTTGTTAGAATTGTTTTATTTTTTTAAAGATATTCAAAGGGAGATGAAATTTTGACCATAGAAACCAACCAACAAACCAACCTACAGGAAATGTCAATCCAGGGGGAGAAAAAAGGGAAAGCTGTTGTTCTGGAGTCCCACTTGGATTAACTGTATGAGAATAGAGAATAAGCTGTCATGAGCATCTGCTACTGGCTCCTAGGATGGTAGGAAAGCAAGAATAAAATAAGAATTGCTGGATCAACTGCTCAGGAATTTGAAACCACAGGATATTGTAGTCCTTTGGGATTCTAAATATTCAGGCATCTGTTAGGTAGCAAATTCAGCTAAATATGGATCATCAAAGGAATACCAAAATGATGTTGAGGACAAGTTTATAATCTATAAAGAAGGAAATCAGTCACTGGGGAAGCTATCCTGTAAGGATATAACAATAATAATCGTGTTACTAAATAGAAGTTCTTGGAAAATGTATTTCCAAAAATTTAACCCCTTCACTTTGCCTTCCCTCTCCCACCTTGCCAAAAAAGAATGCCAGCTAAGAGGGAGGAGGATGGCTCTGAGAAAAACAAGTTGGGCTCTATAGCCAAAAATATAACACTCATCATTATCCCAATGGATAATTGCTATCTCAATAGACTCTCCCAAATGAAGTGTAATTTAGGATGGTTACCCCAATTATTTTCTGGCTTCATTTTATAGTCATAAAGGGGAAGTGGCTTCCCTGTTTTTTAAAATATTTTATTTTCTTAAATTATCCTTTGAATTGTTGATTTCTAGAAGGACAAATCAAAATGGGAAGTCTAACTAAAAAAAAAAAAAAAAAAAGATTTAGTATAGATCAGAATTCCAAACTATGGAAACATAAAATAAGGTGGAATCTATTATCACTCTATCATCTCAGTAATATGAGGAACACTCATTCTTTCATTCAACAAGTACTTATTAAGTGCCAACTGTAGGGTACTAGGTTTTGAGAATACAGTGGTGAAGAAAAACAGGCACAAATTCCTGTTTCCATGGAACTTCCCTTCTTTCTCATAGGAAAGAGAGAGTGTGTAATTATAAAATTACAGAGGAAGAAGACTCCCAGAGAAGGTTGATGTTAAGGGTGTATCCCAATGCCCTATCTACTCTCTTCTATTTAGTGATAGGAATTCTCTCCAGAAAATGAGTTTTTGGGTTTTATTATTTTTAACTGTTTTTCTACCTACCAGTCTTTACCAAATAATGAATTAGCAATAGATTTGTGAACCTTCACATATTTGATAAAATGGGAAAAAACTGGAAAATGTATACACCTATCTTTCTATTTGCTTGCCTGTGGACTTGCATAGTCACTGAGCTTGTTCCTTACACTGCTGGTGGATCCATTGAACCAGGAGAATAAAGAGAAACCAAATACATTTTGAAGATGCTTTGGTTAAGGATCAGGAGAAAGGAAAAAAATCTGTTACAACACCATAGGTCAGGGATCAGGATTTAAATCTGCTCTGCCATTAGGAGTCTTCTCATTAACCTATAGCCCTCCTTTTCTGTTTTCTCTCTTTTAGATATCCCTCTTATCTGACCAATTTGAGATCCTCATCTATAGAACCACCTGAAAATCTTACTAGCATATCAGAGGAATGACTTGTGTGTCAGAACCCAAATCTGGCTCAAATGTGCAGTTAATGTGCCTGTAGATGATGTTATAATCTTAGTGCTAATTGGCATTAAACAATTTCTCTTGGCTATATTTTTTTTTCCACTAGTTGCTATTGTATACAGGTTGAGAATGATGATTTAGGTCCTTTGGTTTTTCTTTGTCCAGTTAATATCTTTACCTCCTGGTCAACTTATTGTCCACTGACAGTTCTATTAGCTAATTCCCAAATTAATCAATTCTGGTAGTTGTTTGATATAGTTTGGTGTCTGCCATAAGTTTGAGGGCCTATCTTATAATTTTAACATAGGGGACTTGCAACAAATTTGGCACAGGTAAAAGACATTAGAGCTCTAACCCTTCTCAAAATTCCCAGGGCTTATTTTAATGGGTTAGGCATAGTTCCACTGTAGAGCTCGGATGGAGCACTCATAGTTACTTTTACAGCTCACCTCTTTAAGAAAGAACCTTCACAATGGAAAACAGCACTGAGAGTTGGAAGACTTTAAAAAGGAAGCTGTTAGTGCAGCAGTAAAATTTGGCCAGGTAAATTTTTTTTTCTCTCTCCCTCATTAGGTTTCAATATTCTTTAGTATTATGACTTATCCAAAACAGACTAGCATTGAATCAGAGCTTTCCATTTTTGAAAAATTATGACATGTTTATCTAAGCTCTATTTTAACCTGAATCAGTGTTTTTGGGCTTGAACTTCAATAATTCTTTTATTAAAATTTTCAGGATAAGAACTTCAGAAGTCAATGCTTGAACTATGTCATTAGTTAGGTCTTCCAGAGATTTATTTAACTTAATAGAATCTCTTTAATAGCTTCATCAGTATAGAAACATGATCTTATGCTTATGTATTTTTCTTTAAAAAACTTATTATGTATCTTTTCAAACATAATGAAAAGTAGAAAGTACAATAAACCTCCATTTATCTATCACCTGGCTTACCATCCATGTTTTGCCATTCATGTTTATGTTTTAATAATTATAGTCACTAGGTATTAACAGGGAAGATCATCATCTGCTATCATTAAAAATGCTAGTAAGATTCTTCAGTTTGCAAAAAGATGACTTGGGGTTAATTTCATTTTAAAAAGTAGAATATTAATTGTAGAATAGTGATCAGATATGCTATATTGAATTTGAATAATTACTTCTTATTTCTGCTTTTTGTAGCTAGTATTTAAAATATCGATGTAGTATGAAGTTTTGTTTTCCAAATGTCAGCTGTTCCTTTCTCTATTCCTGGTTCAAAGCCAGCATTGTCAGAAGGGAGACAAGTTGGCAACTAGCCTAAATACCAGTGGGAATACATCGTCTCTTTTGGACTTATATTCTTAAATACCACCTTAAAAATCTGAGATAATTAGTGCAGCAATCTTGAAAATATTAATTAAGAAAAGAGCTAATAATTACTATGCTTCAAATTGAAAGTGATATAATTAGACTTAAACTGTGAGGTTTTTATTTGAAATTGATTAAGACCTTCAATGAATTACTTGGCAAAGAGAAATTTCCCATTTCTATTCTTTACTAGTTAACAGAAATATAAACAGTCTCAAATATTTGTTTACTTATAGATTCTCTCGTCTAATTCCATTTCATTTTAATTATTTATGGGTAAATGCTTTATTTCCAATGATGAGATTCAGCAGAACTGGTCAAATAATCCTGACAAAAAAAAAATGAAGAAATTTAATTTTACTTTTAAAAAGCTCTATCCCTTGAACATATATTTTCTTTATTGAAATTTTAGAACATTTTCTACAAGTCTACTTTAAATTTTTCCCAAATCATTGTTTATGCATGTGAAACACTGCATTGAGTTTCTTTTTTCCCCTTTCTCAAAGAAACTTGAAATGGTGAATTAGAAAATTTTGAATAGCTTGGTGTTGACAGGCTGGGTGATAGTTTAGGAGTATGACTGCTGATACTACTCTTGCTCTTGTAGATGATGATATCCCTGTGAAATACACTGCCCTGATCTGCCTTCAGAAATCTTAACCGCATCAGTCAACCCCTGTCGCCTGAACCTATGAGGTCATCATTATTACTCCATTTTTTATTCCTATATAATCCAGGCTGAACTTCAGAAGCCTTTCTGCTTTTCCCATCACAAGTTATTACTCCGAAATATGGAAATAATCTGAGAGATCTTTTATGAAATATATACTCCTCCATTCATCCTAAGTATGCTATTGAAGCAACAAGCTAATATTCTCAGCAATAGATTCACCAAATCTAAATAAATTTCAGGTAAATCAAATAGCTTCCCTCCATGAAAATAATACTCAGGGCAAAAAAGACAGAGATGTAATACTAATGGAAGAGGGATGGTAGTACTGTGGGGAAGGAAGATAGAGTTTGATGAGAATGAAAAGAAATTTGAACAGAAACAATGAATGCATTAATGAAAAAGTGCCAGAGATAGCTGACATCACTAATTCAAGCAATCTAAGAAAAAATAGTGGATTCCTTCTAAGTGGAAAGAAAAGTCCATGAGTAGAAATAATAAATTAGGAAAAAATTTCTCAGGTAAAAGCTGGCATATATAAAATATGGTGGATTAATGACTTATAAAATCAATATGGAGGTTAAAACACTAAAGCAGTAATATCAATTATATATACAGAAATTAATCAAGGTATACACAGAATAAAAAGATGTGGAATATGACATCATCTACATAAAATGTGGAGGGAGAAGTAAAACTTTAGTGCTTTTAAAATGTGTTCCAAATTAAGCAACCATCAACTTAATATATACTGCTATACACATAGGATGTTTTATATGAGCCCAGTGATAACCCCAAATCAAAAACCTCTAATAGATACACAAAAAATAATGAGAAAGTAATGCAAGCACAACATTAAAGAAAGCTATCAAACCACAGTGGAAAAGAAGAAGAGAAGAAAGGAATAGAGAACTATAAATATGAGAAAACAATGAACAAAATGGCAATGAGTACATACCTATCTATAATTACCTTAAATGTAAATGGACTAAATGCTCTAATCAAAAGATATAGGGTGACTGATTGGATGAAAAAAACAAGACCCGTTTGTATGCTGCCTTCAAGATTCTCACTTCAGACCTGAAGACACATACACACTGAAAATGAAGGGATAAAAAAAGATATTCCATGCAAATGGAAACAAAGAAGAAAAAGCTATGGTAGCAATACTTATATCAGACAAAATAGACTTTAAAACGAAGAGTGTAGCAAGAGACAAGCACATTGTGTGATGATAAAAGAATCAATCCAACAAGAGAATATATTTATGTACCCAAAACAGAGCACCTAAATACATGAAGCAAATATTAACAGACATTGAAAGTAATAAAATAATAGAAGGAGATTTAACACTCCACTTACATCAATGGGTTAGATCATCCAGACAGAAAATCAACAAAGAAACAATGCCTTTGCACAACACATTAGACCATATGGACTTAACAGAGAAATACAGAACCTTCCATCCAAAACCAAGCAAATACATAATCTTTTCAAAGACACATGTGATATTCTCTAGAATAGAACATGCTAGGCCACAAAACATGTCTCAATAAATTTAAGAGATTGAAATCTTATCATGCATCTTTTCTGGCCACAATGGGGTGAAACTGGAGGTCAAATATAAGGAAAAAAAAAACACCCTGGAAAACACACACACACACACACACACACACACACACACACACACACAGAGGCTAAATAACATGCTACCACACAACAAATTGGTCAATGAAGAAATCAAAAAGAAAATTAAAAAACACAAGGAGACAAATTAAAATGAGACACAATAGCCCCAAATCTTTGAAATAGAGCAAAAGCAGTTCTAAGGGGGAGTATATAGTGATAGAGGCCTATCTTAAGAAACAAGAAAAGTTTCAAATAAATAACCTGAACCTACATCTACAGGAGCCAGGGAAAGAAGAACAAATAGAGGCCAAAACTAGTGGAAGAAAGGAAATAATAAGTATTATAGCAGAAATAAATGAAATAAAGACTAAAAAAAAAAAAGATCAATGAAAGCAAGAGCTGGTTCTTTGAAAAGATATACAAAATTGATAAACCTTTTAGCCAGACTCATTAAGAAAAAAAGGGAGAGAACAACAAATAAATAAAATCAGAAATGAAGAGGAGAAATAACCAGCACCATAGAAATACACAAATGTATAAGAGAAAATTATGAAAAATCATATGGTAACAAATTAGATAACCTTTAAAGATGGGTAAATTCCTAGAAACATACAACTTTCCAAAACTGTATCAGAAAGAAATAGAAAATTTGAACAGAGCGATTATTACCAACAAAATCAAATCAGTAACCAAACCTCTAAACAAACAAAGGTCTGAGACCAGATGGTTTCTCAGGTTTCTCAGATGAATTCTACCAAATATTTAAAAGATTGTTTTTGTTTATTCAGGAGAGACACAGAGAGAGGCAGAGAGAGAGGCAGAGATAGGAGAAGCAGTCTCCATGCAAGGAGCCCAATGTGGGACTCGATCCTGGGACTCTGGGATCATGCCCTGAGATGAAGGCAGATGCTCAACCATTGAGCCACCCAGGTGTCCCTCTACCAAATATTTAAATAGTTCATTCTTATTTTTCTCAAATTATTCCAAAAAATAGAAGAAGGAAATTTTCCAAATTCATTCTATGAGGCTAGCATTATTCCTATACTAAGACCACAGAAAGTGACTGCAAAAAAAAGAAAACTATGGGTCAATATCCCTGATGTACGTAGATGCAAAAATTCTCAATAAAATATTAACAAACTGAATTTATTTATTTATTAAATTTTTTAATTTTTTATTCATGAGAGACATAGGCAGAGACACAGGCAGAGACTCAGGGAGCTCGACGCAGGACTCGATCCTGGGTCTCCAGGATCCCACCCTGGGCTGAAGGAGGCGCTAAACCGCTGAGCCACTGGGGCTGCCCACAAACTGAATTTAACAATACATTGAAAGGAATCATTCATTAATGATCTAGTGGGATTTATTCTAGAGATGTAAGGTAGTTCAGTATTTGCAAATCAATCAATGTGATATATTACATTGACAAGAAGGATAAAAACCATATGATCATTTCAATGGATGCCAAATAATTGTTTGACAAAATGCAATATCTATTCATAATAAAAACTCTCAACAAAAAGAGTTGAGAAGGAACATATCTCATCATAATAAAGGCTATATATACAAAATCCAAAGCTGATAACATATGCAATGGTGAAAAACTGAAAGCTTTTCCTCTACAGTCAGAAACAAACAGGGATGACTATTCTCACCACTTTCATTCAACATAATACTGGAAGTCCCAGCCACAGTAATCAGACAAGAGAAAGAAATAAAAGGCATCTAGATTGGTAAGGAAGAAGTAAAATTGCCACTATTTGGAGATGATATGACATGATATAGAGAAAATTGTATAAATTCCACCAAAAAACTATTTGAACTAATAAATGAATAAAGTTGCAGGATACAAAATTAATATACAGAAATCTGTTGTATTTCTATGCACTAATAACAAAGTAACAGAAACATAAATTAAGAAAACAATCCCATTTACAACTGAACCAAAAAGAATAAAATACCTACGAATAAATTTAACCAAGGAGGTAAAAAACCTATACTCTGAAAACTGTAAGATATTGATGAAATAAATTTTGTAAAGATTTTATTTATTTATTCATGAGAGACAGAGAGAAGGCAGAGACACAGGCAGAGGGAGAAGCAGGCTCCTTGCAGGGAGCTTGATGTGGGTCTCGATCCCAGAACTCCAGGATCACGCCCTTAACGGAAGGCAGACACTCAACCACTGAGCCACCCAGGCGTCCCTTGATGAAAGAAATTGAAGACAAATGGAAATATACTAAACAAATGGAAAGATACTATAGGTTCATGGATTGGAAGAATTTTACTATGGAAACAAATAAACAAATGGAAAGATACTATAAACAAATGGAAAGATACTATAGGTTTATGGATTGGGAGGATTTTACTATTAAAATGTCCATACTACACAAAGCATTCTGCAGAGTCAATGCAATTTATCAAAATACCAATAACATTTCAGAGAACTAGAATAGTTCTAACATTTGTATCAATTATGAAAGATCTTGAATAGCCAGAGCAATGTTGAGAAAGAATAACAAAGATGGCAGATGGAGGTATCATAATCCTAGATTTTATTTTCATTTTTTAAATTTTAGAAAGATTAATTAATTAATTAATTAATTATCCATGAGAGACACAGAGAGAAAGGCAGAGACACAGGCAGAGGGAGAAGCAGGCTCCATGCAGGAAGCCCAACTTGGGACTCCATCTGGGGACTCTAGGATCATGCCTTGGCTGAAGGCGGTGCTAAACCACTGACCCACCTGGGCTGTCCATAATCCTAGATTTTAAGACATACTACAAAGCTATAGTAATCAAAACACTATGATACTGGCAAAAAAATAGACACATTGATCAATGGAACAGGAGAAAGAGCCCGGAGATAAATCCGCACTCAAATGCTCAATCCATGACAAAGGAGGCATGAATATACAACGGGTGAAACAATCTTTTCAATAAATGGTGTTGGGAAAACTGGACAGCAGCATGCAAAAGAATGAAACTGGACCACTGTTTTACACCATACCCCAAAATAAACTCAAGATAGATCAAAACCTAAATGTGAGACTTGAAATCTTAAAATTCCTAAAATAAAATATAGGCAGTAATCTCCTGGACAGCAGCCATAGCTATATTCATAGATATGTCTTCTCAGGCAAGGTCAATGAAAGCAAAAAATAACTGGGACTATAAACAGTATGGAGTTTCAAAAAAAATTAAAAATAAAAATATCATATCATCTAGTGATTCCACTGCTGGGTATTTACCCAAAGAAAATGAAAACACTAATTCAAAAAGATATATGCACTCCTAAATTTATTCCAGCATTATTTACAATGGCCAGATAATGGAAGCAACCTTATAGTGTCCATTAATAGATGAATGAGTAAAGAAGATGTGGTACCTATGTGCAATGGAATATTGACTTGCAATGAAAAAATGTTGCCATTTGCAACAACATGGATGGACCTAGAGGGTATTATGCTAAGGGGAATAAGTCAGAGAAAGACAAGTGCCATATGATTTCACCTATTGTGGGATCTGAAAAACATAACAAATGAACCAACAAACAAAACAACAAACTCTTAAATACAGGGAAGAAACTAGCTGCTGTCAGAGGGGAGGGGGGTGAGGGGGGGTGAGTTAGGTGAAAGAGATTAAGAGCTACAAACTTCCAGTTATAAAATAAATAAGTCACAGAGATGAAAAGTACAGCATAAGGAATATACTCAATCATACCATAATAACGTGGTGTGGTGACAGATGGTAACTACACTTAGAGTTAAGGAGAGCAAGGAAACCTGTATAGAATTTTCAAATCACTCTGTGGCACACCTGAAACTAATATAACATTGTATGTCAACTACAATTATTAAAAAAAGGTGAATTTCTGCATCTTTTACAATTGGTTAAGGGGATCCCTGGGTGGCGCAGCGGTTTGGCGCCTGCCTTTGGCCCAGGGCGCGATCCTGGAGAACCGGGTTTGAATCCCACATCGGGCTCCCGGTGCATGGAGCCTGCCTCTCCCTCTCCCTCTGCCTATGTCTCTGCCTTATTCTCTCTCTCTCTCTCTGTGACTATCACAAATAAATAAAAAAATTTTAAAAATGGTTAAGAATGTGAGTTCTTATCTGAATAAAGTTTGACTGGAGTGTGAATCCCAACTCACCACCTGTTGCTAAATATCTTAGATCTTGCTTCCTTCTATGGCAATTTTTTATTGAGATATAATTGACAGAAAATTTTGTATTAGTTTCAGGTATATAACAAAATGATTCACTATATGAGCACACTATGAAATGATCACCACAAATCTAGTTAACACTCATCTTCACACAGTTAAGATGTGTGTGTGTGTGTGTGTGTGTGTGTGTAATGATGAGAACTTTTAAGATCTACTGTCTTTGCATCACCATGCTGTATGGGATTGGCAAGTTTTTTCTATGAGGGGCTGGAGAGGCTTTGCAGGTCATATTGTGTCTTTCACACCACTCAATTCTGATGTTGTAATATGGAAGCAGATATAGGCAATACATAAATGAATGAGGAAGCTGCATTCAAATAAAACATTATTTATGGATACTGAAATTTGACTTGTGTCACAAAATTTTTTTAAAGATTTTATTTATTTATTCATGAGAGACACACAGAGAGGCAGAGACGCAGGCAGACAGAGAAGCAGGCTCCATGCAGGGAGCCCAATGCAGGACTCAGTCCCAGGTCTCCAGGATCACACCATGGGCTGAAGGCGGTGCTAAACCACTGAGTCACCCAGGCTGCCCAATGTCACAAAATATTCTTTTGGATTTTTGTCATTATTCAAAACTAAAACCAATCTTGGCTTGCGGACTAAACCAATCTTTTCTAATGCTGGAAAAAAAAAAAGAAAGAGCTCAGAAGCCTGGATTTGGCCAGTGGGCCATGGTACTCCTAAGCCTGATCCATAACAGCAGTTTCGAAGTGTGGTCCACATACCAGCAACACCAACACTGCTTGGGAACCTCCTCAAAAATGCAAATTATTGGGCCTTAAATGACACCAAGTGAATCAGAAACTCTCAGGGTGGAATGCAGCAAGTGTTTTAACAGGTAGTTTTAACTCCACATGATTCGAATACACACTCGAGTTTGAGAACCATTGATCTATAGATACTGCTACTTAACAGCTTTGAGTTCTTGTGAGAATTGATGAGATAGTGAATTAATAGTGTTAGCATGATGTTGAATGTCATCAATAGTGTGAAACACCTGTTCGCTATTATAAGCAAGGTCAAAGTAAGTTGGCTTTAATTTTGAGCATATTTTTTCTCCTTTTTGAAAAGATGACCAGGTACAATAATAGTCCTTTGTGAGAATGCTGTAACAAACTAACGCGAGGGGATATTAAGAATAGATCTTTCAAATCTTATTTGCCTAAATTGATGAAACATGAAGATTAAGAAAATTAACTCTGGACAATGTGACAGACTATGATTTTCTTGGAAAACAGAATGTCTTTAATGCTAATACTTCCTTTGGCCTGTTAGTAATTAGAAAATGTTAGAAACAGAGCTTGTGGTGTGACAAATCTCGTAGCAGAATACATTCTTGAAAAAAAAAAAGCAAAGTATGAAATTATACTTACAGAACAAAAGCATCTACTACACAGCATTTCTTGACTTTTATTTCTCCATCAGTGAGTGAGCACAAGGGATGTTGCTGGCCATTTCCACACGGGGTATGAGAATCACATGCTGACTGTCTGACTTATCACAGGTTCTGGTTCAAATAGGATTGAGTAGGTGAAGGCAAAGGCAAAAATAATATTACCTCACAAAATAATTTATTTGTGCCTTTTGTAGAACTGATGTCATGGAAACCTGCTTTCTTACGGAAACCTCCATCATTACTGAGCTGAGCATTTTGAAATATAAATAACTAAAGGAAAATGAAAGAAGACTTATAGAAAACGACCATTTACATTTCTTTGACTTGAAGTTTAATACTGACTGTAAATGTTCCTAAATAATCCCAGGTGAACAGAAAACATAATGAAGTTAAGAGTTGACAGTCTTCATGAATATGGACTTCGTAGCAAGCCCTACAGCACACCACGTAGAGAAAAAAGGGAGATTCTGTTTTTCTCACAACTACCTGGATAATTTTTTTAATAATTATTTTAAAATTAAAATTTTTGCTATGATGTATCTGGATAGCTGCGTCTATGTAGGTTTATAAAAATGCACCACACAAACATCCTGAATTTTTATTTTGCTTTTATATGTGCATATTTTATTGCAGATACTCACAAAATTTCTTGGGTAATGGTTGGGCTCTTAATGTCCTCATCATGACCAGTGAATTTGCAAAAGCAGATGAAATCCTTCTGTAAACACAAGTAAACTAGGAGGAAAAAAAAAAAAAAAAAAAAAGAGCCTGGGCAAGTCCCTGGAATAGAAGTTGTGCTTTTTTTTTTTTTTTTTTTTTTAAGTTTTCCTGTGTTTTGGTATTTTAATAAAGACCACATGATGTAAAGGGTACTTTTTGTTATTAACTTTGGTTGCCATTCCCATGATGGTATATAAAGATCAGACTTTTTTTTTTGTCATTGTGGCCAGGATTTGCTAGAAGAGTAGCAGGAATGAGGTCGCAACATGCCTCTTTACAGCCTATCGATGCATTCTGGCAGCTGAATCATTCTGACCAAGAGAATATTAGATTTCACTTTGTAGATTATGTAACATTTGACACTTCAGTATATTTCTTAATTTAGTAAGCTATTAGGTACATCTTCTGCAAAGATAGCCTTAGTGGAAATTACTAGAAAATATTGTCAAGTCTTTCCTGAGCACAAACATGAAATAGTCATAGCTCTCAAGCAAGTATCATGTTGGGTTTAATCCTGAATGTAAATGACTACAATCCAGATGTTTCCTATTTTTCATATCTGCAAGTTTCCTGTGGTCATCAACTTTAATATCAAAATCAAACGCCTTGAGCTCTACTGTGGGAAGCCCAGAATCTTCCCAACTCTCTGGAGTTTTTCTGGAATGCCAGTGCTCCTACGCGAGCACGCATCCATGACTTCCATGCACCCTCACTTACTCCTGACCCCTCCTGCGGGTGACCCTACCTGTCCTGGCCTGGTGTGGGGTGCTGCTCCTCTTCCTGCACCCCAGCAAAGCACCAGAGACTGGGGCTCCTATGAGTGGCAGCCTTGTACGACAGACTTGAGGGTTGCAGAAAGGAGTTGCAGGTCTGAAAATACTTCAACTTTAATGTCAGGTACAGATACGAATGTTCCAAGTAATTTGTCAGCCAGCCCCTCCATCGGAAGTTTTTCGTGGCTGTGTGCCCTTGTGGGCTCCAGCCTCCAGCTATGCACCAGCAGCCCTCTTTATTATTTTCCTAGATCTTTCTGGCAACTCCCCTTTCCCCTCATTCCCAGGCGTCTCTCCCAGGCTGCCCGCAGCACAGCCAAATTCTCACTTAATTGTGTAGAGTAACAGAGCAGCTTCGATTTCTAGCTCACTCGTCCAGCCCCAAACACCTAGGTCAGGGACCTGACCTTTCTCAGTGAAAGGAAACAGCTTCCACCATGAAGGTGTTTTTCTTAAAAGAAGAGCCATCTCCCCAGAGGTTACTTATGCCGCATCGCTGAAAGGCAGAATCAGCTGTACTCCGTTTTTCCTTCCAGGAGTGATTGCTTCTCTTTCTGATGTGCACAGTATTTCCTCCCAAGCAAACCACAGTGATCCCTCATAGGTAGATTATTTTTACCTCCTTGGTAAAAATACTGTAGCCAGATGATCTCTGCAAAAGGTAATCCCATCGTGCCATTCTTTTGGTTAAACTATGGGTAGCATCTCACTGCTCTCAGGACCGAGTTTCCAATCGGTGAGAGACCCTACAGAACTCTATGATCCTGCACCCGCTCCCCTCCTTGTACCGCACCAGCCCTGACTTGTCTGACTCTCTTTTCCCCCTGTCTTCTCTGTCTCTGAAGGCACTGGCCTTTTGGCTTCTGAAACAGAGCATGCTCCTTCCTACTTTGGGCTCTGGGTGTTGTTTCCTCTGCCTGGAAGTCCCTCCCCCTTCATCTAAGTGATTTCTTACCATTTAAATTTCAGCTTAAATGTTGCTTCTTAAGTTTTCCCTGATCCCCAGCTAAATTTAGGGGGATGTGTATTGTTTTTGCACATCGCACTTCTCTTTCATGGCACTAATCAAAATTGTAATTCATTCATTTTGAAATTAATCCATTTTGCTATGGTTTCTTTCATGCAGAGATGCCCAGGATTGTCTGTGTCCTTCTCTGAAGTTAGCTACAACCAGCTTTTTTTTTTTTTTTTTTTTCTATTCTGTTAACTGTCCCACTGGCTTCAATGCTCCTCCAAACTTGGAGTTTGACCTCCATCGGCCAACCCAGGGTGACACGTTGCTCAACTGTGTCAATCATGTTGTTCCCCAAATTTCCTGTCTGTATTCTAGTTAGCACACTCCTAAGTCTTATCATCTTTTCCAATGTCTTGCATAACTGCTTAACCACTGGGCTTTGTCTCTTGCCAGACATCCTCTTACCCTCACAGTCTCTGCTCAAACCACACTTAATTTTTTCTTATATCTTCCCATAGGCCATGTTCTCTGTATCTCTTGAACCCTTATATGTGCTATTGCTGTAATCAAAAAAAGAGAAGCCTACCTTAGCCCTGCTAAGGCTTCTCTTTACCTAAATTCTACTTATCCTTCAAGACTTATCTTACATTTTAGTCTTCTACAAAGATTTTCCTCACTCTCTATCCTCCTCAGTCCACAATAGGATACAACTGGCAGAATAACAGCCCTAAGTGATGTCCACATTCTAGTCCTAATCCCTAGACCTGTGTATATGTTATGTTACTGGGAAAGGGTGGGCTAAGGTTGTAGATGGAATGTAAGTTGCTAATCAGGTGGTCTTGAAATTGAGAGACTATCCTGCATTATTTAGGTGGGCTCAGTGCAATTGCAATAGACCTTATAAGTAGAATAGAGAGGCAGAAAATTCAGTGTCAAAGAGATGAATGTGAAGGAAAAAAAAAAACCCTCCTTTGGCTATTGATGCCTTTAAAGCTAGGAAGGGGAGACAAACTAAGGAAGGCAGGCAGCCTCTAGAAACTGGAAAAAAACAAAAGAAAACAAAAGATTCTTTCCTAGAACCTCCAGAAGGAACATAGCTCTGCTGGTACCTTAATTTTAACCCAGTGAGATACATTTCAGATTTCTGACCTCCAGAATTGTAATAGAATACATTTATATTGTTTTAAGCCACCAGGTTTTGACAAGTTTGTGACAGTAGCCATATAGGAAACTAATATAGTGCTCTTTCCAGGGCTTCCAGATTCTGTACTTCTTTGTCATAGCTTTTATCACCCTGTGTTACAATTGCTTATTAGCTTGTCTGATCTTATTTATTATTATTATTATTATTATTATTATTATTATTATTATTATTTTTTTTTTTAGAGAGAGAGAATGCATGTGCACAAGAAGGGTTGGGAGAAAGGCAGAGGGAGAAGGAGATTAGAGAATCTTAAGCAGCCTCCACGCCTAGTGTGGAGCTTGATGCAGGGCTCAATCTCAAGACCCTGAGCAAAGATTAGGAGTCAAACACTTATCCGACTGAGCCACCCAGGTGCCTCTGTCCTACTATTTTAATAGCCTCAAAGTCCACAAGACAAGAGCAGTGATTTTCTTACTTACTGTTGTATATCCAGATGATACCTGCAGTGTCTGGAAGATACTAGGCTTTCAGTAAGTATTTGCTGAGGAAATTAATGGCAGAGCTAGAATTCAAACACAGATTTTTGACATGATGCAGTAGCCCTTTAGTCCAGAAACAGACGCTACTTGAGATTTTCTTCCCCCAGGAAATCCCCCTAGAGATCATCTGAAATCAGATGTAGGTTGGCCAAACTTAGTTATTTGAGAAAAAATTCCCAGATATATACAGATTCATTGTGCTATGGCATCTCAGTTACCATTGAGAAGGAAAACATTTGCAAAAGAATTTATTGGATCCCATTAACTTCTTGAAGCAGGAGGATGGAGCATTTCTCATTTGCCCTTAAAATACGTTACATACATATGTTTCCATGATACATTGTTGGGAAATGACCAGAAGCAGCTTGGTGGAGGAAAGAAAGACTGCAGACGGGACACACACTATGTTTCAGATTGCTCTGTTCACCGCATCTCTCTCTCTGGACACAGGGCAAACTTAGTCTCTTTGAAGGTTATTTCCTCAGGTGACATAAACACAGTTTCATCTGCTTGAGCCATTTGCACAACAAAACTGGAACATCTTAGCATTCCAGGAGCAAATGCTGTGGGGAAGCCTCTCTGCTCCATGAAAGTTCCTGGTTACCACCTACATGACAAAAGAGAAAAAAACTTGTTGGAGTTTTCATATGATAAAAACCAGACTTTTTATTATTTCCTTTTTGGTATTTCTCTCTAGTGAACAATTTGGTGGGTGAATATCAAAAGCTATTGGAACTCAGTACATTATCACTCTCTATGCCTTATATTTTTAAGATGGAATGAAAGGAGCAAAAAAGAAAAAAAGCCCTCCTAAATGATTCTTTTTATCTTTTCCAAATACAGTCACACTACCAACTAAAATCACTAAGAAATTAAAGCTGATTAAGGAACATTAGAAAAGCTGTCAATGCATTTTAAAAATCAGGGTAAAAGTTGCAGCGTTCATTAAGCCCTCAGGGGAGGAAGATATGTTCTTCCAAATCACAACAACTGAAATGTATTTCTATTATTTTTTTGCTTTAGACTCTTCAAGCACTTATCCTAAATTTTAGAGTGCTTCAACTTCAAACTGATAGTTAAATGCTATGAGAAATGCTAGTGTGTGAGCCAGAGAAGGAGAGACATTCTGGACTTCGAGCTGGCCGGCAGGTTATTTTGCGGAATAGAATTTTGGTAATGTTTAATCTAGATGACCCTGAAAACTTACCCACATTTTCTTTTGGACTAAAAAAGAAACATTTTGTTATAATATTGTGGGTTGAGGTTTAAGAAACCTCCTTTAAAAACCTGGATATTTATTTCCTATAGAAAGAGTCCAAATTGCAGAAAATTAGGAGATTTAAAAAGTAGTCAATCAGATTCTTTTGGATCATGGAGAAACTTCATCAGAAAGTTCTCCACTGCAGCTTCTGTGAAGACTATTTTGTGAGAAGAGCAGAGACTGGGCTGCATGTGGAAGTGTAAAAACCGAAGCATTAAACGGGCTGCATGGACTCATCACAGCCTTCCTGAATTCCATCTGGAGTGTGAGCAGAAACCCAAGATCTGGCTCAAGGGCAGAATGCATATGGCTGGGTCTATCTGGGTTTCTCTGTGAGAGAAAACAGATCAGCAACTAACTTCAGATCAGTCGAAAGATTTTGAAAATCTTTGAAAGTTTGAAAGTGAAAGATTTTGTAGAATAGAATGGGAAGAAATCCAGAGTAAAACAGGAAGAAAAAAAAAAAAAAAGCACCAGCACAAAATTGGTTTCCATATAAGAATTGACAAGGCAAATACCCCTCTGGTATCTATCTTGTATCTATTAGGATTTTACTACCTCCAGTCAGTCCCTGTTCCAGGGATTTGCAAGCATATACCAGAATAAACCAATGATTCCCAAAGCCCTCGTTTTACCTCCATGCAACTAGAAAGAATTTGAGTTGATTATGTCCAGATTTTAATGCAGTGAAGCAGTTGCATCTTTGTAGTGGTTGGGTCTTCCATGAATGCACAAAACACCTTCACACAGTCTTCTCTTCTATCCACGTCAGAACCGACCACCTACCACAATATACTTCACATGTTTTGCTGGGTCAAACCAGCCCGCTGCAGCACATCTGTCTCATAAACACTGCTACGTAAATGCAGTGTTGTAATCATGAAGAAATAATGTAACCCTCAGTGCTTTGAAAGCAGATAATTTACATCTTATTTGATTATAGTGGAAATGAAAAGAATTCGTGTAAAGAAGTTCTGAGAAAGCACCATGTTTGTAGAAAAGACAAGAAACACACAACTTGTGCTTTCAACTCACCAGAACTTGAATTTAACGTGAAATTTGGCAAATTATTTTGGAAGCCAGTTTCCTTGGAAAATAGAGGTCAGTTTTTCAAAATAGGAAAAATTAAAATGAATTTGTATAGGGATAAAAGTATATTACAGCAAGAAAAATCTCACAATAAATTCAATATTAGATATACGAGGAAGCACTTGTGAAAGTCCTTGCATATGTATTTGCCATGTCACTAAATGTTGGCTGAGTTTGGTGTCGCTTTCTCTGGCATTTCTGTTAGTATTTTTTACAGTAGGAAATTTCCTGATTAAGGAAAGCTAATTATTAATCAAAAGTGTAAGACTGTTTCCCTCTCTACTTAACTAAAGCCACGGACTGTCCTGTCAAGTTTTGAATTCTTGCCGTTTCTTTCTCATCCCCTGATATCAAAATGACAACTTGTTTTTGTCTGACATTTTCCTTTAAAATGACATAGGTATTTGCTGTTTTGGATTTGTTATAGGCTGCTTGAATTGCAACCTACCCAGTAATGGTGTGCCTGAGCGTTAATACTGCATTCTTTAATTTCTAATTTTTGTTATTTTTTCTTTTCTTAGAATACACACTTGCAGTTTACAAATAGGGTTTGTTGCAAAACAATATATACATTGTTTGGTGGAATGAAATTATAGTTTTCTATGGGTATGAGGGTTTACTAATGGGAGTTTTTTTTTTAACCTTCAAAGACTATTTAACCGCATTATCACATTGTAACAAAGAAGATTCATTAAGCCACAGGCCAAACTGGTCGAGGGCCTGGGCCTTGAGTCCTTCCTCCACTCCACCCACTGCCAAATTTTACTTCACTCTTGTTGAGCTTCTTGAATTTGAGGGAGGCAAGGGCGAAGGTGAATGGTGGAGAAGTGGTGAAAGAACCTATGGCTGGAAGTGAGAGGATCCAATGCCATTACAAAGGTCTCCCCTGGCTCAGAATTAAAAGGACAGAGGTTGGGTTAGGGCCCGGGTGCAGGAGACTCAGCACAAGAAAATCTGCAGCTAGATAATGTACTCATAACACGTGATGATAAAACTTTGTTATTAGCTATTACTGAATTAAATCTTAATAAAAGCCTGAGCTTTTCCCTAATTAAATCAAAATGTCTTAAGAAGTCACGTATAATCTTGAATATCCTTTGAGCATATGTGATTTTCACTATAGTCCTTGTGGGAGTTGTGTTATGTACAGGACAGATGTGCTCTAAGTATCACCATTTAGATTACTTGTTCGTGGCTTAGAGACCCCACTGCAGTAGTCAGTGGCTCCCTATTCTAGGGGACAAAAGCTTAATGAGAATCAACACATAGGAAGACAACAAAATTAGTCACTCTTTCAAGCAAGTAACTTGACAATTGTGAAAGGAAAGAGGTTCTTTAAAAAAAATAATAATTGGAAGTTTATTTTCCAAATTGCAAGATGGCCAAATAATTAGCATATCTCATAAAACCTCAGTTTTAATTTAACACTCAAGGTGGTATCAAAAATAGTCCATAGCTCATGATAAAAGCAATTCATCTTCTTATGTGTCAGTTTTCTTGTTTTCAAAATCAGTGATGGTTGGATTTAACCATCTCTAAATGATGTATAGCATAACTACAGATAATTGAAGATACCTGAATTTATTTCCCTGGTTTCCCGTTGGTTGTGATAAATCTTCAGCATACTTCAACTCTCCACTGAATCTTTATATTTAATTCAGGATCAAAGGGAACATCTTAGGAACAAAAGAACAAAAAAGTAGAAGTTGTTTCAAATTGGAGAGTGAGGAGGATTAACGACAGAACTAGATTCCTCCCTCACAACTTTTAGTTCTAAGAGTCCTTTCTCCTCTTCTCCCCCAGCTCTGTCTTCCACCTCAGGCCCTAGCTTTTTATTAACACTCAGTATAAAATCAGTTTGGGGAACAGGGAAAGTGAAATATATTTATTTAATAAAAATTACAGAAATAATTTGAGGAAAGTAAAAGCAAGTGCATAATTTGGAATCCAAAAAGTAAATAAAAACTTTTCCATTTCTAAAAAAAAAAAAAAGTAAAGTGAGAAAGTCTTTATTTAGTATGACTAACAATGAGAATTATTATTTCATATCTCCTGAGAATGGCAACAGTATTGAGACATGTAAGAGTTTTTAGTGGCAGATGTAAAAGATATCTAAATAAAAGTCCAGCAAGGGAAGGATATTTTCAGAGGCTACTACCTAATTTTAAAACCCCATTTTGAAATTTATTAATTGAACATTTAATAAATTTATTTGGCTTTTACAGGTGTGACATATATACGGTCTCTTGATTTCTATAACCAAATTATAAGAGATAAAATAACATTAACAGCAATAGGTGATTTTTCAATGTGATGAAGCTTGCTCACTGAAAAATTAAAGTGAGTGCAAGTGCACAAAGGCAGTTTATACAAGGTTTTATACTAAAGAATGATCCATTTAAATGGATGACATTTTACTATTTTTAATAGATGACTTGAAATGCAATCAATGACAAAATGTATATGGAATACCTGACTATATTTGATTTAAAGAAAGCTATCATAAAAATTATGATTATAATTCATTTTAGGGACTTAGCACAATGATTACAGTAGCTATTAATTAATGATTCCATGATGATCTACACAACAAATAGATATAAGAACAAAAGGTGACAGTTAAAGAACATACAGTATAACTTTAAAATGCTTTGACTTGTATAAACTTGATTTTAATTTATCAAAAATAGTGTGAATGTTAATTTTTAGTCATGTTACTTACAGTGATCTACCAAAGTATAAAATGTACCTTTTCAATTTTTACATTTCTAAAATTGTAGTTTTTATTATTTATGCATTCTCTCTGCACACTATTTTGAAGTGTCAAAATAATTGTCTAATAGAATAACATGGAGAAAGACTATATCACTAAAATGTATCTAATCAGAATGTACATAAATATATATTTATATGAATATAAATTTACACCCCTCCATAACACACAGCTTGAGGTACTTTCTTGACCATAATAATAAAATTGAATATTATAATTAATATGCTCCGAAGAATCATAGACAATAACATGATTGTAGGATTGTTATTGGCCAAGAAGTCCAATCATTTTGATTTTTGATCTTTTGAAAGGGCACACTGAAAAATATTTTTGAGCTTCATAAAATATGTTACATTTATTTTAGTGCAATGTAATTATAAATGATAAAAATCCAAAGCAGTCATTTTGGGTAGAAAAGTTATTTTCTAGATCACATCTATGAGTCACTAAGGTTACTTCACCAGATTTTAAAACTGAACATGTTTGAACAAGCTACTTCTCATCTTAATTTTCAAATTACAATAATGGAATGCCTTGCAAATCTTAATGCCAATTATTTCTGTCTGAATTAACTTGCAATCTTTATTGACACATGGAAATCCAGGGGGTTCTTTCCTTGCTGATGATTACATTGTTCTGGTTGTTAGAATTATAGTGTCTCTGTTTTGTCCAAAGCTAGTCAGAGCAAGTCTTTTGAACTTGGATTTATGACTCCTTAGTTGTGATCAGTCTATCACGACCTTAAGAGTTGTGGCCAGAGACTCTTCATCTTATATTTTAGCATATTAAAAGGGAAGGAACATCAACGGAGGGACCCTTGGTACAAACAAGGTTTAGGAATATTTATTTGTGCAAGAGAAACTGCTTTGCAGCTATGTGCCATTTATTTAAAAAAAAAAAAAAAAAAAGACTTGCTGTAGCTTTCAGTTTTCTCAAATAGAAGAGGTAGACAAAGTATGTCCCCTGAATTGTATGATCATATTATGCCAAAGAAAACGAGCCAGTCCATTTTAGGGGATAAGAATTAAAGTATTTTTTGAGCAAAAATTTTTTTTGCAATAGTCTCCCTCCACCCCCCTGCCCAAGTCACTGCTTCTTTTCTTACACATGGATACTTTTCTATTGTGACTTTACCTGTCGCCTTCCCTCCCCCAGCCTTCTCTCGTTCTCTTTCAAAGCATTTTTTCAATCAGCACATGAGGTTCTGAAAGAAAATTATTTAGTCTTGGCTTTTCCCTCAACTTTATTCAGCAAAGCTACTGACTTGAACAAAAGCAGTACTGTACCTGCTCCTGGCCGCCAGAAACAATGACGAGCGCCTTGATAAGATTAGATGTAATTTTAAATGCAGCAGGGACAAAGCCTCCTTCCCACTAACCCCACTCGCAATCCCCTACTGTAATTCCACCACAGTGAGCAGTTGAAAAATCCCTGACCAGAGCCAGACTGCTTGGTAAGCGCCACCTAACAGACATAGAAACATGATCTGCATCATTTTCAGGCTTGGCAGACATTTTGTGCATAAAAAAGAAAAGAAAAGAAAAAAAAAAAAAAAAGGCCATCTTTGAAACCAGACACAAGCAAACTTTATATATTCCCAGTTTTATAGTTTCGAGAACTTAATCTGAAATATCAAACAAAAAAAAAGAAAAATATGTTGAAAACACATATCAAATCAGTTTTAAAATTAGTTTTCCTTTTGAACAGCAACTATCCCTTTTTGTCTAAGTTAAATAAATTGTTCCGTGGATTGTGGAGTGTTTTGAATGATGGAAGTAAGCATAACTGTGTATGAATCTAAGAAGCAAGGTGCATTTTTTTTTTTTTTTTACTCATCAAAATTTGCTTTTTAAATCAATGAAAGCACCTATGGAGCGTTAGAGTTCTTTCCTTTTCTTCTGTCCTTTGGGTTAAGAAATTTGACCTAATATATGTGTTTACCTGTATGTGTTCTATTTGTTCTGGCCACAAAACTCTGCTGATTCTTCTTCTCTTGTACAAATATGCATATAATAATGTTAATTTGTATTGTTAATCTTTTTTGTCATGTACTATATCTATCTATCATCTCGCTCTACCTATCTACTCTTTTCATAAATACAAAAAAAAAACACTGATTTTAAGGGGAAAATTATATTGACAGCTGTAAAACATATTTGTTTCATTAATTGTACAGATGCAACTAACTTGGGCCACACAAATGCTTTTATAACAATATATTATTTCCATTTTTGTGAAACAAATCATTTAAACTGTGTTATATAAACTGTTTTTAATCAAAGCTAACCCGTTTGTAATGTGGATAAGATCTCCTTAATTTGTCAGTTCTAATGCATTTTTTTGTGTGTCAAATGTTCTTTATAGGGGGCATGACTGCATGCTGAAAAAGTCAGATGTTGAAACTGGATAAAGAGTCTTAACTGACTAAATTTGAGAGGCTTACTAATCTCTGAACTTCTGATCCCTTAGTAGTAGGTATTTTTGAGTTAATACAAGAGGGCAAATCTCTACACTGGCCTAGTTATGGAAATTAGTGGCATTTCGAGCATGGAGCCTACCCATTAACCTGACAAATATACTGCATGTGTGTGTCATGATTGTCCTTGTTTTTTGTCACAAAACTTCAGAAAGCTGAGAAAATACAGTTGGAATCTCAGTTTTTATTCCAACCTACCCTAAATTCATATGCTGTTTTCCTTCAAGAGAAAAAGAAACCTAAACAGAAATTGTGAAATCACAAGATTTCTGTTAATTAGACTCCACTCAACATTAATGAAATGTGCTATTATCCTTGAAAGTAATGGACTATATTGATTTTTTAAATTGTTTTAGTGAGAAAGAAAAGTTTTCTTTTTCTTTGTCTCTTTCCTTTATCTCTTCTTATTTGCTTTTGTTTGGGTTTTTGTTGTTGTTATTTTTGTTTTTATTTTGGTATTTTTTGATCTGCCAGGAGTGGAACCAAATATCTTCCATGCTCTTCTGTCTCTCTTTTGTGTCTACCTCCATCTGGTCCTGGAAAGATGTGGATAAAAGTGACATTGGGAAAATTGGAGAGACTTTCCTTCTGACAACCTCTTCCCAGGTGTTCAGCAGCCTCTGCATATTAGTGGATCCTCAGCAGTTTTCCTGAGTGGTTCTTTTTTTATCCCTCTCCACCCTCCTTTCCTCATCTGACTTTCTGCAATGCACTGGACACTGTCTTAGGGGCTGGGGATTAACAAGACATGAGTAGGATGTAGTTCTTGCTCTCAAGTTGCTCACTGCTTGGTGACAGGAGACTCAAGAAAAGAAGCAGTGTCTGCTTCCAGCCTTACCTTCTCACCTGCCCCTGATCAGAAGCAAAGCTTCCCAATTTCCCATTCCTTCTATAGGAAGCTGGGTGTGTGTGTGTGGGGAGGGGGGGTGCGGGGGCGGGGGGAACAAATGCAAGCTAACTTAACCCATAACTTTAAAAGTGTTCTCATCTCAGACAGCCTTTGCATTTTAACTCTTGCCTGCAAAAGTCGGGTAACTACTGAGGATTTTGTCAGCAAAGAGCACAGCTAAAAGGGAGGGATATTTTATAATAGAGAATCTTCCTCAGAATCTCTGTCAACACCAAAATGTATTTATACTAAGGTTGACCTCATCTTTTTGGTCCAGAGTTTATACAAATCCATCAGGATTCAAAGTCAGAAAAATTCATTACAATGGTATGAATTTACTATTTTTTCATGTTTATCACATTTAGTGCATACTTTATATAAAAGAGAAAGAAACCGAATTACTATTTACATGCCAACAAATTTTTATCATAAAACACATTTTGACATACATTGAAGTATTGTTTTCTACATTACTAATAGATCTTTGTAAAACTTAGAGATGGTCTCCAGCTTCAGAAAGTCAATACCTGGCAAGTCTCCCACTCTTTTTGGTGTGTTCCTGCTAAAAGCATTATTTTAAATCCATAAATAATACACATTTGTTGTCATAAGATCACAATAACCACATAAACAAAAGGAACAAAAAATAAGAGAAAATAATACATTTTTACTATATTTTTAGTCCTCAGATATATTAATTCTTAACACCTACTTTCAACTTTTTTCTACCCAAATATTTTCGTATTCTTTCACAAGTGAGATCACAGTGTTCACAGCAGTTTTAAATCATTTTAACTTAACAGTATATCACAAATGTTTAAATTCACTAGAAGGATTATGTTTAATGTTTCTAAATATGTTTCTATTTTTAAATATCTGCATTGTGTGGATGTCGAGTTCATTCAAGATTATCCTTTGTCTCTTGTCTTCTTTCCCCTTCAATTATACTAATACATTCTCTCTTCTTTAACCTCCAGCCTCCAAGCTTTTTTTTTTTTTTTTTTCTTATCCTGTTCCTTCCAAATGGAAAGTTCTTCCTTTCTTTATCGCTTGTCTGGAAATTGTATCCACCCTACGTGACTCAACTGCTAGGCCTTTTTCTCAACAAAATCTCCAATTCAGCTTCATCCTCTGCATTCCTATCATGCCTTTAGTATACTGGCATTGTGGAATTTATCACATACTATATGGAGTGGCATCGTCAGAGATCAGACTCTGTAAGGTAGGCAAGTGTCTTAACAATGCATTCTCCTATGGGTCTGCGTCAGATGCTCTGGGCAAAGCAGCCTCTAGATGGCACAGACTGTTTTGGGAGTTCATTGCTTGTCATGGAAAACAGAGGACCTGATGCAGCTGTCTGGCTAAATTCTATAATCTGCATGGGTCTATGAAACCATATGTGAGAGAATGTGAACCCAGATCATAAGTGAGGCTATATTCTCTCACATGTGGCTCCATAGGCTTTCTCTAAGAGAAGGTCCCTCCCAATTCCTTCCCAATCCCTCACTCAGCCCACTGACTCCTGGAGGGATCCCAAGTGAAGATTGTACTTCCTCTAGTCAGATTGGTAGGGGTTAGGGTATGGCACCTAGTGTGATACCAATAGACACATTACCCTTGTATATTTCTAGCACTTAGTTCAGTGTCTTGTAGATGTCTAACAAATTCACTTATTTATTAGACCCACAAATATTACTATTGAAGCCTGATATATACCTGGCATTATTCTAAGCATTAGGACAAAAACGGTCAGCAAAAACCAGACATGGTTATTGTCATGGAACTAAATGTTCATTGAACTAAAATTTAAGCAAATAGGTTTACATTTCATTACTTTCCTATCTCTTCATGCAGTCTATTTTGAAAGATAATAACTCAAGTTTTATGTTATCTTCATAGTGTGCTCTTAAAAATGTGGAGGAGTAAGCAGTTCTAAAATATAAATAACCTAACATATTACAAATGATCCTTTATAGGTCTTGTTATGTAAATTAATACTTTGGAATATACATTAGTTTTTCCAAGTCACTAGACCCAAGTGACTTGCTTTGAAACCCTAAACTGTAGGGGAAATGTACATTTTGTGTATATGAAATGTCACTTATTTGGAACTGTGTTCCTAAATCTATTTTGACCTGACAATGAAACATAAAATAAAGATGGATAATTATTTTGAACTGGATTATTTATTTATTTATTTATTTATGATAGGCACACAGTGAGAGACACAGGCAGAGGAAGAAGCAGGCTCCATGCACCGGGAGCCTGACGTAGGATTTGATCCCGGGTCTCCAGGATCGCGCCCTGGGCCAAAGGCAGGCGTAAACCGCTGCGCCACCCAGGGATCCCTGAACTGGATCCTTTAACAATTGCTATTAATTTCTTAATGTAAAAAAAAACAAAAAACAAAAAACAAAAAAAAAATTCTTAATGTATCCAAGATACTATGCTTCCAAAAAAAAAAAAAACAAAAAAAAACAAAGGTGAATAAAAGATTGGGAAAGTTGTCTTGTGAAAGAAAAAAAAAGTTGAATAAAAGATCGTTTCTAATGTCACTATAGTATAAAACTAGTAGATTTGACCAAAGATGTAGTTTTTCAAAATGAGTGAATTGCAAGATGCTACTGTTGCCCCACTGTGAACAGATCACAATCATACTCTATGGTGTTCAGCCTACGTAGAAGATGAGATATGTATGTAGTCCTGGATGCAGACAGCAAATGGGATTGTCCAGGCAGTGTGAAGTAGACTGAGTGCTTTCAGGCATTCATTTGTACATACTAAATGTATCCAAAATATCTCTATCCATTTCTCACTTGAGTTCTGTTATTTTTACAATCCTAAAGTAGATTAATTTTCTATAATAATCATAAAAGACATAATAATCAGAAAAAGAACAAAAGCTACCTGTTTTCAAAAGTCTTCTTCATTCTTCAGGTGACACAATCACAAAAGTAATGTGTATAGCATTTCATATTTTATAAGGAACAGTCACACATTTAATTTTTAAAGCAACCCCATGAGCCCAGTCATATGATCTTAATTTTATAGGTGGCAAAACTGTGCCAAAGATATTAAGTAATTTTCCCAATTTGACTAACACAGGGCAAGAATTTTCAGTAATCAGAAAACACATAAAAATCACTTTTCTCCCACTTTGGGCAAAACATAATATATGTCTAGGTGGTTTGAGGGTATGCTTGTGATAAGGATGGAGTGACTTCCATCTACAAAGACTTTCTATTTGAATAAAGGTAAGGTAAAGAAACTCTTTATGTCAGAGACACAGCATCATATTAACAGTGCAAAATAATATAGTGAAAGTTGTAGGAATAAATTCTGAGGTCTTCTGAAGTGATGCCATAGCTCAATTAATGTTAATGTCATTAATACTAGAGATATTGTTTTCTCAATGTTCAGGAAAGGTGTTGGGTGATTACCTCTGAGTCACTAGAATTTTATCATAAAATGATTGCAGAGAAACCAGGAAATAAAATTGGCTGTCTCTGAGCAGTAGAAGGTTTTCATGGAGAGACCTTTTACTTCATAATTTCTAATTTCATTAATATTAAATTAAAAAGACTGGAAATAAAACATAACTAAAGGAGAGAGGGAGAGAGAGGGAAATACACTCTTAGCTATAGAGAACAAACTGATGGTTATCAGAGGGAAGGTAGGTAGGGGGATGGCTGAAATAGGTGATGGGGTGAAGGAGGGCACTTGTGATGAGCACAGGGTGTTGTATGGAAGTGTAGAATCACTATATTGTACACTGAAACTCATATTATCTCGTACGTTAGCTATACTGGAGTTTAAATTTAAAAAACACTAAATTTTTACTAAGGAGATGATATTTTCCACATGAAAAATCCATTTGTATGTGTATGTGTGTGTGTATTTTACAAATAAATATAAAAGTTTATTTAAACACATCAGATATTGAGGCAGAAATTTTTAAGCCAGGGTAGAAAGATGGACTCCCTTTACTATGCCTTGTCTCTTTTCTCAGAAGGTGCTAGGAAAAAATTGTACAGGGATATATATTCCCTTTGAAGAAAATGTTGAAGAAAGAGAGAATGTAATACCTCACCTCCATGTAATGCAAAGTGATACTTCTTTGGGTAGAGGTTTTATTTTCCAGCAGACCTACAGCATATATTCCCCCAGGTGTAACACTGACCTCCACCGAGAGGTTCTGAGATATCTACTAATTAGGGACTCAAGCTTTTGAAGAGAAAAAGATTTGCAAAGAAAAAAGTTGCCTACATCTTTCAAGCCCCAGGGCAGCTACCATGTACAGGGCCAGTGATGAGTTATGCAGGCCAAAGCGTCTTCACTTGCTGTTCTTAGAGAAATAGTGGAAGTGAGTTTTGCTGAAAAATTTTTTTTTTCCGTTTAGACTTTTTTCCTTACAGCTTCAATGGAAAGAAATCCTTATGAAGATTCTAAATAAGGAAGAATGTTTGAATTCAGACAGTTGATGTGTGACTTTTTTCTTTTATTTATTTTTGTAGAGAACAATTGTACAGACTGGTATTGCTTACAATGTCGATTAATTGATTCATTCTTCAGATATTTTGTCTACATTCTAGCTAGTAAGCCCCAGGGTAAGAATTTGTTCAAGTAAAACAGGAATTTCTCTAAACCAACATTTGAAACAGTATTTGCTTGAATCCTATCGGTATTCTGAATTATAGCCATAGAAGTGAATAGATGATTTTACTCACTTATCATTTGCTAACCTTAATAAGTTTTTCTTAAATTATTAAACTTATTAAACTTACTAAATTTCAGCCAAAATTGTTAGGAGCTCAACGTATTTTCTCACTATTAGGTTTCTGAAGAAATGAGGCAAAAATCTTTTTATGATAATAAACATGACCTGATATGATATGTACCATTGTCATTGTGGTAGCAGAATTCTTAAATATTTTTTAAAGGTTTTATTTATTCATTCATGAGAGACACAGAGAGAGAGGCAGAGACACAGGCAGAGGAAGAAGCAGGCTCCATGCAGGGAGCAGGGAGCTTGACGTGGGAGTCGATCCCCGGTTCCCAGGATCACATCCTGGGCCGAAGGTGGCGCTAAACCGCTGAGCCACCTGGGCTGCCCCGAATTCTTAAATATTTTTATTTTTTAATATTTTGGGCCTTAAAATTTTATTTCTATACCCCAATTTAAAACTAAGAGTCAAAAACAATGACCTGTATTATTGAGTGTAGTTACAATATTAGAAATCGAACAAAAGTTATGCATCTTTTTGCATTTGAATGACGCATTTGGAGGTTTTTGGCTGCTCTTGACCATTTGGAAATTATTTATTTTTGAAGAACTCACTAAAGCTCTATGCTAGGTTTTTTTGAAACATAAAACAAGCATTCAGTGCAGTTTTAAAGATAGTATTTTTAGAAAAAGTGCTTCAGCTGTGAAAACTAGTTCTAATGCACAAACATTGCCAAAGTAATTTTGTTCATTGTAGATAAACTTTAAAAAAAGAATGTGGAAAACTAATTTTTTGGGAAATCATTTTATACATTTATTCTATATGTTCATATTAGATAATAAAATGAAATAAGAGATAATGGAAATGTCCAGTGTAAACTCAGGTAGGGTGTTCATTGGAAACAGAGAAAAAATTAGCATTTATATAGGAATTAAAACAATGGATTTCTAGCTAAAAGTGAAAGGACTTCCTTTGAGTTGATAATAAAGGATATGATGCCACATTTACTCTTCCAATGGTTTAGAGTTAGGGTCAGAGAGTTAGAGATTCAAACCAGTGGAGTAATGGCATTTTTAGTACATAGCTCTTTCTGAGAAAATGCAGTAAGATACTATTTTCTGATGCTTTCTTATAAGGAGATATCATTCCACAGACATGCTTTTCATAGGGGTAATTATTTGTACCAGATTATGAGCAGACCCAAAAAGAAGATCCTTCTGACCCAAAAGAAGAATTCTGTGAATAGATGGTATATCATATTTTTATGAAAAAGGAACCATCATCTTGCTGATTAGATTCAAGTTAGAGATGCCCCCCTATCATAAATTCACAGGGGAAGGGAAATTTAGTTAAAATAAGTGTGCTTCTAGGGGGATTGTTCTTTTCATTGTTGGGCAGGAAGAAAGAGGGTTTACTTCCAACTATGACTGGAGAACATATTCCTACAAAAAGCTATATAAAAGTGCCTGGAAATCTAAAAGATAATTAGACGTCTTGACTTTTTCTTTTTTCCCCCATGTTTTTTTTTGGTCAGTGTTAATATTGTGGGCATATTCTCCACAAAAAAAGGGGGGCTTTTCATGTATTAGACACTTAAAACTATCTCTTTAATGGATGTTGAATGGGAGTAGATAATACACAGCACTCAGGATTCTGGATTATTTTTACTATGCTGAAAGGCTAATGCTAAAAATCCCCAATTGTCCTTTCTATAGTGAATTGCTGATACATTCTTAAATTTGGCTACAAAATATTAATACTTGCTGTGAAAGTTAACTTCAAATAAAAAGAGGTATCTGTGTTAAACTTACAGATATTTAAGTTCAAGTTGAGAACCATTAAGATTAGAGGAATAAACCCACAATTATATGGTCAATTAATCTTTGACAAAGCAGGAAAGAAAATGCAATGGGAAAAAGACAGCCTTTTCAACAAATGGTATTGGGAAGACTGGACATCAAAAAGCAAAAGAATTAAACTGGGCCACTTTCTTACACCATATACAAAACTAAATTCTAAATGGGTTAAAGATCTAATTGAGAGACAGGAAATGATCAAAACCCTAGAGTAACACAGGCAGTAACCTCTTTGACATCGGCCATAGCAACTTCTTACTAGATATGTCCCCTGAGGCAAGGGAAACAGAAGCAAAAATTAACTATTGGGAGTACATCAAAATAAAAAGCTTCTGCACAGTGCTTTCTTATAAGGAGATAATAATCAACAAAACCAAAATAATCAACAAAACCAGAGGCAACCAATGGAGTAGGAGAAGATATCTGCAAATGATGTATCTGATAAAGGGTTAGCATGCAAAATATATAAAAAACTTATAAAACTCAACACCCCCCAAAAATAATCCAATTAAAAATGTGCAGAAGTGATGAACAGACAGTTCTTCAAAGAAGACATCCAGATGGCCAACAAACACATGAAAAGATACTCACTTAACAAGAGGGAAATGCAAATCAAAACTACAATGAGCTATCATCTCACACCTGTCAGAATGGTTAAAATCAACAAGAAACAACAGGCTTGGTAAAGATGTGGGAAAAAAGAACACTTATGCACAGTTGGTAGGAAGGCAAACTGGTGAAGCCACTGTGGAAAATAGTATGGAGGTTCCTCAAAAAGTTAAAAATAGAACTACCCTGCAAACTAGCAACTGCATTACTGAGTTTTTACCCAAATAATATACGAACAGTAATTCAAAGGGATGCATACACTCTTATGTTTATAGCAGCATCATTAACAATAGTCAAGGAAAGGAAGTAGCCCAGGTGTCCATTGATTTATGAATGGATAAAGAAGATGTGTAAATATACAGTGAAATACTACTCAGCCATAAAAAGAATGAAATCTTGCCATTTGCAACAACATGGATGGATGAGACTAGTGAATATAATGAAATAAGTCAGAGAAAGACAAATATATGATTTCACTCATATGTAGAATTTAAGAAACAAAACAAATGAGCAAAGAGAAAAAAATAAGAGAGAGAGACAAATCGAGGAGCAGATGCTTAACTATAGAGAACAATCTGATGGTTACCAGATGGGAGGGGAGTGGAGGAATGGGGGAAATAGGTGATGGGGATTAAGGAGCGCACATGTGGTGACCACTGAGCGAGGTATGGAAGTGTTGAATTACTATATATTGTACATCTAAAACTAATATATACTGTATCTTAACTAACTGGAATTAAATTAAAAACTTTTGAAAAAATAGAGTCAAATCACCGTTTTAAAAATAAATGAACATTGTTTTAATGAATATGCCTATTTTACAAAAGTAACTGAAACAGAAAAAGTGAATGATGCTTATGTGCCTTTCTAGTAATTTTAATTGAGTTTTAAACTATTTTAATTCACTAATGGAAGGAGACAAGGTGAAATACTGGCATGTTTTGTCTCTCTAGTTATTAACATAGCAATTTTCAATAAAATTATTAAGGTGAACTTTAATTATTTTTTAAAAAACATATTCTTATAAAATAATCTTAGTCCTCATGTATTGAACTAAAAATTATAATCTTTGTCCTCATTTATTGAACAAACTTATTTGTTTTTTGTAAAAATTCCAGACCGCTGCATTTCAGAATTATAAGGGGTAAATATGTCAGGTAAATGACTATCATTTATGAAAGATGGCTTGAGAATATAATCTTTAAATCTAAGTCAGGTTTGAAAAGTATTTTGATATATAACCTGGTTCATTTTTTTCACTTCAATTTTTGGAAATTAAATCACTGCCAAGAATAAAAGCATTTTGAGTATACTAATAAAAATAGAAAAAGACAAGCTAACAATTGGGTGGGTAAAAATCTACTTACACACACACACACACACACACACACACACACCTTTGACTGGCTATCTAGATAGCTAAGGCATTAAAAGGTCATCTTTTACTTGATCATAAACATTAGCTTCAGGGATTATTTGAACCTTCCCCTAAGGCTGCTGCTAGTTATGACACAGTTATTAAGCTAAACCCATTTGTCCTTTTTAGAACTGCTACTAAATATCTGTGAGTGATGGTTAGGTACTTATCCAAGTAGAAGCTAGGCACCTCAATTGAAAGTAATAGAACGAAGAGGGGCAAAGATTAATATCTATCCTAAGGTAAACAAGCTAGGATATATTTTTAGTTTAATGAGTACTTTTACCTTAACTTTGGCATATATTACATATTTTTACCTGGAGAATATGCTTATTCTGCATACATACAATCTTGCACCCTACTGAGAAACTAGTCTTGTACATAAGTGATACCCACACTGCAGTAGTTTTAAGAGTTAAAATGACCAGAGAAATTAACAGTGCTGATAGTACTAAGCTACACATTTAGAAGTGACACCTTTGTCCTTTGATATCATTTCCCAACAAGGTTATCGTTGAAACTTGTTCCATTCGAAAGAATTGTATTTCTGACAGCTAAAGTAGCTGACAACACAGTGTGAGTTGACATGCTACTCTAGGTCCTTCCTTTTCTTTTTCTTTTTTTCTTTTTGGAATTCTCCTAAAAGATTTTAGTTATCTATCATCAGGCACAAGTTTAGATTCTCCTGTGCCAAAGCAGCTTGGAATGTGTTGGTGAAGAGGACACTCCAGACAGGACAATATGCTTGTCCACAGAGTGAGCGTGAAGAAGAATGCTGAGAGTCTGTAGCAGTATTGCTTTGGCTGGAGTGAGCCTTGGAGGAGAGAGTGGAGCCCCCGCGAATGAATCCTGGTGCTGAAAGGGTGCACTTCAACCTTTCAGTTTGTACACAAGCCTCAGAGCAACAGCACTCTCTGGCAATTGGCCTTCTTATGCCTAATTTCCAACCCACAAGTAGGAGTGAGGTTGTTGAGGATATCCTCACCCTTAGAGTTATTCACTTTGCATAATGACTCTACTTAGCACGTTAGGAGGGAGTGCTGATGTCTAAGTGCCCATCTGCTTCCATAGTCATTACTGTACACCCTTCAATTAAGCAGTCCAGATATGAGTTCTTTCAAGATAAACTGAAAGTGATTATGGTGGTGGTTACATGAGTATGTACATTTGTCAAAACTCATCTAACACTTAAAATAGGGGAATTTTATTGTATGTAAATTATACCTCAATAGACTTGATTTAAAAAAAAAGTTTAGGAATCTCAAAGTGTGAAGAACTGTTAGATAAAATAAGAAAGCTGCTGTCAACAGGGACATGGTAATTTCTGCTATTGTTACAGAAATAAACTTTTCTGAGTACAGAATACATTAACCATTTATAAGAAATAGCAAAACCAGCCTGTAATTGATGTATTTTGCAATGATTTTATGAAACAGCATGGCTCCCTTTTTTACCATTGTATTCCCATGGATTATCTGGTGCACTGCACATAGTAGATACTCAATAAATACTGGTGGAATCGTTGATGTCTGGGTTGATATCTGAATAATTGATGTCCTGTGTCATGTAAGTCTTAAGTGTTTTGAATCATTCAGGGAAGCATGCCGAAGGGAAGATTATATCTTGATTTATGAAAAAGCCTTTACCAATTTGGTTGCTTTCACAAATATTTATTTTTCAGTCATTTAAATTATGAAATCCAAAGAGGGAAAAACAAGGTAGTTAAGAGGAATGGGTGAATTTCCTCTTTGGTTGAGGGAAGATGGTGGATGGTGATCACAGTGTTTGGAGGAAAATATTGTGTGTGTGTGTGTGGGGGGGGTGTTTTGGAGCCTTTTCTACTAATTTTGCAGCTCAAAGCAATAGTTAGGTTTGGCACTCACTTGAGTGTCTGACAATTCATAGCACAGACCTAGAGATTATGCATATGGAGAAAGCAATGCCTTTTGCCTTCTGCACCGTGTTTAGCTCTCACTTAAACACAATAGGGGAAGAGACTGGAGCCATTAGCTTGAAGTGCTATATTTGAAACCCTGCACCAACGGGGCTAAATATTTAAAAGAATTAACTCAAAGTGTTTCTTGGAATATTCACAAATTAAGACTTTTGCCTAGAGTGTTTCCAACGTGATGTTACTTACGATTATATTTACCTTGTTTTCCTTTTTAAATAAAACATTTTATTTATTTATTCATGAGAGACTCAGAAAGAGAGGCAGAGAGATAGGCAGAGGGAGAGGCAGGTTCCTGGTAGGGAGTCCCAGGCGGAACTCGATCTCAGGACCCGGGGAATCACACCCTGAGCCGAAGGCAGACACTCAACCACTGAGCTACCGAGATGTCCCTTTACCTTGTTTTCTTAGAATAAACTCTTCTTTGAGAAAATTAAATCACTTTACTTAATTGTTATATGAAAGCCATGTAGAGAGAAAGGAGAGGAATGAAAATAGATAAGCATTGCCATCATCACGAACCCTTTGTGGCTCCAAGTTTGGACCTAATGTTCTCTCCTGCTAATTATGTTAACTTTCACCATAGACTCATTTCACTCATAGACACCATTTCATTTTGACAATTTTCTCCACTACACTATAAGCTGCGTCATGGCTGGGACAAGTTGAACTCTCTCTGCACTACCCACAACGTCTAGCACATAATACGATGCTCATTGAATATTTCTGGAATGACCGAATACATATATTAACAAATACTGTGACTAAACGCATCAACTCTTTCCATTTTCTCTTTTTTCTTTATGTTCCTAGACCCTCCAAGTTTACACGGAGCACACGACTTCTCACAGTTTCCATTTTTCAATTTTTCTTGAAATTTATTTTATTATTTTATTTTTTATCATTTTTTAAAGATTGTATTTATTTATTCATGAGCGACACAGAGAGAGAAAGAGAGAGGCAGAGACACAGGCAAAGGGAGAAGCAGGCTCCATGCAGGGAGCCTGAGGTGGGACTCGATCCGGGGTCTCCAGGATCAGGCCCTGAGCAGAAGATGGCGCTAAACCACTGAGCCACCTGGGCTGCCCTTTCTTGCAATTTTAATAATAATTCAGGCTACTCTGATATTATCAGAAAAGATGTCTGCAAAGTTTGATATTTCCAACTGAAGACAAACATTGGCCTTGGATTTCAACTCTTTTCTCAAGAACTGGAACTCTAACTTGATTGTGAGTCAGCTTTGAACATGCAGAGAAGGATGATGTTCTATGAAATGACAGACATGAAGATGGAAGGAATCTGAACCTATGCATGACAATTTGCAGCACAATTATTTTAGCCCAGATCACCAAAGGTGGGGCAAGAAAGAGAAGTAAGCATCTCTTTCTTTTAATCTATTTCATTTGGGACTTACATACCAATATATGTCATTTACTAATATGTACAGGTGAGTATGTAATATATACAATCAATGACATACCTCTACGAATTAAGAAAAAGGAAAAAAATCTGAATGAACCTCCTAAAACAAAACAAAACAAAACAAAACAAAACCTCTCCTTTGTTATTACTTCAAAGTAATATGAACACTATGTAACATGAGCACTATGAACACATAGTGCTTACATAATAATTTGGCACTTTCCAGACTTAAAGATAGACTACTATACAATAAAGAGTTCAAAGTCAATGCCTTGATTTTGAATTTATGACTTAATCTTTCTGGGCCTCTTTTTCAAAATCTATGCTTTGAGCTCTAAAATTTTATTTATCTTTGAAATTCTACGAATTCTTCTTAATGTAATAGTAATATATATTTTTAAGAATTCTGATAAGATAACTTCCCAATGTTCTTACACATGGCTAAAATATTTCCAAACTTCAGCACAGGGCTCATTAGAAAGAACTACACAATTGCTTAGAGTATTCCCTCTATGGCTAATCACGGATGTGCAAACTATATTCCTTATTTAGAGGAATGAATAACAAGATGCCCAGTGGTTGTCTTAATGAGTCTTTTGCCTTTGTGAGTTTGTTTTTGGACTTCGATCTATCTGTTCTCAAACTGCCTATTCCTTTTCCATTATTTTCAACCCATAAGACCAACCCAAGAGATTTTATACTAGTATAGATGGAAGAAAGACAGGCATTAAACTTTCCACTGTTCTCTTCTAAATTTTACTATTTAAAATTTTTCACGGGATCCCTGGGTGGCGCAGTGGTTTGGTGCCTGCCTTTGGCCCAGGGCACGATCCTGGAGACCCGGGATCGAATCCCACGTCGGGCTCCCAGTGCATGGAGCCTGCTTCTCCCTCTGCCTGTGTCTCTGCCTCTCTCTCTCTGTGTGCGACTATCATAAATTAAAAAAAATAATAATAAAATAAAAATAAAATTTTTCACATCTAGATTGAGAATATTTATTTACTATTATTTACTAATAATATTATATATTATTTAATATATATTACTATTAATATATATTACATATAATATATAATATATATTATATATTACTATATACTATTATTAAGTATATCAAAGATTTACATTCTTTGTTTTTAGTTCTCTCAAAATTTGTCATTCCAAAATTATTAAAAATTTATAAACGTTATAATAATTTTATGCAAGGCCACTGTGGTAGTTGAGTGGATATTTCAGACATGCTTCTGTCCATATTTCAGTGGACAGAGATTTCAGACATGCTTTCTATCTTTAAGGTGTCTGCAGACTCATGAGAAAATAGAATACATATGAACACATGCACGTACACAAATAAAAATGGAAGATCATATTATAGATCTTTTTACTTGAGGAGCTCAGATACAAGAGAGATACAAGTGAAATGGAGAAGCTTGTGGTTTAACAGTCAACATGCATTTTAAATAGACCATGTGGTACAAATAGGCCCTAACCAAGAGCTCTGAAGCATGGAACTAGGTACAGACAAGGTGGAGATGTTTACATCATATTTGCGAAGCCAGAATTAGTCTGGTTTAACTGAAGCAGAGGGCTTGAGTAGGGCTTATGTGGAAAGTAGGTTTTGGGGATCATTTTGGGCCAAATCAATTCAGTTCTGCAGATGAACTTAAAAAATGGATTTTGCTTTTTTTTTTTTTTTTAAGAAGGTACATGAAAATCAGCTTCTTAGGAAGATTACTTTGAGAGCATTGTGTGAAAAGAATTAGAGAAGTCAAATTGAAGCCCAAGAATTAAATTGGGCAAAAATTGCAGTTAGCTAGGCAGGAGGAGAAATAGTTTTGAACTAGAGGAAATGCCAGAATGCAGGACTTTTAGACTCCTAATCTGTTGACAAAAATTTGAATTTCTTTCTTTCTTTCTTCTTTCTCTTTCTTTCTTTCTCTCTCTCTCTCTCTCTTTCCTTCTTTCATTTCTTCTTCCCTCATGTTTCTTCCAGGGCTCTTTCTTCGGGCTTGTCATTATTAACTTTGAATCCTTGAATCGTTCACATTAAGAATTCTTATTTAAGTAGTTATATCAGTAAAAGTAGAAGTAGTTGCTATCATTTGATATAACTTTTGTTGGTCACTTACTATTTGTCACGTTCCATCTTAAGCAACTTATATGTATTACCAAATGTAAACTATGTGTTAAACCATATGAAATTGCCATTTTTGCAGGTTAAAAATGATCAGAGAGTAGCAATTTCATATGGTTCACTTAATCCTCACACGACCATTTGAGTTAGTTACTATTATTATTTAAATTTACATTCAAGGAAACTGAGGCTTAGAGAGTTTAATTTGTGTAAGGCTATAAAACCAGTATATGGCAGAGCTAGGATTCAGACACCAACAGTGTTGCTCCAGAGCTTGTTGTCTAAAACACTGTTATCTGCTTACACTGCATACTTATATAATCTTCCCAATGATCTTAGGAAAATACACATTCTTACTTTACAAATGAGAAGCATGAGACACAGAAGAGTAACTTGCCCATAGTTATCCATATCAAAAGAAAAAATCCAGATTTGAACCTAGTTCTGTCTGACTCTAGAATGTTAATGTTCAACCTCTTCATGAGGAGACAGGAGACAAGATTGGAGTACCTCCTGATTGCCTATTGATATTTTAAAGAAATTATTCTAAAATCCTTCACATTATTTTACTTTCCTGTTTAATTCATGAATTTTGTCAATAACTCAAAATCTTCTACATCTTTAATCTTCATCCTTGACACTGCAACTTTCCATCATTCTGTCTCTCCTGTGTCTACTAACATTACTTTTGACTTTAAACTTACATCAGCTTCTTAATCACATTTTATTTAACTTGTCTCATGTTTTTTTTTTTTCTTGTTTCACTTCATATCCAAATCATAATGGATGCTACAGTCAGTTATTTCATCTCTACCTTCCTTATCATTTTCAATTTCCTCACCCATTGACACATTTGTTTCAGTTTGCCAGTGAATCCCCACCCTGGCTCAACCAAACTATCAATTTTCTCTAATTCTGTTCTCAGGCAATTTGGATAAAATTTGGAGAAAATTATAGAACCATGTGGACTGACTTCAATATAAATGTATGATTTCCAATCTAAGTTGGACCTTTGAAACTTAACACAGTAATCTTTTAAAAAAATCATTTAACTAATTTATCTCATTTTTATTCAAATTTCCAAATACACATGGGAGTTATTTTAAATAATTTCTTCTTGTTCTCAAACTGCCTATTCCTTTTCCATTATTTTCAATCTCAATTTCTCATTCATAGAAAAATGAAAACTTTGTACTCCTTCAGTCTTTTTTTTTTTTTTTTTTTTGTACTCCTTCAGTCTTATGATCATGTTTGTTTACCTCATCTCCAAACCTAATAATATTTTATCCTACTCAGAAAAAAAGCCATTCTCATCTCCCCCTCCCTCCAAAGTCCATCTTTCTCCCAAAGTTTCATCCTCTTCTAGGACTTTGAGCGTTAGATTTCCTTTCTTTTTTGAATCATCAATTCTCACTCATTTTAAATAAATCTCTTGTTGCTGCTTAAAAACATACTCAAGGCTTCAGTCACTCCTTCCTAAAAAGAAAAACAAATCTGTCCTCAATCTGGATTCTGTGATGACTTCTATGGTTAAAGTTGCCAGCTCTGCCCCAGAGCCATTAAATGTTTTCCAATTTATTCCTGAACCCCTTTTCTTAGCTCTTTTCACAAAGTGCCTCCTTATTTTCAAATCTTTCCCATTTCTCATCTGGTGCTCTATTTGCTATTTGCAGCCTCATTTTGCTCTTCTCTATACCATGAGCTTAGCTTTGCATCTACTTAATCTATGTTGTTCTTGCATAGACTCCCTACTGGAGAATCCTCCCAGCCTTATGAGTGGCATGCAGATAATTCTTTCACTATCTGCCACCCTAACTCCTTTCTAAATGAAACTCTCAAATCCATCCCAAGTGTGGTCTACCTGTGTTGCCTACTCTTAATCTGTCTTTGATGTTTCATCCTTTTGTAATCTAATTTTATTCTTACCACTCCACTGAAACTACTCTTCCTATCATAATCAATGACCTTCAGGTTGAGTTCCCAAATCAAATTCTCTCATTTCATTTTTTTCTCTTCCTGCTCTGTGGTCAAATCATCCCTCTCCAAATTATCTCTTTTCTGGATTCTTTGATAATCCTGTCATTTATTAATTAATACTGTAAAAGAAGTTGAGCATGTTTTATATTATATTATGGGCAACATACTAGGTTCCAGGGATTCAGAGATAAACCAGATACACTTCTTGTCCTCAAGAAATCCTTGTTCTAATGAGGGTGACAGATAAGAAAATAAGCATTTATGAACAATGTTTTAAGTGTCAAAATAGAGCATGAAGAAAACTATAGGGAATATATTAGTATAAAAAGGATGAAAGGACAGTTTCTTGGGTTGGGAAGGCTTCTTATATTTCTTCTTTTATCCACATCCACTAATTTATCTTCCTCTTCTGCTCACTAAATACCAGCACTCTCCAAAGTTACCTTTTCACCTTATTCCCCGTTTCTTTTCCAACACTACTTCATCTTTCCTTTTGAAATGTCACCCATGTCCCTATGTTAACTCATTTTAACATCCAACTCAATACTTGTATCAGCCAAGTTCAAGACCAGTTGTTGCCTTCTTGCAATCTTTTCAATATCTTGAAAATATTCTTATTTGATTTCCTACAAAATCTTTTTCTCTTGAGTTTCTTTTTCTGTATAATAGTCTTATCCATTCTGAATAAGACTATTCAGTCCCCAAGTTATTGACCTCACATTAATCTGGAATACCACACATTGTTTATATACTTGGATCCCCAATTAGGTAATGTGTTACTTAAATACAGACTCTTTTCATGTTTGATCCAACTCTGACTGGAGTATTCAGGGCTTAATCATGTTTATAAATAAATGTATGAAGATAAGGAAACACATTAAGAATTGTTAACAACATATTAGAAATCATAGGTGAGATTCAAGTTTGAGTCTTGGTAAGGGAGGAAAGGTCATGTCATTAATATTCAGTGAGGGAAAGGAGGAATATTATTTTTAGGTTTGATATAATGGTGAGGTTTGCAGATGGAGAGATTCAGGTTGTATTTGGAAATACTGTTCTGGAATTGCAAAGAAATTTGAGAACAATCACTGAAGAAAGGGATGGAAATGGCCTTTTTAGAACTTGGATGTAGGGAAACAGAAAAGGACAAATGGCTCAAAATCTTTAAAAAATGGTTAATAGTGGGATCCCTGGGTGGCACAGCGGTTTGGCAACTGCCTTTGGCCCAGGGCGCGATCCTGGGGACCCACGATCAGGTCCCACGTCAGGCTCCCTGCATGGAGCCTGTTTCTCCCTCTGCCTATGTCTCTGCCTCTCTCTCTCACTGTGTGCCTATCATAAATAAATAAAAAAATTTAAAAAAATGGTTAATAGCAACATTTTGCTACTATTAGGGACATAAAGATTTCTGGAGGGATTTTATATATACAATCTTTGGAGTCAAAGTTGAATATCCAAATGCAAAGCCCCTGAAGATTTGTTTAGACAACTCAGGAGAAGCAAAGAAACAACTGTTGAACTGGAATAGTGTCCTGTCACAAAAATCAAAGTGGATAGGAGAATGGTGTTTGGTTTGACTAATCTGGTAAATAATAGTGATGGTCTCCTCCTGACTATTGTATATAACAGCCAAGAAAATAGACTTTTGTAAGGAGGTAATCTATCACCTTGAAATAAATTAGAGCTCTATCTGAATAAGATGCAAAAGAAATGCCAACTGAATGTCCATTTGATTGAGTGATCTTGTGGAGCAAAGTTACAGTAGGATGATAGCGGTGGGAGTTGGGTAGCAGGTGCTTAAGGAGAGACCAATGCTGGAAGTAATGGACATAAAGCATACTTCCAGGAATTTGGCAGGAAATGGAGGGAGAATACAAGATACTTCCTTGAACAGTAACAAAGTCAAATATTTTAATTTTACCTTAACTTCCTTTGCTTCTTTCTTTTTCTTTGCCCCTTTTCTTTCTTTACTTTTATTTAGTGGGTAGGAAAGGAAATCCTACTCTGTTCATAGGTAGATAGAATGTAGGTAGAGTCGAAGAGAAAGGTGAAAAGAGATAATTGAGCATGAACCACATTTAATGAGTAGCTCTCTTGGAAGGTGCTGTTGGGTTAAACCTAGCCTGTTGGTGTTGGGTAAGTCTATTCATAGACCCAGGCCACAAATAATTTTTTTCTTGAGGGCATAATGCTACCTTAGTGATCTGAGTCCAGGATTCTAAAATGATTTTTTTTTTCTTAAGTTGGGGATGTTCAAACATGTAGACATCTAATCCCACCCCTAAACTTTATATACCTTAATTTGTGGTTTTAAGGAAAAGGGGCCAAGAGAGTGAGTAGTAACATGAGTCTCACAGTTTGGATGCTGGCTATACACATAACATGATTGCAATTTTGATAATTTCTTTGCTAACAATTTATTTTGGGAACACAAAGTTAGTAGTTGCTCAGGTGCAAAGCATAGGATTTTATCAAGTGTAATAAAATAATTAAAATGTTCTGCAGAAATTGAAAGAACTACATTTGTATATTTTACATTTACATATTTATGCAATTTACAAAGTAAATTGCCTTTGTAAATGCTAATTCATTGATGCTAATATTATCTATCACCTTTTCCATGTGAAGACCCTCTTACAAAATAGAATTAACTGTTATGTTTTCTTGCATTGGCAGCACTCCCGAATTTGTGTCTTCTCCAATATGTGAGAAAGTTTAAAAAAAATTTTATAAGGATTTATTTATTTATTTGAAACAGAGAGAGACAGAGCACAAGCAGGGGAGTGGCAGGCAGAGGGAGAAGGGAAGGAGGCTCCCTGCTGGAGAAGGCCCAGGTAGGGCTAGATACCAGGACCCTGGGATCATGGTCTGACCTGAAGGCAGATGCTTAACCAACTGAGCCATCCAGGCACCCCTAAAAATGTCTTTAATTAGTCAACAACATACATTTGTATGTTTTTTTCTGACAATTTCACAAATTCATTCCAAGATTTACATTTATTTAAAAATACCCTTTTTTAAAGTTAAAATTTCATTGAATTCTTAACAGATTCCCATAAGCACAACATATTTGAGTTCTGGCATCTTCAAGCCTATGTTTATGATTGGTTTAAGCATTTCCCCTTAGAAAGCTAACATAATGATACCACATAATGAAACGATCTTTTTTGCCTAATAATATATTCACATCCTCAAATTTGGTTGCAAATAAAGAAATTACAAGTTTTTTATTACTTAGAAAGAGGTGCATTTCTGACCCCAAAAAATGCCTAGAACTTGGTACAAACATTCAATTTTTAAATAAAAGTAGTTGTTTCTTGGTGCTGTCATCATTTGTAAAGAGATTAATAGAAGTTGACAACATGTGCCATTTATGTGTCAGGCTGGTTAGCAGAATCTTTTGATATGCAGAATTATTTGTCAGGTAACACATTTCTAGTTCTCTCTTCACCTTGAAGTAGATCTATCCAGTTTGGGTCATTCCTATCTGTTTCTGCCAGCAGGGCTTTAGCATAGCCCAGCCCCATGATTTTTTGCATTCCTCTTATTCTCCTTTCTTAACACATTGAACAAATCCTGGTGGCTTTTTTTTTTTTTTTTTTAAGATTTAATTATTATTTTAGAGAGAGAGAGAGTGAGTGAGCAAGCAGCAGGGCGGGGCAGAGAGAGGGAGAGAAACTTAATTAAACAGACACCCTGCAGAGCATGGAGCTCCACTAGGGACTCCATCTCAGGACCCTGAGCTGCAACCAAGAGTTGGTCTCTTAACTGACTCCACCACCCACCCGCCCCTGAACAAACCTCAGTTTTAAAATACCTGTTAAACTTTCCTCTACAGCTGCAGAGCAAAAATGAGGTAAAAAATGGCACACAGTTCTAGTCTCCAACAAGAACATTTGGGCAATTAACCTCAATTACTTGTATAATTCTTTTAGTTTAGTATCTACTCTTATTTCCATTTAAATATAATCAATATCTACAATCAAATATATAATAATGTATAATATATAATGCAATATTGAAAATTTAAAAGTTAACTCACCAAAGACATTTTTGCTTCCAATTTTATATGAGTGTCTGACCCGAAGATAGTTTAGAACTTCAACATTTGACACACTAAACAAATCACATCAGCAAACAGTAAACAAAAGGACAGATTTCTTTTCCCTAATTCCAACTTTCTCATTTGCTATATGTTTTATCTTAAAGGTCCTTATGATTGTGCAGTTTTCTTAGTAGAAGGTAAATCCATGAATCTAGCTAAAAGTAATTTCTTTGGATACATTCCCTTTTTAATTTTTTTGGAGTATTTCTTAGTGAATTCAATCCTATGTTTTCTGAGATTTGTAATAACTAATGCAATTCCTGTTCATTATGAAAGTCACTACACTTATTTTTTGATGAAGTATAAAATTAATATTTTACTGGTTTTAGAAGTCTTCTGAGTTATATAAGAAGTCAGAAGGGAAAACATATTTTTAGACTATATTTCTTTGGCATTACTGTTTATTTGGAGAACTGTGTCCCTAATATTCTAATTGGTTATGTAAATCATTAGTTCCTCTGTTACTTTCTTTTTTTGTTGCTAAAACGGATAGCCCATTCCATATTTGGGAAATGACTGCCAATGACTTAATATTTTTGTAATAGTTTGTCACGCGATGTTTTTTTCTTCATCAGATAAAATTAAATTGTATTCATATTACTTCAATCCCATGAACTTCTAAAGCAGTCAGGCTACAAATTTTATATGAAAAGCAAAGCAAATTTTCCTATGTATTATAATATTGCAATTTTTAGAGCAGATAATTCAGGGGGAAAAATATACTTTATACCGGGGATGAAATATATTCGCCAACTTCTCAAATTCAGCCTTCCATCCTTTTTAGAACTTCATCTAATTTTGCATTAAATCTGATTTTGATCTATTTTATAAGTTACAGTCAGCTTTTAAAGAGAATTGTTTCTAGCATGTGAAAAATGCTTTTAAGTTACACTGATTAAGAGAGAGCTGTCTCTTGCTTTGCCAAACCCATCATGTCAAGCTGGCAATTAAAGGGTTATTTAATTGGAGAAGTTCAGAGTCAGATCAGCATTTCCCAGTGGCACGTATCTTTAGCAGTAAGTGTGGAAGCCAACTCGGAAGAAACACGTTTGAAGTGGCAGGACTAATCATGCAGAAGCAATTTGCGATTTTCTCTCTCAGCCTAGATAAAGCAGAGCATTATGACATTGGCTGCGCTGAGCAAGGTCAATTTACTGTGAAAAGCCAGCTATAGACTCCAACTTCAAATAGACTTTTATCCTGCATAGCTAAAAACGGGATTTACTCTATTGCTTACACTACAGAATGGGCAAAATGAAGTGGACAATTCAATTAGGATGCATCCGTGTTTGTCACTACTTTTTTTTTTTTTTTAAACTGTTTCAGATGATCAGCCTGTAACTCGATCTCAAGATTTCTCCCACCCCCCTGGGAGCGAAGTATAAATACTTGCAATAAAGTTTAGTTTTTAGTGTTTTTATATTTAGTCATTAAGAGTCTTCCAGTTACCTTTAAGAAATACGATGCTGGATCTCTTTTATTTATTTTTTAAATAAAAAAATTACAGTTTGGCTTTAAAATGAAAGATTCGTCCCAGAGATATACACAAAACTATCATTACAAAAATATAGCATATTAAAAGCGTGAAAGACCTTTTTTGGCTTAGCATTTATGTAATATGCTGTATAATGTTTAACTTATTCCTAATATGGGAGACACTACATAAAGAGGATCCTCCTTCTGTTGGACTAGATATGAAATTTGCATTAATTTTTGGAAATGATTATATTTATGGGAGCAATCATATATATTGTTTGGCTAATCACAGTGAATAAACAGTCTATTCCCTTAGCCATGGGGGAAAATACTCTTCTATCTTCTTTTTTGGCTGATATCCAGAGTAGATTAGTCTTATGAAAAATGAAATAAGAGTGCACCTTAATTAGCTGTTCAAGGATTCAGTCATCTGAGATATCCATGTTTTAGTGCATTTAACTTTATTAGGTGCATCTGATAGACTCCTTCGGTCACAGTTTATATTGATAATGGTGCCAATAATCAATTGTAGTCAAAATATCGTGAAAGTGGGATGGATGTTGTTTCCAGAAGCTGAGCCAGAATGTAAATGAAGATATGATTAAATGTCATTGTTATTATAGTTCATAATAAAAAATCTATACTTATGCCTGGGGTACAATAGCCCTACAAATTAATGTACTAGTCAACAGTTTTCTGGACCATATTCTGGTGCTCTTTTTAAAAATTTGGCAGGTGATGGAACTCCACAGTGCTGACATTCACTCCCAGAACATTGTAGAAGCCAGTCTTTTAATATTTTCATTGGCTTACTGAGATACTGAGGTCATGCAAAGCTCATTGGTCTCCTGCTTTTGCTTCCCCCATGATTGACAGTAATGTAATGTTCTTTTAGAATTTATGACTCTGGGTAAAGGACGGACTGAAATATGTGACTCAGGTCAAAAATGAGGATGAAGAATATCAGAGATGAGGTATTTGTTTTAAATAGAAGTATAGAATCAATTTTTAATTGTGTTTTAAAACTCTACCTCGAGATAATTAAAAACAGTTATGAATTTTTTTCCCACAGAGACTAAGGTTTCTGTTTACTAACAGTCAAAACATTAAAAATTTTAAAGTACATATATGTAAATGAATTTTGCTTTGCATTTTTAAAACTATTTCCTTTTGGTTTCATAGGGTATTTATTCTTTTAGATAATCCTCCATAACTCAGAATCTATTGTGAACTTATAATAGTTAGGGCTGGTGGATTGTAAACCTTATGTTTCCATTGTATTAGAGCATAACTGAATTCTATTTTACATGACAAAATATAATCCAGTCAGTGATTTGCATATGCTATTTTTTTCACAGAAGTCCAATTTAAGATTTCTTAAAAGTAGAGAGTTTTAAAATAAAGAAGGTATCTCTTGAATAGAACCTTAATATATGCATATTATTCTGTAACTGTGATAGTGATCACCAAAATAATACTGTCATGTCATTGTGTCACATCACAGTGTTCAAACTTCATTGGAATCACCTGACTAGTTTCAAATTATATTGTGCTTGCTCTCCCCCCTGAAATTGTGATTTAATTGGTCTGGGATATTGCCTGACCACAATATTTAGAAAGTAAAACATGCCAACAGTTTCTTGGTCCACATAACTCCAACTTACTTGTTAGTTCACTGCAAATTTGGGAATGGATGTTACGAGTTCTAAATATATTTTTTCTATTATTTACTCTGATCTTTTCTTCAGTTCTTCATCTTGCCTAAGTATAACCTAAATTATAATATTTCTCTTTTGTGTGTGTACATGTACAATTGACGAATGTCTCAGAAATCAATTTTAATACAAACATTTCTGTATTGCATATAGGAAATAGTTTTAAATGCTTTATTTGAAATGCACCTATACAGATTATTTCTTTAAATTATTTGCAGTTTAACAATCATTGCAATGGAAACTTTACATTGAATACAATTACATATAAAGGGATATAATAGATGTGAAATATTTTTAAGATTAAAAAGGTCCAAACAAATGTGAAGTATTGGTGTCAAGGTATTATTGTGTATCAACAAATATACTTAATTGAGAAGTCTATGTTCATATTCACATAATCCGAGCATTCTCATTATGAAGAATATTTTAAGTAACTTCTTATGTAGTCTGACACTTTACACTTGTATTACTTGACCTATCAGTTTACCTAACTTTAGTTAAATTTCTTAAGGCTTTAGAGTTCAGGATATATGCGTGTGCATGTATGTGTGTGTGTGTGTGTGTGTATCTTCAAAAAGCAATCTCAACTGTAGCACATATTTTGCATTTGGATAATCTAATCATGACAAGTTAATACTCTTGATTTAGTGCCCAAATAAGATACATCTTCAGGCTTAGTAATTATCAAACAAGTTATGAAATAGTTTCACTTTCTAACCTGCCATGGCCGAGACTTACATAATAGTGTAATTACACTTAAAATTGTACACGCCCCTTCAAAAAAACCAATATATCTACAAAAGAAGTCAGTAATCTGTGACAAAGCCAACTTTCTATTTTTTTTAAGATTTTATTTATTTATTCATGAGAGATACAGAGGCAGAGACATAGGTAAAGGGAGAAGCAGGCTCCCTGTGGGGACCCTGATGCGAGATTCAATCCCAGGACCCCAGGATCATGACCTAAGCCAAAGGCAGATGCTCAACCACTAAATGACCCAGGTGCCCCCAAAGCCAACCTTCTGCCTGTCATTGGCAAACTAGCAGAACAACAAACATGAATCTTGTTTTCTTGTTTACATTTTAAGGAACATATCCTAATTTCTTACAATTCAATTGACTGCATACTGTTTGTCAAGAGTACAAAGCAGCAAATGAACAAAATGAAAAAACAAAGCCAAATCATAATCACCTCACCTTTGCTCTCACCACAGAAAATATCTCTTTGGAAAACATACAAGCAATTGGGGTAAGTCAGACGGAGTACACTGTTCTTGAACATATCTGGCATACAATCACTTTTTTAAAAAAGATTTTATTTATTTATTCATGAGAGAGAGAGAGAGAAAGGCAGAGACACAGCAGAGAGAGAAGCAGGCTCCATGCAAAAAGCCCGATGTGGGACTCGATCCCAGGACTCCAGGATCACACTCTGGGCCAAAAGCAGGCGCTAAACCGCTGAGCCACCCAGGGATCCCCTACAATCACTTTTTTAAATTGAATGACAAAATATCCTTCTTAAATGCTTCATGGAAAGTTTTCAGTATTAGGTATAAAATTAACACTCCTGAATAATCAAATAGAAATATGTGAATAGCTATTTTGAGTGAAGGGTTAGTTTTGCATAGAAAGGTAGGAAAGAAATGACAGAGAGATATTAATTTAAGGGAAATTATAGAAAATGAGCAGAGAAGCTGATATTAGTGCTGTATCACAGCTTACTTTTTAAAACTTTGTAGGTAAATTTCTCCCCTTCACTTGAGATATTCAGCCTAGCGCGTATGTGTGTGCCTGTGTGTGTGTGTGTGTGTGTGTGTGTGTGTGAGAGAGAGAGAGAGAGAGAGAGAATGCTGAGTGCTGGGGGAAGAGGTGGATCAAAATAACAAGTGACTTTTTTAACAAGTGACTTTTTTTAAGCGTTATAACCAGAAGAGGAAAATGAAATGACCAATTGTTATACCTACAGAAAATTAGACTAGAAAAAATATTTGTCCAAAATGTTTAGAATAGGATACCTGCCCATTGAAATAAAAATTTGTCCATCATTTCTAAATTTCACTTTTGAACAGGTATAAATGGAATTTGTTTATTGAACAGTAGTGATTTTAAATATTTAATTGTCTTTGAAATTGAGATTATTCAGAATGCCAGGCAAAGAGAAATAAATCAGAAAATGAATAAACAAGCAAACATATAGACCTTCTTTAATTTATCTTTAAGCATTCATATCTCTTTTTGGTTCTGTCCAAAAGTAATCCTAGAGATATCTCCCTTCATGGGGATCTTTAAATCCAGAAGTTTACAATCAGGTGGAAATGTCATCTGCTTCCAGTGTATTTGAAAACTGGGGTTACTAGTATTATTTTAATTCATTATTAAAATAATTCATTATTTAAATTCATTATTTAATTTAAATTATAAATTTAATTATTAAATTAAATAGTATTATTATTAATTCATTATTCATTATTTTATTAAATATTATTGATGTTTTCTTTTTTTGTACTCATTTCCACTGCTGTTTTGCTACTGTTCTGGAAAGCCAGCATTTCACTTCTGAGAACTGTTCATGTTTAACTCTTTATCTAAAAATAGTTGAAAGCATTTTTTTTTCTTCTTCCACATGAAGGATACCAGAGGCACCACCAGTACAGCGATGAAAGGAGATGCAGGCCCTGGTGCCTTGGCAAGTGAGGGAGCAGGGGTTCAGTAATGCCAGGACTCCTGGGGGTGGATGAGAGGTGGGCGAGGTACTGACCCTGATGGAGTAAAAGAATGTTGAGTACTCTGATTTTCATATTATGAAATTACACAGTCCTAGGAGTTAAGGATGGTCTGCCTTGGAATCATTGGTGTTTATATTTGAAAAGTTAATATTTGAAAATTAATATATTATATTAATTTTGAGACTATAAAGAAATGAGAACTACAGCACAGTCAAGTGGGAAGGTAAGTGATGAAATGTCGGAAGACTGGGAGTCTGGCTTTGACCTTGTAGTAAGGCACAAGCAAATGGATTTCTCCATGTCCAGTGTTTCCTTCTGCAGAATGAGATTTTATTTTTTTTACCTAGCACAAAGAAGTGCTATAAATATATGTAGATCCTTTTAAATTAAATTAATTAATCTTTTAATTTAAATTCATTTTGCCAGCTAGTATAACACCCAGTCCTCATCATATCACATGCCCTCTTAATGCCCCTCACCCAGTTACCCCATCCCCCCATCCACCTCTCTTCTCCAGCAATAGTATGTTTCCTAGAGTTGAGAATCTCTTATGGTTTGTCTTCCTTCCTGATTTTTCCCCATTCAGTTTTCCCTCCTTCTCTCCTCCCCTATTTCTTCTATTCCACATATGAGTGAAACCATCTGATAATTGTCTTTCTTCTACTGACTTATTTAATTCAGCCTAATACTCTCCAGTTCCATCCATGTAAATGATATTCATCCTTTTTAATGGCTGAGTAATATTCCATTGTATAAATAAAACACATCTTCTCTATCCATTCATCTGTTGAAGGACATCGTGGCTCCTTCCACAGTTTGGCTATTGTGGACATTGCTGCTATCCACATTAGGGTGCGGGTGCCCCTTCATTTCACTACATCTATATATTTGGGGTAAATAACCAGTAGTTGTAGGGTAGCTCTATTTTTAACTTCTTGAGGAACCTCCATATTGTTTTCTGTGGTGGCTGTACCAGCTTGCATTCCCACCAACAGTGTAAGGGAGTTCCTTTTTTCTCCACATTCTCGCCAACATTTGTTGTTTTCTGTCTTATTAATTTTAGCCATTCTCACTAGTGTGAAATAGTAACTCATTGTGATTTTGATTGTATTTCCCGGATGACAAGTGATGTGGAGCATTTTTTCCTATGCCTGTTGGCCACGTTTAGGTCTTCTTTGGAGAACTGCCTGTTCATGTCTTCTGCAGATCTTAAAAACTGTTTGAAGATGTTTTGCTTAAGATGGTCAGACTTGAGTCAGCTCTGCATTCTCCGTGAAGTATTACTTGGCCTATCAGTTTCTCCTTCTTCCCCTCTGTCCTCCTTTCCCTCTTCTCCTGGGCTCCTTTAGTACCAACATACTAACCAGGACTTTTGTGTACAGTTGTGCAGGATGAGTGTTAACACAGAGGGTGCTGAGTGTATTTATGCATTTATTTAGACAAACTTCATGTAGATGGCAGTAAATCTTTGTTTCAAAGATGTCTATATATTACCAGAATATTCTGGTAGATGAAAGTAAATTATTTTCATAAAGGCTTTTCTTTTTTCTTTTAATATTTTATTTATTTATTCATGAGAGACACAGAGAGGGAGAGAGAGGCAGAGACACAGGCAGAGGGAGAAGCAGGCTCCATGCAGGGAGCCCAACGTGGGACTCCAGGATTACACCCTGGGCTGAAGGCGGTGCTAAACCGCTGAGCCACCCAGGCTGCCCAAGGCTTTTTCTTTTTCAATAGCACAAAAACATTGTTTGAGTTAGCAGTGATCCATTCTATTCTATTCTATCTCTATTCTATTTGGCTCTAGGTCTGCCTTCCTTAGTAGACAGTGTCTTCACCAGGGAAGGGACCGTTTCTTATGTAATTGTCTCTCTTCCACCTTTTCTGAAGCATATGAGGGACACTAGAACCTAATAAAAGTTCTAGTGGGAGATGGCTGAGTGAAGTAGGAAATGATGACTAAGTTTAAAGTTCTAGGTCTTTATGAAAGTTTTTACATAAATCTACGATGATATTACTAGTAAAGCTAAGTAGCTCCAAGGACTCCAATAACTCTTAGGATGTTATAATTTAAGTGTTATTGAGTGTACTGTATGGTGAAACTATGTAAGAGGAGCCTGGAAAGACCTTTTGGTTTTGTTTTTTTTTTTTTCTCAATATTTTTGACTCTTCTGCTTCCATAAATATTTTAATTACTCTTAAGAGCTTTTTAGCAAGTTTATTCATACTTGGAGTTGATAGTCTATGCAGTACATGGGGTAATTGTCTTCTGAGAATTAGAACATAAATTTGCTCTCTGAAAGTCAAGCTATAAATTAAGATATGATGGAACAAAGCAGATATTTTCAAAAACATCTTAAAAAGAACCTAGCAAGACCTGGCTTTAACCTGATGAAAGACAGTATATCTAAAGAAGGAATGTGCCAATCAGGATGGGGCTTCGTCACCTATGCAAAGTCAAGAAAGGAGGGTCCCATAGGCAAACTTCTGCCTCTCTTGGAAGAGTCCATACACCTTGCTTCTCCTGGGTTAATGCACAACCTTCTGAACTTGGCTTCTAGGCCCCTGTGTCCTATCCTCTAAAATCCAGAGTGAGCCCTTCAATAGAAAAATAAGATTATGCCATGACCATGCTAAAACTCCAGTGACTTTCTATTGCATTTAGAACTCCATATCCTCCTGCAGAGTCCCACATCATACTTTCCTGCCCATGTCTCCAACTACACCTCTGCAGACACTCTGGCCTTCTTGAGTTGTTCAATAAGCCACCTCTTTCAACTAGAGGCCTTTGTACCAGCTGTCCCTTCTGCCTGCAATGCTCCTTTCAGGGAGAACCTTTCTGAAGCTGTCAGTTTCTTTCTTTCTTTCTTTCTTTCTTTCTTTCTTTCTTTCTTTCTTTCTTTCTTTCTTTCTTTTTTTCTTTCTTCTTTCTTTCATTTTATTTATTCATGAGAGACACACAGAGAGAGAGACAGAGACACAGGCAGAGGGAGAAGCAGGCTCTATGCAGGGAGCCGATGTGGGAATCGATCCCGGGACTCCAAGATCATGCCCTGGGTCGAAGGTGGGTGCTAAACCACTGAGCCACCCAGGCATCCCTGAAGCTGTCAGTTTCAAGGTCATTCCCTCCACGACAGCTTCCCCACACCATCTAAACATAAAGAAACTCATTACTCTTCCATACATTAATCTCTTGTAATTAGCTCCATAATTTTCAGGCACTTATCATTTTCTGATCGTTTGTTTGTTTGAGGTGGACACTGCTTAGAAGTCACAAAAATGTGTTTATTCTTCTCTATACAGCAGGCGAGGGAACATAGCAAGCAGCTTACCACCTAGTTGTGGAGACAGATCAGCGAGCTTGCCTCCGGATCAGGACTATGGGCAAAAGTTAGAGTTGGGCAATCCAATGAATAGTAGAGAATCATGCAGATGTCACAGAAGGTATGACCTCCTGGGATTCCAGGAGTTCGAGTTTCAAGGCAAGGTTGGGTAAGTTCTTCTGGGATGGATTGGAGCTTCACAGTTGGGGCAGGCTCCATCTAGGACTTGGAAGGGGAGGCCAAGACCCTGTGCTTAGCAGAGGGCCTGAGCAGAATGCACAGAGTCTCAACCTCAAGAAATTTCTCCAATGAGATTTCACTTTAGCTCTCAAAACACTTCCTGAGAAGACAAGAGTAAATCCCAGGCTGCAGGCTGACTTTGGCAAGTAAATAAACATTGAGCTTAGTGCCCAACTTCATGTTTTAACTCTGTAACATTTTCATATAGTTGTAGGATGGGTCACATTTTGTCCCCTTTACTCTGGATCTCCAGGTACTCATGCAGCCTTTCAAACATGTCTGAACCCGATCCAAACTTCTTCCCTTTAACTCCACTCCCCTGGATCAAGTCTTCCAATGCCTGCCTAGGATTTTATCTAGTAGTTGCAACACTGTAGTTATGGAAAACCAAAACACAACCTCAGAACCTTTGTGTATATGTCTGTATGTTTATTCCTCCTCACAATCTCCTTGATACCAGTGTATAACAACAGGCATGATGTTTTTCAAATTCAGTTCAAAACCTGTCTTGTTTTGTTTTTAATTTTGACTACTGTGAATTCCATCTTAACTGAGATTAAAGATAGCAATAGGAAAAAGTTAAAATTACAAGTCAGTCGACTTAAAAATCAGGAACCTACACGGAAGAAAGTTTGTAATTGCTGGCTGATAATCCCCATGGCATCTCTTACTGGAGCACACCAGAACGCTGCAGGGGAGTAGTCAGAATGAGAATCAAGACTTCAGCTTCAGGCTAAAAAGTCAGGATAAGCTTGCGACTTACATTGCCACCCATGACTCAAAGAACATCTATTCTTTCAAATGACAGGTTTTCTAGTTTAAAGCATACGCATGAAAAGGAACATGCCTTTCACTGATGCATCATTGTTACTGTGGTTTAACTTCTTAACCCCTCTTCCTGTTGAAGACTCCGCCATAACTGAAGTGTCTACAGCTTTAGCTGCTAATTACATTTCCACCTACGAAGCTTGGAAAAATAAAATTTAGGAAAACTGTCTCCTTCCAGGTGTGCACTGGAATTTGTTTTAAATGAATTCATATTTTGGGTGATTGTGTAAAGGGCAAGTTCTTTCTGACAATTCAAATAATTAGTCAAATCATCATTTCTTGGCAAGTTCTATTTTGATTTATTAAAATCAATATATGCCTTTAAAAACAACTATTATTAAGACTCATTCGTTTGAATACTTTCACATTGTATACCAGAAAAGTATAAAATTGCTCAGACCATGTAAACTTCTGTTAGTATTTACAATTTATTTTCCTGTATTGTATTTCAATTATTAAATGTTATTGCTGCCTTCAAAAGGAATTTTAAGGAAAAATCTGATTTTATATATTTTCACCCAGATTAAAAAAGCCCCAACATCCTGATGTTATTTGTTTCATGTATCTTACATACCCTTTGCTCAGCTTCCCCTAATGTCAACATCCTATACACCTTGGAACATTTATCAAAATTAAGAAATTATTACTGAGACATTCCAAGAGCTAAAATACAGAGTTTATTTGGATTTTGCCAGTTCTCCCACATGTCATTTTATATTTGTCCAAACTCTTACAATGTTCAACACCAAGAGAAAACTGTAGACCTTAGGTAATTTGATATAGGTTCATCAGTTCCAACAAATGTGCCACTTGGGAGGGGAATATTGGTAATAAAGTGATGCTTTGCATCTGTATGTGTGTGGCAGGGGTACAAGTGAGTAATGACAGTACCTTCCCCTCAGTGTTGCTGTGACACTTAAGCTGCTCCGAAAAACTTTAGTTTTAATAATAAATTCATTTATCATATTCCTATGTGTCAGTTTCGAAAGTTCCTATAATGTGCCATTTGATATATGCATCTATCCTTCTGCCACACTATCTTGATTATTAAAGTTTGTAGTACATCTTGAAGTTGTGTAGTGTGAATTCTTCAGTTTTGTCTGTTGCTTTAAGGATTGTTTTGACTTTAAGAACTTTAGTTACTTTTCATTTCCTGAGATGTCAAATCTATCACTTGTTGTATAATTTGGCATCAAAATGATTTGGCATAATTTGGCATCAAAATGATTTGGTAAAGGAGAAATATATGTGCTGTCAATTAAAATCATGTATGTGAATGTGAATAAAGGTTAAAATTGTAGGTTGAACAAGAAACATCTGGCTTTTGGGATGGGGCTGCAAATTAAGCATACTAATGGCACATTTTTTAAAAAGTCCTTTAAAAAATGAATTTAGGGACCCTGGGTGGCACAGCGGTTTAGTGCCTGCCTTTGGCCCAGGGCGCGATCCTGGAGACCCGGAATCGAATCCCACGTCGGGCTCCTGGTGCATGGAGCCTGCTTCTCCCTCTGCCTATGTCTCTGCCTCTCTCTCTCTCTGTGTGATTATCATAAATAATTAAAAATTAAAAAAAATGAATATAGATGCACGCTGTAAAACCAAAATGATATAGATGTGGAGAAAAGTTTTGTTTAAATAACTCAATATGATAAAATGTATCTACCTTGCCATGTTTTAAATTAATGTTCTATAATGTCATCTACTATTTCTTGTTCATTCACTTGGTATCTTGGCTACTTAATAGGGAAGCCAATTATCACTTCTATATTCTTGACCCAAAACATACTATAATTTTGAATATTGACCTATTAGTATACACATATCTTCTAAAAACTGTATTTCTCAGTAATATAAAACTATAACTAAATGTAGATGTTTATAAATAACAATAAAAATCTGCAATAGTATTTTACCAGCAATGTAATTCTTAAATTATCTACAAAAGAATTGACTGCTGTGGTACTTGTAAGTAAATTTTACACAAAGCATGCATAGGATATGAAATGATGCAAATATGGTCGTGTTGCAGTAAGAACTGTACTTTTATTACTACACATTATGCTATCAATAGTTACATTAAATCCTATTTAAGAGGCTAGTTCTAGTGTATGTACCTATTTCAAATGTAACTTCTTAAAATTTTATAGGCAAAGTCCCTCAATGAGCAATGAAAAGATGATTAAAAAAAGACGGTTGAATAGAAAAACAGCCGCAACAGTAATTCATTTTGGATACAGTTTTACTTTTTATGAATAAGTCTGCAAAATATCAACATAAAGAATGTACTTTTTTTATGAATACAGCCTTAATACTGAAAGCCAGTTCAAATAGTGAACATTTAAAAATTCTTATGACATGGGATTACACCCTTGTGGTTCACACAGCACATGTTGCATTGGTTTGATTTTTACTACTCAAAGAAGGGGAGAGTACAAGGCAAATAATTTGGTTTCTTTAAAAAGAATCTATGCCATTTTATTTTTCTATGCTATTTAGGAAATGACCAGGGTAATGCCATACAAAAGAGGTATCTGTCTTTATGGGCATTTCACATTTCATGTGTATTAAAATATCATTATCATTAATAAATGCTCACTTTATATGAGGTACTATCCAGAACCACTAGAAAACATGATACTTGACCACAAAGAACTTTGTGATTAAAGCAAGAACAGTATAAGGGATATTTACTAGCCTATATAAACATTTTACCAGCTCATTCTGCCCCATGGAACTAAAGTGAAAAGAATTAGCATTTGTAACTGCTGTCTCCTATCAGGGATTAGAGACTAGTGAAGTAAGCATGACTTTTGTTTCTGCTAGTTGAGAAAACAGGGCAAAAAAATAAATAAATACATCAGAATTTTGCCCTCTTCCTGACATTGTCAAGTCAGAGGCACAAAGTAGTAGAGAGTCTTTCTTTGTACTATCAATGAACCAATCAAATAAACAGGCAACCTAAGAAAAACAACAAAACAAACAGACAAAAAACAAAAAAGCAAAACAACTTCAAGATATATTTTGCAGTTTCTTTATAAAGAAATTTCACAGCCGTTACTGTATCCCCAAAAAAGTAAAAAGTAGAAACAGAATCAGCTGTCCAGGGAAAATAAATTCCAAAGTATTACTATTTGGGTAGACAAGTAAGATTTCACCAATGAGAATCAAATAAGTTTGTTGTAACTGAACCCAAATAGTTGCAACTGTAAGTTATATAATTCCTGAATTCTTACTAAATTCCTGATTTAGACTGTACTGATAAGAGAAAATGCACTGTTTATTAGAAAATGAAATTATATTAGTAAGTTGGTAGAAAAGATCTTTATGGAGAAAGATTAAATCCTGATTACAGGGCAGCTCCAGTGGCTCAGTGGTTTAGCGCCGCCTTCAGCCCAGGGTGTGATCCTGGAGACTCGGGATCGAGTCCCATGTCTGGCTCCCTGCATGAGCCCTGCTTCTCCTTCTGCCCGTGTCTCTGCCTCTCTCTCTCTCTCTCTGTGTCTCTCATGAATAAATAAAATATATATTTTTTAATTTTTATTTATTTATGATAGTCACACAGAGAGAGAGAGGCAGAGACACGGGCAGAGGGAGAAGCAGGCTCCATGCACCGGGAGCCCGACGTGGGATTCGATCCTGTGTCTCCAGGATCGCACCCTGGGCCAAAGGCAGGTGCTAAACCGCTGCGCCACCCAGGGATCCCAATAAATAAAATCTTAAAACAAAACAAATTTTGATTACATTTTTAGTATATTTAAATTTGGCAAATAACAGTTCAAAATTTGCATATTCTTTTTTAAATATTTTATTTATTATTCATGATAGACCCAGAGAGAGAGGGAGGCAGAGACACAGGCAGAGAGAGAAGCAGGCTCCGTGCAGGGAGCCCGATGTGGGACTCGATCCTGGGTCTCCAGCATCACACCCTGGTCCAAAGGCTAAACCGCTGAGCCACCCAGGGATTTCTCCCAAATTTGCATATTCTTAATTTGTTACAGGTGATGCTTTCTTGTGGCATTCCTGTTTCCATAAATACGTACTTGAAATAAGACAAGACATAATAAGCTTCAGCCAATATAAATTGCTTGAGTAAAGATGGTCAGAAGAATCACTTAAAATAATGGCACTAACTTCTATCTCTTAAAACTTTACAAAAATAGTAATATTGATTAATTATAATAAGGAAATGAAATATAGAAAAAATGTAAAGAATTTGAGATTATTTGCAGTTCTTCTAGAAAGAAGTTGGGTTGATAGCGTACTCTTTCCAATTATTCTAAAGACGATATTTACATAAACATAAATGTTATATGTTACTTATTTAATAAGACTGAAACCATGCTATATCTATAGCATCATTATGAATATTGCCTCATATAATTAAATATTTGTTTAAATATAATTTTTAATTGCTCCATAATGTTTTCACTTTGTGGGTGAATTTGAATCATTCTCCAATTCATGAACATTATTGTTGGGTCGTTTCCATTATAAATAGCTCTACATAAAAGTGAGTGATCTTAAACATAAATTCCTGACTAAATCTTTGGCAATGTTCTTGGGAAAACAAGTGGGTTACTGGATAAAACATTGTGACCATTTCAAATGTCTTGATCTATATTTCCCAATTGTTTCCTAGAAAATTTGCTATCACCACATCTCTAAAGTCAATGAAATTATTCATTTCATCTCACTTTTGCCAAAATTAAGTATTATCATTTTGATGTTTGCCTTTTAAAGATATAAATAAAACATTAGTAGTTTAGTATTTTTTCATGTACTCAATATTTATGTGAATTTTTCAAATTCCTCTGCCTTTCCTAACTTTTCTACAAAATTTATGATAACTTAATTTTTCTTTTGATCTCTATTCAGGTTTTCCCCTTTAGCTAATTTATATGTTATAATAAATAAATTGTCTTCCATTCCTTTACAAAGTCTCTTTAGTTATTCTGAATTATTTTATGTAGTCACTACCATATTTACTTCAGGAATTTCTATTAAATTCACTTTAGGCAATAAGTTGAAGTGTCTGTAGTATTCTTTATTTGTTCACCTGCATCATATTTTAGATTTATGACTCCCATTAAGTTAATTTGAAGGCTTTCAACCATGTTTGTATGTGTGTGTTCTAGAATTATTTTTATTAAAACATAAAATATGTCCAATCACTGAAGCTTGAAAATATTTTCTCTGGGAAGCTATCTTGTCAAAAGTTTCATTAGAAGGGAAGTCTGACAATTTTTCCATTTCTTTTTTTTTTTTTTTAAAGATTTTATTTATTCATGAGAGATACAGAGAGAGAGAGGCAGAAACATAGGCAGAGGGAGAAGCAGGCTCCCCGCAAGGAGACCAATATGGAATTCGATCCCAGGACTCTGGGATCATGACTTGAGCCAAAGGCAGACGCTCAACTGATGAGCTACCCAGGTGTCCCAATTTTTCCATTTCTATTCCAGTTTTGTTTCACTTAGCTATGCTTTTGGATGAAATCAAAGAGAGTAGCTTCAGAAGGTAAGTGAAAGAACTGAAGGAACTGAAGAACTGAACATAAGAAGGCCTTCTCTGGAATAGTGTTTCAGTAATTACACCTAAAATGCCAGGCAGTTGCATTAGGTAAACTCTTGCAGAACTGTTTTCATTAGATCTTAGATAGGTAAGCAGGGAAGAACACCAATGGTTAACTCTGGAAACCAAGAACTAGAACAGGATGGATAGATTTTGATAGAGCTTAGAGGCAGTGAGGACATGAAGCCATGCTTTTCTTATGAACAGTCCAGTTGGGAGTCTGCAGAGCTAACTCGTGGGGGCTGCTGGAGTAGAATGAGGCCATTGAGTAGCAGAAAAATGGGAAGAAGCACCAAAAAAGCAAGTGGGTGATGTTCAAGAACAACTTTTCAGTTATGCTGGTGTTATATTTATTAATTTATGTTTATGTTTTCTCCTCCTTCATCATCACTCATCATCATGTTGTCGTGACAATCTATAGTATCACAAATCATATATATTAATTAATGTATCATATATTTAAATGACCACTTATTCTGCATATATTTCCATATAAGGCATTGTGGAGAATACCAAGGAAATGATCATCACAATAGCATATAAAGTATATTACAGTTTATATAACAGCATCTTTTCATTTATTACCCAATTATAATTTGTTTGGAATTGGGTTGAGCAATAAATCCTGAGGACATGTCACCGTGAACTGGTGAGGAAGGCATCTCAGAGGAAGTAGGATGTGAACAAGCTTTGGAACAGAGCATCTTACTAGGAAAGAAGTGTTTCTTTGACACTGCTGTATCATTAAAAGAGGTAGGGTAACAAAGTGGCATGCTAAAACTAATGTTGGACTATTAATCTGAAAGTCATTTGTCAAATGAAGTATAGAGGGGGAGATCAGGGAAAAGCAAGCCAGCTGAAAAACTACTTTTAATTATCTAGATAAATGATTAAGTGTCTAGAATACAGAAACTTTGCAGTAGAGTAGAAAAAAAAAATCACTGAGTTCTGCTCAGTCAGAATATCTAAAGAGCTCTAGAATGTCCATCTTTTCTTCATTTGTAAAATGGAAAGTTTGGATTATCTTGAGGCTGCTTTCCATATCTAAAATACAGTCTTCTCCATATTCTTCTGAAAAGCAATGGAGGAAAACAGTCATATTTAATTAAGCCTTTAATTAAATCCTTAGGGTTTGGACTAGACCTTTGGTTGTAGCCTCCATCAACAGGATGTCAAAGCTTTCAGTTCTTACCTTCAGTTCAGTCAAAACTTCAAAAAATCATATGGATGAGTGGGAAGAAATATGTTTATGATCCACCTGGCCATGGAGTTTAACATCACACAGAGAAAGTCTTAAACACTTCTGAGCATTGCTAAAAATGTATTTATATATGGACTTTTACTTCTGAATTCCAAGAAGTTTTTATTCCTGCCTTAGATATTAACATATTTAAGCAATAAGAATTTGGATTTTAGGAAACAGAGCTAGATAACAATCATAAAATATTAAAAAAAAAAAAAAAAACTTTCCATGTATTTACTCTTCCTTCCACTAGGAGTTCTACCCCTCACCCACATCAGGTGGCCCTAGCAATTAAGAAACAAATAAAAGCAGTAGGAGATGGTAACTCTGCCTTCCAGGAAATAGATGCAAATAAGGTACATTGTAAAAGAAAGGGTTGTAGAGAAGAAAGATGTACATTAAACTTTTATTCCCCTTTCTTAGACTCCCTTGTCCATTTCCTTTATATCATAGTCATTCTATTTTCCACTCAACCACAAGAAATATTTCCATAATGAAAACATAAATCAATTTTTGAAGACCTTTTAAAAATTAAAATGCATCCAGCCTGTGAGAGACAGAATGAATGACATGGGTTTCCAGGAGCAACAAGGAAGTTCCAGGAAATAAGGATTTTGAGCAGAAGTATCAGGTCATACCCTTCCAAAAGAAAGGAGGTTTAGTGTCCATGAGCACTAGAAAAAAGTAAATGTTTTCAATGGACAGATTGGTTGGCAAATATCAAGGATAATTTTCAGCTGAAATAAAATTCCAGGTTAGTTTTAGTCTTTTTTTTCCCCCTGACCTGTAATCATTTTTTCCCTCAACTCTCAGGACTTGACAGAAACAGAGCTAATAGCTGTACTTGATTTAGAGGAGTTTCAAAACCTGCACATAGATGGGAGCAGCGAAGTTTGTAGTTTCATTGATACAGAGATGTAATAAAGATTTAAAGGTAACAGCTGGTTCCTCAGGAAAAAATAGATGTCAGGCAGAGAGATGCAGGAGAAGTGTTTTCAAGACAAAAGAATGATGGTAGATTTCCAATCATATTAAGAAATAGTTTAGGGATGTCTGACTGGCTCAGTCCATAGAGCATGTGACTCTTGATCTTGGGGTTGTGTGAGCCCCATTTTGGGTGTGGAGATTACGTAAAAATAAAATCTTTAAAGAAGGAAAAAATTTATAAAAGGCTTTTATGTAGACAATTATATGTGGAAAAGTGAACTTTAAAGAAAGGCAGACTTACAAACAATGATACAATACAATTAATTATGCCAGGTTTTGTCACACTGTCTTTCTAAAGGTTAAATTTAATCCAAAAGTGTCACACTTGATGTTTTGAAATTCTTTTATCATTAAAGTCAGTGATACAGTGTGAGTCATACATCCAAAATTAATATTTTAGACTATTATATATATTTCTTTGTATTAGGATTCAGCTTTCCACTCAATGAAACCCATAACGACTTAGATGTTACTAGATGTAAGACTTGATAATATTTCAACAAACATTTGAGCTGATTTTTATAAAGGCATTTTTTGAAATTTTATGTAATGTTAATAATGTAAAATTCATTCTTATTCTGAAATGGTGTTAGTTCAAAGGCTTTGGAAACCAAAGTGTTCTTTGAAGTGCTTTGAAAGATTTTAAAAACATTGTTTGCAAACAAATTTGTTTTTTACAGACTGCTCTGCTCATTGACACACCAAGACACCACTTCAAACGTGATAGCAGAGCTGTAGACAGGCAGGAAGTTTCCCAAGCCGCCAGGGCTGTACCTAGACAGACAAGTTGCAATCCCAGGGAAAGAGACTTAAAAAAAAAAAAAAAAAGGAAGGAAGAAAGAAAGAAAGAAATTCCAAGAATCTCTCAGACCAGAGGTTTAAAGTCATTCACCAAGTACACCAGTTTCTGTAACCAGAGCTTCTAGGTCCAAATGTTGTGCTATGGAGAGTGTGAAAACCAACGCTGCACACTATTGATCTCTGCAGCTAAAGCTGGATTTCCAAAGCAGAGCATGGTTCCTACAGCAGTGTCTTTGAACTTGGGAGATTAGCAATTGGTTTGCTCATCAGTAAAAATCTATTTTCAGGTACATTGTATCAACCATATGAACTGAAAATTAGTAGTTCCCACACTTTTTAAAAGAAAAGACCTTTTTCTTAAAATAATAATTTAAAAAATCCCATTTAATCCTGTGAAGTTCTCAGTGCATATTAGTTGAGAAAACATACAATATCCCAAACTAGTAAGAATGTATAATGTCTTCAATAAACTTCAATTTTGTCAATCATGAAAGTATTTACATCCTTTGAATTTGATATATATCTATATATATATAAAATATATATATAATTATAGTTTATTCATACATCATTTAGAGCTTAGGACCTCTTATAATAGCTATGAGGTTTGTAACATGGGAACAACTAACCACTCTTCTCTAAAATTTTATTTTGGCTCTTTTACATTAAAGCTTACTTACGTGGGATTTCCAACTAGGAATGTGGTTCAATTTACAGGCTTCTGAAAAGATATTTTAAAAATAAAGCAATTTATATTAAAATGCAACAGGAGAGTTTATTGTTAAGAACTTCATTGTAAATATTTGGATCATGAAGGCTTTTTTATAAACAATGTATATTTGCAATACTTGACATGTTGTATGTTGGACAACAGACAAGAATTGGTCTGTATATGGAGTTATCAGACACGATATGAAAAGGAAGATCTTTAAACCAGTAATAACTTACTGTCTGGTTGGTAGAAGAGTAAATGTAATAGAGTTAGGATAAAGTAATCATAGATTAAATGCCAATTTAGGTATTTTTACCACACCCATATGTACAACATTTAAGAAAAACATACACAAAAACATGGCATTTGGCATAAAAATGATTGGGGGATCAGAAGTAAAGAGTGGCTCACAGAACTGCTTTGGTCAGAGGAAAGAAAATTACAAAATGTATTAACAATTAGCAGAAGTGGACGGGAAAAGATAGGCAAATATTGCACTTATATCTGAGTCACTGAAGAAGAGGTATGTAGGGTTCATATTAAAATTAATCAGTAAGAAGATATTTATTTTTAGGATCATAAAGACAATTATAGTAAAAATTCTTATTGTTGAATGCATAAGTAATAATGATGAATCTTAAAATGATAATATGCCTCTACCCATAAAAAGCCAGGGAGGCTACAAATCAATCTACTGGAAACTCCCTTCATTAACTCATTGACTTTATAAAATATAATTTGTGACTTAAAACATTAAAGGACATGAAAAATACAAATTTAACCATTAAAAATTAGAAAATAATATAATGATTTGTTTCATCAGTAAAAATATGAATAGCTATAAAAACTCAGGCACAAGAACTAAGAATTCACAGAGAGTGACTTTAAAACTTAGGAAAAAGGAAAACAAAAAAGTGTTGGAGGTGATCATGCTATAAAAACAAATCCTTTGTTATATTTTACTCAGAATATGAAAACTTTCTTTGTCCATATAATCTTTAAAGATGTTATTACAGTTCCTGTATGCTTAAGATTTGAAATAGAAGTATCTTTAAACATCTTATGGCTATTTGTTACCATAGTGAATTAAATAAGACATATTTTCATAATAACTTTTTTTCTTAGCCTTCACCCACCACTTGCTCAGCAACTTCTACAACACATATTTTGGGGGCATCTGAGTGGCTCAGTTGGTTAAGCATGTGTCCTCTGCTCAGGTCATGATCCCAGAGTCCTGGGGATGAAGTCCCACATCAGGCTCCCTACTCTGCAGAAAGCCAGCTTCTCCCTCTCCCTCTGCCTACCATTCCCCCTGCTTGTGCTCTTGTGCATTCTTTCTCTTTCTGTCAAATAAATTACATTAAAAACATATATTTTGTACTGTTGTTGTTACATATGATAATCAACTTCATAGAACTGCACTGCCTTTAATGCAGGCTCATTTTTGGTGGTTGAAGCAGTGTTACTGGAAGAAATCATCTTCAATTTCTGCTTACTATATTCCTAAAAAATATCTGTCCCCTGTATTTTTTGAGAAAAAGATACCAATATAATATCAACATTAAATAAGTGACATAGGTAGAATATATATCAATATTAGATTTCCATGTTAGATTACTTATTTGTACTTTTTCTCCTACTAATGTATAAAGATTCATACAATCTTTGCTTTCTTAGCAATTATCTCATCATGATACAAAATAAGACCAGTAGAAGAGAAAAAGTGCTATTGGAATGATAGTTAAGGAACCCATTAGGGATTAAAAGTGTGCCAGCTATTTATTTTTAAAAAGAAATGCTTAAAAAGACTTAGATAAATGTCAAAGGCTCAGGTGAACAAAATATGATTTTATTTTTCATCCTGTATATTATGAATTATTCGTTGTTGTTTTTTTTCACAACCCAGTGGAGAATGGAATACCTGTCTCTAATATAGAAGCCATTGCTCATAAACTCTCAACTCCCTAGGAGTTGATTGATTGGTTTTTGCACTTCCATTACCAACAATGGCTATCAGAAAAGACTCAGTCTTTGTGACTCTGAAAAAGGATTTTTGTTTATTTTTGTTTCTACAGAATGGAAAAAAAGCACACATGTATATAAATAGCAAATACTCAAATTGAACTTGAGATTTTGATGAATTTATACCAAGCATCACAATAAAAGGGCAAATAAGAAAAAAATTGTGAAGAAAAAGGCAGGAATCTTTTATATTGCTGAAAATATACATAGAGTTTTCTATGAGAAGACTTGGCTTATAAGGAAAAGTCTGGGTAAAATTTCAGGATTTAAGAGAATACCAATAAAGTGAAGATTGACATTAACCAGACCAGGCTATAAATACCACACAAAGAGACCAAACAAGTCCTCCCCTGACAGGTCTGGCCACCTCTCCCCTTCAGCACAAACCTATAATGAACAACACTGGAATAAATCCTGTTGTTCTTTTAGGATCAGCGAAACTTAATATGTTAGTTAAAGCACTTTTGTTTTTGGATGAGTTCAAATTTGTGTATTTACCTCATAACTGTGTTAAGTGTAGGTTAAATCATGCAGCGTAACAGTGCAGTCAAGTCTCGGCAAATGTCATCATTTAATCATCTCTATTATCTTTCTTGTCTTATCACTCAAACTAATATGACTGCTTTTCTCTCAACAGCATTTTGATGTGAAGGAGGAAACTCCTCTCATGTTTAAGAAAAATTTCTAATTACCTGTGCCGAGAAAAAGGAAAATATTAACATGGAAGTAAATATACCTCTTTTTTCTGTTCTATACTATACCCTTAAAAAATACTAGTGTGCAGAGCTTATTTTATATTAAAAGCACTGGCTTATATATATTTTTATTTCCTTTTAGCCTATGAAAATCTCTGTTCAATAATCTGTGGAGATAGTTTAAAGGTGACACGATGTTTAAATTAAAATCATGATGAGAATCTAGACTGTTCTTTTTTATTCCAGTGTGAAGCACAGTCCTAGCACAAGGTAGGTGCTCAGTAAATATTTATTTCTTTACTAGTGATGATAATGACAAATTGGCCAATATCCTGTATACATTCAATGATACTGAACCCCAATAAACTCAAAGAGTGACAGCAGAAAATTTAGTTTTAGTTGTTTCTTGTCTGTTTCTTATGTTTATGATTGAGTTAAATTTGGTGTGCTTTTGTACTAACTTTTGAATTTTTAAATTTTAAGTGAAATTATATTCCTCGAAAGTATATAATTAAAAAGGGAAAGTTTAAAAAATAAATTTAACAATAAATTAGACTATTCAGGCTCAAAACGGGACTAGTGGAACATATTTATACATATCACCTAAATATGCAGCCATTACTATCATACTGATAAGCACACATCCAATGAAGCAATGTTCTAAAAACGCACACAAAATGAGGTGGAGACACAAGTCCTTCATTATCTTGGCCTACTTTTTAGAGGATAAATGGGTCTAGAAGTACCTAGCTGGCTCAGTCGGTAGAGCATGGACTCTTGATCTCGAGGTTATGAGTTTGAGCCCCATGTTCGGTGTGGCAATTACTTAAAAAATAAATAAAAATTGAAAATTAAAAAAAAATCTTTAAAAGGTTAATGAGTCTAGCATAATAACATTTGACAAAATTGCCTATGGTTCATTTTTAAGCACAAAGAAGTATAACAATGATATTACTAGTAATCTTTTGGCATATATTAAACAATATAGTGTTATAATAATGAATACAGCAAGGTCTAAATATGTCAATTGATATGCATTCATAGATCTTGTCAAAGTAACTTAATCCATCAGAAACAGTCACATGCTATTAGGAAAAATATTTATTAATCCTTCCACTATGGACATTACAACAAGTATGTTGAGAGTAGAAGCAGTGATGCAAATGCAATTGATAGTATTGTGACATAATCTGGAGATGATCCAAAAGTCCATATCTAAGATATTATTAAATCAAAGTCTAATGTCATATGAAATATTAATATAACTAGGAAAAAGGAGGGATGTTACAGATTTCCCCATAATTTTTGTATTGCACAGGCCAATATAAAGAAGGTCTTTCGTGAAAACATTAAAAAAGACATAAGATGGAAAGAATATTTAAAGTTTCTGTCACATCATTAAATATGTTGGCAAAGACCTACTGATTACTTATAGTGACTGAGAAGACTGGCAAAGAGTGTAGAAACAGTGGGTTTTCTAAAACCTGTTGCAGAAAAATGTATTCAGGTTTTATCTTGTTCGGTGTACAGATAAACAGAGTAGTTCTTAAGGTGCATTACCTTTATTAAAGTGATAGATAAGGGCACCTGGGTGGCTCAGTGGTTGAGAGTCTGCCTTAGGCTCAGGTCGTGATCCCGGGGTCCTGGGATTGAGTCCGACATCGGATTCCCCATGGAGAGCCTGATTCTCCCTCTGCCTATGTCTCTGCCTCTCTCTGTGTCTCTTATGAATTAATAAATAAAATCTTAAAACAATAGAGTGATAGATAAATTTTATACAAGCTATATATTTTATTAAATTCTTGACTTTCAATTGCAAATTTTTCAGAGGTATACATAGTGATACATTTTTTACAAAGTGGAAATTTACTGACTCCTCCATGGCAGGGTGTTAGCACAAATATCTCAAATGAGACAAGAAACGCTATTTTCAAATAAACACATTTTGTTAACTAAAATTAGCTCAGATATAACATGGCTTTCTCATCATGCATATCTTGCTAATATTTGGAGCAAGCCAAAAACGCTCCACTTGGCCGTATATCAGCGTCATTGTACATAATGAAAACTGAAGATAAGGTATTAACAATCAAAACAGAACTTTAAAGTTTTGATTGGAAATGCTAAGCAAAATATATTTATTGATTTAAAACTCTGAGTAATTTAGCTAATTTTGGAAACTGACATTGTTGAACACAGAATGGGTAAAAGATACATTTGAAAATTATTTTTCAAAGAAAGGATGATTTAAAATGGATGTGGACTTGCTCATCACCAATTTCAACTTGAAAATTTAACAATTAAGGATAGAAGCAGATGTTGGATAATGTTAGTGATTTAACCTTGAAACAATTTTCTGCAATTTCTCTGTTAGTCTTCTAGATGAGTTAAATTGAAGAGCCTCACAAAATTGCAGGATGAGCCATTAAAAAACTATAATTTGCAATTGTTTTAGGTAATGCAAAATTGTCTTTATATGCTGCAACCCAAAATAAAATATAGAAATAATTTGGGTGTTATAGCTGATAAAGATCCTAGCTCTCATTTACAATTCTCTTTGTAATCTTTTGCACTGAAAATAACTTTTCTATTCTCATTGCGTGCCTTCAGAGTAAATACTGTTTATTAAAACTTTAAAAAAATGCATACAAATATATTATCATTTTATGTATTTACTGTTTGTGGTTCTATGTTAATTTTAATTTAGAGAAAAAGTTTGACCTGCTAAAAGTGTTTGAAAAGTAAGTCCTAGATGTCCTATTCAAGTATTAATATCAAGGACATACCTCTAATTTCCTCATATAAAATATGGTAATTGTAATTACTTGACTGCCAAGGTTGTTGTAAGAATTACAGGTAATATGTGAAATATTTGAAGATAATTTAGGGAGCACTATTTAAGCACTGGGCACAGTGTCTGTCCTGAAATAACCATGCTATGCTATAAATTCTGTTATTATTATTACTGAAGGAGGTGCCCTGTTTGTGAATGAAGGAGAAAGGATTCATTGCATTGGGAACATCCTGGACTGTTTGGGAATTTCTGGCTTCCAGATTACAGCTCAGCTACTAATATTTCTTAACTTGTCATAGTTTCTGTTGAAAACCTAACAAAAAGCTGTAGGCATTCTCCCACGAGTATAAACTTTTGTATTTTTCCAATGATCACAGACTTCCCAAAGGATCTAGTGTATCCTGAGAGTCCAGATTAAGATCTCTTCCTCAAGTTTGGTCTTAGAGATCGTGGTAATGCAGCTAGTTCTTCACTGAAATAAAACCAGGATTTTTTTTTCTTCAGAAATACATTTGACAAAGACAACAATTACAAGATTACAGAATTTACCTTATTGATTTATTGCTTTGTTGTTTGCAAAGAACATTCCTATGGCCATTAAATTGACCACTTGCAGACCTAAGCTCAAATTTCTGCATAGCCCCTTCTCTTCAAATGGAGAAGATGACTGGGGAAGAAGAAAGTAAGGACTGGCTTCCCTCTTGTTCTGGTAACAGGCCTAGAATTTTTGGAACTTCTTTCCTCAAGCTTCAATATGAGACTCATAAAAATGGAAACATGAGTATCATTGATAAGCAAAAACTAAAGGAGTAATACAAATGAGCTTTTAAATTGAGTTAATGTTTTAACTTAGATTATTAACTTATATTTACCCAAATTACAAATTTTGTTAAGTGAGCCAAAGGGAATGCAACTCCTTTCTTTTATATTCTGAATGTTTTAAAAAGTTTTTTTCAGATAAAAGCAAAAGGATTTTCTCTCTCCTTTCTCTTAAAGAAATAAAAGATGTGGATGATTAGCATTACAGTATATCGGTTAGCGTCTCTGTTCTCTTCCTAATATATCAAATGTCAAAACTTCTCTCTTTAGAATAACAAAAATGACCTTTTGGTGCCATCAGCTCTGGCTGACCTTTGAGTAGCCATAACAGTGGCAGAGAAACAATAAAGATACATCAAGCGAGAGTTCCTTTTTGCCACTGGGATACTCAGGGCAGGAACCAGAGTACTCTACGGAATTTGAGCTCCTAAATTTTTTAAGTAAAAATTAACGAAAGGACTTTCTATTATGAGAATCAACTTTATGACCTTGAAGTGGTATTTAAGTATTTCAGTTAACATAAAACTTACAGCAGTCTGCACTTTAGAGAAAGCACCATTTTCAGAATATGCTTTAGTGAGTGATATAAACATCAACATTTCGAAAGCTACATATACAGCTTAAAGTAAATTTATTAATGGAAAATCTGGTTTAAACACAAGAGCTGTGTGGCATAATTTAAATAATTTAATACGGAATAATAGTTTTTTTTATTTTACTCCCTCCCATTAATTAAAATGTTAACATCAGCCTGTCACAGAGAAACAATTTCTTTTCAAAGGACTTGGAACCACACACTGGCTGATGTTTGAAATCCTGTATCTATATGATTTATCTGTAGGCCACCATTTGAACATTTATTATTTTTGCTGTCCAGACTTTCTAATTTTGTTTATGTTTTTCATGAAGTGTGGAATCACGATTATGAATTTATATAAACCCAAGCTCAGTAGTTCAATAAGATGAAAGACCTGAATTACTTCAGGACATTCCAGTATGTGCAAATTGGAATTCTGGTTACAATGAAGCTCCCTCTTTCAGTTAAGTTGGACAGAGGGAGAGGATCATTTCATCAAAGGGAATTGACCCTGTGTAAGAGAATTTAGCCTGTCAAACAACGGGTTCAGCCCATCAAATAAGGTTTCAGTAATTACTTATTTGCATGTTGCTGTTTGTTCATCGAAAGACACCTGTAATAATATTTCTCTTCTTTATTTTTGCTGTGATCTCTTAACTTTTTTTTCTTAGTTATCAGCTTTTTTAAAAAAATTTGACCAATCTCGAAGTCTATAGCAAAATAACTTGGAATCTCTCTTAAAATAATTAAACAGTTGTTCACTTTTCTCTTAGGCATTGGCATTTAAAGTATCTTTTAAAACAATGTGTTCTCTTTTGCAGAAATTTGCCTCATATAATTAAAATTTAGGTTTAAATTCATAGTAACTTTTGTTAGAAGACTTCTCGTAAAAAATTCTTGGTTTCATTCATTTATTCAGTGGGCACCTATTAAATATCTACTATGTGTTGGGCTCTTTTCTATGCTTTTGGAAACAAAAATGAATAAAACAAAGAACACATAGAATAAATCTTGTTGAATAATGCTGCATCTCTATTTCCTCTCCAATTCAGCTCTATCATGCTAAAGTGGTTGGGGGATTTCACAAAAACTGTTCATTACAACATCATTGGAGGAGGGGATGATGGGAATGAGAAAGAAAACAACACAAGCCATATAGTCAGTGGTTTTGAATAGAAACAATTTTATTTTCTTAATTTTTAAAAATATTTTATTTATTTATTTATTCATGAGACACAGGAAGAAGGCAGAGCCATAGACAGAGGGAGAAGTAGGCTCCTCACAGGGAGCCTGATGTAGGACTCAATCACAAAACTCTGGGATCACGTCCTGAGCTGAAGGCAGATATTCAACCACTGAGCCACCCAGGTGTCCCAAATAGAAGCAGTTGTAAATCTAATCTTCCCTTTCAGACTGTCTCTCCTTGCTGTCACCCCAAATAGAATTCCTCTCTTCACTTACCTTCCTTGTAAGGCTCAGGTGAAGACACAACCTTTTCCATTTCCAAGCAGCCATCCTCTCTTCCAGTTCTTAGTGTGCTTGTGGAACTTTCCAAGGTACTTACTCCTGGTACCACCCATTTGATATTAGCATATGTAACTATGAATTATCTCTTTATTTAGTGTTTCCCCTAAACTTGTTATTGGGATTTAAATACTGAACAGAAGGATTCATATCTTCTGGGGTTTTGAGTTGCCAGTGAGGTGCCCTAATTATATGGGACACTGAGGAAGTGATTATGATGATATTTTTCTTTATTTGTAGCCAAATATAGCACCTCATTTATTGGTGGTTAATAACAAATATACTTTTACCCTAATGAGTAATACACACGACTATAAGAGTGAAAGGAATAAATATCAAAATCTCAGGAAGCCTTTAGTAACAAAAATAATGCTAGCTTCTATCTTTCAAGAGTCACTGTAAGTATGACAGAGAGTAAAGTGATGAATATCCGGATAGGGAGAATTTTAACTGGCATCTAAATTAGAAACTGTTTTCTTCCTACAAAAATGTAGGAAGGCTTAATTAACAAATACATCATGCTGTGTAGTTGCAAAAGTCTCCAACTTTATGTCTTTCTAATCTGTTGTCCAAATGGCCACGCCTTTAAAGCTGAAATCTGAGACTTTCATGTTTCTGCTTAAAAATTATTTGGTAATCCCCTTTGTATTCTGATGCTCCAAATTCTTAACATGTCATACACAAGGCTTCTAATGGATGTCTCCTGACAAACTCTAGATTTCATTTTAGTATTTTTTTCTCATCATCCCCCTAATGTTTGATAGGCAAGTTGAATTACTGGCTCCTTATAAGATCATCTGCCTTCTCCTCTGGGCCTTTGTAAGTGGTACTTATTTTTGGAATAAACTTCCTCCTTATCTTTCCTGGGTAAATAATTCCTTAGGTGTCTTCTGTAAAGACTTTCCTTCCCTCCTATCAGTGTCCCTCTATCCAACTCTTCCCTCCCTCCCCCTGCATTTGTGCAAAGCTATGCACAGTACTACTCAGTTACCGACCCCAGGGCCACTGTTCGCATTTTAGTCTCTTCAAATTGCACTGGGAAAATCATTTACCTAGAATAAAGTGTGGATGTCACACAATACTGATGCCTTGTCTTTTACTAGTTTTCAGTCCACTACTAAGATCAGAGTTTCTAGAAGTAGAGTCTAAGTTTGCCATGTATCACTGCCATATAGGTGTACTTATAAAAACTGAAGACTGACTAAATTGGCACAGCAAAGTCCAGTGGCTAGTCTTTGGGTCTGGCCATTTGTTTTTTAAACAAGCTACTCAGAAGATTTCTTTGCCATCTCAGTGTAACTATTACAGTTGACTTGAAACTCAGGGGGCACAAAGAGTGTCCTAGCTACTTCTATATCTTCAGTACATATTGTGGAATGTAGCAGCATTTAATATTTAAGTGAAATATATTTTCCTGAGTATGGAAATAATTTTGTATCCTACAAACACTATAATCATTTATAAATTACAGGAGGTTTTTGTCTTTTCTTTGGGAGTTTCTACATAGACAATCATGGCATCTGCAATCAGTTTTGTTTCTTCCTTCCCAGTCTGTATACTTTTATTTCTTTTTCTTGTCATATTACTTTAGCTAAGACTTTCACTATTTTGTCGAACAAAAGTAGAGATAGGGGACATCCTTGCCTTGTTCTCAGTCTTAGGGGGAAAGTATCTAGTTTCTTATCCATGAGTATGATGTTAACTACAAGTTTTTGTAAATATTCTTTATCAAACTGAGAAGTTCCTTCTCTATTTTTAGTTTTCTGGGTGTTTTTTTTTTTTTTAATTTTGAATGAATGTTGGATTACATCAAATGCCTCCTATACATCTGTTGAAATGATCATATGATTTTTCTCCCCTAGAATGTTGATGTGCAGGATTATATTAATTCATTTCAAATATTGTATCCATCTTGTACATTTGGAATATATCCAATTTGCTCATGGTGTATAATTACTTTTACACACTGTTGAATTCAATTGCTAATATTTTGTTGAGGATTTCTGCATTCATACTGGTCTGTAGTTTTTCTTTATTTTAATGTCTTTGGTTTTGGTATTAGGGTAATGTTGGGCTCATGAAATATGTTAGGAAGTGATCCCTCTACTTCTACTTTCTTGAACAGATTATAGGAAATTGGTATCATTATTCCATAAGTATTTGGTATTGATGAGTGAACTCATCTGAGTTCTTTTTGTTTGAGGTTATTAATTATTAAGTCAATGTCCTTAATAAATATAGTCTTACTCAGATTAACTATTTCTGTGACTTTTGGTAGATTATGTCTTTCAAGGTATTGGTCCATTTCATGTAGGTTATCAAAATTGTAGGCATAGAGTTGTTGATAATATTCCTTTATTATTCTTTTATTGTTCATAGGCTCAGTAGTTATGACCACTCTTCCATTTCTGATATTTGTAATTTATGTCTGTTCTCTCTTTTTTTTTCTTTGTTAGCATCATTAGAATTTTATCAATTTTCTTGATCTTTTCAAAGATCTAATATTTGGTTTCCTTGATTTTCTATAATTGATTTCCTGTCTTCAATTTCATTGATTCTTGTCTCATTTTTATTTCTTTTCTTTTGCTTACTTTGTTTTTAATTTGCTCTTCTTTTTCTAGTTTTCAAGAAAGATGAGATTCTAGATTGATAATTCTAGATAGATGATTCTAGAGAGATGAGAACAGAGTCTCACTTTTAGGTATTCCCTTCTAATATATTTAATTTTATAAATTTCTCTCCATCCCACAAATTTTGACAAATTGTATTTGCATTTTCATTTAGTTAAAAATATTTTTATTTATTTTAATTTTTTAGTGTGCCAGTAGAGGGAAAGGCAGAAGGAGAGGAAGAGAAGCAGACTAAGTGTAGAGCCTACACTTGAAGCTCCACCGCATGACCCCAAGATCATAACCTGAGCTGAAATCGAGAGTTAGAGGCTTAACCAAAGGAGCCACCCAGGGGCCCTGAGTTAAAAATATTTTTAAAGTTTTGTTCAGATTTCTCTTTTCCATGTGTTATTTAGAAAGGTGTTGTTTAATTTCAAAATATTTTGGGATCTTCCAGTTATCACTATATTATTGACTTCTATTTTAATTCCATTGTGATTTGAGAGTATGCATGGTATGATTTCTATTTTCTAAATTTGTTAAAGTGTGTTTTATGGCCCAGAATATAGTCTATCTTGGTAAATGTTCCATGTGAGCTTGAGAAGATTGTGTACGCTGCTATTATTGGATGGAGTAGTTTATAGATGCCAATTACGTTCAGTTGATTGATGGTACTCTTAAGTTCAATTATGTCCTTACTGATTTTCTGTCTGCTGGATCTGCCAATTACTGATTGAGTGGTGTTGAAGTCTCTAACTATACTAGTGGTTTTGTCTGTTTCTCTTTTCAGTTCTATCAGTTTTGCCTCATGTATTTTGATGTTCTTTTGTTAGCTGCATATACGTTAAGGATTGTTATGCCTTCTTGGGGAATTGACTTCTTTATCCATGGTGATTTTTCCTTTTCTGGAGTCCTCTTTGTCTAAAATATGATAGCTACTCTGACTTCGACTAGTGTTGATACATCTTTATCTGTCGCTTTACTTTTAATATTTTTGTGCATTTGTGCTTAAAGTGGATTTCTTATGGACAATATATAGTCAGGTCTTTTTTAAAAAATATAATCTGGAAATGCCCATTTTTTAATTAGTATATTAAGATAATGCATATTTTAAATGATGATTGATACAGTTGGATTAATATCTACCATATGTAACTGTTTTCCTTCATTTTTATTTTTTTATCTTTCACTTTTTCTATCTTCTCTGCCTTTAACTGAACATTTTACATGATTTCACATTCTCTCGTCTATTAGCATATAAATTCATACTTCCTTTTAAGATTTTTTTCAGTGGTTTCTCTAGAGTTTACCATATACATTAACAACTAATGTAAGTCTACTTTCAAATAATACTACACTGCTTCACAGACAGTATAGGTACCTTATGACAGAGTTTTCCTAATTTCTCCCTCTCATCCTTTATTATACTGCTGTCATTCATTTCACTTATGCATAATTTATAATTAACCGGTCCATTGTTGCTATTATTATTTTGATCAAACTATTACCATTTACTAGATGCTTTTAAGATTTTCATTTGTGGTTGATTTTCTGTAGTTTCTGTATGATATGATTATATGCCTAGGTGTGGAATTTTTCCTGCTTGGGTTCTCTGAGATTCTAGGGTCTGTGCTTTCATGTCTGTTATTATTTTAAAATATTCACAAATGCTTTTCTTCACGTATTTCTGTTCCTTTTTCTCTTCTCCTTCTAGTATTCCCATTATGCATCTACTAGGCCTTTTATAGATGTCCTACAATTCTAGGATAGTCTGTTCTGTTGGGTTTTTTTCCCCCTTGTTTTCCCTTTTTAGTTTGGAAAGTATCTATGACATAACTTCATAGTCCACCAATATTTTTCCTTATACATATCCAGTATTCTGATGAGCCCATCAAAGGCATTCTTCATTTCTGTTGCAGTGCTTTTGATTCCTATTATTTCCTTTTGATTTTTTCTTTTCTCTTTGATTCTTTCCATCTCTGCCATATCATCCACCTATTTTTGCATGTTGTCTACCTTTTTCATTAGCATATTAATCATAATTGTTTTTAAATTTCAGGTCTTTTTTTAAAAGATATTATTTATTTATTTATGAGACACACAGAGAGAGAGAGGCAGAGTGACAAGCAGGCTCCACGCAGGGATCCCCATGCAGGACTGGATCCAGGGACTCCAAGACCATGCCCTGGGTCAAAGGCAGGCGCTAAACTGCTGAGCCACCCAGGTATCCCCTAAATTCCAGGTCTGATCATTCAGAAAATCTCTGCAATACCTAAGTCTGGCTCGGATACTAGTTTTGTATATCTCCTGACTATGTTTCTTGCCTTTTTAGCATGTCTTGTAATTTTATTGTTGTTGTTCAAAAGCAGACATGATGTGTTGGGCAAAAGAAACTGAAGCAGATAAACCTTTAGTTTATGAGATTTAATTTATGAGATTTTATGTTTATCTGTTTATTTTATGTTTATCTGGCTAGCAGTTGCATTGTATTCACTGATGCTACAGCCATGGTTTCAGAGGTTACAATTTCCTTTGTATCATTGTTTTTGTCTCTTCTCTTGACTTTAGTTTCTCTAGAGACTCTTTAAATAGGGTCCAAGACTCACAGTTCTTTCAGCTCTAATTCCCTGTTACTGCACTAGAACCTTACCATTAGGTCAAACTCATACAAACAGTGAGTAGATTACTAGGTTCTAGAGTGAGGAGATATTGAGGAGTGATGGCTAATGAGTACAGAGTGCTTTAGGGGAGAGTGATTTAAATGTTCTGAAATAGTAGTGGTGATGATTGCACAACCCCATGAATACACTTTAAAAGGGTGCATTTTATGTTATGTGAATTATATCTTTAATAAAATCTGGTAAAGAAAACATGGGTGAACACATTTGATTTGGTGACAAGGAAAATTCAGAATTATTTTCTGCAAAGTATTACTTGCAACACTATATATAGTTTGGAAAAATTGGAATATCCTAAATTATGTTATATTGAAACTACAAAGTTTTTGCAGTCACTAAAAATTATGCTATCAAAAATGTCGAAAGTTAAGTAAAAAATCAAGATGGTATTGGATACAAGATGTAATTAAGTTTTATGAGATATATCTGTATGTCTATATATATTTGTGGTTTTCACTTTAAATTTATATATTTTAACAAGAAAATAGCATAAGGGCATTTTAAAAAATGTCAACTGTGTTTATTTATAAGCGGAAGTGTTATGTGTGATGGTATTCTACTATTTTTCTTGACAAATTAAGAAATTTTCCAAATTCTTTATAATGAACATTATACAATCATTTATAAGTGATTATAAAATAATAAATTAAAGATAATTATCTGTTTACTGTGATTCTTAAATTGATGGTCTATGATGGAAGGTAAAGCCCCCATCTAAAATTTTTTTATGAATAATAATAATAAATAATAATAATGACTTAATCAAAACTCACCATCTAGTCCTCACTCCCCGTATTAATATATTTAGTGGTTTTGCCAATGCTGCTGTAATGTTCAAGCAAATGGACACAATAACACAAGCAACTTCTCAGTCCTTCTTAGGAAAATCCATTTTAGGATAAAGATTTTAGCAATGTAGTGCATGGTCAAGTAAGGCAATTTAGAACACAACTTTGGAGCTAAATTTAATTATGTAATCATTTATGAGGTAATTTTTATGGAGTTCTGTAAACTCCATTATAATTTTTAAAAATGCATTTGTAATGCCCCTTTAGTGACCAACCACAAGATGGAGGAGGTAAGGCAAAACTCATTTTAGAGAAATAGAATAGAGCTGAAAATTTATGAGAAATTCTGAATCAAGTTCACAATTTTACCCATTACTCATAATGATTACACAAAAACCAGAACAGGAAGAAACTGGACTTATTAAAAGAAACATTAAACAAAGCACTAAACAATCTAGGCTTGCAAACTACTGTATCTAGAAGCCATGTTCCCCTGTGGACCTGCCAGAAAAACACATAAAACACTAAGAAATGTTGATGATATGAACTTAAGAAACAAAATATTCCACCTGGAGCAGTTTTCTTTAGTTATTTGCTTAAAAGCAATTCACATTATCCTAATAGGTCCAAGCAAGCATTTTAGGTAACACAGCACATGATATTCACTTTGGAGCAGAGCCTGAAATATTTTTAAGCACTTTGTTTTCCCAACTTCCTATTTTTGTTTTCTTTTGGCTACCAAAGCCCTAATTCCTTTTTTTTTTTTTCAGAAGATCCAAAGCACTTAGTGTTTGTACCAAATATTTAGAATTTTATTATATTTTGTTATATACCATACCTCTTATTAAACCAAGATGTGTTCATGTTTGAAATGAGGTTTCTCCAAGGAAAGAACTGTGTTCCATTTATTATATATACTTTCATAAGGATCCAGACTTGCACTGGGCAATGCTTAATAAATATAAGGTCTAGTTTTGCTGGTGTTACTTTCTTATCTATAAACTTCAATTTAATTGGGCTGACATTCACAATTTCCCTCAGAAACTCTGCATCTACACTTTTTTTTTTAATTTAAACTCTTGCCATATCATCATACCATCATATTTTATATGGTCATTCTTTCATTCATCCCTCTATTCAATAATCTATATACAAACTGGTTTTCTTCTCTGTTGACTTGGAAAATTTTCTCTATAGGGAAAAGTAAATATTTCAGGCCTTGTGAGTCATAGGGTCTCTGTCACAGGTACTCTCTTCTACCATTGTAGTGCAAAAGCAGCCAAAACAATACATAAAGGAATGAGTGTAGCTAGGTTCCAATAAAACTTTATTTACAATGCAGCTGCAGGTTGTTTGGCCATGGGCCCAAATTTGCAGATCCTTGCTCTAGTCCATCTTCTTCTTTCACAAATTCTCCATGCCTGTATTCCAATCACCAGAAGACAAAATTTTTTGAGAAATCATACTTCTTCATTGCTGATAAATCTTCAGTAATGTTATTGGTATTCTCAGTCTAGTTTTAAAATACTTGTTTCTGCTTTCTAACATTCCTAAACATCTGCTACTACAACTAAACTTGTTGGTTTCCCAAAGTTCAGAAAAACCTTGAGTATTTTCTGGGAGTGACATTTATACATCCCATTCTATAACTACTAAATTGTCCTTTTACTTAATTTTTCAAGAATCACCTCCCCAGGACTCCTGGGTGGCATAGTCAGTTGAATTTCTGACTCTTGCTGAGGTAATTATCTTGGAGTCTTGAGATCTAGCCCCTCCTTGGACTCTATGCTCAGCACAGAATCTGCTTGGGATTCTCTCTCCCTTTGTCTTTGCCCCCTCTCCATACCCTGCCACACTCTTACTCTCTCTAAAATAAAAACAAACAAACCAATAAATAATAAATATTTTTAAAAATCACCTCCCTTATTCAGCATTCAAAAACTACTCTTACTCTGACTGCCTTAGCAGGAAGCTGCCTAGCTGTGATCATCATTTGTATAATTCATTGAACTCTCTATCATTTCCTCTCTATTATACACTTCATTTTTTATTAAACACAATCACTATTCAAATCCTCTTACCTTTTTTTTAAGCTTAAAATTTTATGTTCCTAATTAAGATGTAATTCATTAAGGAAAAGAACTGTTTTATACTTAGGAATTTTCCCCATTGGATCTACCTTTATAATCAATAGTACACAGCAAACTTTTCACCCAATATGTAGAGCTAGACCTAGATTTGAGATAGGACATAACTTGGACTACCTGTTTTTTCTAATATGGAAGAGGTAGCCAGGAGTGTTCTCTTCACTGATGAGATGCTTTCTTTGGTAAAGTGATTGCTCCACCATGAGAACAGGAATGATCTTACTGCCTGGATGCAAGATGAGCTGGTTTACACAGGCACAAATAATGGATACACCTGAAATCCAGGAAGGGGCAATTTCAGTTGAAATGATTGTACTGAACCTGAAGGGGAAAGCAGAGGCAGAAATTAGCACTACTAAAAACCCATTTCTGTCTCCCTAATAGGTTCAAATACCAGTGGGAAGGCTCTCAACAGATGAAAAAAAAATGAGCATAAAAAATGTGCTGGTAGAGAGAGACGAGAAAAATAAGAGATCTCCCAGTAGAGGCCATGGGATTGGTTCCATTGAAGAATTTTGTTCTTGCTTTAAGGTGTAGATACCAAATCACAGGGTAGAATCTGGCCATCATTTTTCCTTCTGTGAATCATTTCCTTTATGATCTAATGGTTATAGTCAATGTCTAAACGAAAATGTAGCATTCTTTTCACTTGGATGTCACCAAACAGCTGTATAATTTTTCAATTTAGTTTTTTCTGCAATTGTAATGTATTGGTAAGAAACACTCTAAGTACCCAACTGACAAATATGTCTGTACAACTTATACACTTAACATTTTGACATTTTTAACAGGTGCATAGAAACATGTCTTAAGTGACGAGAGATCATTTATTATAAGGGTTGAATTACTTAATGTTTCTGAGTCATTATCTGCTACATCATCATGTTATTTCCTCATATTTTTACTCATAGATGTTATTGTTTTTTCATTATTAATAAAGCTTTCAAAAAATCACTCAATAGTAGATGTACTATTACTGTTTGACTTGGTGGCTGTTACTCTGTAGAACTCCTATTAATATCATCCATGGAAGTGTCTCAAGATGACAGTACAGATTACAACTGATGGTTGGTAAAATATTTTTGTCTCTCAGAGAAAATAAAATTTCTGTGGAGCAAACATATAATTTGGGGCAATGAATGATTTTAATAGCATTAAATATATATTTCTAATTATCATAAAGAATATTAACATGTAAATTAAAGTTTATCAATAGCTATACTAAATTTTAATAATATTTGACCTAGTTACCAAATGTCTATCAAAACAGTCAATTTTTATGAGCTTGTAATAGATGAATAAGAAGAACAGTTAACAGACAGGTAAAATATACCCATAGCTGTTTTCCCCAAATAACATTTTTTCCTTTAAAGGAGGGATAAAGCAAGTTTCTATGTAATGAATACTTATTTTTCTATACTTTTAGCGTGTATATTATGAATACAGAATGAATAAAGTTTTGTTGTGAAATTTCTTTGTTACACAAATGATTAACAGAAAAATCTAGGACATTTTAAATGGTCTTTAATATCAATTTATGTTGAATCAGTCTCCAAGTAGTTTGTAAAAGCATTACAGGAAATAAGATCTTGGGGAAAAACTTGAAATGATGGTTAATTTTAAGCGTGAGCTGCCCTCACTTTCTTGCCCCTGTGGCCTGAGTTACACAGGCCTTGAGAATCGCCCCCTGTCTGTATGCTAGAGTGGCTCACACAGTAGCCTTCAGGGTACCCTGGGGGCCAAGGGCTGCTGGCCTCTTCCAATGGTGGGTGTAGGTGGCTGGGACCACGTGCTGGTGGCAGAGGGATCCCCTGATGCTTCCTCCCATATAAAGAGTTACAACGTTTCCTTTTATGGAGAGGCTGCTCCTTATATGGTGAGCCTTTGGACAGCTGCATGCAGAAGAATGAAATTGGATCATTTTCTTACACCATACACAAAAATAGACTCAAATGGATGAAACTCCAAAATGTGAGATAGGAATCCATCAAAATCCTAGAAGAGAACAGAGGCAGCAACTTCTTACTAGGCATGTCTCCAAAGGCACGGGAAACAAAGGCAAAAATGACTATTGGGACTTTATCTTAAGAAGCTTTTGCATAGCAAAGGACATATTAAACAAACCAACAGAATGGGAGATAATATTTGCAAATGTCTTATCAGATAAAGGGCTAGTATCCAAAATCTATAAAGAACGTATCAAACTCAACACCCAAAGAACAAATAATCCAATCAAGAAATGGGCAGAAGACAGAAACAGACATTTCTCCAAAGAAGACATACAAATCGCCAATAGGTACATGAAAATATGCTCAACTGTACTAGTCATCAGGGACAACAGATAGAGCCATCAGCAATGTCAATGGCACAGAGACAGCCTGAAAATCAAGTTCTTTCAGATCAGGGGTCCTTGGAGGAGCCAGGTGTACAAATTCTTCGGGATCTTAGCATCTTCCCAGCCTTGAAGGGATGAATTACATTTTCCATCTGTTGGTGGCCCAGCCAGGCTCCTTAACCAAAGAAGAGCTCTAATTGTCTTGGGATGTTTAAAAAAAAAACATTTTTAGAAATGTTGATCCCTAATGCAAGATGGTGCAGCCACTCTGGAAAACAGTATGGAGGTTCCTCAAAAAGTTGAAAATAAAGCTACCCTAAGACCCAGCAATTATACTACTATGTATTTACCACAAAGATAAAAATGTAGTGATTCAGAGGTGTACCCGCACCCTAATGTTCATAGCAGCAATGTCCACAATAGCCAAACTATGGAATAACCCAGATGTCCATTGACAGATGAATGGATAAAAAATATGTGATAAGTATTTACAGTGACATGGTTAGAACTAGAAGGTATCATGCTAAGCAAAATAACTCAATCAGAGAAAGACAATTATCATATGATCTCATTCAAATGTGGAATTTAAGAAATAAAACAGGATCATAGGGGAAGGAAGGGAAAAAATAAAACAAAACAAAATCAGAGAGGGACAACACAAAGAAGAGTCAACCATAGGAAGAAAACCGAGGGTTGCTGGAGGGGAAGGGTGTAGGGGAATGGGATAACTGAGTGATGAACATTAAGAAGGACATGTGATGTAATGAACACTGGCATTGTATAAGATGGATGAATCACTAGGGATGCCAGCATCGGTGGCTTAGGGGTTGAGAATATGCCTTTGGCTCAGGTCGTGATCCCAGGGTCCTGGGATGGATTTCCACATCAGGCTCCCCACACAGAGCCTGCTTCTCCCTCTGCTTGTATCTCTGCCTCTCTCTCTGTGTCTCTTATGAATAAATAAATAAAATCCTTAAAAAAAAAAAGACTGATGAATCACTAAATTTTACCTCTGAAACTAATAATACATTATATGCTAATTAATTGAATTTAAATTAAAAAATACTAATTCAAAGGAATACATGCACCTCAATGTTTATATCAGCATTATCTACAATAGTCAAATTATGGAAACAGCCCAAGTGTCCATCAACTGATGAATGAATAAAGAACATATGATGGATATATATATATCCATAATGGAATATTATTCAGCTATAAAAAAGAGTGAAATCTTGCCATTTGCAACAATGTGGACAGAGCTAGAGAATATTATACTAAGCAAAATAAGTCAGAGAAAGACAAAAGCTGTATGATTTCACTCCTATGTGGAATTTAAAAAACAAAACAAACAAGCAAAGGGGAAAAAGAGAGAGAGAGGCAAACCAAGAGTCAGACTCTTAACTGATGATTATCAGAGGGGAGGGAGTGGGAGGAATGGGTTAAACAGGTGATGGGGATTAAGGAGCTCATTTGTTCTGATGAGCACTGGGCGATCTATGGAAGTGTTGAATCATTATACTGTACACCTGAAACTAATACTACATTGGATGTTAACTAACTGGAATTATTTAAAAATTGAAGAAAATAAAAACAGGGATGTATTAAAGGAAATAATATGCTCTTTTTCTGCCTGGTTGTCTTTTCTCTGTTTGACTATCTATCCTCAAGCTGGAACAGAGGTCTTCTCCTGCTGTTGAACTTAGACTAGAACTTACACCATCAACTCTCTATCTTCTTAGACCTTTGGATTTAGACTAGAAGTATACCATCTGCTCTTCTGGGTGTCCAGCTTGTTGACTATAGATCCTGAGACTTAGCTTCCATAACCACATGAGTGAATTTCTGGTAATAAGTTTATTTATTATATTATCTATCTATCTATCTATCTATCTATCTATCATCATCTATCTTTCATCTATTTATCTATCATCTATCTATCTATCTATCATCTATCCATCCATCCATCCATCCATCCATCCATCCATCCATCCATCCATCAATTCTCCTATTGGTTCTCTGTCTCTGGAGAACCACTAATGCATTAGCCTTGAGTTAAGCAATCTTCTCATCTAAGACCATTCTGGAGTCCTCCTATTCTATCTCTATAGACTATCAGGTATTTTTCCTACATATTTCAAATCATCTGTATCTCTGTCTTTGAAAACATACTTTATGTGATTCTTCCTCCAAATACATAGCAAGCACCTAGAAGACAGGGATGGTAGCATTTTCATCTTGCCTAGTGCAGTCCTTGATGCTTAGTAATGGCTCAGTAGATTTTACTAGAGTCATACATGCATATAAAAAGATATAGAGATTGAATTTGCATTAATCTGCACACCTTCTCCCAATTCTCTCTGTATCTTTCTAAAAATCAAATCTATATAGAAAGGACAAATAGAAGTAGGGAAAAGCACACTAATGATTCCTTAGCAGACAAATATATTTTTTTTTCTGAAAGTCAAGTTAAATAACTAATAAACTCAATACTTTGACATACATTAAATTCAAATATATCTTTTGAACTCTGGTATTTATGCTAAAAACCAGGTGTGTAAATACTGCCCTTCACTCGCTACAAGCTTATTTTAATGAATGTGCTTTTTTTGGTAGTAGATAAATTCTCTATATGTAAGCTATGGGTTTGTAAAACACTCATAAATAACCCATAATATCTTTTATAAGAAGCAGCAAAATAATGGCTCAAATAGGTTGGCACAGAAATTACTTCAGAGCAGAAATAATGACCTAAACAACGCTTATCTAAGGAGGATGAAAAGAAGTAATGATGTATAAGAAACCAGTGCAGATAAAAGATCCTAATTTGGAATGTGCCTAGACAAGTAGGGGGAAAGACTTATGAGTGTTTGGTATGTGTAAGTCCAATATTGGGTAAGAAATCTAGTAGGATGTCTTTACAAAAGGTAGAATTGACTGATATTTTTAGCAGAAACCATATTAGAGAATATTGAGGACATTGCCTAGCTCTCATGTGTTGAAACCATTTGGATCTAGGAAATCAAGATCAAACTTAATGATTATTAAAATAAAACTGCAATAATCTATATTCCTCTTTAGAGATCAGCGGATAATTTTGTTCTGAATCACAGGGGAAGAGCAAAGGGCCAGGCTGATAGAGGGAGCTGAACAAATAATTATTTGCTCAAGTTTTAAGTTTTCTAATAAAAGAGAAAAGCACACTTTTTTATTGAAAATACTCAGCTCGTGTGAATGAAACCATATGATGATTGATGAGATGAGCACTGGGTGATAGACTATATGTTGGCAAATTGAATTTAAATTTAAAAAATTAATAAAAAAAAGAAAATACTCAGTTTGTTTTTGAAGTCCAGAATAGGGAACATCATGACGAAATATAAACAAAATATTATAGCAGTTCAGAAAAGATAGTGACCACAATATGCTGGGCATAAATCTTTTAAAGTTTTATAGAATAAAGAGTATTGGTCTGGCTCAGGACCGAGCATAGAGGATGTTAAGAGTTGAAGAGGACTTTGGCAGAGACAATGGCAAGACTTCAGAGGCTTCAAGGTGACAAAGTAGAAGACAGAATGTGGAAACCTGGAGTTCTCCAGGTCAGGGAGGGTATTAGGGACATAGTAGAGGACTCTAGTAGTAACCAGAGTAATGAATTTGGATTTCATTCTCTGAAATCCAATTCACTGAATGCTACTTAGCAAGCAAATGATGTGATCACATGTGTGTTCTTTTATAGGATACAATAAAGAAGGCAAGACTGGCTCATCCAGGAAAGATAGTATAAGAACTAGAACTGAGGTAGGAGCACTGAGAATGATATCTGAAAGAAAGGAAATGCACTTAAGACCTACTGTAATGGATTAATTGACTTGGTAACTGCTCGGATGGGAGGTTGTGCCTAGTATCTCAAGGAGGTGTTGGGAGTTAATAAATTAGGTTTTGATATTTAAGAAAGAAGTAATATAGGTACATAATAAGTCCTTGATGCATATTTGAGTTAATGAGGAATAAGTGAAGTCATTAAAATATGTAAAGGACCCTCAGGACTGGAGATAAAAATCTGAGAGTTATTTCTAGAAGTTGATAAGCAAAGCTATAGGAATAGGAAACTTCTGAGTAGGATGGAGTCATTTGCTTCAGATGAACAGTGCCATCAAGAACAAGTAGAAATACTGTGGACACCTGAGTGGCTCAGCGATTGAGCATCTGCCCTAGGCTCAGGATGTGATCCCGGGTCCAGGGATCGAGTCTGGTGGGCTCCTTGTGAGAAGCCTGCTTCTCCCTCTGTCTATGTCTCTGCCTCTCTCTGTGTGTCTCTCATGAATAAATACCTTAAATTTTCAAAAAAAAAAAAAAAAAAGAACAACTAGAAATACTGGATACAATATAAAAATCATATATTTAAAGGTATAAGAGAACTGCTAAAGCAAAACAAGGGTTAGAGAGATAATATTCCAGTGAGAGGAGACATCAGACATGAGCTGACAATTTATAACTACCTCTCCTTGGAAGGGGGCCAGTGGGGGGAAGCTACTTGCTTCTCTGAAGCCTAGGCAAGAAAGTGAAAATTCAGGCTTTATTTAGACAAAAGAGATACTTTGAGGGACAAAGAAGCCTGTTGGAGAAAACAGATGTGCAGATGAAATAGCTTTTAAAAGAAGTGGGGGTATTTAAAAGGTCTTAAGTACCTGGCTGATTTCTTTTTCAAGAAGTTTGTTGAATTCTGAAACTCCACAGGGTAAGAGGCTTAATAAAAATAATCTTCAGATCTCTAAAAAACAGAGAAATTTTCATAGCCATTCAATGCTGAGAAGGCAAAAATTGGCACTCTGGCCCTACCAGGAATTGGGTCCTGGAAGGAATGCCAGGTCCAAGGAAAAATCAGATGTCAACTGAGCCTTGCAAAACTTGCAATCCAGCCTTCACTCAGGTTAGATCCTCGTTTGGATTAAAGATGGTTTCTTCTCTCCCCACCACAGGCCATACTCCTCCTCTGAAGTCTCTAAGGAAGAATAAACTCTTTGCTTTTTCTTAGCTTCTGGTGGCGATCAGCAAACCTTGCTGTTCCTTGGCTTGTTAGCTGTATCACTCTAACCTCTATCTCCATTGTCACTAGGCCTTCTTTCCTCTGCATATTTCTGCATCTTCAAACCTCTCTGTTTTTAGACACAAGTCATTGGAATTAGGTCATACTAATCCAGTATGATCTCCTTTTAACCTGATTTCATCTGCAAATATTTTATTTCCAAATAAAGTCAAGTTCACAGGTACTAGTGGTTAAGACTTGAACATATCTTTTGGGAGGGACATAATGTAATCCAAAATAGGGGGAAGGTAGAAAACCAGTGGGCAGGTGTTATATAAAAATGGATTAGTTATGACTCAGCTCCACAGATTGTTGCCAGCTGGGCTTGCTGGCCAGCAGTACCACATGTGAACTGTGGGCTGCCAGTATGCATATTTTGCTTTCAGGAAAGTATTTACCTTGAGGAGGGTAGTTTGTTACTGGGGATTAATAGAAGGGGTCAATTGTGAGCACAGAGCCTTTAGTTTTACATGGCTTTAGAAAATCGTAAATATGTCCTACTATGTAGTAGAAGAAATGTTCTGGAATGTCAAGACTAGCAGAAATAGTATAGTTGTAGAATGTCAGAGAGCCCTATCATAAACATTTGGCAATATCATTAAAAATTACATCTAAAAGATGTAGTGAGCATAGATAGACTTATGTATAATGTATAACATTATAATCAAGTTTTCTTAGAAAGTTTCCACTTACATGTACCTTAATCCATAGTTATTGGATTTACTCATTCCCCTTATGACACATTTATGAACTTGACAAGGTCACTTTAATGCAATCAATCTTGTTTTAACAACAATCTCCAAAGGCATGGGATGGGAATGCAGCCTGTTTAGACTTAGAATCACTAAGGTGGACTGCATTTTTGTAGTTCCCAATGTGGAAATTATCTATCCTGAGGAATACTTACTTACAACTCAAAAGAGATTGCTCAATATGAGAATATATTCTCCATTGGTAGGGAGAGATAGGATTTGAAATCTAGAGAGACTGCAAGTAAAATCACAGTTCGTGTCTGAGGCTCACAATGTCACAGGAATTAAATGAGTAGGATCCAACCCAACTATCTCTTCTAGGAGTCAATTATAAATAACTTCTTGTGTAGTGGGCATTTCTTAAGGTCTTATATTTCTATTGAGTTTTCCTCCTGCTGGAAATACCAGAATTGGGTAGAACATTTCTCCCATGCACACAGATAATTATACATTTAATCCTTTTTTGTTGTTGTTTATTTTACTTTTATTTATTTATTTTTGTCTTTTGTTTCTAGAAGCAGTAGGGCACTCAACCATGAACTTTGCTGATACAACAAAATTTAAATATGGCCTTTTTACTGGACTTTCATAGTCTCATTGCCTAACTAAGGTTACACCCTCTAACATCCACCATCCAGCTATGACTGTTTTAATAGTTATACTGCAACACAAATTTTACACAAATGTAACACAAATTCACAGCTCCCACGTGGCTAATTCCAAACATGATTTTAGCAATGATCTTTACCATCACTTTTGCTCATTCTATTCCACTATTTCTGTATGGGTCTACCATTAGATTGTAAAGTCTGTTGAGGGAGACCTTTTCTTTCTCCCTTTATTAATGTGTTTTCATATACTAACCATTTAGCAAATATTATAATAGCTTCACAAAACTAGTTAACAAATTGAAATAATTCCATTTTTTCACTAAGAAATTATTAATGTAAAACAAGAACAAAACACAGTTTTAAGCTAGGACCACACAATATGGTCAAATCATTATTAACCACCAAGTAAACTCCAAAGTCAGGCAAGCGAATTATTTGTGCCTAGGGTAATTTTTATATCATGATTTCTCCACTATATCCCATGATGGAAAGACATTTAATTAATTAATTGACAACACTCCAGGTGACTTTATGAAGCACTAGATTGCACTTACTTTGAAATCGAGAAAGAATTTTTTCCTACACAAAGCAGTGAAATAAATTTGTTGTATTTATGTCATGGAAGGAAAAAAAATGCAGTCTCTGAAAAGATTTAGCTCTTTGGGGATTGCAGTATTTCAATTAATGACATTTTCATATCTCTTAAATCCTGCCTTTTGCTCAAAATTCGATTGTCATAAATTTATTCTGTTGTGTTAGGACAAGTCTAAACTATCAAAGGGAAGAGGAAAATAGAGACAATTATTCAGATAATTGAGGCAATATACTTTTTTCTCATTTCGGTATATTTTCAGATAAAATCTTTTTAAAAGCCTGATTACATGGGCAGCCCAAGTGGCTCAGCGGTTTAGCGCCGCCTTCAGTCCAGGGTCTGATCCTGGAGACCAGGGATGGGGTCCCATGTCAGGCTCCCTGCATGGAGCCTGCTTCTCCCTCTGTCTGTGTCTCTGCCTCTCTCTCTCTCTCTCTCTCTCTGTGTGTGTGTCTTAAATAAATAAATAAATAAATAAATAAATAAATAAATAAATCAAACCCTGATTACATGTGGAATTACCCTAGTCTCCTTTCTAATAATGCATAGAGTTAGATTATATTATTTAAAATATCTGATTCTTATGAACTTTGTGCCTTTGAGACTTGTTCTATCCACTAGTGGGGCTAAAATATGCTTGGGAATTGAGCTCAAAGTAAAATGTTAAGCTTCAGCTAATGAGTTTAAATATTAGAGAATTTATCCAAATAGATATATAAAAATCTCTTCTCTTGAGTCTGGATCCAAATAAGTAAATAAAATAAAGAATCAAAGTAATTATCTCAGTAAACAAAGTCCCAAATTCACCTCTTAAATGCAAAACATACGGATAGTAGATATTTTTTTAAAAAACAAAACTTTTGCTTGAATCATCCAAATTTGAACTTCACCTTACATTTTGTCATTTATGATTTTGTCATTTTTATAATTTAAAACTCATTTTTGTTTTTGAACTTGCTTTTGTCATTTCAAAATAAGATATAATGATATTATAAACTATATACTCCTCTTTGCTACAATTATCCTTTTATGTTAGTTTTCTTCTGGTTCCTAAATTATTCCATAATTGTCTATTTTTATATTTTAGGGGCCATTAAAATGTTTATTTGAAGCAGCAAATATAATGATTTGGAGATAGCTAGCTCATTGTACAGGAAAAATAAATTTGTTGAACATATAAAAAGGCATACTTAAGTAAATTAAAAACATAAATGTGAAAAGTAAAACGAGAATGAAATTAAAAATTTGTAATGAAGGATTCCTTAAATCAAAAGACATACTATAAAGCAAGAATGAAGGATTGAGCACATTAATTAAGGACTTTTATTAAAAAATGGTAAGCTTTGAGAACATGAGTAGAGGTTGATATTGATCTAAAATTGTACCAGGTATTATTCTGAAAATGACAAAGATTTAATATCTAAAATACAACTCATGCAAGTCGGTAAGAAAAGCAAACAAGAAACAGTATAAAAATTGACAAAGAAGAAGGAAGAAATTTAAATGACTCACAAATATGTTAAAAGATGATTAATCTCATAACTAATCCAATAAATGTAAATTAACACAACAATTAGGTATTTATTTATTTATTTTTTTAATTTTATTTTATTTGTGATAGGCACACAGTGAGAGAGAGAGAGGCAGAGAGAGAAGCAGGCTCCATGCACCGGGAGCCCGACGTGGGATTCCATCCCGGGTCTCCAGGATCGCGCCCTGGGCCAAAGGCAGGTGCCAAACCACTGCGCCACCCAGGGATCCCAACAATTAGGTATTTATATGCCTCCAATTATTGAAATTTAGACAGTGCCTATATTGCCCAGAATGTAAGAAAAGACAATTCCTTAACCATTGCCTGTGACAATGTAAACTGGTATAATTCTTCATGAGATATATTTTGCCTGTTTTGATGAAATTAAATATACATATAATCTATTATCTAAAGATTCTCCTACTGAGTATTTACAGAGAAATTTTTGCATAGCCTATTGTTGCCTTTGTGTGTGTGTGGGGGGTGTGTGGTAGCAAGAACACAGAGAACCAAACTACGGTCTATCGCTATGGAAATGGATAAGCAAAAATAAGGTAGATAAAAACGATGTGGTATTATGATGGAGTTACAATCAATGAACTAGACATACAGTAAAATGAATAGATCCTCAAATATTGGGTGAAAAAGCATAAAAATAGAACATTTATAGCCTCACATCATATATGAAATTAAAATATATACATGTACAAAACTGCATTACATTATTTAATAATATATGCATTATTAAATACATATAGTAAATAAAAATAGAATGTGTATAGAATGGGAGTGAGTTTTGTTAATGAAGAAGAAAAAATAATAAAATAGAAGAATCTCAAGTAGACCAAAAATGATTGTGTTTCTGTTGAGCAAATAAAACAACATAAACAAGGCCTTCATATTTCATTCTTCATGAAATCGGAGACTCTTACCTTTTCCTCTGTGATACTCTAACTCTACCAATTCACATGATATTTACATTTCTCAGATCTGTGATTCCTTGGATTGACAGATCTGCCTTATCTACCTTATTTTTGTCTGTTTCTTGGTTATTCTCTGCCTCTTGTTGTTGTGTCTCTTGTTTTATTATACTACTCTGAAATATACTTATTTTTTAGTTAGACAGTAAATTCTTGATATAATTAACTCATAATTTTGCAACTTTGAAATATTCACATAAGAATTCCTGGTTTTAAAAAATGTAAAAGATATTTAAATAATACACATTGACTAAACTATCATATATCAAATAAAATGATTCCTCTACTGGAATTGTTTCCCTATAGGGGAGGATATCAGAGGATTAAGGAAGACTCTGCCCTTCTAAGTATTTTCTCCACATACTGGCTATTACCTAAAATTCCTTTACAAGCTATGTAGCTTTTCTATTCCACAATTAGTCATATAGTTCACATTTGTAAAGCTCTGTTAAGAGCAACAGACCTTAAAAGAATGAATGGGAGTGCCAGGGAATAAGCAACAGAGCAAAAGGTAAGAATTTTCAAGTGTTTGTTTGTTTGTTTTTGCTTACAATTGGCAGTTATCATCCAGAAATATGAAAAATTATTTAGTTCAGGACTAGACTTTTCCCTTTCTTTACAAACAAACATGGTTTGTGGTATGAACAGAGACCACATAGGGTTTTCTAGACTTGGGTTTCCACCTTAAACTAAAGATAACGAGGAACCACACTCCTGCCTCACTGCTTGTGTTAGATGAGCCCTATTGGAGGTCTGAACTTTTACTACTCTTCAGAGGTTATGAGGTCATTCTTCCATGGTGTCAGTGGAGGCCACATGAGGAACCAGAATTCTTATACCTACCCAGTAACAATTAGCAGGCCCCCTCTCCTGCCAATGTGTCAATGGAGGCTGAGCAAGAGACCTGGACTTTTATACCCACTTAGTAATAACCTACTGGCATTCCCCACTTTCTCCACCAGAGTGTTGTCAGAGGATGCCTAAAAAAGAAAAAAAAAATTGAATAAGATTGAAATGTTCATAACATACCCCAAATGTCAGATTTTAACAACAACAACAAAAAATCACTCAAAAGAGAAAAAAGAAACAATTAATAGATCTCTATGCTGAGGTGAAACAAAAGTTAGAATTATCTGAAAAGGATTTAAAAGTAGCCATCATAAAAATGCTTCACTTAAACATTTAGGAGGGGCATCTGGGTGGCTCAGTTGGTGAAGTGTCTGCCTTCAGCTCAGGCCATGATCCCAGGATCCTGGGATTGAGCCCTGTGTGGGACTCTCTGCTAATTGGGGAGACTGCTTCTCCCTCTGCCCCTCCCTCTCATCATGCTCTCTCTCGAATAAATAAGTAAATAAGTAAATAAATAAATATAATCTTTTCTTAAAAATTAAGTATACGCTTGAAATGAATGAAATAAGAAATATAAAACAAAGAAATAAGAAATATAAAAAACTAAATGGAAAATTTAGAGCCAAGAAATACAGTCACTGAAATAAAAAGCTCAATGTATGAACTAAATCACAGAATGCAAAGAGCAGAAGAAAGAGCAAATAAACTTGAAGCTAGAGCAATAGAAATTGTTCAATCTAATCAGAGAGAAAACATATTGGAAAAAAATAATAGAATCTTAGTGATCTATGGAACTATTGCTCACATCTAAGATTCTTGTCTTTACAGTCCTTTAGAAGAGAAGAATGGTGGCACTGAAAAGCTTGCAAATATGTTCTTGTAAAATGTTCTCAAATTTGTCAAAAGACAAAAATCCATAGATCCAAGAATCCAAGCAAACACCAAACAGGATAAAAAGTAATTCATGCCAAGATAGATTATAATTAAACTTCTGAAAATTAGTGCAATAGGAAATACCTTGAAAGTAGTGAGAAAAACACCTTACCTACAAGGGGAAAATAACTTGAATGACAGAAGATTCTCATCAGAAACCATTAGGCCTAAAGGAACTGGTACAATATTTTTGAAGCATTGAAAGAAAATAACTGTCAACCCAGACTTTATATACAAGGAAAATATCCTTTAAGAATTAAAGAAAATCGAATAATCTCAGATAAAATAAAACTAAAAGAATTTGTAGCCAGCAAATCAAATGTAGCCTAAAAGAATGAATAAAAGGAGGTTTACTAAGTAGAAAGGAAATGATCTAGGGATGAATTTGGAACATAAAGAAGAAGAGAAGATAAAGAATAAAGAGTTAAAATATGCATAAATACGATTGACTTTCCTTTTCTCCTTGAATTTTTGAAATTATATTGGAAAGTTGAAATAAAATTGTAACTCTGGCAGACATGGTTTTCAATATAGGCAGGGTATATACATACTGTGTATATGTGTCTCTCAGCCACTAAAAAAGCTATATAAAGACAAAAACATTATATATAAGTCAAAATAAAATTCTAATAGATTTTTCAGGGACACCTGAGTGGCTCAGTGGTTGAGCATCTGCGTTCAGCTCAAGACATGACCCCGGGATCTGGGATTGAGTCCCACATCCGACTCCATGCAGGAAGCCTCTGCCTATATCTCTGCCTCTCTCTCTGTGTGTCCCTCATGAATAAATAAATCTTTAAAAAAAAAAGGGGGGGGTTTTCAAGTATCCCATAGGAAGGCAGAAAAAAAAAAACCCCAGAAATTTTTAAAAGAGAGAAAAACAGAAAACAAAAAATAAAATGACAGGCTTACGCCCTAATATATTAATAATTTCATTCAGTGTAAATTAAAAGACAGACTAAGAAAAGCTAAGAAAAACATCATCCGGCTCCATGTTATCTACAAGAGACTCACTTCGAGTATATTGGCATAGGTAGATTGAAAGTAAAAGCATGGAAAAAATAGAATACAATGTAAACACTAATCAAAGAAACCAGGACCAGCTATAGTAATATCAGGCAAAGTGAGCTTCAAAGCAAAGAAAAATACCAGAGCCAGAGCCAAATATTACATAATGTTAAAGAGTAAATCGATCAAGAAAATACAGCCTTCCAAATGTGATGAACCAAGCAACAGAACTGCAAAATAAGAAGCAAAAACTGATGGAACTGAAAGAGGAAACTGACCAGTTCACAATCATGGTTAGAGACTTCAACATTCTTCTTTGAATAATTGATTGTACAACCAGAGAGAAAATTTGTGAAGTGTAGAACTCAGTCACATCATCAATTGGCAGAATCTAATCAACATTTACAGAACACTCCACCAAAAAAAGCAGAACAACTCTCTTTTAGGACCCATGGAACATATACCAACGTACACCATATGCTGATTCATAAAACAAAGCTCAACAAATTTAAAGATTAAAATTATACAATGTGTTCTCTAATCACAATGGAATAAAAATAAAAATTTAAAAAGAAACATAAAAAGAAAATCTCCAGATACTTGAAAAATAAATAATATGTTTCTAAATAATCTGTGGGTCAAAGAGGAAATAAAAAATTACAGTTAACTTAATGACAATGAAAATATAATATATATCAATTTTCTGGACATTATTAAAGCAGTTGTAAGAGAACTTTATAGCAGGAAATGCTTCAATTAGAAAAGAGAGAATTTATAAATCAATAATCTAAACTCCCACCTCAGGAAAGTAGAAAAATAAGGGCAAAATATGCCTAAAGCAAAAAAAATAAAAATAAATAAATCAAATAGTAAAGATACAAGTATAAAGCAATGAAATTGAAAACAATAGAGAAAATCAAAGAAATGAAAAATCAAACTGATGCAACAAAATGGATTCTTTAAAAAGATCAATGAAACTGACAAACATTTAAGGAGACAGATAATTTTATACGTCATCTTGGTTAAGCCCTAGTGCTTGTTTTCAGTAAAAAGCTACTCTAGATGTTGCTCTGAAGGCATTTTTCAGATATGATTAACATTTAAATCAGTAGACTTCAAATAAGGCAGTTATTCTCCACACTATGCGTGAGCCTTGTTCAGTCAGTTGCAGGTCTTAAGAAAAAAGACTGAGATCCCCAAGAAAGAAGGAACTCTGCCACCAGACGGCCTTCAGACTCAAGACTCCAATGTCGACATTTGCCTCTAGCCTGTAGCCTTCCCTAGAGGTTTTGGTCTTGCCACCATCCACAATCGTGTGAGCCAGTTTCTTGAACAAAGAAACAAACAAACAAACCCCTTTCTATATTTACACATCCTGTTGGTTCTGTTTGTTTGGAGAGTTCTGACTAATATATCTAGCATTACTGATAAAGGAAAGAGAGGACTCCAATCACCAGTATTAGGAAACAAGAGTTATCACTACAGACTGTGTTGATATAAAAAGGATAATAAGAGGGTACTATGAATAACTACACACATAAATTTCACAGGTTACATGAAATGGGCCAATTCCTCAGAATACACAAACTATCACAATCGACACCATATGAATTAGATCATTCATATTTGAATGACCCTGTAACTATTAACATAATTAAACTCATCATTTAAGAACTCATGAAAAAGAAATCCCAGGCCTACATAGATAGTTTCACTGTAGAAATCTACCAAACATTTAAAGAAGAATTAACATCAATTCTACACATTTTTTTTTCCAGAACATGAGAATGGAGAAAACACTTTCAAATTTGTTTTATGAAGTGAGTATTACCCTGGCTATGTGACTGTAAATGGGTCATCTTTACAGGTCAGGAACATCTTTACAGATGAGGGACATCTTCATGGTGATGACATGGTCCTATACCTTGATCATGGTGGTGGTTACAGGAATCTAGGCATGTATTGAAATGAATAGAGCCATAGATACTAAATGTTCCATTGTCAATTTCCTGGTTAGATATTGTACTTACTGTACTTAAATAAAATTAAAAGATACGTTAAATCAGGGAAACTGTGTGAATGATACACAGGATCTCTCTTGTACTATTTTTGCTACTCCCTGTGAATATATTATTTCAAAATTAAAAATTCAGAAAAATCTTAGGATTTCATGTGCTCTTTCAAATAAACTTTGGTGCATTGTAATATTGGGGAACTAAAATTTCCCAGGATTGGGGCATCTAAGTGGTTCAGTGGTTGAGCATCTGCCTCTGACTCAGGTCATGATCCTGGGGATCCAGGATCGAATCCTGCATCGGACTCCCTGTGTGGAGCCTGCTTCTCCCTCTATGCCTCTGCCTCTCTCTCTCTCTGTGTCTCTAATGAATAAATAAATAAAATCTTTTAAAAAAATCTCCCAGGTTTGCATGCTTTTGGATACTGTGAAACATGAAAATTCTAGAAAGTAAGTTCTAAGTAATTCATGCCAAAACAATTGAACACAGTGCCTGATCTATGGTAGGCAAATACTAAGATACTAAGTAGTTTAATAGTTTAGAAGACAAAGGGATAAAAAAATGACTGCAAATTTGTAAAACCAAAATCAGTGGGCAAGTTTTCTCTGGAAACTGTGATGGATTTTGTTGTTGTTGTTGTTAATCTTTGGGATGACATTCTCTTATCGGAGTATTATCCAGTTGAATCGTCAATCTCTTTTGACTGCTGGATACTTCTCAATCTAATCTTCCCATTGCCAACACCTCAAAGTCATAAAAAATGTGACCATTTGTAGATATCATCTACCTTAATGTATATTATCTCATCTCATTTAAACTCAACTCTATAGATATAAAAACTATAACTGTACATATATAGGAATCTTTGATGAAGGAATGGAAGGAATTAATAAGCTTATATAGCTAATGAGTGACTTTTTACATGAAAAGTGCAATTTCATGTTAACAATCTAGAGAAAGAATAATAGTATGTGTAATGATCCTTAAACATGGATGATTGCTTGCGCTAAAGTTGGTTAATCCTCAGTATGTTTGGATGCATCCGTAAGTTCTTGGCAATAGAACACAAAAGTGTGCAGTCCTAGTTAGAGAAAAAAGTGACATTCGATTGCTATATCATAATAATGATATTACCACTTAATGTGTTTCTGACATAAAATATGATGTCAATAAGATTTTCATGCTCAGAAATAGTAAGAGTGGTATATACAATTTTGGTCTGAACATTTTAAACGGATGTTGGACTGAAAAAGAAGATCCATAAATGAAGATGCTAAAAGAAATGAATACAGTGTTCATAGAAAGTAAAAAAAAAAAGCAATGAGAGCTCTGTAGCTCATAGAGAGGAAAATAGAGGAAGTCCTCAGATTTATTACTCCAGAAGATCAGTAACAGCAGCTTCTGCTGTGAGGCATGGGACATAGAGCCTTTAGATACAACTTTTCAAAGTGATACTTCTGTAGATGTGAGCAACTTAGAAGTTTGAATTTGGCCTTCCTTTAAGCCAAGCACTACCATCACATAATTTCTTGCATTTTCTTTCAGAATTATGACTTTTTTTTTAAATGGACTGAACTGAGGTTTCAGAATATGTGCACTATTACCTTAATTAAAATAGAAAACCCAAGTGTGTCCCTAGTGATTGCCATGTTTGACTTCATCTCTTTCATAATCTTAATTGTCTCTTTAATTAAGGAATTATCTTACTGATCAGTTTTAAGATAGTTGGAGCCACGGTATTCATCAGTGTACTTATTTTGAACTTGTAAGGAAAAGTCTGAGTCCAAGGTTAGGTAAGATGGTGTAGCACATTTTTCTTTAGGTTTCCAGACATAATTTTGTTCTCTCATCTTAACACTTTGTGTGTTAAGAATCATTCTTCCATCTCTTTCCAAAGCTTCTGATGGCTGTATAGTTGACCAGAAAGAAGTCCTAAACTAAAGACTATTCTACAAATGTGGTGAGGAAGATTTTTTACTCATTTGCTGAAGATTTGAGTTAATGTGGCATTTAGACCATTGGTTTCCTCAAGGTTTTAAGTGTTCTCTTACAACAAATATACCTTAGTGTGTAACACAGTTTTGTTGTTGCTGTTGTTAAAAGCAGGAGCAAGTGAAGTTTTACCAAAGAGATTTAAAACCAGCTTCTTGACAATCCTACTAATGTAAATAAAAACTATATAATGAGAAATAGTGCAAAGAATTATTTTATTCCAAAGAAGTTTGTCATTTTTCTAATGGGGTGTTCTAAATATCATTTAGGAAACAAAGTGATTGGTATTAAAATACATGCAGAAGGACTGTGGGATATTGTAAAGAGCACAGATTGAAAGTCAAGAAAACGAGAATCAAATCTCAGATCTGCTTGTATTAATGGACAAGTCATTTAATCTCTCTGTCTCATTTTTCCCATTTGTGGACTGGAAATAATATCCATTTAAGGATAAACTATATTGTTAACTGTGACTAAAGAAAGAATCTTGCTTTTATTGAGTAAGAGGGAGATTTTAAAGCTTATTTATACCATTTTTCTTCCTAAAAATGTGAATAATTTTCTTAAAACAGCAACAAGAGCAAAGTAGAAAGTGTTCATTAACATGGCATGAGGCATGATACATCCATATTGGTTACTGATAATATACCAGTTACTGAAAATTGTCTAAGTTTGAGATTTGCTCAATAGGTAAACTAAAACCTTCAAGCCTTCACATGGACCTGTATTTACACACAGATGCACCCTCCTCTCAAGGTTATTGTTTTCTAACAAAGTATTGTTTATATGTTTCATGCAAATTGGTTTGAAGTGTTGCTTCGACAATCTTATTATATTTAGGAATAAAAACTTCCATCAAGAAATTGTACAAAAGAAAATGGACACACCAGCTGGGTAAATCTATCATATGCGGGGAGTGGAGCGGGTGGGGGGGGGAGCACTTTTAATTAGCTGAGTGAATGCAGTTTGCTGAACACAGAAAGCACAGCCTCAGTCATATTAAAATGTGCCTAATTTTCTGTGAAAAAGTCCCATCTGAACAGGCCTGACCACAGTCAATCATACTAAAAGCCACTGGTGCTTAATTTGATTTACCAATATAAAATGCAAATTAGGTTATTAAGTGGAGTGGCAGACTGAGTAGGGCCCCTTTCAAACCATCAAGTTAAATGCAAGCAGACAGCAAACTGGCTGTGCAAAGAAAATTTTAGCATATTCGTTTGATTAGTGCTACAAAAATTTAATTAGGTTGGCTAATTACTTGACAAATTGCTCTACACGAGAGAAAAGGCAGAGGAGTTGTTTTTTTTTTTTCCTTTTTCATTGCAAATATCCTGTGTGTATTTTAGCCCAAATGCTATCTGCCAATTTGCAAAAACATTATTAAATGAATGGAAGATGGTCCCCAACAATGGTAAATCGTATAATGCATATAATTAGACAAGACCCACACAACTGTACCCATATGTCCATACTCTCTCAAGACTAAAAATATTTAACACAGTATTTTTACGTAACTACTGTCAAAACAGATTATTACAAAGCATTCAGTTGTTCTTAAGAAAGAAAATATTGTGCACGATATAGAAAAGAGACATTTGTGAAATTCCTCCCAGAGGAGTTTGTTTGTTAACTATTAAATGAAGTAATGGTGACATGCTGAGGTTTATCATCACAGAATGGACCTGTCAGCCAAAACATGTCTGATTGAGGCCAGGGTTACAATGGAGTAGAGAAAATTATCTCTTTGTGGTACGTTCAAAATGTAAAACTATTAAATAATTCTCAAAGTCGACTGACATCTTATAAGATGAATTTCCCTTTCTTGAATGTTGTTTGTTAGTCTTTGTTTCTTCCTGTCTTTTCCCAGTCACTATATGAGAAAGCAGACTTGAGATACTCATCTTGGGGGAAAGCTTGCAAGTTGTGTGACTACAGAATGAAAGAAAATTTTCAGCCCATGTCAGTATTTTATTGAGAGATTAAGAATAACCTTGAGTAATGGAAAGTTTCTTTCTCTGTTCAGAGGAAAACTTGATTTTTTCCTAGAGACAGCATATGTTTTTATCAGCACTCAAGAGAGCAAGAAAGGGAATTTCACATAATCATAGCATTCTTTGGAGGATTTTTTTCATATACTTTATTTGATTTTTGTTGATTTTCTACAGAACTAGTGAATCTGTTCTAACTCAAACACCATGATTTTACACATAGATGACCACTTTGCCTGTTCAAGTGGAAAAAATAAGTATCGTGTTTTATAAACATAAAGCTTAGCAGTTAGTAATTAGATACTGTATTTAACCTGTTCTAAAGTGACATTCTAGGAAACTACAAACTATAAGAAATATTCGTGAACATTTATGCAAGGTGTGCCTTATTTTTTTAATTAGCATTTTCTAACTTAAATTCAGAACACAAATATAATGACACTGCACTATGCAAATGTGGTAAAATTATTTTCTGTAACACCCCCACGGTTGCTGCCATTTTATCCTAACTTACCATTTTCAGTCTTTTTAGATTTACAACCATCACCAAAGGAAGTAGAGCATAGATTATGTGTAGCATATGGGTTATGCAGAAAACTTTACTACTGTGGAATAAAGTTCTGGGAAAAAGTGGTGGTCTCCTAAGCATACTTTTGGCCATGAATTGCTGGCTTTACATATATTGGCCTCAGGGACTCCATCTTTTTATGTAAAGGTAGACTCTACAAAACACTGGGTCAGAAAACATAAAATTCAGTTCTGAAGTAAAAGTATTTTTTTAATATAACACAACTGTACCAACTCTTGAGGTTTTTCCCTTCAAGGTATTGACTGATTTTCTTTACTCTCTCTTTTTTGATTCTTTGTTTTCAATTTGATAAACTGATTTTTTAAAAATCTGGTAGATACAGTCTAATAAAAATATTGAAGTCTGAGACATTTTATTAAGGGCATGAGTATAAAATAGTAAAAATTACTAACTTGCAAACATGTTTTTTGTGTTAATATAAAATGTATTTGTCCAATGAATGCTGGCATGTTAATTTCTGAAGATGTGATAATATTTGATTATAATTTCTTTGTGCTGCTTGGCACCAATTACATGCATGTAAAATAATAGTAGTTATCTTTTATTGAGCCCCTACTATGTGAAGGCACAAAGTTTAATGCTTACATTTATTTTATTATTTAATTCTTTTTGTAAACTAAAGATATAAGTACTATCATCCCTGTTTTAGAGAGGGTGAGATTGAGACCAGAACAGTTTAAGGAAAATTCAAAATGGAAGACCTAGCAACTGACAAATCTGAGATTTGAACTGAATTCTGTCTAAATTCCAACATCATGTTCTTTCCCTATGCCCTGAGTAGTTTTTGAACATATATTTTTGATGCGATTTTATACATGTATGTGTTTGTGATATAAAACCGGTGTATAGAATTTGTATATTATTTGAGATATTGTGAAACCATTGTGATTTGTATACAGAAAGCCTATCGGTTTTAGGGAGTCTATATCAACTATGGTGATTCAGTCTGACAAGAACCTTTGGGAACATCGTATCTTCTAAAGTTGCATAGACAGAGTCAGATTATTTGCTATATTGGAGACATCAAAAGAAACACACACACACACACACACACACACACAGGAAAGACAGGTATGGGATTGGATTAGGAAAACTGAAGTTTCCATCTCCATGACAACAAATGCATTGGGGAAGAATACACCAGTGTATGAAGACATGAATTAAAAAGCAGTGTTAGCCTATTATAGGGTTTTATTTTCTTTCAGTATAGCTATGTTGTGAATTTTTTAAAATTTTGGTTTCCAGATGGGATAAAACTCTTTCTTCTTAACATCTTAGAAGCTTATTTAAGATACATACATATCTATGAGTAGTAAACAGTTATTAGTCATCTGAATGCCTTTCTACATGTTACTGATAGTCCTGAACATTTTGTTTCAAGTATTTGATAGACAATAAATAACTTTTCATGTATAGAAATGTCCATCCTCTCGAAGTAGATTTGAATTAATGGCAAAAATTTCCCCAATATTTCAATTTGAAAAGCATTCTTCAGATCTTGAACTGAGTAATAAAATAGATGACTCTGGGAGACACAAGATTACAACCCATTAATTCACTATATTTTAAAGTTCAATATACCGTGAATTGCATGGTATTAATCATTAATATATATCATAATTCCTTCAATACTTTCATATCTAGAAAAAAATCTTTTCATTTAAGTTGAAATTTAGAGGAGAATTATGTGGAATTTCAGCTTTAAAAAATGATTTGATATTTCGATCAGTGTCTGATCGTATTCCTCGAGTACCTCGACTTTGTCAAGGAAAACAAACATCCTGTTATATGTAGGTCCCATATTATAATAAGAGAGCCATACCAAGTGTTAACTCCACCATCTGCAGCGTCCAGGGAACACTTCTTTTCCCACTGTGGGAATTCTCTTCATGCAAAGTGACCAGTAGTGGATCAGTTCTATTCTGTGTTCACAAAGGAAAAGTTTAGCTTTCTGATCTGTAGTTTCAATATACCGTGTGTTATGCATGTCATCTGTGATGCAAAATATAAACACAAAAGCTGCTATGCAGTTAGAATAATAGGTGCGTATGCTTACTGAGTTGAGAAACATCAAGAAAAAATGCATGATCTTGCCCAGTTATTCGTAGTCAGAAAAATTTACCCTGATATTTAAATGTATGAACAAAAAGAAAAATAATTTTGCCGGTGAGACCAAAATTTAAACTACAAGAAGGCAATAACTTAGAATTAGTTTATCTGGATTTAATGAACCTAAAGAAGGTAATCTGATGAAGAGGAAATTGCTTATAAAGAATTGTTGCAGTTCAATTTCAAAACCTCAAATATTTGAGGCATTAAGTCTAAAATCTTCGCCTCTTGTCATAAATACAACATTAGCAATATTATCATTTATTATTTATTTGCAGAATAATTTATAGTTAATTGTGTGAAAAGGGGACATCTTTACCTTAACATTTTGGGCAAAATTGTCTATTTAATTTGTAGGCAGTTGAGTAGGATGGACAGTATGCAGATGAGTGCTAGAGAGAGCATTGACACAAGGCCAGCTAGTTCTCAGGTCCTTTAACTATGGGGCTTAAGAAAGAGTTTCTGGTATCAAGGAACTTCATTTTAATCCTTTGACTTAAGAGCTTAAAAAAAGCCCCTGAACTTTGTACGATAAAAGCCATATGATTACCAGGAGCTCTTCATTAGGCAACAGCTGTCTGTGTCTAGCATGTGAACTTCTGTGGGGGCTTTTCCATTCAGCATTTCTAGGCAGGTCTAGAACAGTAGAGGTAATAATAAAATGAAAATAATAGCTGAACTATAAAAAAATGAACTCGAATAAGTTGTAATTTTAGAATAAAATCATAGGTTAGCTCACTTGTTAACCGAATGGCCTACACATCCATATTCTTATATTTAAAAAATCCAGATAAATTTTTATCTTTCACATATTAAGTCACTTTCTGAAAATGTCTTGAAACTGCTGTGTAAAACAGTATGACCAGGTATTCAGTAATAGTTACTTGTCTTGCCTTAGCTAACAGCCTCATTTATGGATTGAGAGTGATTTTGAAGAACAGAAGACATTAAATTGGATTGTTTATGTTCAACTCTAAGAGTAACAATCAGTCTTTGTTTCACGGATTTTCATCTTGGTGCCTATAACCATGTCTTCTGCTTGTGCTAGTACTGGGCACAACACCCTGAGGAGCTGAGGCACTAGGTATGATTGAATCAGCTTAACATTATGTACAGTATTGAACCAACATAATTATTACCAAATATTAATTCATGGTATTATCAAACTGATAAAAATTGTGGGTTTTTTGAGGAACACAAACACTAATTTACAGTTTTCTATTAAAACTATAAATACAAAAAAAAAACTATAAATACAGGGTGGCTGTATTTATAAATAAATACAAACCTGTATTATAAACCTGGGTTGCTCAGCTAGTTAAGCATCTGCCTTTGCCTCAGGTCATGATCCCAGGGTCCTGGGATTGAGTCCTGCATTGGGGGTCCCTGCTCAATGGTGAGTCTGCTTCTCCTACTTCTGCTCCCCCCACCCCCCGACACCCCTGTTTGTGCTCTCTTGTGCTCTCTCTCTGTAAAATAACTAAATAACATCTTTTTAAAAAGAACTGTAAATGTAGTAAAATCTTTGTTGCAAAAGAAACACTTTCCTGCTTTTTCCCCTCCTTTCCCATTATTAAATGATCATTTTTAATAGCAGTTGTTTTCTTTTTTTCTTGATGATAGAAAATGATTGTTTCAGCTTAAACAACATAGTCTGTTCATCTGAGAGTATATTTTTCCTTCTACAGAGCTGAGTACCTTTGTATTTTAGCAGGACTTACAGATTTCCAGGATGTTTTTGCTGCTTTAGGACTAATTTTTGTCTTTGTTTCTCCCAAAGTTAAAAACAGTTAGTGCAAGTCACATTAACAAAGACTTACCTGTACTGAGATTCTAAGTTGAAATCCAGCTGCTTTACTATTATCATATAAGGCACAATTAATCAGCACAATCTTTCACTCACCTGAGAAAACGGCTTCTTTCTCAAAGGTGTAGGTAAGGGACAGAATCACCTTAATAAGATTCTATAGGCAGGGCCTCCTATAAAGCCAAAATTTGCAGTGAGACTACAAATTGTCCGTTTTTCCCTTAAAAGTAAACCACTGATAAGGATATATGAGAATAATATTTTATACACAATGAGCCTTCTATAACTTGGTCATTGTTCACTTCTAAGAGTGTTGAATTGTTTCCCTGCCTGATAAGGTACTGGTTTCTTTTATTTCCCAATATTCTCTAAAGTATTAGTTACACATATGTGAAACATTCTTAGTTTATCATGATCCTGGAAGTTTAGCATTACAAGCTGTGAATATGTTTTAGATACCTGAGAAAATAGGTACAATGTGCAAAAGGACTATTCGACTGTCTTGGTCCTGCTATGGTTTCTTTGCAAAGACATAAAGACACCAGATCTTGCAGCAGGACACTATCGACTTTCTTTACTTTTCTTTAAATGGGAAAATTGTATGGAGTGGCAAAAAGAAAAATAGTTAACAAATAAAACAATATAAAAAAGCCACCTCCCCACACTTGTGAAATTTAAAATTATTTGATTAAGAAATTCTTTTCAAAAATAGTTATTAAGCTGCTCTGGCATCAATTTAACATTATAAGCTTAACTTTTCTTTTTTCCCTGAGTTGACTAAAACAACTGTAAATACTAATGTTTTTAAATTATAAGACAGAATCCAAAACTTTGAGGTTAACTGCATTTGCTTTCTAGGGAAAAGTAAGAAGACCTTTAAAAATTAAAAAATTATAATTATAGATAATTTTTCTTTCTAAGTTTCTTTAAATTATTTTAGCTTGTTACATTTCCTTCTCTTCTAAGAATACACTTTTTATTTATATATTATATGTTATTCTTATCTTTGACTACAATATATGACAAATTAACAGGAACATAAGACATCTAAAGTTTACTGTATTTTATGTTTTATATTTGCAGCAAGTCAGTTTTTTGATAAATCCTCTTAATAAATTCTTTTGATAACCAAATATATTAACCACAGTAGAATCAGGAGGGAAATAGACATTACCAAAATTGTTTTAAATTTTCCTAAGTTAAAGGTATCATAATTGTGAAAGGATGTGGCATTTTACATTTTTAAATATTTGCCTTTCATAAATTTTCCCCATCTAAAAGTAACATTTGGGGGGTGGTTAATATATAGAAAAATGGGTTTTGGGCTAAACAGTTGTTTAGCTTAACAGGTGAGTGCTATGTAAATATGAATAAAGACTATTAATTTATGCAACTGTTATTTTAAAAATTCTCCTAGAACTCATTTACTTCCCCAGTGGAGACATTGAGGTCATTTGCAAAAGTTCATTCTTAGAGAAAATATAATCAATAAATCTAATATTTTCTCCCTTTTTAAGTATAAGCATCTAATTGTGATGAGCACTAGGTGTTGTATGAAAGTGTTGAATTGCTAAATTCTACATCAGAAAGTAATATTACACAGTATGTTAAATAATTGGAATTTAAATAGAAAATTTTTTTAGAATGGAACAAATAACTATTTTTGTTTCAAATAGTAGAATTACTAGACCCTACTCTATCTTTCTGTTGTGGTGGTTTAATGTTGAATGGAAGGTAATATAGCTGTCTTCTATTATCTCAACATTTCCATTCCTTCATTTATTAATCTATTCATTTCACATTTATTAATTCATTTATTACACAAACTTTTGAGTATTGAAACAATAGGAATTGTTTTGATATATAAAGTAATGAATTGGATGAGAAATGAATATACATAATATTAAGTTATTACAAATATTTGAGACTGTAAGAAAGCAGATAATGCAAAAAGACGTATTAAATAATGATTTCAACTCTAGAGCTTATCTGTTCAAAATCTATGGACCCATTACAATGAATGCAATAAGGACTACATAATGAATATCAGTTGTGCCATATTATTAAGGAACATATAAACCTTTCTTTTTAATCTGTGAAATAGGAATTTTGGATGCAGGCATTATCGACATTAAGGCTATTCCTTTCTCAAGAAGCAATGAAGTCAATCTATGAAAACTTAATCTGAGTCAGGAAGCTTTCAGGTTTGCTTGTCTCAGGGATCCCCTTCTCTCAAATACTCCTTGAGCCCTCTTCATACTGAAGACAGACTTTTTCTCTTAGGTGGATATGTGTTTTTTCTCTTTAAACTTCTCTGAAGCAGAGAATGAATATGAGCATTAAGCTTCAAAGAATTTCTCTGCATGCAAGCAATCGCTTGTCAACAAAACTATGATTAGTGATGCTTTATATAAAAATTCATAGAAAACAACAAGGTGCAATTAAAAACACTAAAGAAAAGAGCATTATTTCTTAAACTCTTGAAAAATTACACATGCTTACAGATACTTCTGAACTAAAAGAAAATACTTTTGGTAACTTGTTGAATAATGATTAACAAATCTAATTTCTTCACTTAATACAAACTTGTGATGGAAATAATGAATGAAGAAGTTTATTTTTGTTTAGGAGATTTCCATCAGCAAGGACCAATAGAGGGAGAGAGAGGGAGAGAGAGAGAGAGAGAGAATTGAAACATATCAGGTCAGCATATGGCTGTGTTCCTTATGTAGAGAACATATTAAATTACAAATCAGGAAACCAGAATTGTGATGTTTCCAAGTAGAATGAGAATATATCACATGAGCCTTTAATTTTGGGCACCCTAGAATCCTTTACCTATTTCCCTAATTGTGATTACTATGCAAATTTCAGAAACATTTTTTTGTTGTTGTTTTTCTTTGCCTTTGTTAGTATATTTTTCTTTCCTTTTCTTTCTTTATTTCCTTTAAATTATTTATTTGAGAGAGAGAGAGAGAGAGAAAGAGTGCATGTATATGTGCATGCCCGCCTGGGGAGGAGACAGCAAAGGTAAAGTATCTCCAATAGACTCCTTTCTGAGGGTCGATCCCAATGGGGGGGGGGGCTCCATCTCATGACTCATGAGATCAGGACCTGAGCCAAAACCAAGAGTCAGATCTTAACTGGCTAAGCCACCCAGGTAACTCTCCATCTTCATTTTTAATAGCTGATAGTAAATAGAGAAGTTCATAACACATATGTGGGGGGGGGTACTCCCATATGTACTAAATTGGTAGCTTTCGAATCTAACACTCCCTCTCTTTGGCAGAGAGGAAACAGTTACACACACATCTGAACTTATTGTTCTTTCAAAGAGATATACACCACCTGTTCTGTGTGTTCATTGGAAATACTGTACAGACTTCTGATGCTTTTGCTACAACAGCAAAAAGTGAATCATAATTCCAAGCAGATAAACATTACTGTTCTTAGTTCAGTCCTTTCAATAAACCCAAATATACATAGTTGGAGCTATAAATATATGGCTTTCCTATTGTAGAACTTTACTTAAGTTATATTGTTATTTATATACTTTTGTACAGGTTAAAATAGAAAACATAATACTTTATAGGAGAAGAAATGTAACTTTTTATTACATCTTTATTGTGTCTCTAAACATCTATATATGTCATTCAGATTCATCATAGTTTTGTCTTCTACAGATTACTGAAATAATAAATATTTCATTATACAAATTTTTGAAAATAAGAAAAAAACTTTAAGGAAGGAAAAAAAAAACAAATGTTCCCACTCAGATAGTTAACATTTTGAAACATTTTCAACAGTGGTATATATGTTTGCATTTCCTCTCTCACTTTGATAAATATTTAGACCACACGATGTGTGTGTGTGGGTTTAATACTTTTTCACATTTCATCATGAGCATTTGCCATGTTATCAAATATTACTTGAAAACATGATTACTAATGATAGTAGATAGTACAATATTACAATAGGTTAAATATCATAATTACTTAGCTGAGGCTGTCAGTGTTTTACTTTACAACTATCGTGAACATTCATGTGCATAAATTATTACATACATTTATGGGTTTTCTTTTAATGGATTTTAATTACAAATGTAATACATGGCCTTGGTAAAAAAAAAAATCACACAGTACAGACAAGTTTAAATTAATAAGTGTTTAAGTGTTTTCTTCCCACAGATGCCTGTTTTCAATTATAGACATTTCTACTATTAACAGTTTCTTATTAATACTTTCAGATTTTTTAAAATGAAGCTATTTTGCACATATTGTACCTTATATATTTTTTGAAACAAATTTTTTTGAACTACCTTGAGGGCTTTCTATATTTGAACCTTAAGAACTAATTTAATTCTAGTAATGTTTTCATTCTATTCTATGCATTGCTCAATGCCGTAATATATTTATTTTCCTCATGTACTCATTTAATTTCTTTCTTTTTTTTTCTGTTAAACAGCATACAAAAATATTTTGATCCACATATCTTTCAACATGGTTACTTGTAACTGCAAGATAAATCCCTAAAATATAAGAAGCTAAGTAAGCATTCAAATGCATTTAACAGTTTGGTAGTTGTTTCACATTTCATTTCTAAGACTTTTTACCAATTTTTGCCTCTGAAATAAAGTATGAGAGTGTATATTTCACCATTTCTTATTTTTTGCTGATATATATGCTATTTATCTTTTATTTTTCACTGCTTTAATAATGAGCAAAGCTAAGTATTTATTTTGTATATTATTTGCTCACCCTTTTCTTCACTTTCCTTTCCCTCCTCCCCTCCTTCCATCTTTCCATCTTTTGTAAAGCTCTGGATAATATTTTTTATCTAGAAAGCTCTTATTAGCTTGGACATGTTTTCATATATGTGTGTCTGTGTGTATTTAACTACATATAAGTTTAAAAACTTTTGCATACCTATCAAAAAGAGGAAGAGGAGATAATTCCTCTTAATAATTTGTTGTACACAGTTTTAGAATTTTGTATGTCAAATTAATGATATTTGAGTTTAGGTCATACTTAGAAAATCTTTTTTTCCTTTTTTTGAAAGAGAAAAAGACAGAGAGAGAATCTTCAGCAGGCTCCATGCCTAGCTCAGAGCCCAATGTAGGACTTGACACAGGGCTCAATCATGACTGGAGACTGAATCAAGAGTCGGAAGCTTAACTGACTGAGCCAACCAGGTGCCCAGAAAATCTTTTTTTCCTCCAAAGTTATTTTTTAAAGTTTGTGTTTTTAACTACATGGATATTTGGACAAGCTCTTCTCTACAAAAACCATTAAATCTGCCTGCAAAACTATTTTTGAAAATATTCTTAAAAGTATCAATAATGAACACAAAAAGAAGTGATAAAACCAAAATCTACTCATAAGAGGGAATTCCCAGAGGTAAGAGAAACATGGACTGTCTTTCAGTCCCCTGGTCTTGAGACCAGAAGGAATAAGGATTCAAGGTCTCACAGGAAGGGAAGACAAAAAGCAAATGCTTGAGTTGACTCAAGGTGGGGAATATAATGGAAGATTCTCCCTGTTTAAGGCAAGACCTAAAAGGTATGTTTTTTGTAAAAGCATGAAGCAAAGATAGAATTCTTCGCCCCCTGTTCCCCAATTATGCAAGGGAATTTGATTTAATTCTGAGCATGGCAAGGAGGAAAAATCCACAAGATGGTGTAATGATTATCCAGTCTTTGTGTGGATGTGCAGCAAAAAATTCTATCACCTGACGGTGCAAAAATACTGCAGGTCATAAACTTTTTAAAGTGATTTCTTGCTAGTAGAGTTTTCAAAGGCCTGTACTAAGCAAACATAAATTCCCTCTGTAATAAAGAATCTTGGGGATCCCTGGGTAGCGCAGCGGTTTGGCGCCTGACTTTGGCCCAGGGCGCGATCCTGGAGACCGGGGGTCGAATCCCACATCGGGCTCCCGGTGCATGGAGCCTGCTTCTCCCTCTGCCTGTGTCTCTGCCTCTCTCTCTCTCTCTCTCTCTCTGTGACTATCATAAATAAATAACAATTAAAAAAAAAAGAATCTTTACTCGTGATCCAAATAATTTTGTAAAGTAGTTGAGCAGCTCAAAGTAAAAAACAAACAAACATGAAACAAAATAAAATGAAACAAAGAAAGTCGTAAACTCAGATCCAGTAGAAAAAGAATGCTATAAGCAAAGGTGCAAAACTTTCAGGTATGGGAATTATCAGACACAGTTACACAGATTATAAAAAAAACTGTGCTTACTCTATTAAAAATGTTTAAAAAGCAAGTCAGAAAATACATCCAGAGAACAAGAAACTAAAAATAGTCACTGAGAGATTTGGAAAACATCTGGAGAGGAGCTTAGAAATTATAATGAGATAATTGAAAGAAAACAAATGTAATAATGTTGTGTTTTGGTATAGCTAGAGTGTCCTGTAATGATGGGCTAGTAGAAAGCCATTAGAATGCAGCACAAAAAGGTACAGGTGGCAAATATAAAAGAGGTTAATAGATGAGAATAGAGTGAGATATTCTAACTAAAGATTAAAGAGATGACCACTAATATATGTAGCTGAATGACATTCTCAAGGATGTTCATCAGGCACGAGAAATTGGAATCCAAGTAAAGTTGTGATATGGAAGACTGAAAGAGCTAAGTAAGTAATATAAGCCTAAATAAAACTGAATATATGAAATGATAGAACCATTGACCCTTGAACAGCATGGTTTTGAACTGTGTGAAACCTCTTATATGTGGATTATTTTTTGATAAATAAGGTACGGAATTGTAAATGTATTTTCTCTTTTTGAGAATTTCCTTAATAACATTTTATTTTCTCTAGCTTCCTTTATTTTAAGAGTATTATATATAAGACATAAAACATAAGAAATAGGTGTTAACTATTTATGTTATCAGTAAGGTTTTCTGGTCAGCTGTAGGCTCTTAGTGGTTAACTTTGAAGACATCGACCTCAATGATAATTTTCATAGAAATTGAAATTTAAACCTCAATGCGTTACCATTACAAATTTTCCCTCATACCAAAACCTAAATATCTGCTAGTATCAAGCATTGGTGATGATATACTGCAACAGCAATTCTGCTGTTAGTGGGAACTTGCATAAGTAAACTTCTTTGGACGATAGTCTGGATATTTGTTAATTTTATTATTTGTTATATATCTTAGAAAAACTTTCTAATGAGTACTAATACTAGAATATTCATGGAAGCATTGCTCATTACAGACCCAACCCAGAAAATTGAATTGTCAATTGCAGTAGAATGGACACATAATTTGTGGTTCATTCCCAGGAAGAAATGCTATGCAGCACCTGCTAAATGTGAAAATGAAGGAACTGTAGCTATGAATGAATATGTTATATGCTACTATTTACCCATCATTCTGAACCAAGCAAAGTGACACTATCTTTCCGTATCACTGTAAGCACTCCTGTTGAGAGAGTGAAGTGGCTCCTATCAGCTAGTAAGAGCTGATGGTTAAATTTTCAGTAGTTTGTTAACCATTGGTAACTTGAAATTTATCATTCTAAAAGTATTAACATGACAACAATCAGAAAATGCTACAAATCAGAGCTTTGGTGTTATTTATTCCATGGGGAACTAATTGTTTAACATTTGCCAGCATCCTATTAAGTGAGGGACACTAAGGCTTTTAGAAGTCACAATTGTCTATGTCTATATAAGATGGTGGTTAAGTAGGTTTTCACTCTCAAGTGAGACTTAAAACTCTCAAGCACTTTTATGTTTTATTCTATATTAATTATATCTTACAATAAAAGCAATCATAGCAAAGTGATTCTTTTAATAATTTCATGGTGTTAGATTCATGTATAATTTTTAAAAGATTATATTAATTTTTTTGAGAAAGAAAGAGAGCATGAGCAGGTGGAAAGGAGCAGAGGTAGGAGCAGACTCCACGCTGAGCTGGGAACCTGACTCAGGCTCCACCCCTAGACCCTGGGATCATGACCTAAGCCAAAGGCAGGCACTTAACTGACAGTCACCCAGGCATCCCTATGTATATGTTTTTGACATAATTGGAATGTATTTCAGTAATAAGAATGAAATATGAAATCTAGTCTCATCGTTTTCAAAACTGGTTAGTGGCCAAACCTGGATTCGGATACAATTGTCCAATTCAAAGCCTTTATTCTTTGCTCTATTGGAGGATACCTTGATTATGTCATGTGATTTTTATCCAGTTTCCCACTTGTCTCTTTGTAGCACCCTGCTCAAGAGTCACAAGGATGGAGGTTAATGTTATGAATTTGCTTTTGCACCATAAGGTCAAAGAAATGAAATTATTTTGGCAACCAAGTAGTGGGTTTGATTCCATGATTTCAAGACAATTGTTTCCCCAATTTAAACAAATATCAATAACCCAAGAATATTATAACAGTCAAGATATATATATATATATATATATATATATAGTCACAATCTCTCATAATACACAATCACTGTATCATATTTTCTTAATGCCTTGTTTAATATTTCTGGAAAAAATCCTCAAAGTCAGAAACATCTTACTATTACTTTTAAGTTTAACATGATACATTTGAAACAAGTATACTGTAAATTAAAAAATCAGTGTATCTTACTGATGATTTTTGTTCACTGCCAAATCATATATTATATTTCTCGTACCTGGGTCTTTCTTCCTTGACTTTATGTCTGAATAGATATGTTTTCACCAAAAAGTACCTCTGAGTATTGTAGAAGTATATTTTAATAACCAAATAAAATTAAGACTGCTAATTAAAAACTTGGTATTTAATACTGCTGGCTGTGACACAATGTAATTTACAGCTTTGTAATTCCCCTTGATGGAATACAATCTTTCTTTGCTTTCTTCTGGGGAAAGATCATGCCATATTAAACGGAGTTCTGATACTGTCACGCTCCTATCATATTACAGAAAGCACTAATCCTTAGGCCATTCATCTGACTGCCTATTCCTGAAGTAATCCATGTTGGGCTGCTCTCTTGAGAATTTGCCCTTTTTTGAGGATGCTGAGATCAGCCTTCTTGTGCAAAATGATCTTGGTTTTATGCAAAAGATGTCTTATTTCCAGATGTTTAGTAAGAATTTTATTATTTTTCACTTAAAAATGCCAACTAGGTGCTTACAAATGTTGTTCATGCTCATTACTTCTTTCTTCCAGTGTCCTCTACTGGAGGGCAATCAGTGGAAAAGGAGGTATTTTTGTGACTTTTAGACAACTGGGTGGCAGTGGTAGGAAAAAAAAATAATAAGAAAGAAAGAGCAAAGAATGACAGATTAGCTTAATTTCATTCATTAGTATTTCATCTACCCAATTGTAACATACTTCAAAATTAAGTATATTCTATGTTTAGCCTTTTTTGTCATCATGAGAAAATATTTGTAGATGAAGGGACTCAGTTCCTTTTCTAGGATCAGAATTCAATATTTCTTTCTTTTTTTTTTTTTTAGACTTATTTATCTGAGAGAGACAGAGACAAAAAGAATTAAGTGTGCAAGAGAGGGGGGAGGGGCAGAAGGAAAGGGAGTTTCATGCAGACTACATGTTCAGCACAGAGCCTGATGCTGGACTTGATTGCATGACCTGAGATCACTATCCAAGCCAAAATCTAGAGTCGGATGCTTAACCAACTACCACCCAGGCACTCCAGTGTTAAATATTTCTCATAAAGATAAGTCCTTTGAGGAAAACAAGTCAATGGAAATTTGAAACATTTAGATGGGAAAGATATCTACAAATATAACTTAAAATATTTGAACTAATGTATCAATTATTGCAAATATGCCCTCCATAACTATTTCTTGGAAAACATTCCCCAGAGAAGCTGACTTACAATTGGCTTAAGAACTATGATTGAATAGAGAGAATGGATTTTGAAAGACTAACATGTAAATGAATTGTGATGCACAGAACACTGTGCCCATAAGATACTAAAAGATGTTCAAAAAAATGAAAGCACAGAATATTATATGATTAAATAAATTTTAGAAAATATGGGTAAAGTAAGTTTTATTGATTTTGTTTTTATAAGAAAGACCTCTGCTCACCCCACTATATAGACCTAAGAGAATGCAAAATTTTCCTTGACCATGGACCAAGGGATCTCTCTCTTTCTCTATGCATATAAAGTATATAATGATAATATATTAATCTCTATCTATACATTATATTTATGATCTTGAAATATCTAGTAACATCTTAATGCAAGAAAGGGTTCTGCGAACAATACTATGATGGGGCATAGACAAATATATATATATAGTTGATCAGCAGTTGGGAAGTATATCTGGGGATATCTGATGTTAGTGAGGAGAGTAGATTGAATTATTGAGGAAAAAAATTTAAAAATTGAAAACTGTAAGCAAACTTTATGCATAGGGGCAAGAGAAAAAGTCAAAGAAATTTAAAAAGTAGAATTAAAAGAGTACATTTGTATCAGGCAATGAGAGGGAAACCTAATTGTGTGCCCTGGTGGGTGGAATACATATGAAACTAATGCTTTCGAATTTGGATTGAGAATGCAAATACCGATCTACAAATGAGCACCTTTGGATGAATGATGAAAACAGTGTCTGGGCTGCAAATGGTGGAGGCATGAATGTGTGGTTAGAAAAAAAAAGCAAATGCTAACTCTTCTTAAGTGAAATTATATTCTGCATATGATAACAAAGAGGGGTGGGGAATTTGTGAGCACTGCTGGAAACTTAGGAGAATGAACCCCCAAAGGGAGGAGGAGATGAAAAGAGACAGGGAAGTCAGAGTGGAGCATAGGATGAAGGAGGGCCCACCTATTCTAAGACAAAAGGTAGATGTGTAGACTGAAGAGCTTCAGGATAGCCTTATTTCCTTTTGTCAATTCTTAGCATAGAAGCTCATAAACACTAATGTCACAGGTAAAATCATCCTGGAGAATTAATTAATCATTAATGTTGGCTCTGAAGCATAACACTTAAAGTTTTATTTTAATCATTTATTAATTTTAAGAGTAGAATCAAACATTTATTTATGGATGGATGAGAGATATATAAAGTGACTGATTATATCCTTATCATTAGTGAGTCTAGAACGACGTTCAGAGAAAATTAAAATTCTTCAGATAATAAAAAATACAGAAAGATAAATCTGCTTCATCATTAGACAATCAGAATTAAGTCCCTGACCTATATATACTCCTCATTCTGCCACTTTTTAGTTATGTAAGTAGAAATTAATTCACTTGGTGTTGATATTTTATAATTATTATCAATATTTCAGTATCTTTCAAATAGAAAAGAAAGATTGTCACAAAACCTGGATTTCAAACCTCATATATGAGCCACAATACATTTATTTTAAAGGAATCAATTTAGATTAAAAACCCATAAACATTTTATTTCTTGGGGGTTTGATGAGTTTTACTCATACATAATTTTCCATGGATATGTTTAGATAATTATCTAAGAATTGATGTTTTAAGTATTTTGATGGAATGATGGACTATTGTTGGTAATAATGAATACTTTATACAGTGTCTCTGCAACAACCACTAATTAGCTTCATTATAGCCCACAGTTAATTCCTGCGAATAACTTATGTAAATGATGAAACTCTAGTAGTTTTTCTGAATTCCCTGACAATGAGATTTTGAGAGTAATAAGTGTGGCAAATTTCTGACAGCAGGTACATGTCTTTGTTGCATTTTGAGAAAGGAATAATCCAAATACTAGAATTTATTTAGCTGTGGAGGTTTTTCGTATTCCAAAAGCTTTGAAAGTATACACTGAGAAAAGCAGGCTAAAAAGAGCTTCACATTTGATTTGCATCTTAAGAACAAAGAAACAAATGAAAATGTGACTATTGTCTTTATCTTCACGATTATTGTGTGCAGTATCCTTCTATAATCTTTTCTTGTAATGAGGCTTAATAGCTGCCTTTGAGATATTAATGGAAATTGTCACAGACAAGGGAGATATTACTGCATCTAATGAACTAAAGTAAGACTAAAAGGAAGGGAAAAGGAACAATAAGTAAAATTTGCACAAATAAAAAGAATTTAACTAGTTTCTAAAATTTAACCCTATAGATGACTCTTGATATAAAATGCAATAATAGAAATGCATTACTAGTCCATTTTCTAAGACATCAGTCATCAAACACAAGTGGTAGTTTCTCTTTTTATTATTTTGTATTTATGTGGCATTTAAAAACCTCTTGACTTGAACTTTACCTGATGCCCTAAAGAAGGACATGTCATATGGCTTCAAAGGACAAGTGAGATCATTAGGTTTGTAGCATGCAAATAAGAGGATAGATTCTGAGAAAAAAAATTCAAATAAAATAATGGTAATAATATAAAGAACAATGTAATAATTTCAGTTAGATTCATCTGTATATTGAACGATGTTTGGAAAATTTCAAGTTAAAATCACTTTTTTATAGTAATTATACTATTGACTCTGACTTTTCAATGCTCACCCTTAGGTTATAGTACTTGAAAGAAAAGTTGATGGTTAGGTATTATCATTTCATAAATGTACATTCTTTTCCTTGATTCTTGAAATGAAAACTGAGAGGTGAGTAGCTGCCATTTGAGCGCAAGTGTATTGCCATCTGATTGAATGAAGGACGTACAATTGAGCTGTCAGGTAGAGAATTATGAGGTTAGTACATAACTTATGATGGCAACCAGACTTCTTTTTCTCAGGGCATTCCCTGAGGAACAAATTGTAAATAACGCCATCCAAACTTCCTAAGAACAAGATGCATGCCAGGTTTCTGCCAGGATAGCAGTTGATGCCTAATTGAGCCCAGGATTGTTAAAATGTCTCGTCTTTATAGTCCTGAATAATGTAGAGCTAATGAACAGATTCCATTTCAGATCTGAAGCATCAGCTCCCTAGCAAAGATTCCTTTATGATTTAACTTATTTTTTTAATTAAAAACATAGAGATTGTTCTTACCACAACCCCTGTCTACATATGATGCTTAATTCTCATCAAAATTTATATGTAAATTCTTCGTTGTACATATACGGCTATTCAAAGTAAGAACTGACTGGTAAATTGATTGGTCTCAAAAACTACATTCCATTTTAATCATATATTTTGGTTCAGGAGTGAAAAAACCTGATTCCTTGTCCATGGCTGTCTTCTTTTTTCTCTTTCAGACATGTAGAACATTCCCGAAATTTTTAGACAGTTAATGCTTATCCCGTGCTTAAGAAGAAATACTTATTTTTTCCTTCAACTGTGGATATTACAAACAGAGATTAGTGGCCTCTCACTTCAGAGCTGTCAGTGTTGAAGTGGCATGAGCTATTAACATTCTATTGTAAGTGGTCAGAAGCTTCCTTTGGCATTCCTGTCAAAAGGCCACTAAACCTCCCAGTTTGTGTTGTTTTCACTAAGATAATCCATTCCTGTCCTTTTTGATTGGTTGGTGCCATTCAAGATACCACATTTACTAATGATCCTATGCAACCACTGAATCTCTTCTCCTTAAAAAAAGAAATAACAGGTAAGTCTCAGATCAGGCTATACTCATATTGACGTTATGATTTGGTTTACACAGAAATATTTTATTCTAGGAAAAATGATATGAAAGGAAACGAATGATTTGTGAACTACCTTTTATTAGTTAAATAAGGCAAAATATTGTTCTGGTTTTGTATCAGAAAAACTATAAAAAAAATCAGAAGGTCATTCATCTAGCCACTAAGATGGAATTATGTGGAGCACTAACTGATGTCCAAAAGCTAGACTCCATCATTTCCTGGCTCTATGCTTCCCGTAAATTATATGATCAATGTAGTAACAGTCTTAAACTGGCATTTGTTTTTTTTTTTAAGATTTTATTTATTTATTCATGAGAAATACACACAGAGAGAGGCAGAGACACAGAGGGAGAAGCAGGTTCCATGCAGGGAGTCCAATGTGGGACCTTATTCTGGGACTCCAGGATCACGCCTTGAGCCAAAGGCAGACGCTCAACTGCTGAGCCACCCAGGTGTCTCCTGGCATTTGTTTATTGAAGGAGATAACGTTATGCTTTTCTAAGAAGACTATACATATATTTTGGGTCCCCTTATTCCATTAATTTACAAAGTACTACATATTCTTTCCCAAATGTTCTAAATCTCCTAACTGTTTCTTGGCTAAAAATCAAAAGGTAGAATTCATTTCCATATTTTGAATACATACCTACCACGTAACAACAGTCTTCTGCAACAACTATAGTGTATTTTCTTTTTCTCTCACTTTTATTGAGAAATAATTGACATACAGCACTGTGCAAATTTAAAGCATATGGCATGATGGTTTGATATATATATATAGTGAAATGATTACCACAATGGGTTCAGCCAACATACCTCTTCTCATACAGATACAATAAAAAGGAAGGAAAGAAGAAAAGAAAAAGGGAGGAGAAAAGCTCTTGTGATGAGAACTCATAGGACTGACTTTCCTAAAAACTTCTCCTGAGTATCATACAGCAGTGTTAGCTGTAGTCATCAATTGTACATTACATCCCTGGTATTCATTTGTCTCAAAAGCAAAAGCCTGTACTTTCTGACCACCTTCTCTTTCCACCCTGTGCCTCTCATGAGTCTGATTTCTTTTTCAATGAGTTGGGTTTTTTTTGTTGTTGTTGTTTGTTTGTTTGTTTGCTTTAGATTCCACATAAAAGTGAAATCTTAAATGTTTGTCTTTCTCTGCCTGACTTATTTCACTTAGCATAAGGCCTTCCAGGTCTAACTAGTAATGTCAAATATTTTTCATGTACCTGTTGACCTTATCTTTTTTTTTTTTTTTAAGAAATGTCTATTCAAATCATTTACCCATTTTCTAATTGGGTTATTATTTTTTCTCTTCTTTTTTTGGCTATTGAATTTATGAGTTCTCTCTCTATATATATTGGATATTAACCCCTTATTAGATATATGGTTTGCAAATATTATTATTTTCTGTTCCATAAATTGTTTTTTTTACCTTGTTGATAATTTCTTTTGCTTGTAGAAGCTTTTTAGTTTGATGTAGTCACACTTGTTTATTTTGTTACTTGTGCTCCAGGTGTTATACCCAAAAAATAATCTTTAAGACCCATATCAAGGAGCTTTATTCCTGTGTCTTCTTCTAGGAGTTTTATGGTTTTAGGTTTTACATTCAAGACTTTACTTCATTTTGAGTTAATTTTTGTGAATGATGGAAGATACGGGTTTGCTTTCATTCTTTTACATGTGGATATCCAACCATTCCAGCACTATTTATTGAATAGACTCTTTTCTTCATTGAATATTCTTGGCTCCTTTGTTCAATATTAGATGACCAGATATGCTTAGTTTTGTTTCTGGGCTTTTGATTCTGTTCTATTGGCCTTTTCATCCATTTTTATTCCACTATCATACTGTTTTGAAGACTATAGCTTTATAGGAGAGCTTAAAATCAGGAAGCATTAGGCTTTCTACTTTGTTCTTCTTTCTCAGGATTTCCTTGACTATTCTGGGTCTTTTTTGGTTCCATATAAATTTTAGGAGTGTTTTTCGACTTCTGTAAAATAAAGTCATTGGAATCTTGATAGAGATTGCATTGCATCCATAGATGGCTTTTGGTGGTATTGGCATTTTAATAATATTAATTATTATTATTATTATTAATTATTTCCAACCATAAACGCAGGATACCTTTCCACCTAATTTGTGTCTTATAGTTTTCAGAGTAGAGATTTTTCATCTCCTTAAACTGTTTTGATGCTGTGTAAATGGGATTGACTTCTTTAGTTATTTTTTCAGAAAATTCATTGTTAGTGTATAGGAGTCCTACTGATTTTTGTATGTTAATTTTGTATTCTGAAACTTTACTAAATTCATCCATTAGATCTAACAGTCTTTGGTTGAATTTTTAGGATTTTCTATGCATACAATTATGCTATTTACAAATGAGGATAATTTTATATATTCTTTTCCAATTCTGATACCTTTTATTCCTTTTTCTTGCCTGATGGCAGTAGCTAAGGCTTCTAATATCGTATTGAATAAGAGTGGTGAAAATGGACATCCTGTCTTATTCCTGATCTTAGAAGAAAGCTTTCAAAACTTTCATCATTAAGCATGATGTTACCTGAGGGCTTATCCCATATGGCTTTTATTCTGTTGATGTATGTTTCTTCTGTGTCTAATTTGTGCTTTTTTTTTTTTAAGATCGTATTTATTTATTCACGAGAGACACAGAGAGAGGCAGAGACACAGGCAGAGGTAGAAGCAGGCTCCTTGCAGGGAGCCCGATGTGAGACTCGATCCCAGGACCCTGGGATCATGCCTTGAGCCAAGGCAGATGCCCAACCACTTAGGCACCCAGTTGTCCTTCCTAATTTGTTGTTTTTATAATGAATGGATATTGAGTTTTGTCAAATTGAGTTTTTCTTTCATTCTGTTAATGAAATGTATCACACTGGTTGATTTGCATATGTTGAAATATCCTTGGATCCCAGGGATAAATTCCACTTGGATCCCAGGGATAAATCCCACTTGATAAATCCCACATCCTTTCAATGTGCTGAATTAGGTTTGCTAGTATTTAAAGAGAATTTCCACATTTATGAATATTAGAGGTCTAATGACCTCTAATGAATATTAGAGGTCTTGTCCTGTGATTTTCTTTCTTAGTAATACCTTTTTCTTGTTTTGGTATAAGAATAATGCTGGTTTTATAAAATGAGTTTAAGAGTGTTTCATCCTTTTCAGTTTTTTGGAAGAGTTTGAGGATTGATATGAATTCTTCTTTAAATATATGGTAAAATTCAAAAGTCCTGACCTTTCTTTGTTGAGATAATTTTGATTACTCATTCAATCTCCTTGCTCATAATTTGTCTATTTAGATTTTCTATTTCTTCCTGCTTCAGTCTTGGTAGGTTGTATGGTTTCTAAGAATATTTTCATTTCTTCTAGGTTATACAGTTTGTTGGTGTATAATTGTTCATATTAGTCTTTTATGATCATTTAAATTTCTGTGTTATAAGATAGAATGTCTCCTTTTTCATTCATAATTTTGTGGATTTGAGTCATTTCTCTTTTTTCTTGGTTAGTCAGCTAAGGATTTGTTAATTTTATCTTTTCAAAGAAACGACTTTCAGCTTAGTTAATCTTTTCTATTGTTTTCTGTTCTCCATTTCATTTATTTCTGCTCTAATCTTTATATTTCCTTTCTTCTGCTAATTTTGGGCTCATTTTGTCTCTTTCTTGTTCCTTAAGGTTTAGAGTTGGGTTATTTGTTTAGGATCTTTTTTTGTCTAATGTAGGCATTTATTGCTATAAACTTCCCTCTTATAATTGCTTTTTCTGCATTCCACAAGTTCTAGTATGTCATGTTTCCATTTCACTTGTTTCAAGAAACTTTTTTATTTCCTCCTTATCCATTTATTGTTCAGGAGATTGTTGCTTAATATCCACATGTTCCTGAATTTTCCAGGTTTCCTCTTATTAATTTTCAGGCTTTTTTGTCATTGTAATCAAAGAAGATATTTGGTAGGCTTTAAATCTTGAATTTGTTAGGACTTGTTTTGTGGCCTGACATATGTTCTATCCCAGAAAATGTTTCATGTGCACTTGAGAAGAATGTGTGTTCTATTGTTGGATAGAATGTTCTATATGTCTGTTAGGTCTATTTATTCTGTAGTGCTGTTCAAATCTGCTTTTTTCCTTTTTTGGTTCTGTCTGGATGATCTATGCATTGTTGAGAGCAGGGTATTAAAGTCTCCAACCATTGTATTATGGCTTATTTTCCTTTTAGCTCTGTTAGCTTTTGCTTTATATATTCAGATGCTATGAAGTTTGGCATATAAATATTTATAATTGTTATATCTTCTTAATTCATTGACCCTTTTATCATTATACATTGACCTTCTTTATACAACTTTTCACCATTTTTAGCTAAAAATCTATTTTGTCTGATATAAATATAGCTACCTCTGCTTTTTTGAAATTATCATTTGCAGAAAATATCTTTTTCACTCTCAGTCTATGGGAGTCTTTAAGACTAAAATGAGTCTCTTGTAGGTAGCATGTTATTGGATCTGTTTTTTGTTTGTTTCTTTGTCTTTAATCCATTTAGCCATTCTATGTCTTTTAATTGGAAAATTGAATTCATTTACATTTAAAGTAATTATAAATAGGTAAGAACTTAAAATTACCATTTTGTTAATTATTTTCTGGTTATTTTGTCGATCCATTATTCATTGTTTTTTATACTGCTATTTTTATTTTGTATGTGTTTTGGTATCTTTTGGTATAAGTACACTTGTACTTTTACTAAGTTTTTTTGCATAGTTACTGTTGAATTTTCCCTTATAGCTACCATGAGGCTTGTATAAAATACAAGACTTAAACTTAAAGCACCCCATTTGAAACTGGTAACAATTTCAGTAGAATTCATAAACTTTATACTTTTACTTCTCTTTTCCCTCACATTTTAGGCTATTGATGTTTTTGTATTGTGTAACTAGTAACAGATTGTGGTAGTTATGGTTATTTTTATTTTTATTTTTTTATTTTTATTTTTTTTGGTTATTTTTATTATGTTCTTTTTTTTTTAACTTTCAAGTTTGAATTGTAAGTGAATTATACACCATGATATCATATTGTAGAATCTAATTATGGCTGTATATTTACAATTACAAGTGATGTATATACTACTTGTATATGTTTTTATGGTGTTAATTAGTGTTCTTTTATATTCATTCAAGGAACTCCTTTAGCATTTCTTGTAAGGCAGGTGTGGCAATAATGAACTCTCTCAGCTTTTGTTTGTTTGGGAAAGTCTTTATCCCACCTTCATTACTGAAAGACAGATTTGCCAGGTATTGAATTCTTGGGTGATGGTGATTTTCTTACTGCATTCTGAATATGCTATCTTTTTTTCTCATGACTTGAAAAATTTCTGTTGAGAAATGTGCCCATAGTCTTATGGGGGTTTCTTTGTATGTAACTGCTTTCCTTTCTCTTGCTGTTTTTAAACTTCTTTCTTTATCCTTAACGTTTTGGTAATTTAATTGTAATGTGTTTCAATTTAGCCATCTCAGGGTCAATGTATTTAGGCTACTTTTTGCCTCATGGTTGAATGTCAATTTCTCTCTCCAATTTTGAGATATTTTAGCCACTATTCCTTTAAATATACTTTCTATCCTTTCTATTTTTCTTCTCTTTTTCATTCCCATAATGCAAATATTGTTTCTTTACATTGTGTATCAGAATTCTTCACTCTTAACTTTTTTTACTCTTTTTTCTCTTCTGACTGGGTAATTTCCAATGGCTTATCCTCCAGATCACTGATCTCGTCTTCTGAATGGTCAGGTCTACTTTTGAAACTCTTTATCAATCAGTTTAGTTATTATATTTTTCAACTCTAGGATTTCTGTTTTTATTTTATTTATTTTGGATGGTTGCCATTTCCTTGCCAAAGTTCTCATTTTGCTCAGACATTGTTTTCCTACTTTTGTTAAGTCATCTGTCTGTGTTTTCTTGTTGTTCACTAAATATATTAAAGGGGATTATTCTGAATTTTTTGTTTGACAGTCCATAGATCTCCATACTTTAGGGTCAGCTATTGGAACTTCATTAGTTTTCTTTGGGAGCATCATATTTACTTGATTTTTCGTGATTCCTGATTCATTTTGTTTGTATCTGCACATTTGAGTAACTGGGTACCTCATCCAGGCTTCATAGGTAAGCTCTGGCAGAGATAGTTCTTCACCAATCAACTCAATTTGGGTTTCTTGGTCTATCTGCTGTTAATATCCTTGAGCAGGTGGCAGCCTGCTATTATGGTCGGTTTTTGGGTGAGGCAACTGTGGAGCTCTGAGATGGACATTGGGGGTATGCCCCTACTGAGAGCAGGTGGATAGGACTACTGGTTGATGTTCTGTCCTAGTGAGACTGTAGGATGGACTCCACATTTGCCTGGAGTCTCTGGTTGGACTTACTAGTTAAGACTGGGTATTATATTCAGTAGTAAATGAGGCTGTGAATTCGCCTCCCTGCCCTAGGAGGGCATCAGGATGAGTGAGACTCAGGGCCTGTACAGCTCATTGTTTGGGTACTTGAATCCAGACCAGAGTGTGCACTAACCTCCCTGGTTGGATGATGCAATAGAGTATGCTCTACAGACAGGCAAAGACACAGGTTTTTTTTCTATGTTCAAGTGTCATTGTAGATAGGGCCACTGAATGGATTATACAGCTTCCAGTGTGCTGTGGTCGGTTTTTCTGATTGGACAGCCAAAAGGCTGTATTCAGTGATAAGCAAGGCCATGAATTAAATTTCCAGCACAGGAGCACAAGTGCACAGGAGAAGCAGCTCTAAAGCTGATAAAGCTCTTTGTTTTTTGGCTAACTCAAGCTGACCTGCACCCTAAGTTCCCTGACCAAACTAGCCAGTGGATTTGTTCTGCAAACTATCAGCTCTGCCCACTCACCTTTCAACTCAAGTGCCACTGGACTGTACAGTTTCCAGGAATTGGGTTCAGCCCTTCTGATCAGATAGGGCCAGTAGACCCTCTTCGCAGCAGAGGGACTATGTTTCAGCTCTTTTGCCTGGATGAGAGGAAGAAGGGCTGCTCCAGGCTACTTCTAAATAGGCTTTCCCAAAGGCTATCTGGTTGGGAAGGGCTGGGAGCTACCCTTAGTCATGGTTGTGAATTGATCCTCTTGCCTTTGCATAGCATGGAAATGCTCCACATTTGGTACTTTGATCTGGGGACAATCAGCTCTGCTTGCCCTCCTCTTGGCTCAAGTATAACTTCCAAGAGTTGTTGCCAACTCTCCTGCTCAGCTGGGTCCAGAAAATACTCTCCACAGTGGGTAGGGCTGTAATTTAGCTCCTTACCTGGGTTTGGGCAAATCAGGCTCTAGGACCAGCAAAATTCATTTGAGGATCTGAATCAAGCATATCTACATCCCACTGAATTCCCTTGTCAGAGTGCACCCTGACTTGGTCCTGCAGATGAGGCAAACCTTCAGTTGGGCTTACTATTTGGATACTGCAAGTATGTACTTGGTCTGCCAAGATTTGAGTACTGTTTGTTGCAAGTCTTCACCTTCTTCTTCATCATAGTCAGATTCCCAGTAGTTAAACCATCCAGATTTTCCTGAAATCCTCATGAGGCAAACTTAAGGAGGGGTTCCTGAAAAGCAACCCACAATGCTGGAAGAGCTAGTTCTTCCACCAGAGGAATTGGAGTCTCCGGGGAAACCTCTCTGTGTAATGCTGCACTGGCCTGGGAAAGGCACAATGTGGTCAGTGGATATCTTCTTCGTTTGCCCTTTGAATATCGTCTTTCTTGGTCTCTTTGGTAGAGAGTGGTGTTTCAACTTATATTTTAGGATTCTCTCAGTAGGGTCTTATTTTTAAACATCTGCTGATTATTCTTGGAGGAGAGGACAATCTATGATGTTTTATTACCAAGGAATGTATTTTTAAACTAATTAATTAGTTATTTAGTTCATTAATGATTTTTTGTGTGCTTATTTTATGATAAACATTATGCTAGACGTTTGAGCTAGAACTGTGAACATATGAGACAAAAAATTCCTAGCCTATAGGATTTGCATTCCAAAGAAAGGAAATAGAACCTAAATAGATAATATAGTATATCAGGTGATGAGGAGAGCTATGAAGAAATATAAGCTATGAGGGGGAAAAGAAGGTTCCAACAAAGAATACCATATTTTATCTAACTCTTAAGTTAGTAAGAGATTGATTTTTCAGATATGAGAAATTTAGTTGTATTATTGGGTAACTCAAATATGGTTTTCCCTCATTTTATTGTCAAGCTTTTAGATTTGCTAATTATTTAGGCCCTGGTCTAAAACTCCCACTTTTACATGTTGCTAACATATTTATGTGAATTCTGTAATTTTCTTCAGAGAAAGAAGAAAGGAAGGCTTTCGACAATAGATAAACATTTACCTGGGTTTTACTTAGAATTAGTCCTCTCTTGAGTCACATTGCTCTCTAAATCTCCCTCAGTTCTGTTACTTTTGAATGTATTCCACATTCTGATAGATAAACAGACAAAGGGGAGAAGAAGAATATAATGGCATTTTGATTACCGTGACTATATTCTTTTAAATATTAGAGTTCTAAAGAAAAATGCAAGTATTCCTAAACAAAACTTTCTATTTTGCATTGCCTTCACTGCAAGCAACTCTAATGAAATAGATTCTATTTTAAAATTAGTTTTTTTTTTTTTTTATGGCCACAGAAGACTGATCTTGTGGACTCTGAGGAGCCAGACTAAATTGTGACCCAGTTAGAATAGGATAGCTTTTCTTTTATTAGATAATATCCAAGGTTAATGTCAGATAGCATAGATCGACCCCTGTCCTCCACTTAGCTTCAGTGGGAGTTGTATGAGTTTTGTAGGGTGTGAATATGGCCCTGGAAGTCTAACAGTGGAAAAACTAGATTACTTTTTTAGGATTTAGTGATTGTTTTTTAAAAAAAGTGATTAATCTCTTTGACAGATCCCATGCACCACCTCCCTTTTTTGGAATGTAAGTGACTCTTTCTTGAGAGATAAATAATCTTATAGAAATTCCCATATACATTTCTGTCTAACAATATTAGCCTTTTTAAACAGAATGTACCTGTAAAGACTTTTATAAAGAAATAAGGCCTGACTTTGCTCATAATATGTGCCATTTTTAAATTATATTTCTTCAATTTTAAAATTTACTTAACTCACAATTTTAGTGGATTCCAATTTTTACCAGAAACATTTATATTATTGCTAATTAAATATGTTTTCTAAGTAATTATCAAACTTTTTACAACATATAATTCTATTTAGAAAAATAAATAAATCTACTTTTTCTTCTTCCATCCTCAGAGGAGTAAATTGCTACATAAAATTAATTTTTCTTCTCATCATTACTAATTACATACAAAAGTTTATGAGGTAATAAAAAACAATGTGGTGTTGAGATTAGGGAATATCATAGCTATATTCAGCTCACATGTTTCTGTTCTTTTCCACTGATAGTCAATTTTTAATCTTCAATAATTTATAAATAGCCTCATATAAAATATGTAACTTTTCTATTATAGGGAAATACTCTAGTCTGCAGAGAAAAATAAAGTGGAAGCTATTTGTAATAAAAATAGACTGTTCAAATGTTTAATTGAATCTCTGACAGTGCTTGTTCAAACACTTTCACCCGTATCCTCTTATCAAATGAAAATAAAAACAGTCATATAATTAATATGAACACCCTGGAAAATTAAACGAAGCTCATTAATGCTGATGCATTGATTTGAATAAGAATAACAACCATACATACCTAGGACATCTTATTATATGGTTGAAAGTGTTTATTTTAAATATTTTCTCTCCTTTGGGGTAAATAAAATATATTTGATGTAAAAAGTTTCAGTGCAGCTGTTTTATCAAGATATAATATTTATTCATTCTTGGATTTAGTGAACATTTATGGGAATGAGCTTTGTGCTGAGAAGTGGGCCAAAAACATGTATGAAGAGTTTCCTACACAATGGGAAAGACACACAATGAAATAAATAATGAAGATATGATGGAATTGTGCAGTAGTAGAAATATAAACAGCATGTACAAGAATTTAATAAGTGGGACAGCTTTGCATAGTGGATCAAAGAGGGTTTGGCATGTAATACCCTAGTTGTGCCAAACCAGAAAATAACTAGAAGTTTACCGGTAGAAAACTGAGTTAAGGCTGAGTATAAGAGATAACTCAGACAACATGAAAAAAAAAAATCAGCATCCAGAGAAGCGGGCAAGAATGACATATTCAGGGAGCACAGAATAGTTTGATGTAACTGGAGATAGCATCTTCACCTTAGAGGGATCAGGCTCAGGATCAATCATAAAAGTCTTTATTCACTAAAAAAAAAAAATCTTGGTACAGAATCCAAGTAGTTTTTAAGCTTTTTGTTACTCATTATGACCATCCTGTGTCCCTCAAAATATACCAAATCATGAAACAATTATTCCACAAGTTCCAGCTTTCAAGTGGAAATGACAAATGTGTAGATGTGTAGGATAAGAAAAGCCAGCACATTTTATGTTGGTTATGAAGCATTTGGAAGTAGAAACACTGTACCCCCTGGTTGTTCTCTTGTTTTCTTGTGTTGTATTTAGTATACATAAAAGAGATGTGTAATCAAAATAAAGAGCTTTTGCACAGCAAAGGAAACCATCAACAAAATGAAAAAGCAACCTACCGAATGGGAGAAGATTTTTGTGACCTTCTACAACTCAACACCAAAAAACCCCCAAAATAATCTGATTAAAAAATGGGCAGAGGATCTGAACAGACATTTTTCCAAAGAAAACACAGATGACCAACAGATGACCAACAGATGGCCATGAGTCTATATGAAAAGATGGTCAAGATCACTGACTATCAGAGAAATGTAAATCAAAACCACAATGAAATATCATCTTGTACCTGTCAGAATGGCTAAAATAAAAATGACAAGAAATAACAAGCATTGGTGAGGGTGTAGAAAAAGAGGAAACTTTGTATACCGCTTTTGGGATTGTAAATTGGTATAGCCACTGTAGAAAACAGTATGCAGTTTGCTTAAAAAAATAGAGATGCCATATGATCCGATAATCCCACAACTGGATATTTACCCAAAGAATATGAAAACATGGGATCCCTGGGTGGCGCAGCGGTTTGGCGCCTGCCTTTGGCCCAGGGCACGATCCTGGAGACCCGGGATCGAATCCCACGTGGGGCTTCCGGTGCATGGAGCCTGCTTCTCCCTCTGCCTGTGTCTCTGCCTCTCTCTCTCTCTCTGTGTGTGACTATCATAAATAAATAAATTTAAAAAAATTAAAAAAAGAATATGAAAACATGAATTTGAAAAGATATATATACATCCCTGTGTTTACTGCTGCATTATTTATAATAGCCAAGATATGGAAGAAACCTAAGTATTCATCAATAGATAAATGGATAAAGAGGATGTGGGATATAAATTAAAAAAGGATGAGATCTTACCATTTGTAACAACATGGATGGAAATAGAGGGTACCATGCTAAGTTAAATAAGTCAGATGGAGAAAGACAATTACCATATAATTTCACTTATACATGGAATCTAAAAACCAAAACTAATGGATAAGTGAACAAACAAAAAATAGAAACAGACTCATAAATACAGAGAATAAACTGATGTTTGCCAGAGGTGAGGGAGATGAAGGAATGGACAAAATGATGGAAGATACAGCTAGTTATGGAAAGAATAAGTGATAGAATTAAAAGGTACAGTATAGGGAATATATCAATAATATTATAATAGTGTTGTGTGGTGACAAATGGTAGCTACACTTGTGGTTAGCATAGCATAATTAATAGAGATGTTGAATTACTATATTGCACAATTGAAACTAATGTAATATTGTGTGTCAACTACACTCAAAGAAATAAAATTTAGAAAGAGAGATATGCAATCAATCTTTGGGAGAGAACACATAACATGGTTCTAACAGTAAGTAAATATTGACTGAGTACATTTTAAGAGCCTGAAGTCAGGGGTACACATATAGATTTTATACACTTCTTACCTTGAGGATTTTAGGATCTCCCAAAGAAGACAAACAGGTAATTTCAAATACTGTTGTAAATTATAAGAAAGGAATAGCACATGCAGGATGATTGGGAGCACAGAGAAGAATCTTCCAGGCATTTAAGCAAGACTTCTTGGATGAGGTCCCACTCAGCTCAGTGTAGAAGAATAAATAGTGAGTACCCTTTAGTGGAAAGAGACTAAGCAAAAGGCAGGAATTTCTATGGTGTTTGCAGGAGCACAAGGAGTTTGGAATACTTAAAAGAGTGTCTAGTATGAAGTAGATGGATGAGCCTATAAAGTTGAAGCTATGGAACTAGACAGGGATCTGTCAAAACGGAGCAGGACTTGTATCCATCTTTTGGAGTTTGGAGTTAGTACACTAGGTAATGAGACATTAAATAGTTTTCGGGAGGGGTAGGGCATAATAGTATTTGTATTTTAAACTGATGTCTAGCTGCAGTATGCTGCTGGTCTATGTAGTACTGGGGGGAAGATTCCAGGCTCTAGGACTGCAGGAAAATTATACATCTCATTCACTACTTGGCACAATCACTTGCAAACTAAGCAGGTGCTCCATAAATTTTTGTTGAATAAATGAATAAATAAACAGTTTGGGGTTATTGATGAGAAGGACAAGCCTGAGCTAGGGCCATGGTAATAGGGATTGGAGAAAAAAAGAAGAATATGCATATAGGAATATTTGCTAGGATATAAAGGTTAACAAAACATGGTAATTAGTTCTGAGAGGGAGAAAGAAATAGAACGATTCAAGGGCTTGAGGAAAGGCAACATTTTTGGTCATGATGATTTTTAATTCCATATGGAAGACAAAAGTATTAATCTGTCTTCTTAAGGATGGATTGATATTTTTGGCTCACATACATCTAGCATTAACAGGACTCCAGAAGAGTTATTGCTTATCCGTGTGTGTGTGTGTGTGTGTGTGTGTGTGTGTGTGATTATGCATAATATATATGCAAAGAGATTGTAAGATTTCTATGGGGGCAGAAACAATGCCTAATACTTCATGAAACTCCTACATTTGGTATACAGCATGCTTTTATTAAATATCTATTAATTGATTGGCATTACTGTTCCAATTTAAGTCCAAATTTCAAATACTAGGTTTTTTTATAAGTATAATTTCACAGTAGATATCATGATACTTTTCTAGTCTCTCTAAAAATACTATCTTCACTATCCATCCCATAAGAACTAGGCATAGTCGAAACTCTTATAATTTGTTCTTTTTGGTATTTTGCTACCTTATCCTCATTAGTGTCTTGGATAGATTACTTTTATAACAAACTGTGACCTACAGTAATGAGGACAGACATATTGTCCTTGTCGTGCATTGCTGATTCCAGTTGGTATGTGGACTCTAACTTCAGAAGCTAGATCAAGATCAGCCCTTCCTGTTTATTATTCCAGTTTGTGGTCTCTGGCTCTCTACTGTAACTTGACAGTTTCCATTAGGCTTTCGGTCTTCAGCGTATTTTTTAATGTATGTGAAATATATCTTACAGAGCCTATTAATTTACTTAAGTAAGTACCTGTGACAGCTCCAGCAGGGGTGATATTCTAGGGAAAAAAAAACATTTTCTCTTTAGGAAAATGGGGAGAAGATATAATTCAGGAAAAATAGAGCTTCTCATTCTTTCTGAAGGGATATTTGTTTTTTCATGTAAAGGGCAAAATTGAATTTAGTTACACCTATGCATTGTATGAAGGGCTTTGTGCAGGTTGTCAAAAGGGATTTTACAGGTGGAAAAAAATGAACCAGATTTATATATATATATATATATAAATTAATATTATAGTAGTTACAAGTATCTTGCACAGGTTTTGCTAGTAAAAACTGAGTATACTGATGAACACAAAGAAGTAAAAGAACAACATTATTACTTCATCCTTAAATATGCTTATCCTAACACCTGAAATTTATTGTTGTAGAGTAAATAATTTAATGCAGTCTTATTGTTTGCCAGTGTTTGCAGGTAAAAATTCTGTTAGAAACAAATAAACTCACCTTGAAGGAGATGCTTCTAATACCACAAAATCAATAGTAAGTTATAGTCCCATAAAAATAACTAATTCAATTTGTTTCACTTGGGTAAGTTATTTAAACCTACAACATCTTTTTTTTTTTTTTGTCTGTTCCATAAAATGGAAAAAAGTATATATATTTAAATCTTGTTATTAGAGGTTGCTGGTAAAGGTATAATTAACTAATGTATAATTTATTCCTCACTTCTTTCCAAAACAGGTAAAATTCAATAGTGGGGGTGGGAAGAATAAAAATCCTAAATATTTTTTGAATGATTGAATTAGCAAGGAAAAAATATTTGATATGACTAATGCATACTCTAAATATGCATTAAATTTTTAGATTTTTATTTATTATAAAAATTGAAAGCAGTAGAAATGTATCTTCTCATTTTATAGATTTATGTAGATACTAGAAAATCTGCTATTTGAAGTTTTTTTCCAAACCTGTGCTTGATTCTAGAAAATTTCCTTCACTATTTGAAATGTGCATTGCAAAATAATCTCTTTAATCTACAAACATTGCAAATAAGAAAATAACTATCACTTAATATGACAAAGAATAATTCATGTGGGATTGCAAAATCAGATTTGTTCTTTATATAGCAAGAAGAGAGACAAGTGGATTAGGTATGAGTAGTATCTTTTCAGCTGGGGAAATTGTGTGGTCATGGAGTCATATATTTCTAATTGTGTAAGTTGGCTCTGTGTTCAGGAAAATATCACTTGGATGTCCTTGTCTTGAGCATTTTGATTTTTTAAAAATATATGAGTCTCCTTTAAAAGCTTTCAGGCATGAGCCTTGAGGTAGTAAATCAAGTTTACCTGAGTGTGCATTATAACTGTCTAATCCATGAAAGTGATACTCTATTTGTTTTGTGATATTTGATTCCCTGTTAAATACTTTAAAATGGAGGTTCCTGTCTGGCCGTGTGGTGTGAGGGTACTTAATATCTAAGAGGATTCAGTTGTCATGACTCTATTTAGAGGGTCTTAAAATACTCTTTTAGAGTGGAGTCATTTTGAAGATTATTCATCACCCATCTCTAAAAAAGGTAAAAGTTGGCAATTATAATGTATCATGAGGGACCATATATATTTCTCCTCCTTCTGTCTAGTTCAAGTTTGAGAGCTCTAAAATGGAGCTAAGAGGAGATGTTAGGAAAATTTAGGCTTAAATACTGTCTACTAGCTTTTAGGATACAACTAAACTGGAAGTGACTGCACTTGACACACTAATTTGATTTTTGGAATTATTTTATTAAGTGAAGTGTATTCACTTAAAACTATTCCTTCATATATATGTAACAAAGATATTTTCCTTTTTTTATTAAGAAATACCATCTATAAGAAGTAGAATTTTGATATGGCAAAATAAAATGTGTCTATGAATAGAAAATAAAACCTAAAGCAAAGATGAACTTAAAAATAGCTACAATGATCTTTAATACATTTACAATTTGTTACCAAGTTCTGATATATCATACTAAATTAAAACAGAACTTAAACAGAAACTTGAAAATAGGGCACATGGGTGGCTCAGTGGTTGAACACCTGTCTTTGGCTAAGGTAGTGATCCCAGCATCCTGGGATTGAGTTCCACATTGGGCTACCTGTAGGGAGCCTGCTTTTCCCTCTGCCTATGTCTCTGCCTCTCTCTCTGTGTCTTTCACGAATAAATAAAATAAAATCTTTTTAAAAAGAAAGAAACTTAAAATACTCCAATTAAACTTGAAATTTAGGTTTGTCACAAATCAGTACTTCCAACTATTTGATTTTGCACTCTGAATTAGGGTTTACATTTCTATGTTCATTTTCAGCATACATCCAATATCAAATAACTATAATTATTTGGCAGGAATTTATTTATTGCCTTCCACATGGTGAGTTCTATTCTAAGTCCTAGTTATATAGTGTTGAATGAGACATTTATTTACTCAAAAATATTTATGAAGTGCCTTTTATATGCCTGACATTGTTGTAGGTTCTGGAGCTAAATAACAGGATTGTGGGGGGAAAAAATCTCAGCCCCAATGGATTGTGTATATGTTGTGGAAAAGAAAGTAGAAAATAGACAAGATAGTAAATAAAATAAAAGTGGTTAGATGGTAGTGAGTGTTAATGGGGAAAAATGAAGCAAGGGAGGGGTGTGGGTAATTGTGTAGTGGTTGTAGTGACAGGGTTTGCCATTTTTGATGGGGTAGCTGCGAAGTCCTCATGGAGGATATAAATCATGAATAAAGCCCTGGGAAGAGCTACTAAGGTGTGAGCCATGAAGAGGCAGGAAAAAAGGGTCTTCAGGAAGAGGGAATGGCAAGAGCAATGACCCTCAAAGCTGGCATCAGCATGGTGCCAATCTGACAAGTTTAAATGTCTTGGAGGATAGTCAGAGAGGGATAGGAGTAAATGATGGGGCAGCTGCTTCCTTAGAACTTTGTGTATATTACAAGAACTTAGCTTTTACTTAGAGGTCAATGGGAAGTCACTGAAGGGCTTTGAGTAGCAGAAGGATAAGATCTAAGTTTTATTTTAATGGGATCATTCTGGATGCTGGGTCAAGAATAGATTGAAAAGAGAATGGTGAAAACAGGAAGTCCATTTAGAAGGCTATTTTAATAATTCATGGAGAGCTGTGGGTGGAATAGACCAGAGTGGAGAGGAAAGGTTGGGTTCAAGATATCTTTAAAAGGTAAAATATTAAACTGAACTTGGGCATTTGGCTGTGGGATTTCATGGAAACAGAGGAGGTGGGGGTAGGGCCGTAATTCCAAAGATCTTGGCCTGGGCAACTGAATACATGAATTTACCATTTCCTGAGATGAGAAAGACTATGAGAGAAGCAGGCCTGGCATGAAAATCATGAGCTCAGCTTTGGCATGCTAATTGTGAATTTAAGTAGCTGGGTATGACTATGGAATTCAGAGAGGCCAATTGGGCTAGAGAATAAAAATCTCCTCATCATGGGTATAAGAATGATATTTAAGTCTATGTGTCTGGATGAGATCAGCAAGATTGTGAGAGTAGATTGAAAATAGAAATGAGGCGGCAGCCCGGGTGGCACAGCGGTTTAGCGCCGCCTGCAGCCCGGGGTGTGATCCTGGAGACCTGGAATCGAGTCCCACGTCGGGCTCCCCGTGGAGCCTGCTTCTCCCTCTGCCTGTGTCTCTGCCTCTCTCTCTCTCTCTATGAATAAATAAAAAAAAATCTTAAAAAAAAAATATAGAAATGATTTCCTAACTGCTCTGTGGGGGACTGAAACATTCAGACATCTGGGTAATGAGAAGGGACCAGTGAATGAAACCGAGAAAGGTTATTCTAGTCAGGTACACGGAAAACAAAGTAAGTAGTTCATTGTGTTCATTGTCCTAGAAGTTAAGTGAAGGATTATTTCAAGTATGAGAGGATGATCAACTAACTGTTTTGAACGTTAAGTCAAGTAAAAAAAAAAAAAAATAGGAATTACCATTTGGATTTTAAAATATGGGGATCATTAGTGATCTTGATAAAAAAAAAACAATAGCAGAGGGCATTTGATGGGATGAGCACTGGGTGTTGTACTATATGTTGGCAAATTGAATTTAAATAAAACATTAAAAAAAAACAATAGCAATAGAATCATGGGGGGAAGGGTCCAATTCAAACAGGTTAAAGAGAAAAAAAGTGGGACAAGAGATATGTAAGATAATGAATTTGTACCTTTATTTCAAAGCATTTTGTCATAAAGTGAAAGAGTGCAAAGAATCAAGAAAGGTTTTTTTTTTTTTTTCAAGATTGGTAAAAATAACATATTTGTATATGGATCAGAAATTCCCAGAGGACGTGGAAAATTTAAGAGACACAATTCTTCCTATCATGAAGGATATGAGGTATAGAATCTAGCAGTTACATAATTAGGGCCACAATCATGTGCTATGATGCAAATAAACTGCTGTAAGAACATAAGTGAAGGGATGAGATCATTTTTACCAAGATGTATGTGATTGGAAGGAACCAGTTGTGTAATAATAACTTGAAACAGGAGTTTTCCAAGTAAAGAGACGAATAAGTGTGAAGACCCCAAGGCAGGATCTAGTCTGGTTTTCCACACACAAAATGAAGTGTCTTATTTTATTCTGAAAGCAGTGAGAAGGCATTGAAGGGTTTTGTAAAATTGTGCTCATCACTACCTGTAGAACGGATTTAGGAAAAAGACATGGGTGGAGGCATGAGAACTAGTTAGGCAGAGATTTCAATAGTTCACATAAAGTTGATGGTGACGTGCTTAAATGGACATGGATAAAGATAGGATTTTAATTTTATTTAAATAGAAACAGGGGCTCCTGGGTGACTCAGTCGGTTAAGTGCCTGACTTTTGATTTTGGCTCAGGTCGTGAGATCAAGCCCCACATTCGGCTCTATGCTGGGCGTGGAGCCTGCTTAAGATTCTCCCTGCCTCTCCCTCTCCCTCTGCCCTCCCCATCCCGCACCTGCACGTGCTCTATTAAATAACAAAAATAATAGAAACATTTATATTATTTTTTAAAGATTTTATTTATTAATTTGAGTAACAGAGGGCACAGGAGAGTGAGAGAGAGAAGCAGACTCCCTGAGATCATGACCTGAGCCAAAGGCAGACTCTGAGCTGACTTAGCCACCCAGGAACCTCTAGAAACATTTAAATAAGCATTTTAGATCACTCTTCATAATAACCTTACAATTACACTAACTGGCATTTATTGAACACTTACTGTTTCCTGAGTTGTGGTAAGCAATTTTTAAATTTATTTTCACATCATTCCTATATGATACTCTAATTATCCTCATTTTGCAGATGAGAAAACTGAACTCCAGAGCAGGACTTTAACTTGCTTAGATGCCACAGCTGGCACATATGAAGGCTGGGTCTCTATCCTGGTTTGATCACTCTAGAGTCTTCTTTATTGTCTTCCAAGTGATTATGCTATATTATCTACTTGTAGCGGCATAACCATCTCCATTTGAGGTCTCACAATAATACACTTCATCATTTCCAGTCTATCTTAAAACTTGTGACAAGTCAAAGAAGGCAAAGTCTTGCCTTCACTGTCAGGGACTAGAAGATCCCCAAAGTAAGATCCAACAAATGATCTACAAGCTTATTTTCCCATGCTACTTATCACCTTTAATTTCACTCAAGCCAGATCCCCCTTTTTGGTTAAACCCACATTAATTTTTGTGTGTAATTTGTGCCACTGTGAGTAGAACAGTAAGTAAGCCATAGTCCACTCCTTTACATAAATATGAAAGTAGACTCTTCCCAGTCAAGAGCATGAGTCTTTCTGTACCACTTGTCACCTGGCCCAATTCCAGAGAATATATACTATCTTGGATAAGTTATAGCATGAGATGTAGAGAAACATTTTATTTACACAGAAGCAATCTATTTGGTAAAATATAGTTCAATCAATTTTTATTTTATGTTAATGTTTTTGATATTAATTAATTGAAGTCCACACCTTAGGGAAATGAATAGAAGTATAAGCTTCTGCTCCTCAACTACCATGCCTGTTGGAATAGTGAATCCTATAAGTAAAAATTCTAAGGTACAGAGAAGAACCCTGGATTTAGAGGGAGGAGACCCAAAGGGATGATAGTTAAAGAATGACTTATGTTATACCTAACCAATGCTGGTGCACTGAATGGGCAGCTTATGTTCATTTGTTCATTAATGGCACTATTACCATCTCCATTTCACAGATGAGAAGACTACGAGTGATTGAGATTAAGTGGTTTGATAAAGTTAACAGAGCTAGTAAATGGCCAAGATCTGAATTGAACCACTAGGACTCTGGACTGACTTAACCATGGTATTTCCTGCCTGTCCTTTTGCTTCTCCCCTCCCATTGGGACAGTTTTCAAACCTCCATTAATTGAAAGAAAATTAAGCTTAGGGCCCTGAGTGTCAAATTATCCTCTCAAAACTTATTTTTCTTTTATCATTTCTCTCACCATTGGGAAATGTAGTCACTTTCAGGCAAGAGGATTTCCACCGTACTGCTTCAGGAAACTAGAGTTCTGGGCTGAGCATGGAAGCTGGGACTCTACAGTGATCTTTACTTGTCCTCAAATGAAGGGGATAAAGTGTAGGAAAGTCTTTTAAGCTGTGAACTGTTAAAGAAATGACTTAAGAAAATGATGACAATTTTTAAAAATCCTAGACCTTTTGGCACTATGAAGACAAGTTTGCTTGATGGCTATTATTTGCATTTACATAAATAGAAAAGGCATGTTTTCCCTCTGATCATATAGATGAAGGCAGGAGAAAGTGGTTCTATGTGAGAGAAAGTTAGTTCCTTAAATTTCTTTAGTCTCATAAAAATAGTAAAATTGCCAATATAATTTAACTTACTATATTTTGGCTTTTTCTATCCCCCCTTCCCTAAAAAATGTTATATATTTCAACTCATTTAAAATTGACCCTCCCTGAATAATTAATCATTTCAATAGATTGGATATTCCTAACTGACCAGCATATACAAGGCCACATTCTTTTATATTTTGGCTATGTGATGTCACCATACCTGATAGTCTGACATTAGGGGAAAAAATAGTTCAGCTATACCAAAAATGCCTTACTAACACTTCCTGTGAGGGTTTTTTTTTTTCCTTAAAGATCTATTTATTTTATTTTAGAGAGAGAGAAAAAGCACGTAAGAAGGGGAGAGGGGGAGAGGGGCAGAGGGAGAGGGAGAGAGAGAATATCAAGAAGACTCTGCCCTGAAGCAGAGCTCAAAGCAGGGCTCTATCTTACAATCCTGAGATCATGACTTGAGCTGATACCGAGAGTTGGACGCTCAACTGATTGAGCCATCCAGGTGTCTCTCATGAGTCTTACCCACAAATACCATGGCCCAGAAAATATTTGTCCATTGCTGAAGACTTTCTCTCCAAGAAAGAGAGTCTGTATAGTTTTCCTTCTGTGGATTTCTTTCCAAGTGGTCAAAAAAATATTGTAAAACTTCTGGGAAATGCTACAGATTTTTGTAACCACCCGACTCTGTGGATTGGGATTCTGATTTAACATGGTGGGTAAAGGAAGGATAATTATTTCTTGTTGAGCCTGAGGAGGTTGCATTGCATGGTGGTTAAGAGCATGAGTGCTGAACTGCACTGCTTTAGCTTGCATCTCTGTTCTGATGCTTACTAGTTGTGTGACCTTGGATGAGTCATTTAAGTCAATTTTCTCATCCATAAAATGGAGGTTATTGTAGTACTGATTTCACAGAGTTTTTCTGAAGGTTCAATAAATGAAAAATCATAAAGTACTTAAAAGAGAATCTGGCACTTAGGAGAGTTCTGTATTTATCAAATACATATTATTTCTAATCATCGCCTTATAGTTTATTGATAATCAATAGCTTTTAGTCAAATAGTAAATCTATTTATTCAGAAATTCTTGAAGCAGCGTAGATCAAGTTTCAAGAATCTAGATCTATTAATTGTTTTAGCTATTTAGTAAAGCATTCAGAGAATAATTCTGCTCACTTTAAAAATCTGAGATTTTTTTTATTAAAATGAGGTCTGCAAATTCAGCTAAGCCAACCTTTCTTTTCATAGACATAAAATCTCTGGATCAGGTCAAAAAGGGCACAGTTGATTACTATCAGAATTAGGACTAGAACTCAGATCTTTTGATGTCCAGTCCAGTTTCTAATTTCTACAATGATGATTTAGTCTTCCAGTTAGGACTCTGCCACCAGTTTATTCCTAGTAACACAAATATTAGTCATTTTGTAATGCTCTCTTTACCATCATGGCCTTGACTCAGGGTTTATGTTAACTTTCAAAATATAGTAAAGTGAATTTTGGGACAAAGATAATAAGAAGATTCATCAAAATGTTAAATGATGACTTTATTCAATTCAATGACTTTATTGAATTGACACCCTCCAATGATTCAGGCTTTGCCAATTCACACAGAGGAAGTTTCAAGTCTTTAAAACTTAGTGTATGGAAAGTATAAGACTACCAAGAGGTATGTTATATTCAACAAGCATTAGTCAATTAGAACTGTCTATTGACCCTGAATTCAATTATTCTAAGGATACAGTGGTGGATCATGGGGAGGTAAAGCATCTGATGCAGAAAATAGCCCTATACAGTGAATAATAAACTTAGAATCTTTGTTCAAAGAGATGCTATAGACTGAAAATAGATTAACTTTAAAATGTGTAGATATATTTATGCCCAACAGGTCCATGCTAGATTATGAGTAAATGAAGATTATTTTTTGGGTGGGAGCCATATAGAATAGGTAAAATTGATTGCAAGAAAGATGAAATCACTTTCTACAGTAAAGTTACAGTACACCCATGTTTCATGTTGACTGGGAGCCAGACTGTGAAGTGCTTTATCAATAACCTTTTTGATATTTCATTGCTCCTCCCCCCAGTAAATTTGTGTAGAAAGTGTAATTATGAGATGCTTGGCACATAGTGGCACTCCATGATTAATTGTAGCATGAGTAAGGAAACTGTGGCTTAGTGAGATGCCTAGTAGGTGGAGGAACTGATTTTGAAAACCAAGGTGTGTGATTCCAAAAGGCTACAAATTTTTCAGTCCTCACTGTTTTCTGTTCCAACTTCTTGTCAGGGTCAGAATACCGGATGTTGCACAGATGGACTTACTTGTGTTAAATTTTCAGGTTGATTCATGTATCTTTATATAAATGAGCCTTAAGATCCAGAAAGAGGGAGAAGCAGACTGCCTGCTGACCAGGGAGCCCAATGTGGGGCTTCGTCCCAGGACGCTGGGATCATGACTTAAGCCAAAAGCAGACACTTAACCAACTCAGGCACCCCAGAAATGCAATTTTCTTTTAAATGTGTTCTTTATACAGTCTTCTTTTTAAATAAATTATTATTTTAAATAGACATTGTAATAGGTCTTTTGTGAGTATCTATCTATCTATCTATCTATCTATCTATCTATCTATATATATTTACGATTCATACACAACACTTACTATTGTGAAATATTCATTAGGAATCTGATAAATTATATACTGAATATAATTCACAGTACTTTCCTTGACACACTTTTCATAGGGTAAATTTCCCAGCAAGCAGTCAGTTCATTTTCATACCACAAAGGGTTTCTCACCATATTTTAATTATGTATCACATTACTTTAATCTTTTTAAAAATAACTTTTGTTTACTATTTTACCATATATTACCTTCTAAGAATTCCATAAAATGTTCATTAAGAATATATTTAGGGGGGTTCCTGGGTGGCTCAGTTAGTTAAGCATCTGACTTTTGATACCAGCTCAGGTCGTGATCTCAAGGTTGTGGGATGGAGCCCCTTATTTGGCTTTATGTTCAGCAGGGAGTCTCCTTGAGATTCTCTCTCTTCTTATCCCTTTCCCCCTCCCTCTGTGTGCATACTGTCTCTCTCTCTCTAAAAATAAATAAATACATAACTAAATATTTAAAAATACATATGAATTCAAAAGCATTTTAAATAAAGACTATATGCAGATACTTGTTTAAAGGAACATTCATGGTGGCATTGGAGGACTAAATTTGGTATTGGTCTCAAGCAACGAAAGGACCATTCTGTAAACAAAAATGGTACTGCCTAGACTGAAGGCCTAATATAACATGGAAACACAATGTATAACATATAATAAAAGTAGAGCAACTATGCCTATATGATTGTAGACATTGGTAGAGAAATGTGCATATCAATGTATTAAATTTTATTATGTTCAATTAATTTTATTGCATAATTAGTATGATTGGCATTTATGTGAGCCAAAATGGTCCTTATGTGACAAAATTAAGCCAGGGAGAATGTTTTAAAATATACACATATTCAATTATTGGATATGTTTATTTATTTGATATTAAATTATTTTATATTAAATTAAAGTTTATTCATACATTATGTGTTTGATGTTTTAATGTTAAGAGATGTTGTCTTGAATTACAAAGTTGATCCAAATCATGGACTCCAAAGTGAATTGCTACTATAGAAAAATAATCTGTAATGTCAAAATCAGGCACATGTATAGGTTAAGTTTTATTTTACATGATGAGATGAGCGCTGGGTGTTATACTATATGTTGGTAAATTGAATTTAAATAAAATATTTTAAAAAGCTTTATTTTACAGTAGAAATCAGAAAAAAATTGTATAAGAAAATATAGTACTTGTGGGGAGAAACTACTTTTTAAAAAGCATGCATTCTGTAGGAAAGCTCAAAAAAGGGTAAAGACTGATTTTGAACAGATTTCATGATGCTTAATTATTTATAATATGAAAATATTTGTCTATACTTGGAAATGAAGTTGATGTGGAGAAAAATTATTATTCCATTTAAGATTTCTTTAAATAGCAAGTATGACATGAAATGTAGTGTTTGTACAAGAGATGTTTAAATATTCCAAGTGTACTGAAGAAAGTAAGAAAAAAAATAAAATCTTTTCATGACCCACTTCTCAAAGGTACTATTCTAACAGATTCTCCTCTACTCATATATTTACACACATACTTCTTAAAATATTATTACATATTGAATTATGGTATATAGTTATATTGTATACTGTCTCAACTTGCTTCTTAACACAATAATATACTCTGTTTATTTTTCACATTAACGCATATAGCTTATTATCTTTAACTGTTACTTAGAAACCCATCTGTAGATGTACCATGACTTATTTGATCAGTTCCCTATAGGTTAATAAGTTTTTTCTCAACTTTTTGTTATTATTATTGAACTATGTCTTCATAGTCCTTGCATATGTATCAGTGAGGAACATATTCACAGACTAAATTCCTAGAACTGGAATCTGGGCCAAAACTTTTCAAGTATTTCAAATTTTGATATTGACAAAATATCTGCTATAGAGTTTGTACCAATTACTAAAGTAGTATGAAAGCATCTATTTTCCTATTCCTTCATGAAATTTAATGTGATAGATAAAAAAGAATATTGCACTTTGAAGTGCATTTCTTTAATTGTGAGACTTTATCGGCATTTTTCCATGTTTACTAGCCATTGGTACTTCTTTTCTCATTACATATTTATTCCTTTGCCCATATTTCTACTGTATTAAGCATCTTTTTGCTATTGAATCACAAGTTCTTTTTTAAAATTAAGGATAGTAGCACTTTGCCTCTCATAACTTGAAAGTATTATTTCTTGATCATCATTTTACTTTTTACTTTGTTTATGGTATTTTCATATTGTATAGTATTTTTAAAATTAGAATAAATTTTTAATTGTTCCCATGATATCTTCCTGGAAAAAATCTTGCCATCCAGATTTTTTTTTTTTTTAACTGAAGCAGCACCATGCTTCTGATTTCATTTTGTACATATAGTTTACCTATCAATAACAGTATCAAGGTAAGGGAAATAAGCTGAATATTTTTCTTTGATGAGAATTGGATAGAAACCAAATTCATTGTGGTATAAATTTTTTAATTTAAATTATGTCAAATATTTTAATACTAATATCCACTATTTTTTTCTTTAACAATTGAAAGCTTTTGTTTTGCTTAAGAACTGATAAAGTTATCAATGTGCCTGCTCTATAGAATATCTTCTTTTGTAGTTGTACTTTTAGGGGGAAGCCCTAATTCTTGTGATTGCATAATAGGTAAATGAAGTAAGAAGCCCAAAGTATGTAATAGAAAACTGAAAAAATCTCATACATCTTATTAGGCTTCTTAAATGTAATAGTGAGGTCTTAATTCAAGGGAGACAATATACTTCACATCTAACTATATCACCGAGTCTTCACGCAGTCATTTATGTACTATTTTCTTATTTATAAATTTATTTGCCTATAATATTTCAAATTGTACTTGTATGACACTCAACTAATATGTTTGTCCACAAAAGAATAGTTGTACTTAAAACCAGAAGCTTTGAATGTAAATAACTGCTTACTGCTGGTAAAATGATTTTGAATGGAAAGCATAAGCTGTTATAAATATTTCTTAGGTATAATATTGGGCCCTTCAGAGCTAACAATCATCAGTATAAGCTTTCCTAAAATGCTAAAATACATGAAAACTGGCAGGTGAAACAGAATCATTTCTGTCAAGTTCTAATTAGAGATGAACCAACCTTGATTTAGTTGATTTAGCTCTTCAGGGGAGTTTTCTGTAAGCTCTACCATATACTCTTATATCCTGAAAATATGGACCATGATTTGTGTGTATAGTGTTAAGATCTAAAAGCTGCCTGGCTCCAGGCCCAGCTTTTCAACCAATTCTTCCCAGTGTAATAACTATTAGGTATTATAATTCACTTGGCTCTTGTTCTCCACTGCTCCTGGCTGAAAATCCCAATTCAAGTTAAAGAGTGGTGATACACGAACTTTTGAAGATTTGTAGGTTTGGATAAAACCCCAATGGGATGATGTCTTTATCTAAAAGTTCATGCTAACCTGTATGAAGATTCTCTACTTAATTTCACTTAAAGATCAGGAAAGAAACCATTTATTAATAATTAATTTAGAGAGAAATGATAATTTTCCTTACCTTTAGAAAATGGGCAAAATATTACTATACTGAAATAGATAAATTTAGAAAAATTTAAAGATTATTTTTTTATTATGATGACAACTCATGGCCATACCAAAGTACACACTTACTGATGGCAGTATTTTATGACTCACATCTATGAAATGACCAAGTATCACAAAATAATTTAACTCACATTACTATGGGGGAATCAAATTTGAAAATGTTTCAGATACCTGTCTGACAATTAACAATCATGGTAGCAGCATTATGTTTTCTAAGGCTTTGAACAGGAGATTCTTGTCATATATGTTGTTGCTTCCTGCCTTTGAAATTGAAACGGCTCCACCCACTGTGAGGCATCCAGAAGTGGAGAGAGTCCACACTGGCTTTTTAAGTGAAATCAAGTGAGATCCTTTGAATGATGGGCAAAATAATGACTCTAAGGAAGATTAAAATCGCTAGTGCATTTATTACAGGGCTACTATTGCACACAATCTGAAGCCTACACGTGAGATCTTATAAGGTAATCTAAACACTAACCAGACATTCTAATTCTTTTTAATATGCTCTGAGAGTATGCACTTAAGGGAAATTTTACTTGGAGAAAGGCCATCCCCCCCCCTCCCCCTTTGTACTATTTGGGTCTCTGCTTGCTCCAGCAGTGGTTCTGATCTAGGACCACATGTCATTATTGGTAATACCACTTCTGTTAATCACAGTGAAAGCCAAATTAAAATGTCCCAGACAAAGATGTACACTTTTCAATTTGAAAAACATGTACCAATTTAGTTTTTGCTCGGAAAGATCACATGCATGGCGTATTGATTAGCTTGCATGAACATAATATTGTAAACAAAATAGACTGATGGGCTTTCTTAGGCATAAGGCCATGGGAAATGGACTGCAGAGTGAATCAGGAAGTCATAATATTTCACTGTGGAGAGGATTCTGCAATCAAGAAGTTTCAATAGTAAATTGAAACTAATAACCTTTTCAGTATCTGTTGCTTTTAGTTAATGCTTTTCAAGTATTCTGCTGTATAACAACGTGTAAATCATCTAGAACTTTTAAAATAATTTTTAGAAACCTTTCTATTGTAGTCAAATGGAAATGGTTTGTTTCACTGAAACAAAATAACTTAAAAATTGGTTAGGACATATTTTCACATAGGCAAACAAAATCTTATTCCCTGTTACATTGCAATGAAGTTACAAAGTATCTAATGTTTCCATTCTGAAGCTACAAGGATTCTAACTGCAAGACATTGGTAAAACTATGAGAATGTGAGAGGAATTGAGTATTTTGACTTCTAATTATACTAGAACATTGGGTTGAGAAGACCACTGGACAACATTTGTCCTCTCTCTTTCTAGCTGAGTTATAAGTGGTATCTATAGACTATATTAAAGAATAGGATTTGATTTTTTGAAACTTGGCTATAAAAGTTTTTGGCAAAGAAGGCCATGCAGTTCCTAAGTATGACCTTCTCCTCTCCACAGTGGCAAAGGGTACAAGAGGCACAGCTGAGAAGTTGAAGTGCTAATGATAATGAACTCACTGTCACCCTTTTTCCTACTACCCATTTCTTTACCCTTTTCTGATCATGGTCTTATCTGGAATATCATATTACTTTCAGGTATCATGTTTCCTTAGGTTCTTCTAGGCAATGATAATTTTTCAGACTTCTTGTTTTTGATAACCTCTACAGTTTTGAGAAGTACTGGTCAAATATTTTGTAGAATACCTTTCAGATTTGACTGTTTAATGCATTTCTCATGATTAAATAGGAGTTATTGGGTTTTGAGGAAGAAGACAACAGAGATGAAGTGTCATTTTTCAGTGTATTATATCAAAACTACAGATTATTAACATGGTATTACTATTGATCACCTGGCTGAGGTTTGTTGAGTTTACTTATTTATTATTATTTTTTAAGATTTTATTTATTGGGGCACCTGGGTGGCTCAGGGTGTGATCCTGGGGTCCTGGGATCAAATCCTGCATCAGGCTCCCTGAGGGGAGCCTGCTTCTCCCTCTGCCTATGGCTCTTTCTGTGTGTCTTTTAAAAAATCTTTTTAAAAAAGTATTTATTTATTTATTTATTTATTTATTTATTTATTTATTTGACAGAGAGGGAGAGGAGAGAGAGCACATAAGCAGGGAGAGTGGCAGAGGAAGAGGGAGCCTAAGGGGAGTATTGATCCCAGGACCCTGGAATCATGACCTGAGCCGAAGGCATACACGTAACAGACTAAGCCACCCAGGCTCCCCTGTTGAGTTTCTTCACTATAACATTTCTCCTTTTTACTTGCTTTATATACTATGCTTTTTGGAAAGAAGTAACTATGCCAACCCACATTCAAGGGGTAGGGATTTATGCCTCTCTGATAGAAAGTATCTACATAAATTATTTAGAGATTTTTTTTTTCCCATAGGAGATTTGTCTATTTTTCTGATTTATTTACTTATTCAGTTATTTATTTCTATCAATATAGACTCATGAATATCTACTTTATACTATGATTATGATCCAATACTACATTACCTTACTACGTAGTCCCAGCTGTAACCACTAGGAACATTTTTAGTTGGTTTCTGTGTTTCTTTGACATATTCCCATTGTTGGATTTTTACTCCTCCCCACTCCCCCGCTCCACCCCTTTGGTACTTTCTTGCTTTCTGGCACTATAAAATGCTCCCAGTTTATTTTGTATGTTCCCAGCCCTGTCTTAGATTTAACTGTTTGCCCAAGGAATCCCACTTCTTTTAATTGGAAAAATGGTATTTGAACCCAAAACCTAGTTGCTTCTGTATTGTATTTTTATAGGGTCCCTCAGCTGACAGAGCAAGAAGTTATATGTGTCTATACTAATTCCTGAGTATATAGATGTCTAGAAATACATCCCCATGTAACTATCTTTGTGTATATTATGCTAAATATGGTTCACTGTGATATCTCCTACCGTAACCCATTCCTGCATGGATCCTTCTAGCCTCCTCTCCTTTGTCTGTACTCTCTCACTCCCATAGTAAGAACTCTGGCTCCCACCATCCTCCATTCATTTACTTAATGGGGTTCCAGCATATGTCTATAGTGGTTTCAGAACCTTTAACTTGTATGCCTATGAGAAACAACATTATCAAGTGGAATACAGTTTTTATGTACAGTTTCTTTTGCCTTTAGTCTTGCTATCTCCAGGCATCTCCAAAGTTACTTAAGTCAGCAATTTTTCTCCACTCCTTTTAGTGAGGTTATATTATATATTTTATAATACAATTAGATTTGGGGGCCCTTAGGTGGCTCAGTATGTTAAGCGTCCAACTTGTGATTTTGGCTCAGGTCATGATCTCATGGGTCATAGGTTCGAACCACCAGCCAGGCTCCATGCTCAGGAGGGAGTCCGCTTGAGATTCTCTCTCTCCTTCTGCCCCCTCCCCACTTGTATGTGCACCCCTGCAGTCTCTCTCTCATATATATAAAAAAAAAACTTTACTAATAAATTAGATTCTTTTGTTCCATTCTTCATTCCATCCTGATATCTTCTGACTTGTTAAATGATTTAATTTTTCTAAGTTTGCATAAATTAAGGTTGATACTTTGTGTTGTACAGTTCCACGGGCTTTGAAAAATGCAATGTCACATACACATCATTTTAGTAACACTAAATACTTTTGCCACCCTAAAATCTATGCTCCATCTATTTAATCCTCCCAGCTTCTCAAATCCACATCAAACACTGACCTTTTTAAAATCTTTACATGTTTTTTTCTTTGAATGTCATATAAAAGGAATAATTCAATAGACAGTAATTTTGGACTGACTTTTTGCTTAGTAATATCAATTTAAAATGCATGTATGTTTTTCATAGCTTCTGATTTCACACCTTTCTATCACTGAATAGCATTTCATTATATGGATGCACAATGGCTTGCTTATAAGTTCACTTACTGAAGGATATCGTCAATGCTTCCAGTTTTTAGAATAAAGCTGTTATAAAGATTTGTGTGCAGGTTTTTCTGGGGACATAAGTTTCAAAGTAAGTAACTAGCTAGGAGTACAATTGCTGAATTGCAGAATATAACTAACTATGTTTAACTTCATATATGAGTTTTTGTGTGGATGTAAGTTGTACAATACTGATTTTCAAAGTGCTGATACCACACTGCATTCTCATCAGCAATATGTGAATGTTTCATTTGTGCTGCAATTTTTGCCAGTGCTTGGCTTCAGGTTTTATTTATTTTAGGCATCCTAATAGGTTTGAAGTGATATCTTAATATTTTATAATATTTTATTTCTATGATGACTAATGACTTCATCATTTGATGTTTGTCATTAGTATATTTTCTTTGGCAAAAAGTCTGTTTATATCTTTTGCTCATTTTTAATTGTTTTCTTATTATAAATTTTGAGAGTTATTTATATATTTTGGATACAAGTCCTTTGTCAAAAATGCTTTTTTTGTAGCTTTACTGTACTATAATTTACTCATTGTAAGTATACAATTTAATGAATCTTATTAAATTTCTAGAGTTGTAGGACTGTATTATTATGATTACTATTACATTGTAGTTAAAAAATGAAGCTTTTAAAAATATATTTATAGATACCAATAGGAGCTCCTCATTTATTGAAGGATAAGAATTTCACATATATTTATGTCCTTCTTTCCTTTTTAAAAAACATTTTATTTATTTATTCATGAGAGACACAGAGAGAGAGAGAGGCAGAGACATAGGCAGAGGGAGAATCAGGCTCCATGCAGGGGGACTGACTCAGGACTCGATCCTGGGTCTCCAGGATCACACCCTGGGCCGAAGGGAGGCGCCAAACTGCTGAGCAACCCAGGGATCCCCTTTTCTTTATCACCTAACAGATTTTTGGATTTGAAACTAAACTGTGAGTATTACATCTTATTACTTATATTTTAAATCTCTTTAAGGTATTTTTTATATTGACCTTATGTTAATATGACTGTAAGAATGATTGAGTTTAGTTTTTAGTTTGAGTTATGTTTTGAGTTATATCTTTAGTATTGTGACTCAGTGAATTTGGAAACAACTGTCATTATACACCAGAGAGTAAAGTTGAAATAAAGAGAGATTTAGGCATGCCTGGGTGGCTCAGCAGTTGAGCAACTGCCTTGGGCTCACGGCAGGATCTCGGGGTCTGAGGACTGAGTCCCTCATCAGGCTGCCTGCAAGGAGCCTGCTTCTTCCTCTGTCTGTGTCTCTGCCTCTCTCTCTGTGTCTCTCATGAATAAATAAATAAAATCTTAAAAAAAAAATAGGGAGATTTAAAGATGCATACAAGAGTGGCTTCCTCCATCTATGATTAAAAATTAAATGTTATCTATATTGGAATGTAGTCGTTATGTTGGTTGACTGTAAGTCAGTGGAAAGATTCAACAGTAAGGTAAATCTAAGCTTGCCTTAGCCGATTTGAGTGATTGGAATACTGAGGTGCAGATTCCCACTCCTCCTATACACACTGACCAGAGGCATGCTGGAGTGCTGGGTTTAGTTTTGTTTGCCATTCTATAAGAGAGACATTGACAAATTGGATCTAATACATAGGGCAACCAAGATAGTAAAAGGGCTAGACATGGTGTCACATAAGGAATGTTTAGAAAAAACTGGAATGTTTAGTCTGCAAAAGGAAAGAATGATGGGGCTGTGGATTGGTTGGAGGAACATGATAGCCATCTATCTTTAAACATTTACAGGACCAACAAAATAAAGAGGATTTTTTTTTTTTTTGTCACAAAGAGACTCACTAGTAATATAGATTAAGTTCAAAGGAGGCAGGCTTGACTTATACAAATAAGAAATTCTTTATTAAAAAATTCTGAAATGAAATGGTTTTCCGATTTAGATGCAAACTTGGTAGTGGGGGGGTAGACTTCAATGTCAACAGCACGCAGGAATCCTGTCTAAATATTTTTGAAATTTACTACTTATAATTCTTCATATATTTATATTCCATCAAAGAATATTTTCTATAATAATTGGAACTATGTGATCATGATAGCAAGCCTTCTGTTGTCCTGGACATTGAATATAAAGTATGCTGGAGAGAATGGTCAATGAATGATGAATGATAAAATTAGAATTTTAAACATGGATAGCTTTTGAATATGAGAAAAGCAAGTATTTTAATTGGAGAATTATGTCTAAGAGTACAGAAAAAAATAAGCAAATATGTCATTTTTATAAGGCACCGAGTAGACAAATCTGACTGAAAAACAACTATATGTAAATATTTATGAAGTAACTATTTGGGATGAAAGCTTTGGTTTGTCATTAATGGCCTCTAATAACTTCTACAGTCTAAATTAAATGATCAGTTTATAGCCCTCGTCTTGCTTGGCCTATCACCAGTCATTGATACGGTTGATCACCCCCTCCTCTTTGAAACAAATTCATCACTTGGCTTCCAAGACACTATGCATGCCAAGTTTTTGTTTTTCCCTTCTGGATGTCCCTTCATAGTTTCTTTCCTGATTCTTCTATATACTTAACTCCAGAAGTACTGTAATTTCAATAACATTGCTTTATATGTCACATAGAAGCTGCTATTTTCCAAATGTGTCTCTACCCTGTACTTCCCTGAATTTCAATTTCAGTTATAAACTGCCTACTTGATACCACCTCTAGTGTATTTAACTATAGAAAACTAAACCTGCCCTAAACTGAACTTCCACTATCCTATTCTACCTCCCATCACCACCATCCCTTCCCTTGTAGTATCCTCCTCTCACTACATTATAACTCTATTATTACAGTTCCTCAGGAAATTAGATTGATTTTCTGATTTCCATTTCCTCTCATCATCACACAGTCTATTAGAAAATTCTGTTGTATCTACCTTCAAAATATATTCAGAATGCAACCCATTCTCATTCCTTTACAACCAGCCCCTGATCCCAGACACCGTTATCCCTTTCTTGGATTACTACAGCTTCCTTTTGCTTCTAACTTTGAGTGCATTCTCAGCAAAGCAGCTTTTAACATGAAAATCATATCATTTCACAATTCTGCTCAAAACCTTTCAATGGCTTCCATCTCATCAAAAAAAAAAAAAAAAAATCGGAATTCTTTACAAGAATCCACAAAGTTCTGCTAATCTGGCATCCTTCCCTGTCTGACCTAGTCTTTTAGTAGTTTCCCCCTCACTTACCTCTCCTCTGGTCTTGCTATTCTTTTTTTCTTTCCCAACATATAAACAATGTCCCTTATCAGGACTTTTGTAATGTCTGTTCCCTCTACCTGTAATACCCTTCTGTCGAATATCCATAGGACATGTGCTCTTATTATGCCTTTGGGGCTTTACTTATCACCTTATCAGTCAGCTCTACCCTGTATAAAATCTCAACTTCATCTCAACACTGCACAGCCCTTTTCCTGCTTTATTTTTCCTTAGCACTTCTCACTATAAATGTATCATTTACATACACTGTGTAACTTTATTAATAAATTTGGCTGCTTGTTTCACCTCTTTCCTAGATGTAAACAACCTTTTTGTGCATGTTTTTCACTGCTGTACTCCAGTGCCTAAAAGAGCTCATGCCATGTAGTCATTGCTCAATAAATATTCATTAATGTTTAACTACTTTTTGAGAACCCTGAGCCATAGGCCAAAGAAAGAATTGTGTTTACTTGGCTTTGGAAAGAGTGCGGAAGCTTTTTGACAGTAAAAATTATGTTAAAGATGTGTTGTCAGAAGACTCGCTTCCCCAATTATGGTTTAAATATACAGAATACTGAGAAGTTGCAAAGGTTTAAGAAAAGAAGACCTTGTAGGAGTGTGTTATAATAATTTATACCATCCTGTGGACAAAAGGAAATGTGACAACAAAGAAGAGACTAATTACAAAGAAAGAGTTGTTATCTAAAGGTTAGTGATTGGATAAGAGGAAAAGAAATAAAAATCAATGATTTTTGAACCCCTCCTTTTTTTTTTTGTTTTTTTTTGTTTTTGTTTTTGTTTTTTGTTTTTTTTTTTTTGGTAGAGTAGTGAGTGAAGTAACAAGATTAAGGAAAAAAATAGTGTAATGAATGATAGAGTACACCACACCAGTCTCTCAGGACTAAAATTTTCATTCTTCCAGCTACTGATAATGTTGGCTGACAGCTCTTAGTTGAGTCTTTTTTCCTAAAATTTCCCTTGGCTAAAGAATTCCCACCCTCCCAAGGTCATGCTGCTTCCTCTGGAAGTAGGTTTCATCCATAAGTCATCAATGAGGAGATATGAAGACCTTAAAGTGAATAGCTGTGGGGCACCATCCCAGTCTGGAGCCTGTAGTGGTACACAGTGAGGTCCTAGGTCTGCGTTGCAAATCATCTACTCTTTTTACTCAATCTAATCTTTCTTTTCCTCTAGTGTTCTCTTGAAGGCCCTCTCCATAACCCTCCTGCATGTGATGCTGTTCCCAAGAAACCCAACCCAGGACAAATAGACATCTGAGAAACACTGAAGAAAATAAATATGTTAAAAAGTTGGGAGCTAACAACATTTATGTTTATAATGGATAAATAGATACATTTCTTTTTTTTGAGTTTAATTAATTTATTTTTAAGTAATCTCCACACCAAACATGGGGCTCAAATTCGCAACCCTGAGATCAAGAGCCACATGCTCTTCTGGCTGAGCCAAACAGGCACCCCAAGAGGTATATTTCATACATTAAGTTCAACTGAAGTCATTTAATTTTAATATGGATTTATTAAACATTTAGTGTTTGTAGAAAACCATACTATTTACTACTGGGAGTATAATAAAAACAAGATGGCCCTTGCCTCTGAACCTCACAATAAATACTTTCAATTTATGAAAGAGCATTGATACTGAGGCTGGAATCCTGAATCGCAACCAAATTCATGATTAACAGCCTGCAGATGTGCATAAACTTGTGAAAATGTAATGTCTCTGAAACATGTGAGATGATACTAGCCTGTGTTTACAAAGCATTCTTCCAAAGATACTCCATGCATCTGTAGACTATTTAGTATTTTAACTACCTTCTTAGTTCTTTAAACAGGCTTACATCTGTAGTTCTAAGAACATAAAAAGAATAGAAGTCAGGTTATAGACATATCCTCTTGCAATGCTATCCTTTCTGATCTTGGATTAAGGCAGTGTATATAGATGGGCAGTTCTTAAGGGAATACTGAGAATATTAGTTAATGGTTCAAAGACAAGTAATTGCCAACAATTTTGGGAATAATCTGTGGATTCGAATACTAGGAGCATTCATGTGATGATATTAAGTTAGCCTCTTAACTTTTAATGTTCTGTAAGAAACAATTCCTTTTCCCCTCTGAAACCATTTAGCAAAACCAGCAAGAACTTGGTGTCTGAATTTTCACCATTTGCACTCTCACACATGGATATTGCTAGTAATTTGTCACAGGATAGTGACGTACTCTGTAAAGTTGGATTGTAATAAACACATGAAAAAAATTTAAAAACACACTAGCTGCTAGGGTGAGAGGATCTAGAGCAAGGAGAGAAATCATAGGGTGATACAGTGATAAAGTAGAAAGTGGCATTCACAACAAAGCTGTTGCAAATTACTCACTACAAACAGTTATCCACCACGTACTTAAATTTTTTTCAGAAAGGAAATTCCACTTTTTTTTTCAGAAACTAAGAATTTAATAGCTTTTGCCATCAGTCTTAAATAAATCCCTCTATGACAGTTGAAGTCCATTTCTTGTTTTTATATCTTTAACACTCAGTGATCCATATAGCAGCTGTAATAAATTTTCACCATCCTAACTTAGAAATCTTTGAATCTGCTGATTTCTGACACCTCACATTTGGTATGGATGGCGCAATTTGATTTTGTCATCTGTAATACACATAAACCATTCTCATCTGTATTATTCTCCTAGCTCCTTTTCTAAGAAACCTTACATCAGTGTTGATATTATGACTAGGATTGCTACATCATCATGAGAGAACAACAGAAGTTATCTTTAAGCTAAAGACATTCATTCCATAATGATGCTATATTATTTCGCTCCCAACACATTTTCAAATGGCTTACTACCTACTTTAAATAAGAAATATAAAGGAAGTGTAAAATATTTTACGTAAAGCAAGCATTCCAAATGACAATACTTGCTTTATTCCCGATTTTTAACTTAATGTCTCATTTTTTTTTTTGTTTTTAACCTGATTTGTTCACTGTTGCTTGTGTCTAGAGATAAAAGAAGTGTTTTTATATTATGTCTGGGTTTTTTTCATTTCAGTAATGTTTACACAATTTGTAGAAAATGGCTTGTTAACAATTTCTGGATTAAATTTTTATTTACAAAAAGTCCTGCTCTGGGAGTAAGATTGAATCAGAGTTTCCTTGGTGAATAATCTTACATGGCTTATTCCTACTCATGCTCCCCTTTTAGATTGTACATCATTTTAATCAGTATACACTGTGTGTTTGACACTGTAGAGTGATATAGAGAAATTCTGCTCTTCCAGGCAGATATTTATTGACCATGACATTTAAGCAAGGCAGATGCTTGGTTACAAAGAAGGTTAAGAATTGGGATAATCATGACAAGTGTAAATTTTTCACCTAAGTATTAATTAATAACTTCTTTGTGTGTATCTAGAAAAGCAACATGATTGTACTGGCAAACATCTGATAAGATATCAAAAAAAGTGATCAATTCAACTCCAACTGGACTCTTTGTACAATCTCAGTTTTTTGAGAAATATTTTATAACAAATACAGCAACTATTGAATCCTGATGTCTGCCCTGCTATTTGTCTATCTGTCCATCTGTTTGTTTGTCCAAATGTATTTGGCTAGAGGATAACATATATTTCTTTATAAGCCTTTCTCCATAACTGAGGAAGTAAAGGGATTTAAATGGTAGCAGCCTTGTTTACTATACATCACCGATTTGGAATCATGGACTATTTGCAAAAAAGCATTATGTCTCCTTTATAAATTACATTATTAAAGCTGTGTAATAAAAGTAAAAATTGAAGTATGTATAAAAAATGAAAAGATATTTTGGTAAGCTGAAAACCAACAGGGTGCTCAACATGTGTAATATAATGCCTTTATAAAATATTTATATATATGTTGCATTATAGATAATATTAAATTTCTAAAAATAATCTAGCAGAATGCTCATACAAATATTAAGAGTAATTACCTTTGGGGAGACAAATGGTATTGGGTATTACTATTAATCTTCATAATTCCTTAGTGTTTTATTTTGTTTTAATATGCATACAATTTTTTAACAATTATAAAACTGCTTTTATAATTTAAAATATATCTAAGAAAAAAGTAAATCATTTTGCTGCACAGGAAATGAGGAAGCAGTAGTTTCTTTACACTCTTCTATTCTTCCATGTGGACCTGTTAGCTAGGACTCAATTTGATGGACTACCTTTATATATAAAACCCATCATTTTATTCTTTTTTGTTAATATAGCTTCTAAGTGGTTTCCCTAGCATTTTAAATCAAACTGCCTGGATTTATCTGTTGTTTACTGAGGTGAATGAAATCAGTGTCAATGTCTAACAATTTTTGGAATTGCCATTTTGTTTTCTTTTGTTTTGAGGGAAAGTTTTTAGAAATCTCCCAACAAGAAAATTAATCATAATCTAAAATTAGAAAATTTATGTGGAAATAAAATTTTGCTGAATAAGATATAATGTCCCCTAGATTATATTCAAACAATAACATCAATAATACATTAGCCAAAATTATTGAAGCATTGACAGCCACAGCCCAGAAAAGTCTATGAATTTTTTACAGCACCAGGTGTGAAAATTATGAGGTGGGGAACAGCTTTGTTTAGAATTATCAGTGTGCATTAAGTAAGCCAATAAAATAAATCTATTGCTATCTCTTCTTCTACTTTCACTTTTACTTTGGGTGGTATTTTTTAAAAGATTCACTTATTTATTTGAGAGAGGGAAAGAGAGAGCATGAGCAAGAGGAGGGGCAAAGGGAGGGGAGAAAGAGAATCTCAAGCAAACAACCCCCCCCCCATTCTGGTTAAGCACCAAGCCTGACATGGGGCTCAATCCCAGGACCAAGAGACCATGACCTGAGCTAAAATGAAGAGTCAGACACTTAACCAACTAAGCCACTCAGGTGCCCCTAGGTAGCCTTTTTTCTTTATAAAAATCCTTTCTTCATTTCTAATTCTATATATAATTCTTGTGTCTTGATGGTAACACGAGGTTGGTAAGATTTTAGTTATTGAAGCAATGATTTTTAATGGAAACTTCTATTACAGATATTCTGAAAATTGGCCCACTCTCCATCATTTCCCTTTCAGGATCATTAGAAAGGGCACATTGTCTTTAATGATGGATCTGGTGCAACTCATTTCCAAAGTCTTTAAAGAGAATAAATACAGAGTAGAAAGACAAAATCTTATAGATTATCACACCTGGGTACTTAAGACACCCCTTCAAATCCCTGGGAGAATGATCCTCTAATGTATTCAAGTGATTTATTACTTGAAAGACATTGCCATCTTGGTAGAAAGTCATAAAGAACTAAAGATTAAACATATAATAAAATAATTAAATGATATATGTGGGTGTATACATATGTATCTATGTGGATATAGATAGATTCTACTATAGATAGTGGAAGCTTTAGAAAAATATATTAGGATAAAATTTACATTTGAGAAAATTCTTACTTAATGTGTTTTCTGATTATTGAATAAATACTATATTTAATTAATTCTTGCAATAAAAAAAATGATGTTCTAACAAAAAGTAGCTTAGAACCTTCCATAAGGTGTCATTAATCATTCATTCATCAATCTTGAGCTGTACATTTCTACATCCAACTGTCTACCTGATAACTTTGCTTAGATGTTTAAAAGGCAAACAAAATTAAAGGCAGCAAAAACACCTCTCAGTTTCATACACACAGCCCCAACATCTTTCTCCTACTTACCTCATCTTAGTAAATGACACAATAATACACTCAGTTGGTCAAACCAAAACTTTTCTATTGGTGATCATAGACTCCTTTCTTTCTCTCCTATATGTAGCATATTACTTCCAGAACATGAATCCAACTTCCCTTCATCTCCTCTACTGCTATGCTGTCTGACCTACTGGGATCTCTTGGTTTCATTTCTTCAGGAACTTTCTGGTAGGTCTCCTAACTTCGTGATCCTTTAAAGTCTATTCTCCACACAGCAGCCAGAGGAGTCTTAAAAAAAAAAAAAAAAAAAAAAAAAAGAATCTGGTCATCACTTCTTCTTCTTGTAGGCTCCAACACTTTTATTCCACATAGCATAGTGAAATGCAGGCTTTTTATCTTTGCCTACAACACCCAATATGATTGATTTCTACTCTATCCCATCTCCTACCACTTTGTTTTCTCTTCTTCAATCTACACTGGTCTTCTTTTTATCACTTAAACACACTGAATTCACATTGGAAATACATTTTGTAGCAGTTACTTGTGTAGTAAATCAAGTACTTCTTCGATCAAGTGTAAAATGATGACTAACACACAGATTCTGATCTCTAGAAACTTATGATCCAGTAGAAAGAAATGTGCCAGTAAGTAAACCAGAGCAAAAAGTATTCTGGTGGTATGAAAAAACTATGAATAAGCTTGTAAGATTGCAAAGAGGAGTCACCAGTTTTACTTGAGAAAACTGTTGAATGAAACTTCAAAAGATAACTTGGGAGATATTGGCCAGGAGGACCCAGATTGAGGAGGGCATTGGAAGCAGTTGGCTCTTGAGGAGGTTCATGGAGGACAGGAGCCACATATGAAGTAAGGAGACACACAAATCACGCAGCCTGGTTTGATCAAATCACCAGATCTAAACAAGGGCCTAGTGTTTCACGTTACCGTGAACCATAAATAAAAGTAAAACAAAACAAAACAAAACAAAACAAAAACCAAAAAACCTCACAAACAGAAAAACCTCTGTGGGTCAAGTGATATCATCAGATTAAAAATGCATTTCTTATGCCCAGGCCACACTGTTGGTCCATTTGAACAAATAATTATTTTACTTATTAAACAGATATTTTTATCGTCTAAGATCTATACTTGGTACTGTTCTAACTATTAGAAACGGGGGATTGAGAACAACAGGCTAAGTCCCTGCTCTCATAGTCTTTACAGTTAGTGTGGGAAACAGATCAAAAACAAGCAAATAAATACTTGCTATTTCAAGGCAGCAATTAGTGCTCTGATGAGAAACAAGGCAGGGTAAAGGAAAGGTAGGAAAGGGGGATTTCTATTCCACTTGGAGTGATCATGGAAGGGCTCTCTGTGAGGAGGTAGATGTCTGACTAGAAATCGGAATAGACCAAGGGAGGAAGATGCAGCATTCCTTGAATGCTTAAAATGGCAGCAAGAGAAGATGTGAAGCATGCACGTGGTCGCATTGAGTAAAGAGCAAGGAGGCAAGGACTCCTGGAGCATGGTAAGCCATTGAAAGAGTGGTAAAATCTGACTCAGAGAGAGCCAATGGCAGGTCATATAAGGCACTGCAGACTTCACTAGTGCTGCAAGTGACATGAGAGCTACTGGAAGTTTTTGAAAAGAGGGAAGATACTACATGACTTAGGTTATAAAATAATAATTCCAGGGATCCCTGGGTGGCTCAGCGGTTTAGTGCCTGCCTTTGACCCAGGGTGTGATCCTGGAGACGCAGGTTTGAGTCCCACATCGGGCTCCCTTCATGGAGCCTGCTTCTCCCTCTGCCTGTGTCTCTGCCTCTCTCTCTCTCTCTCTCTCTCTCTCTCTGTCTCTCATGAATAAATAAATAAAATCTTTAAAAACAAAATAAAATAAAATAATCATTCCATAGAGTATGTAGTATGGAGGATAAGAAAAGAATGTGGGAGACCAATTAGATGACTATAGAGTCCAGTCATCAAAGAGATGATGGCTTGAACAAAAGAGTTGTCATTGGAGATGAGTGGATGGGAAGGGTTATGTTTCCAAAATGAGTGACTTAAGACTGCTTGATTTTTTTTTTTTGAAGATTTTACTTATTTATTCATGATTGACACAGAGAGAGAGGTAGAGACGTAGGCAGAGGGAGAAGCAGCCTCCCTGCGGGGATACCTCTGCTGGACTCGATCCCAAAATCTCAGGATCATGCCTTAAGCTAAAGACAGACGCTCAACCACTGAGCCACCCAGGTGTCCCAAGCCTGCCTCATTTTATGTGGAGTAAGAAAAAGAGAGGAATCAAGGATAGTTTCTGGCGTGTTTGCTTCTTGTTAGAACAACTAACTGACGGAATTGTTGTGCCACTTTTATATATGGACAGATTTGGAGTTGAAAACCAAAGTTTCTATTTTTGCCATATTAATTTGTGATACCTATTGGATAAGCAAATACATATAATATTCAGAGTAGAAGCAAGTAGACTTTTTAAAAAAGATTTTATTTATTTATTTATGAGAGACACAGAGAGAAAGAGATGCAGAGACACAAACACAGACACAGGCAGAGGGAGAAGAAGGCTCCATGCAGGCAGCCCGATGTGGGACCTGATCCTGGGTCTCCAGGATCATGCCCAGGGCTGAAGGTGGCGCTAAACAGCTGAGCCACCTGGGGTTCCCCGCCAGGAGACATTTTGATGGAGTTAAAATGATCCAGATTTGCATGTGTACACCTTGACAGTAACATGTCAGTCTGAGTTGATAAGACTAAGCATTTCAGTAGATATTAACTGAGTTCCTAAGAATGAACTGAAAACTAAATCTGAGGATTAGTGGTGGGAATCCCCTAGGATATTGCTTGTTAGTTAGCAACAGTAATTAAATTAACAAGAAGGCTACAGGTTGAACCTGGAATGTGAGAAAAGGGAATTTCATGACTGTGATTTTTCATTAAGAAAAGCATGAAGGACCAGTTTTGCCTAATACTAAATTTTCTAAACCTTCCTACTGCCAAATATATTAAGTTTATAATATACACTGTCTCCTTGTTTTGTGTCAATGCAGATTGACCTCAGTTCAAAAGAGACACAATTCACAGCTTTCACTGTAAAAGTCACATTTCAATCTAGTCATTTTGCTATACCTTGACCTTGATTAAACTTTGGTAAATCCTCCAGGTTCAACAATTACAATAATAAAAGAGTAAATTAACTTAATGGATGTCTAAGGACATTCATTTTGTTTCACTTCTTTTTAATCATTAATTCCAAAAAGGTGTTCTAACTAGACTTTCCTATGTAGAATTCAGTGTGCTTTTCTTGACATATCTACTTCTATATTCATTCATTTAGGCTAATGAAACTAGAAAACTAGAAAAAATTTCAAACTTGAATAATCTTTTATGCTTAGATATTTAAAAAGATTTTAAACCCACAGCAATGCAAAAAGAAACATAGGAACATAACTAGAATGTGATTTTTGGTGAATTTAAGTGGAATTTTAATTAAAAATAACATCCTAATGCAATCATTTTACCAGCTAAATATCTCTTCATTCTGTCTAAAATAATGTCTTATAAGTTAAAAGAAAGAAACTGAAGATGCTTTCTAAAAATAAAACCATAATAGATATGACCTTGGAATTTTATCCCTTTCTGCTTAATGAATACAATTAATGTTCTGTAGGGGTAATTTATCTGAAACTACTGTACTCATTATGTTAAATTGTCTCTAATTATTATTTTCAGGCAATTTGGCACAAATAGACCAAGTTCAAAATTACAATCCTCATGGAATCTATGGTGTTTGATAAACAGAAAGTTATAACTTTATGTATATAATCATGATGTCAAATCAGCAGCCAATTGAGTGGAACTCAGCGCTAGTGCTTCCTACTAGCTGGAATACCAAGAAGGGGTTCAGTAGATGTGCATTTTATTCCCACTTAGCCCTTCTTTTGTGATACACAGAAACACTCTCCTAAATGGGAATGAGCCATGCTGTTTTACTCATATAGCTAAGATTAGATTCAGTTTTGAACTCATTAGCTGAAAGGAGCCTTTTTATTGTTGTAGTATAATACAATTGTGTTCCTAACTTGGAAAAAAAACAGCTAATGATACAGATGTGTTTTGGTAATGATGGGTACCATTAGTAATTCTAACCACCACTAAACTTTCAGAGAAGGAAATAAATATTCTCATTTACTATAAAAGCTCTGGTTCGTACCTTTGGTTCACACTGGATTTCATTCTTTTTCTCACAGGTTGTGAGCTGCTCACATTAACAGTGGGAACAAGGAGTCTGATAAAATAGACCTCCTAGAAGAGGCCTTGCCTTCTTACTACTGAAGAGGATCCCTCAGAAAAGTCTTTTTATAATGGGAGCTAGCCCAACAAATGCTTTCTGCCCTAGGGGCCTGTCTTACAAATAGTGATTCAAAAGAAGTACAAGGAACTGACTGACAGGAGGGAAAAGAAATGTGGTTGGGTTCAAGGGAGGTTATGTTTAGTTAAAAAAAAAATGCTGGTTTAAGAATTTCCTAAAATGCTCTAGAATCTCAAAATGCTATAATCAAAAGCAATTGCAAAAATTTACTTTGACATTTGTTTTACCTCCTGTAATCTTGTGGAAATCACATCTCAACCTTTTATGATTTTTTCATTTGAACACACTTTAAAAAAGTCTTTTGGGAATGAATACATTAAAGACATTGCTATAAAGTCAGAAAGTCAGAAGGTATAGGAATATTTTGATCAAGTCAGTATGAAATCTATTGTTGTAAATCACACTGAAACTAGAAAACATGCATCATTCATGATTTCTTACAAAGAACCTAAATAGATATATATCACCAAGTAAAAGTCTATAGGTAAATTGTAGCAGTGACATAGACACTTGGCCAAATAGAATTCTATTCCAAAATAATCAATTTTATCACCCAGTACATTTGGAAATGTTGGCATTTTACACAAGTCTCCATCATGTGTAAAAAGTGGACATAATTCCACACTCACTTTGCAAATCAGACATGGTCTGCCAATTGCACTTAAATTATGTGATTCTGCTCCTATCCTGGCTAAAGATTTTGAAGATTTAATTTTTGTCTTTGCAAGGCTTCATTCTAAGGCTGCCAGATTTTGGAGAACTCTCAGGTTTGTAACTTAACACTTCTTGTGAAATCTTTTCACCGAAGCAATTGTTTTATCTCCAAAACGGTCCTAAGCTTGGCCCCGATCTCAGGAGCGTTTGTGACAGCCACATTGCCCTTGCTCACCTGTGTTAGATTTCTCCTCCTCCCTTTTTCTGCCTTTTCCACACAACAAGACAATCCAAAGTGTGTGTCATTTAGGTGTCACCAGGTCTGTGAGACGTGAAAAGCTCTGCCAGTTAACATAAAACAAAAATCCCGGAGGTTTCATGGAATCACATTTCCCTACTGCAAAGAAAGTTGAGAAGGAGGGCAAGGTAGCTTTAGAGTGGGAGTTTGAATGAGGACACTTTGGCCATGAATGGAAACTCTACATTCTTTGTTATTTTAACAGGCTGTGTCTGTTCTCCCTGAAAGAAATTGTATGAGAGAAGATTGGATTAAGTAGTTTTTATTTTATTTCAAAGCACTTGTACACTTTTTCAAAGATCAACTTACTTAGCCAAGTAATAAACTCTTGTTTTACAATAATACTAGTGTATATTATATCACTCCAGCTTACTACAAAATACAGAATTAGAGTCGGGAAACAAAACATTTGTTTCTTTGGTGAATGAGGCATATATCATTACCTATTCACTCTGCCAGATATAACTTGAACCTTTTAAGCTATTCAAAGAAATACCCAACTAGTTAATCTGCTTTAGGAGGAAAAGAAAAATAGCTTTGCACCTACTCAGCCTCTTGGTTTTATGTTGTTGTTGTTGTCTTTTTAATCTTAGCCTTTTGCAGTCCAAAGTTTCTGTTTTCTTTGCAAGTGTATCTTTTACGAAAAGTTTAAAAATGGGGCTTTGTATGTTTTCCAATTCCACTTTTCAGACTTTTTAATGTATTGCAATTTCACAGTGGATGGATGAGTGCTTTGAACCAAAGAACTCATTCGTTTGGCTGCTTATTTCTCATCACACAGAAACCAGAGTACACAGATTTTCAAATTGTAAATAACTTAAATTATAAAATACCCTCATACTTCAAACTACCCAAGGATATGATTATTATCATTATTATTATTACCCATTTTTAAAAACTTGGTAATATCACTTTTTAAAGTCTCATAAAAAAAAAAAAGCTTTACTTTTAAAAAGTTTTCAATGACTGTGAACTCAGGATTTGCTTAGACACTGCTCTATAAAAACTCAGTTTTATAATTTCTTTCTAATTAACTTGATTTTTTTTCTTGCTCACAGCCAATTCTTTGATCTTTTACTTTTGTTTTTACCATTCTGTGTAATAGCCAACTTTGCTATAGATAAAGAAGAATCAAGTAGTCTGCTTACCTTTTACAAAGAGTGGCTTTAGGGCTCAGCGGTTTAGCACCACCTTCAGCCCAGGGTGTGATCCTGGAGGCCGAGGGATCGAGTCCCAGAGTCCCATGTCAGGCTCCCGGCATGGAGCCTGCTTCTCCCTCTGCCTGTCTCTCTCTCTCTCTCTCTCTCTGTGTCTCTCATGAATAAATAAATAAAATCTTAAAAAAAAAGAGTGGCTTTAAAAAAATTATATATTCCCAGTTCATGTCATTTTTATTACATTCTGTTAACTTGCTACTAACACTACTTCTTGATGGATTCATATTCTAAGGTGGTCACTACAGCTTTGTCTACATAACAATCAGAAAAAAAGTTGTGGGTGGTCTCAGTTGGTACGTGAATTAACCACTTGATTTCTACTTCCATTGAATGTTTCAGGTTAAGTGATTCTTTCAGTCAGAAGTGATGCTTTCAGACATGTTACTACAGGTGAATGAACTAAACATCTTGTTCAGCCATCTTTGTGTGTTGCCAGCTGCATCAAGAGATATACTACCCTGTCTCGGTCAAAAATGATAATAACCTGTCAACTTTTTCTGAATGAAAATAGATACTGGTACAAAAATGTCCTATCATCCTAAATTGTCCCTTATTAAGTCTTCTGAAAATTTGAAGTATTCTTGGGTTTGGAGGAATCTGCCACTCTAAGTTCCAAACAGTTCCATCCCACCTTAGAAGAATGTGTTTCCTTACATGATCCCATAAAGAAGAAAAGGTAAATTTTCTCTTTACATCCTGACAGAACTTTGTGTATCTTTTCTTTTGTTTACACTTAAAGAAGTCAAGAAAAAAAAAATGGGAGAAATGACATTAGACGGGAATACAAGTGTGAGCTCTCCCAAGTTCTGTATCAAGTCTTATATCAACCACATGTAATTGTGTTGAAGCTGTTATTGGGCACCCCGTGTGGCACACCAAGACACACATATGACCGCACTGCAGAGCATCTTGATGGGGGAGGGTTCTATCCTCAGAATCAGTGAACGGTTTCCCATTAGAGTTAGTAAACTTTTAGAATGTTATTCAGGGATCCCTGGGTGGCTCAGCGGTTAAGCGTCTGCCTTCAGCCCAGGGCGAGATCCTGGATCAAATCCCATGTCAGGCTCACTGCATGGAGCCTGCTTCTCCCTCTGCCTGTGTCTCTGCCTCTCTCTCCTCTCTCTCTCTCTCTCATGAATAAATAAATAAAATCTTTAAAAAAATGTTATTTAATTCATTGGCTCTCATACTTAGACATTATTAAAAAATGTAGGAACAGAGAAAGCAGAGGTAGAGAAACAATATGACTAGGAAATACAAGAAAATGAAAGGAAGAAAGAAGAAGAAAAAAGAATAGTTATGCAAATCAGTGCTGGAAAAATAACCAAATCTCTTTTGACATTTGCCCTACCAGTATGTAGTTTGTGAATTAAAAACTAACAATAGAAAAACAAATCCTAAGCATTTCTTCAAAATCTAGCAGAGATGATTGACAAAGATTGAGTGGGCAAACGGTAACATTTCTCAGCACCTAGCATAGTGTTGGCATTGAGTGGATGCTTCTCTTTTTTTTAAAGATTTATTTATTTATTTATTTATTTATTTATTTATTTATTTATTTATGATAGACATAGAGAGAGAGAGATAGAGGCAGAGACACAGGCAGAGGGAGAAGCAGGCTCCATGCCGGGAGCCTGACGTGGGACTCGATCCTGGGACTCCAGGTTCGCACCCTGGGCCAAAGGCAGGCGCTAAACCGCTGAGCCACTCAGGGATCGCCTGAGTGTATTCTTCTTAAATGAAGAATTAATGAAGAGAAATATAATAAAATGCCCCTAAGGGATCGGATACCATCCTGAGACAATGAAAGAGAGGAGAGGAAGGTTCTGTGACAAGCATGTCTGAAGGTGATACTCTTGATAGCAGGTGAAGTAATGATGGTGATAAAGCATAGAGTGGACTGTCACTGGCCTTCCCCTCCTTCTGGAGTTATGGCATCATGAAACAAATGAGTGTAAACAGCCAAGAATTTGGGAGGAAATTACAATCCCTTTAAACCTAACATTCTACATTAGGACTCAGGGTGTAACTGATTTGAAGTAAAATTAGGTCAGATGTGGCAGCAGATACATCTGGATGCCCTATCAAATTATTAACATTCTCTTCAAATTGTGTAAATTCTAAGATGATAGCAATTACAAATAAATCCAAGGATTTATTTTTTTAATTTTGTGTAAATTATATCTTCTTGACTCAACATGGCTTTCCAATTCCCCAAATACAGTTTAAAAAGAATCACAAGCATTTGACCTGATATTACTATAGATCACAACACAAAAGCCTCAAATTAGGGCAGTTACAATTTAAAAGTAAGGAAAATTGAACAGATGTTAGATGAAAAAGGCTTTAAAAAATTAAGTAGACTTTGTTTTCGGGTAGTTTTAGATTCATAGAAATATTAAACAGGAAGTACAGAAGTTTCTCATATTTCCCTTGCCCTCCCAAGCCACAGCCTTCCCCCTTACCACCATCCCCCATCAGAGTGCTACATTTGTTAAAATTCACAAACTTATGTCGACACATCATTATCACCTATAGTCTACAGCTTACAGTAAGGTTCATGATTGGTGAACATTTTAAGGGTTTTGATAAATGTGTAATGACAAATGTCTAAAACTGCAGTACCCTATGCAATAATTTCTCAACTGAAAATCCTCTGTGCTTTACCTGTGTATCCATTCTTCCCCAAACACCTAGAAACCACTGATTTTATTGCCTCCCTGATTTTGCCTTTTCAAGAATATTGTATAGTTTGCATCATATGGTATGTAGTCTTTTCAGATTGCTTTCTTTCACTTAGTAAAATGCATTTAAAATTCCTCCATATCTTATCATGTCTTGATAGCTCATTTCTCTTTAATACTAAATAATATTCCATTGTCTAGATGTATCACAGTTTATTTATCCATTCACTTATTCAAGGACATCTTGGTTGCTACCAAGTTTCATAGCTATGAATAAAGCGGCCATAAACCTCTGTGTATAGATGCTTTTCTTTTTGAAAATTTCTAATGGTCACAAATAAATGAATTAGTGAGACTTAAAGTGTTTAGTGAAATAAGTCTTATGCAAAGACTCCACACCATTTACTCATAGTAGATATTATGTTTTAAATTCCTTTTCATAAGTCATAATATCATTTTTATTATATTACATACTTATTATGTTAATGTCAGGTGTTTTTCTAATACTGGGAAACAACATGGAAAGATTGTGAGTTTGAGTCTTAGTTCCAGCATTCCAGCCCCTACAAGCTCTTTCACCTTGGAGGAGTAATTAACTACCCCGAGGGTCATTTCTTCATCTGCAAAGTGGGGAGTTGATAATATCTGCAAACATGTACACAGGAAGCACTCTGTTGCAGACACATGGTTCTTAAAGGTAAACACACACACAGTCACACACACACATTCGCTTCTACATCAGACCCATGATGTAAAGAATGATTATCGTCAAATTGTCAATGTATAGATAAGGAAGCTGAGTTGACACAGAGAGGTTGAGTAAGTTGTTTAAGTCCACAGTTTGGCTTGTGAGTTTGTGCTCTAAATCATTATTCATACTGCTTCAAGCATGCCTACGTGCTAGGGATAGTGTGCAAATTAAATGAGATAATCCATGTAATGTGGTTAGAAAAGTTTCAGGAGTGTAATCAGTTTTCCATAAAGTTTAAACATGATTGCAATGATGTGCACATCACATAACCACATTTAATATTGATTAAATCTTTACTCATTCTCAAAACCTCATAAGGTAATTATTTTACCTTGGAAATGAGAGAATTATTGATTATGTAGCAGAAGTGTGGCCAATTTTGGGATCAAATGTCTCTGACTTCAAATCTTTTCACTATAGCCCCTGATCCTCATAGCTGCTGCTGATAGATGTAGATGTATTAATAAGACACTTCCTCTTGATGCTTTTTTTTAATTTGGGGAAAGTAAGCTGGAGTTTAGAAGTGACTGAATAGTGTTCCATGTAATTGGCTTATTAATATGTTCATGTTAATATGTTCTAATAAAGTATGGTTTTCCCTAACATGGGACCTTGAGATAGAGTCTCCACAATAACACCTTAGAATCACAGCAAGTGCCGTGTTTGGCGTAAGGCAATCCCAAAGTGATTCCCATTCTCCTGTTTGCAGGCACTTAATCTTAAGCAAGTTACAAATGTTCTCTAAATTTATTACCTTCTCTATGAAATGGGCATAAAATACCTTACTACACTTCATTTGAAGATTCAGGATACTAAAATGAAAACTTATAATTATGCTTTTTATTAGCTTCCTGTAGCTGCCTCTGTCCTTTGGTTCACAGGCTGTTCTTCCAACTTGAAGAGCATCACTTCGATCTCGAGTCTGTCATCCTATTGCTTACTCTTCAGACTGACTTCCGTGCTCCTATATAAGGACCATTGTAATTATATTGACCCACTCAGTGGATCCAGGATAATCCTCCGATTTCAAGATCTTTACTTTACTCACATCTGCAAAGTCTAATTTAAAAGTATCTTTCGGGATCCCTGGGTGGCGCAGCGGTTTGGCGCCTGCCTTTGGCCCAGGGCGCGATCCTGGAGACCCGGGATCGAATCCCACGTCAGGCTCCCGGTGCATGGAGCCTGCTTCTCCCTCTGCCTATGTCTCTTCCTCTCTCTCTCACTGTGTGCCTATCATAAAAAAAAAAATTAAAAAATTTAAAAAAAAAGTATCTTTCAAAGGTAATACAGATTCTGAGGATTAAGACATGTAGCCTTTTGAGGGGCATTATTCAGCACACTAAATGTGCTTATCATGTTCCATCTTATACATGGTAGCCAAAGGCTGCATAATGATATTTTGAACAGCAATAGCTCATTCCTTTGACCAAAAGCCCTTCCCATGTGCTCTCATTTCTCATTCTCACAACGACACTCTGAAGTTTCCTAGATGAGAAAACCAAGACACACAGGGGCAAATTAACCTGCCTAATGATCACACCACTGTGATTCTAGAAAACAGCTAGGATTTTAGATTGGGTGATTAGATTCCAGAGGCCCTGACTAAGCAACATTGTTCTATTGCCTCATGAGTGTGGTTCTTTCAGGCTATTGTGGTTCCTTAGAACAGGCAGGTTAACAATCAGTGTATAATTAAATGAGGTTCTTTCTTTTTCCTTTCTTTCTTTCTTTCTTTCTTTCTTTCTTTCTTTCTTTCTTTCTTTCTTTCTTCTTTCTTTCTTTCTTTCTTTCTTTCTTTCTTTCTTTCTTTCTTTTTCTTTTTCTTTTTTTATTTTAGTTGGGATTCTTTCACCAGTGGACTGATGACAAATACTCAAGGATCTGGGTTTAGGACTACTCTGTTCACAGTTTGAAACAGGTAAGGCTTGTCCTCAGCCAGTACTTTTTCCATGATACCTTCTTTGGCACAGGTAGCTTGCCATCATTGATAGAAGGCATTTTTATCAGAAGCCTATTTTCAGACCTTCCCTAAATATAAACAATAAATTCCAACTTGTGCACCCTTTTCCTGAGGATATTGTGTTTTGGATATAACTAAACTTTCCTCCATATTCCAACATTTTATGATAGTTATATTAGTTACAGAATAATCACAGAAGGTTGTTGGGAGGAAGAATTGGCCAACGATGAGTATTCCAGCTGCCTTCAGACTTTTTCAGAATTAGATAATTTGTTTAAATCATTGCACTTGCCTTTGCATATGATGATATTTCTTGTTTCCTACTAAATCCAAATCTACCTACATCAGCCTTCAAACACTGATACACAATGTATTCACTGTGCAGTTTTGATTACTCCAGAGCAAGCCCTCTCTTCCAGCTGGAGAAAACTAGTTGTCATTTCTTACTTCTCTGAAGTTTCTGGACTCATGCCTCTCACTCTCATCTGTAAATCCAGACTTCCTCAAAAGCCAGTAATTTGACTCTCCCTTTGGCTCTGGATTTCTCTTCTTATATCTTTTCCCTGAGAAATGAACTTGGAAGACCCTAGCTGTAAGAGCTCTGGGAAAGGTCATGAGGTACACATAATTACAGGGAGAGATCCTGTTGGCTAATATATCAAAATATTAACCTGCCAGTGTTTGAACTACTTTTTGAAGAAAAGATACATGAAGGACTTGCAAAGAAAGAGGTTGTCTTTAACCCATAAGGTTCTTATCAACAAAGATGACAAAATCTTCTCATGAAATATCCTTAGCTGGCAACCAAACAACTGCCTGGATGACGTCAGTTTGGCAATTCTTATAAGCCATACAAATTCTCTTTATTCAAATTGTGTCTTGAAATTATTTGGTAAATACATATTCTCTACCTATACCGTTAAGATGTACATTTCTTGAAAGTAAAGAGACACTGCTTTGTATCCTTTAAACATGTAATCCAATGATAGTATATGTAGGTCCTCAAAAATATTTTGCACATTTTCTCTTATGGCGTTCATCATTAAGGGAATGACTGTCCAAGTTGAGATGGCTGAGCAACTGCTAATGACCAACATTTCCTCTACTTATTCATTTCTGTCAACTAACTGATTTGTCCTGCCAGCATAAATGAAACTTACACAGCTTTATTGCAAATTTTTAAAAAATTAAGATAGATTATAAATAAAAATATAACTGAAGAGATGTTAGACTCTTAACCCCTGTCTTGCTGATAGTGACTTTAGTGGGACTGAATGAGAACTAATTTAGCTCTTATTTTCTAGTTAATTGTATGATCCACTCAAGTTGGAGTAGAAAATGGAGCCTAGTAAAATTACTTTAAGACCAAAAATAGAGATTCAAAATATCTCCCAACCAAATTTTATACCTAGTAGAACAATAGATCCAATAAAATACCTAAAAGCCTAATCAGAAATTACTATACAGGTGATGAAGTTAAGAAATCAGAGTCAGCCTTGGAACATGAGCATAAATGTAATGAAATGAATAAATAAATGATAATAATACACTTTGGCAGTAGTGTACCAAGGAGGAGGAATCAAGGGCATAGTCTTCCCTAGTGGGGAGGATAATTTTATCACTAAAATTGCTTAAAATTACCAGCACATGATAATTATAATAAAAGATAGACTTGTGTTTACATGGTTTATTATTGTTTTAAAATTCTCTATGTATAATGCAAACCCTTAACGAGTGGATCCCTGGTAAACTAATTCCATCCCTCCTCTCCCAGTACACAATTGTATTTTGATTATCTAATATCTGGAGAATATGTTTTCTTGAATTTTTCTCAGTAAATATATGCATAGTAAACAAGTCAACCATTTTGACTGACTCCTACAAGGTTATACGTAGGACTGATTTATATTCTAGACAAGAGAGTAAAGTAGGAATTATCTTTGTTTAGCATTTCTTACATCATTAATTCTTCTTTTTTTTTTTTAAGAAAACATTGCTACATATTAAAGTGCTACAGCAGATTCTGGGGATGTAAAGATAAATAAGAGTCACACCCAGTTTTCCACATTAGCCTGTGGGAAATCGCAATCCAGTAGGAATAACAAACACAAATAAACAACAACTTATAAAACATGTGGATGCACACTGTGGGAATGGTGAGTATAAAGTCTGTGGTGGCCAAGAAAAAGGAGCAAGTGGTTTCCCTTAAAGTAGAAATGTTGAAGTCACACCCCTGAACTAGATTTTGAAAGACAAAAGTGATTTTGCCTGCTGGAATAGCGGGAAGCGGGCCATTTGTTTCTGTACTGACAATGTAGGGAGCAAAATAACTGGCTAATTTCCTTTATGCCAAGGTTTTACCTATCTCAGGAACAGTAAGTGCTTTGTAACAGAGGACATTTGGAAGTGGGACAATGTAAGTCATTGAATCACCAAATAGTGGACACTCAGGTGATACAGAAGATAACATTTTTATTTAGGGAGTTTTCTGGCCTTCCTTAGATCATACCCTTTGAGTGATTACCTAATATATACAAAAGACCGGCTCAGATTTGGGTTCTCCAAATGGAGACATTCCAATAAAAAGGAGACATAGGGTCATTTCCACCAAATAAATAATGTGTTTTAATAGTTGGAAAAAACTCATGAACTCAGAGTTGTTTTAAAATGTATGGGGTTTAGATTTTGAAAAAGAAATCACCTCAGTTTCCCAGTAGGGTTATAAAATACAAGTACTAGAAAATGTCAATGCAGGTTGTAAAATATTAAGTACCCCTGGAAATTATCTACGTAATCATGGTTTGTAGGATTTCCATTTCAGGAAAAGACTTATTAAGGTTACTACACCTTGGGTCACCGACATTGCATCATCCTTCTAGTGGCCTAAGTCTACTTCAAGATCTCTGCAGGTGGTGTAGCTGCCATCCCTGCCAGCACTGCCCTGCCCCACAACTCCCTTACAGGCAGTGGTGGCTGGAATGGATCAATCTCTAAAGATAATGACTATTGTTATCTCTATAGCCTTTGACTCATTTCTTATTTCTCTTTCTGACTAGAGGATTCCAAGAAAGCAAACAGAGAATTGATAAAAGTTGAGGAGAAAGTGCTCAGTCCCACCCTTCTTATGTTTTTCTCTCCATTTCTATCACTCTGCTGATTGTTCATGGCCCATCTGCTTGCTACTCGAGGCAAAAGCTCCCACATCTAATTCCAGTGTGCTTTGGCAAGTGAAGTCACTGTTTAGACAAATCTCTCAAGTGCTGGCATTGGCAGATTCTGTATCACGATTATGCCTATGGAGATATGAATTGTTATTCTGCTTTCTCATCCTCAAATTCAAACTCATTAAAGATTTGTGGGTTTTGCTATAAATGAACTGCTCTTAGGTGTGTAAGGGTGTAAATGGCTTTTAAACTTCTAATTCTATCCAGTATGTTTTCAATGAATGCATTTTTTTTTCATGGAAAATAGATATTTGCCAATCTAGCTTTAAACAGGAAAGAAAAACCTTTATTCACAAATTGTTTAGCTTCCTATTTTGCTTGTTAAGTTTCAGGTGTATACTTCTGGGCCCAGCTGGTTTCTAAGCTTTTCAGGAGACTCTGTCTCTGAAAACAGGTATTTTCACCAAATTGTCATTAAACAGGGGGTACATTTTTATTCATGTCAACACCCCTTCTCTCTTTGGGGTTGGTTTCTTTTTTGTTCAGGTGCAAATGTCTCTGCACAGCTGTCTGGAGCACCCTTCAAGCCTTGTGCAGAAAATAAAAATATTTTCCTATTCAGCTATAGCAACAAAAGAAAGGGGAAAAAAAGCCAGGCTCGCCTTTTCTACTTTCTGAGCATGTAAGTAGCAGTTCCACACTGTCCCCTCATGGGAGCCTGGCCCCAAACAGCACACTGCAGGCTCACTGCCAACCCATTTTGTGTAGAAGTAGCATTGGCAGGAGTTTGCTTTGGCATAGGATCTGTTTCTTTCTTAACCTAAGGCTATTACAAGCTTCCTGTTGTATCTGCTCTATTCCGTTTGTTGTCTATCGTTCTGCTCTGACCAGGTCTACCTTTTAATCTACTTAGTGCATGAAGGGAATATAACAAATCCTTCAATTACTTTATCTTATCACAGGCTGCTCTGGCACATTTTTTTTTTCTGTTTTAAAGTTAATTTCTCGGGATTTGGAGTTAGGAAACTATCGAAAAAATCAGTCTGTCTTGCTCATCAATATTAGGCAACCTTGTAAATGGCTGTTCTTGAGTGCCCTTGCATCTCCTGAATCTGCATGGACTGCTTGCAAACATTCAAAATGAACACAGTTCCCGGCATTGGATCATTCTGGCCAGAGTATGTTGGCAAAATATCGAGAGCTTGTATGTTCTTATTTTGGTACCATTTTAATAAGCAAGTTATATTTGAAAGTCAAAACAATTACACTAATCCTATAGCTCATTGGTATTTCCTTCAGTTAATCAATGATGTAATGGGTAGTTAGCTTCTGTAATCGATGATAACTTTGTTTAATTCCAGGACTTGTAAATTTCCCAGCAATTCTGGGCAAGTAACCACTCCTAGTCTCAACTGTATCATCCATTAAGATGGGGATAAGAGTAAAGTTTGCAGCATTTGGGTTATTGTAAGGATTGCATTATATGATATAATAATCCACATACAGCATTTTGCATATTGCCTGGCACTTCTTGCTCAGTGAAAATGGTAATGAAGGTGATGATGATGATGACTGATGTGACTCCAGTTAGTAACAAGCCAGCGTTCTTTAGGCTTACTCATGCTTTAGGCTACTATGTGACAGAGTCTTGATGAAATAATAGAATATAACCCTGAATGCAATCTTTTGCCACTTCCTCATTTATAGATGCAAAAACTAAGAATTAAATAAGATAGACAAGAGCCCTAGATTTTATAATTAGAAGCATATCCAGGAATAAAACCTTGATTCTTTATCCAGAGTCGCCAAAACTCTTGTTTTTCTCTCCACAGTGTGTTGTTTTCTTGACAACTTCATTTGTCCTTTGCTCCAACAATGAAAAAAAAAATCTTACAAATGGAAAGCAGATACTAAGGCCGGATTTAAAGGAAGAAGAGGGAAAAAAGGAAGAGAGAGAATTCTAAATTTCCTAGTCCACAGCACACTCACTAAGATCTACCCTTGTTGGATCTCTAAGAAAAGTGAGCTTGGATAAGAACTAAAAAAAATCCTTAATTTCATTACTTGTTAGACCTATACTGGAAAATTAGGCTGGTCTATACATAACTCACAAAGACTTCTTGCTTCTATTCTAGAAGCATTCTTCAGTGAACTTCTTCAACTTTTTCCCAAGACTTAACTCGCTTTTTGTTTTGTCTTGTATGACTGAATTGCTGGTTCACTAACAAAAGCCATGACCCCTAATATCTTTCTTCTTTAACAATTCACAATGGAGACTGAAGTCAGGTAATGTCTTTTCCAGCTTCCTTGGGAACAAGGGTGAGTGACCACATATGACCGAAAAGATGCCTACTGGGGAGCTTTTAAGGTTTTTGCTACCTTACAAAAGAGGATAACATGACAGAAAAGCTCAGTCTCCATTTTTAAAATTTGAGCATGAATATTGTGTTTGGAGCTAAAGGAGCCATTTTTTTCTCTCTGAAACAATAATCACTAGGACAATAAGTCAACATATAAGAATACTGGAATGAAAAGAGAGAAAGAAACTAAACTCTTGTGAGTATCATGGAATTGCTGACCTACCCTGAGACCACACATCCCAGGTTTGTTGTTAACAATAAATGTTATGTTTTAAGGCATTATTAGTTGAGTTCTCTATTGCTTGTAGCAGTTGTCATTTCTAGATTATACTTTTTGATGTGGAGTGGTAAGCATGTGGGTAGCATGTCCACCTAAGTGGAGGAAGATTCCAAATTCTTCTTACTTTGTCAGCTTCAGGGAAGGGGAAAAACATATATGGAAATCTACAAAGCAACATGGAGATGATTCAAAGATGATTCAGGTAGTAAAGAGATTTACTGTCTTGGTATAGGTCTAAATATAATATTGCTAATCCTACCTACCATTAAAAGCTTTACCTTCCAGCACAGTACATCAATTATTTGCCTTTAAGCGATAGTCTCAAACAATGTTGTAAACCATCTAAAAATCCGTGTATTTGGAGTTTCACTGAACTTTGCAGGTAAGGGGGAATTCCTAATTGTGTATCGTGAAGGTGTTTCTTAATTTCCTGATACTTTACATCATAAGTCATGTTTCATTTTGCTCAGCTGCATGTTTGACCTCATCAACTGACTTAATGTAAAGCCCAATGGAACATACTACATATCTCTAAAAGCCTCTCAGAGACAATTAACTTGCCAATGCAGATGCTTATTTTAAAAGTACACATTAAAACTTCTTTAAAATTTGTTTGATATATACTTTTTGCAAAGTGACTTAAAATGCACATATTCTTTGACTCTGCAATTACACTTTCAGGAACCCTAATTTATTCACTGTGTTAAATTAAAGATGGCTGTAGTTATTTATTACTGCTGTTGAGAATAGAGTTCAATTTCTCTCCCTTTAACTTTGGGCTGGCCGTAGTAGATTCCTTGACTAGTAGAAAGTGGCAAAAGTGATGTTATGGAACTTCTAAAGTTAGGTCATAAAACACCTTGCAGCCACCATCTGGGCTTTTTGGAATACTCTTTCTTGAGCTCCAAGTAGCTGTGTCTATGACCAAATATACTGAGACTGCCATGCCGAGCAGCCTACATGGAAGCACCTCTGTCAACAGTCCCAGCTGAGCCCAGCTTTCTAATCGTCTTTGTCAAGCCACCAGTCACAAGAGGGAAGTTGTCTCAAACCCCAGACAGCACATTTGGCCCCTAACTTCCACTGAGTGACTTCCACTCATGTCATGTGAAACAGAAGGATCACCCATGAATTTATGATACATAAAACCTTGAGATAAAATAAATGACTATTTTTAGCTTCTAAATTCTGTGGTAATTTGTTATATTGTAATAGGTTACTGTAAAAATCAGTACAAAAAGGCATGTATATGCAAGAATGCTCATTGAAACATTAACTGTAAAAATTAAAACCTACGAACAGTTTAAATTTCATTAATAAGGGATGAGTTAAGCAATTTGTAGCAAATCCATATGAGAATCTGTAATACATATGGCTGTTGAAATGATTATATATTTGTATAATATGATGCCCATGATGTATGAAGTCAATAATATTCCAAGTTGAAAACAGCATTATATATAGTATGAGTTCACACACACAAAAATGTGTTTACATAGATAGTTCTCTGCATGTATGCATGCGTGTGTATCACAAACACATATGTACAAGTCTATACACACAGCTGTTAATAGTTTCAGCATCTTGGGAAATTTCCCCTCCCCCTGCCACATACTTTAGTGTTCTTGTTCATTAGACTATATTGCTGTTGTTTTTGTTTACTTTGCTTAAGCAGTATGCATGCATTAAAAACATTTTGGAAATCAGCAAAAGGGGTAAAAAAAAGTAGATATTACAATTTTATCTAAAGATACTCTTTGTATCTTAAGCTTTCTCTATGCATGTTTCATTTTAAGTGTGGTTCAAGTGTTACATTGCTTTACATCTTTTATACTTTGGGCTTTCCAGATTTAACATCATATCATCTGCAAATAATTATTTGCTTTCTTCTTTCCAGGTTTCACTAGCTAGATTTAGGACAATGTTCAATAGGAACAGTGTCTTCCTGAAGCTTTGGATTACGTCCCATACTGTCTCTTGGATCAAGCTTGATAGTCTTCATCATGTTGAGGAAGCATTTTTGTTTCTCCATATTAAAAACTTATACAAGTTAATGGTTCTTGGATTTTTGTTATAGTCTTGCACATCCAAATGGAAAGACTCTATTATTTTTATATTCATCTTGTCTATGTGATAAATTTTATTAATAGATTTCATAATGATGAATAGTTTGATTCTTGGACTAAAGACTATTTTGTTGTAGTCTGTTTAAAATTTTGCATGTCTACAGTCATAAAGAATTGGATATACAGATTTCTGAGTATCTTTGTCAGCTTATTTTCAGAACAGTTCTTGCTTTATAAAGTGAATTTGGTAACTTTCCTTTTTTTAATCTATGTTTTCTAGTAATTTTTATAGCACAGACATTATCTGTGTTTTGAAAACTTAGAATAAGTCAAGTGTAAAACTATCTGTCTCTGGAGATTTTTTTTTGTTTGTGCTAAGTTTTTGACAGTTTCCAGTTTTTTTGCTTTATTTTTTCCTTTTAAAGTCCTTGAATTTGTTAAAACTTTTTTTTTTATTAATATTTTTTATTTATTTATGGTAGTCACAGAGAGAGAGAGAGAGAGAGAGAGAGGCAGAGACATAGGCAGAGGGAGAAGCAGGCTCCATGCACCAGGAGCCTGACGTGGGATTCGATCCCGGGTCTCCAGGATCGCGCCCTGGGCCAAAGGCAGGCGCTAAACCGCTGCGCCACCCAGGGATCCCAAAGTCCTTGAATTTGTTTTGGCTATTTATGTTTTTCATTAAAAATTTGTCCATTTTCTTGAGATTTTTAAATATACTAGTGTCAATTGTTCTAATTTTAAAATGTATTCTATACCTGTTAAAACATTCCCTTTCTAATTTTTGAAGTATTTTTAATTAGCCAGAGTTTTTCTATATAATTCTTTATAAAAATATCATATTTATTATTTCCATTCTTTTGCAATGTAATTATTTCTGTTTGAAGCTCTCTTATTTACTTTTTTCTGAATTATTTAGATTTTGCTTATTTTTCTTGCTATCTCTTGAGTAAATCCTTGCTATAATATTTTGTTTATTTTAAAAATAATGAAAATAACAGTTGCTCTGAATGTAGCATTGGTTAGATCTCATAGATCTGATTTGGATATGTTTTTTTTCCTACTTATTCTGTTAATGCTAATCCAATTTTCTCTTGACTGATTTTTATTTACAAGGTTGCAAAAAAATAACAAGTTTTTGCATTTTGTTGATGCTATTTATATTCATTTACCTTATTAACGATCTTAAAATACAGCTAGTTAGGTAGATATTCATATGTGGTAATATTAAAACTGTGAAGTTTTCTTACACCAATTTATGAAAGTTAAGAATGGCTCTATAATAAATTGCCCCCTCTTTAGGCAAACAACTTTCCTCTACGCCCAAACTCTACCCCTGCCTAGCATTATCCTCAGTAATTTCACTTGGAGATAAGACCCAACAATTTTTCTTTGTTATTGCTACCTGTTTGGAAGAAAAAAATGTTCTAAAGAACACTCTTGAGAGTTGCTGTTGTTTGTTGTTTTAACATCTGAATGGAGTATATTCTGAGTCCAGACACTTCTGAGAACATCTTTGCATTGCCCTCATATAGGAATTATAACTTGGGTGAATAGAGAATATAAATATATTAGTGTTAAAGTTTTATTGGTGTGATTCCAGTTTCTTACTGCATTTAATATGGACCAACAATTGGAGACCAGCCTGACATTCTCTTTATCTTGTGAGATACCATTTGGTTGTTATTGAGTGTTGAAGAAACTTTTAACTTTACACGTTAAATAATTAGGTTAACACAACGTGAAAATCCTTTTCTTAATTTTTTTTCTTAACATAGTAAATATAAGAAAGTTTATTAGTCTATATCCTGTCTCTTCTCTTTGAAGATATGATCAGAAAATTTTCTTTATATTTTTTATAACTGATTTATTTTGTATGTATTCTCTTTGCTTTTAAATATTATTATTGTAATTAACATATTTTATCAAAGCATTATTGGATATTTTAAAATATGCTATTCTTCAATATTTAATTCAACTTAACTATCACCCAAAATATATATCAAAAATTATTGAGTCTTTTTCTTACATCTATTAACATAGATTACTTTTGCTGATTCCAGAAGCTCATATAAATGGAATAATACAAGATGTATTCTTTTGGGTTAAGTTTCTTTGACTCAGCATAATGTTTTTAAGAGTCACTCTGTTGATTCATATATCAGTAAGACATTCCATTTCACTTCTGAGTAGTCTTTTATTGTGTAACTACCCTATGGTTTATTTATCTTTCTCCCTTTTAATGGGCACAAAGAAGTTTATAGTTTTTTTACTATTGTGACTAAATCTGCAAGGAACATTTTTGTTCAAGTCTTTATTGTGGATTTATGTTTTTATTTATCTTGGATTGATATCTATGAGTAGATTGGTGTGTAATAACAAATTATTATCTAATACCTTCTACATCAAAAAACAAGTATACTATTATAAAAAGATAATTGAATAAAATAAAATATTAAAATGAAACTACATGGAAACAAAAACATAATAGTTAATTTAAAATTATATTGAAGGGAAAATGATAAGCTTGATAAAGAAATAAAATATCAAAGTCATGAAGTAAATGTGAGTCCCACCTAGGCTGAGACACCTGGGTGGCTCAGTGATTGAGCATCTGCCTTCAGCTCAAGGGGTGATCCCAGGGTCCTGGGATCAAGTCCTGTATTAGGCTCCCCAGAGGGAGCCTACTCCTCCCTCTGCCTGTGTCTCTGCCTCTCTCTGTGTGTCTCTCATGAATAAATATTTAAAAAAAAATAACATAGATGTATGCTTAACTTAATAAGAAATTGTCCTACAAGTTTCCAAAATATTGTACCAAGTTTTACTCTCGCCAACAGTGTATGAAAGTTAGAGTTCTACATCATCACTATTTAATGTCAGTCTTTGAATTTTATGGGTGTTGAATGATCTCTCACTGTGGCTTAAATTTTCATTTCCTTAATGCCAATAATATTGACTACATTTTCAAGAGTTTATTGCACTTATATTTCTTCTTTTATAAAGTAATTTTTCAAGTGATTTCTTAGTTTCTTTTTTTTAAGATTTTATTTATCTATTTGAGAGAGAGAGCATGAGCAGGGGTAGAGAGAGAAGTTGGCTCCCCACTGAGTTGGAAGACTGACTTGGGGCTCCATCCCAGGATGCTGGGATCATGACCTGAGCCAAAAGCAAATGATCAACCAAATGAGCCACTCAGAGGCCTCTATTTCTTAGTTTCCAAGTGATTTTTCACTTTTTTATTGTTGATTTATAGAAATTCATTATATATTTTTAATACAATTTTTGTCAGATAAATTCATTGCAAATATTTTTTCCAGAGTTTTAGTGGAAATTTTCTCTAGAAAAGTTCTATCTTCTCTCTTCTATCTCTCTCTCTTTCTCTCACACACACATATGCATGCCTAAAGATAATTTGCATTCAGTTTCTAACTCAACAGGAGATCCATGAACTCACTTTTACTTCATGACTTTGATATTTTATTTTTTATCAAGCTGATAAGAGGAACCACCCAAGCTTAAAATGAATCTGCCCTTTGGGAGCCTGTTTAAGCATGAAAGACATTGAGGCTTATGAAGAGGCTCCCTCAATAAGCACTGAATTTATAAATGTTTTTTGGAAATACCTTAGCACAAAAATAAGGTTGTGGAAAAAACACCAATATTTGTCTATTTGCCCCTAAACCAGAGGTTATAGCTATAATAGGTTAAATATAAATACACATTAATTAAAAGCCATTATCATAACAATGTAAAAAAAATCAATGCTACAGAATACTACAGAATCTATTTTTGTGTCTTCTTATATTAAGTTTTTGTCAAGTCTGACATTAGGTTTTTTTTTTCTTTTTTCTCTAAGTTAGTGAAATTTAACCAACAGTTCTCAATATGCTATCATCTATGGGTCTGTGATGCTTATGCCTAATATATGACAGTTATTCCTTTTTTAAGAGGGTAATTATGCTTCAAAGATATAATGGGAGTATGATTCTAGAAATACTTCATTGTGAATATTGTTACAGCCTATTTTGAGGAAATGTTATTTTAGCAGTCCTTATGTATTGGCATCTTCAAAATTCAAATCCAAAGACTACAACAGAAAAGAGAATATCTTTATCTGTAACTATATCTATATCATAAAAAAACTATCACATGAGGGATGCCTGGGTGACTCAGTGGGTAAATGCCTTCAGCTCAGGTCATGATCCCAGGATCCTGGGATCAAGCCCCATGCTGTCTCCTGGCTTAGCAGGGAGCATGCTTCTCCCTCCCCTATTCTCCCCACTGCTCATGCTCTCTCTCTCAAACAAATAAAATCTTAAAACAAATAAACAAAATCAAACATAAAAGCTATCATATGAAATGAAAATACATTCAGTGAACAGAATTTCTGGCATTGTCTATCACATTTAAATATTACTTTGGGTGATATTCTGTATTGCTTTCCTAGGGCTGACATAACAAAGTGACTTAAGATCACAAATTGATACTCTTAAAGTTCTGGAGACTAGAAATATGAAATCAAAATGTCAGCAGGTCCATGCTCCCTATGAAGACTCTTGGAAGAGTCTTTCTTTGCCTCATCCCAGTCCTTATGGTCTCAGGCTTTCCTTGGCTTGTGGCAGCATCATCCCCAAATCTGCCCCCATCTTCATATAGCCTTCTTCTCTCTGTGTCTCTTTGTTTCTGTGCATTCACTTATGAGGCCAGTCATGGAATTAGGATCTATCCTGATCCAGAATGACCTTTTTTTAAACTTTGCTAACTACATCTGCAAAGACCCTATTTCCAAATAAGTTCACATTGTGAGGTTCCAGGTGGACATAAATTTTGAGAGACATTATTCAACCAGTACAATCTCTTAAAGAATATCAAAGTCAGTCATATAAAAAAATTATATGATTTTTTTGTGATTTTTAAACTTCCACTTCCTCTTAGTTTGAGTACCTTCACGTTACATTAAGAGATCTTTGGGTTGGCATGATGGTGGAATTAGTGCTTAGTCTTTTGAACAATTGACTAGTAACATGGTCTTGGATGAGTAGATTATTATCAAATCTCTCAGTTTTCCCAATGATTAAAGTGAAAGGATTGGAATGATGTAATGCTAAGGTCTCTTCTATGCCCCAAATTCTTTGGTTCTATATAGAATACAGGCATACCTCATGGTCATGATTTATCCAGCAATTTAAATTATCCTGAATTAAACTAAGAAAACAAATTTACCTTAGTAAGGCAGCAAAAACTAACCCCCAAATGAATTCTATATGTTTAATATGTTTTTTGGGGAATAAAAAGAAAAGAATAGAAAAGAATAGAATAGAATAGAATAGAATAGAATAGAATAGAATAGAATAGAATAGAATAGAATGAATACTACAAAAGCTAGGGAGACTGGCTTTCTTTTTATACTTTCTATATAAATAGTCAGATGTTTTTCTAGTGGTCAGTCTCAAGAAAGATCTTCTACAAGAAAGGTCTTCCAAATCAATAATAGGACAATTTAGTTGATAAGCTTCAAGAACCACTTTTTAAAAGATTTATTTATTTTAGAGAGAACATGTAGAGGGAAGGGGCAGAAGGAGAGAAAGAGAGAGAGAATCTCAAGCAGGCTCCATGCCCAGCACAGAGCCGGACTCAGGGCTCAATCTTATGAACCTTAAGATCATGACCTGAGCTTAAATAAAGAGTCAGATGCTTAACCAATTGAACATCCCAGGCACCCCTCAATGATCAGATCTTGTCACCTACTCTCCCTCCACACACCCCGTGCCTGTGTGTGTGTCTATAAAATTGTATTATCGGTTATTCTATGCTTTTGGAAGTATTCTACTGACAAGTTAAAAGTTTATTGAGGCTATTTTTCTGTTGCAAAAATATGTAGTTTATGTAGTTGCAAAATGGATGGTTATGTAGCTAGAAGAAGCAAAATCTGAAAAGCATGGCAATTTTTAAAAATTGACACTATTTAAACAGTGCGGTTTCTTCCTTACATTTCTAAACATCTTGATAGATGATTGCAAATTTGTTGATTTGGTTATGAACCCTGGGGATAGACATGAATAGACATTTCTCCCAAAAAAAGACAGACAAATGACTAACAGACACATGAAAACATGCTCAAAATCACTTGGCATCAAGGAAATACAAATCAAAACTACAGTGAGATACCACCTTAGAGTGGTCAGAGTGGCTAAAATTAGCAACGCAGGAAACAACAGATGTTGGCAAGGAAGTGGAGACAGAGGAACCCTCTTACACTAGTTAGTGGGAATGCAAACTGGTGCAGCCACTCTGAAAAACAGTATGGAGGTTCCTCAAATGTTAAAAATAGAACTACCCACCAATTTCACTACTAGGTATTTATCCAAAGGATACAAACATACTGATTTGAAGGGTCATATGCACCCCAATGTTTATAGCAGCAATGTCTACAATAGACAAACTATGGAAAGAGCCCAGATGTCCAATGACGGATGAATAGAGAAAGATATATATATATATATATTCAAAAGGGATGAAATTTTGACATTTGCAATGACATGCATGGAACTAGTGAACATTATGCTAAGCAAAATAAGTCAGAGAAAGACAAATACCACATGATTTCATTCATATATGAAATTTAAGATACAAAACAGATGAATGTAGGGGAAAGGAAGGAAAAATTAGATAAAAACAGAGAGGAAGGCACACTATTAGAGACTCAACTATAGGAAACAAACTGAGGGTTGTTGGAGGGGAGGTCAGGGGGGATGGAATAGTTGGGTGATGCACATTAAGGAGTGCACTTGATGGAACGAGCACTGGGTGTTATATGCAACTGATGAATCACTAAATTCAACATCTGAAATTAATAATCACTTTAGGTTAGCTAAATTGAATTTAAATAAAAAGTTTTTTTTAAAAAGAATACATTTAAGTATATATCTTTGTCTTTGGTGTGTACATCCTAATGGCCATTCACAGTTAGTGATATTGTCAGCATTTCTTCTTCACCAATGACTTAATTTTTTTAAGAAAGTTATTTAAGTTGTGATATTTCTAAACATAAATTATATATTTACGTAACTAAGTTAAATATCAAATTTATTTTTTTTAAGATTTTATTTATTTACTTATAGACACAGAGAGAGAGGCAGAGACACAGGCAGAGGGAGAGGGAGAAGCAGGCTCCATGCAGGGAGCCTGACAGGGGACTCAATCCCAGGTCTCCAGGATCACACTCCAGGCTGCAGGCGGCACCAAACCGCTGCACCACCAGGGCTGCCCAAATATCAAATTTAATATGGTTAGGTAATGACAATGAATGCCCACAGTAATGCATGTATGAAAAATTCCTTATTGATTTGGTTTGGCATATAAATTAGTTTGTTACAGTATTTTTCCCTGAGAAACAATGTGATACCCAGGAAGTGTCTGTTTAGACTAATGTTCTGATATCAACTGTGGGATTTTGGACATGCTACTTAAATTTTTGAAAATTGCTTTCCTCATTTGTAAAAATAAGCACAACAATGCTTACCTACCTTTTTATGATGAATAAAAACATTTATGTGTAAAAGAATTAGCTCAGGGCACCTGGGTGGCTCTTTTGGTTAAGTGTCTGCTTTCAGCTTAGATTGTGATTCCAGGGTCCTTGGATAGAGTCCCTCATCAAATCAGGCTCCCTGTTCAGCAAGGAGTCTGATTTTCCCTCTACCCCTCCCCCCTGCTCATGATCTCTCTTTCTCTCATGCTCTCTCTCTTTCAAATTAATAAAATCTTAAAAAATATTATATCTAGGACATGTTCAATAAATGGTGGTTACTCTGAATGATTTAAATACTTGAGGTTTTTCCATGAAATGCCAGAAAAAGCATTAAAATTTGTTTTCTAAAAATGGTTGTTTATAAACACAAAAATGCTAAATCAGGAATTTTGTCTAACTGAAACACATATACACAATTTTATACTGAAAATAGAAACTGCTATGCACATAATTTTTCTATGGCATGTGTAAAATCTATCATAAATTTTATTTATGAAAACAATTAATGTATTTCATAAATAGTAAAATCAAGTGCTTCAGGTATATCTTTAAAATAGTATAATTCAAATACTTCCAATTGGTCAAATGAAGTAGTCTTCCTCAAACTTGCCTGATCATGCTACCCCTCGGGGGCGGGGGGTGGGCAAGTGAATTTCTTGGAAGTACATAGTCTTGGACTCTGAATTAGACTTGCTGAATAAGAATCCTAAGATGCTTGGTCTAGGTTGCTGAATAAGAATCCTAAGATGCTTGGTCTAGGTTCATGAATTTATTTTGGGGGAGGTGGATTATGTATTCCTAGAATGTTTTAGGATTCAGGAGGTCTGGGGAACACTGAGTAGAAAAATATACCCAGATAGTAGGGCTATAGCTATGAATTGATGACTTATAAGATTTTCTTAGATGATACCAGACATTGCAAGAACTCTTATTTTAAATAACTTCATCTAGTTGCTTAATAGTCCCAGGTTTCAGGGTTATATTTCAAAGTCGGCAGGCACATAAGAAGTCTGTTATGTTGCATTAAACCAGATATCCCATACAGCATGACTGAGGTTTTCTATCTGTGACTAGGTGTCACCAGTTCATTTACCAAAATCACGCAAGTTAGAATAACCTCTTCATGCTTAATGTGATGATAATGTGGGGCCTAATGGAGTTCCTTTCAGGACACTTAAAAGAAACCTTGATGAAAAAGGTAGCCTTGCCAGAAAGCATAACTGTGGACATCTAAGCAGAGTTTGAATAAGGATTAGACCTTCCAAAATATAATGTTATTTCCCTCATCTTTCTATCATCTATAGGATTGGTATATATATTCCCTTATTAATGATATAGAATTGTAGCGCTGTTGTTTCTGAGTCAGTAACTACAACTGATTACAAAATCTCAAATGAACAACTGCGGAAACAGTATGTTATCCATTCAATTCTCTAAGTATTCTTTTCAATTCAATCATTCATGGCACATATTATTCTAAGATGCTTGTCTCACCCCACCTGAGAGTAGGAATGGGCTAAGGCAAGAGGGCAGTGAGGAACTGTTTGTTGAAAAGAGTTATTGATTCACTGGGAGGGAAAGGGGGGAGAAGGGCCATTCTCAAGTTAAGATCTGGTCACTCACAACCCCAGAAATGTTTAAAGCTAGTGTTAAAGTATTATGTACATATTTCCGTTTTTTGAATCCATTTTGTTCATCTATAAAATTAGATTATATGGGGTATTGGTATGTGAGAAAGTACTGAATCATCTATGCGATTTCATACTTGAGGCTTAAAATTTTCTCCAGTTTTAACTAATCCCAAATCCTTATCATGACCAAAATAAATGTCCAGTGTCAGAAGTTGAAAATGATGTTACCTAATTACTACATTTTCATCTTTTGTCAATTTCTCCCAAATTAATAAAATTAGTCTTCATTATCTTTTATTTTAATTCCGATTCATTGCAATACATTACAATTTGTATTCATAAAGTAATCAAAAGAGAAACTTTTGAAACTCTTTGACAACCTTATGCCATCAGCCTTGGTGGCAGTAATGACACATTGCTGCTGCTATTTGTTCCTTGTTTCGTTTTGTTCTTAACCTTGCCCTTCATTGAATCTCTTTATTTAAGCCATCTAGGAAGAATTCTGCTTGCATCAGAGGCCCAAATTGATATATAAAAAGTTAAAAAAAATAAGTTTACTATAAGTTATAATAATGTAATTTTAATTTTAAAACTGTTAATAATATGTGACCCATGTGTACATTTTCAGGCTAAAGTTACATCAGATGCAAATATTCCTCAAAACCCTGTGTTTCATATTGATTTATGTGGATAACATATACCTTCTCAGATAAAGGGTACCTTATGAAAAGATTATAGTAATGGCAAGGGATCAATAATTGGTTTCATAAATTTTTATATTTTCACCTCCGTTTTGGTTCCATTTCAGACTGTTCTTTACACAGAAAACAAAGAGCTGCTGGTATTAAGGGCACTGTTCCTTCCCCAGCTTTTTTTATAATAGATGTTATCAATTGTTCTTTCTTTAGTTTACAATTGCTGAGTTTAGTTTTTAAAAGTTATATTGACTAAAAAATATCAAAATACAAGAGGAATCCTCTTATGTAACATTTTGAAATTTAAAAAGTAGATTTTTTTTTTTTTAAGTAGGCTGCATGCCCAGAGTGGAGCCCAACATAGGGCTTGAACTCCGGATCCTAAGATCAGCACCCGAGTTGAGATCAAGAGTTGGACGCTTAACCAATTGAGCCATACAGGTGCCCCTTAAAAAAGTAGATATTTTTGAGGATTGATAACATTATTTACAATTCATTTAAAGATTTAAAGATTCCCTAAATCAAAACTTAGAGATTAAAGAGGATTCAAGATCCTGTTGAAGTAAGATTAAATAAAAGTAATACATCATCCTGTACATAACCTATATAACCATCCTATAAACTGGTACTATTTAATGGACATGTAAAGTCAGCTCAAGTAAAAGCCATATATGTAAAATTATAACAGTCACATTAAAGTTTAAAAAGAAACAGGTCACATTAATCTTATAACATTTTATTTAACTGAATATGCCTAAAATATTCTTTCAACTTGTAATCAAGAAAAAAAAATTCATGATTACTTTCCTTTTTCTTTTTTCATACTGAGTCTTCAGAACTCAGTACATATTTGTCACTTAGAGTTCATCTCAATTCCAATCAAGCCACATTGTAGGTTTTCAAGAGCTACATGTTGCTAGAGACTGCAATATTAGCATAGCTACTAACATTCTAGATGCCTAAAACTCCAGAATTGGAATAAGGAGATTTGCTTTCGGAGATTTCTTTGCTCTGTTGCTTCGTTCTCACTCCAGTACCTATTTTATCCAGCCCTGAAGATTCTGTTTCTTCGAAATCCTGATATCCAAGCTCTTCTGTATATTTCAATAAGAATCGACAGAACAGATCTCTTTGTAAAGACAACAAAAAAGTTCTTGTTCACAATACTTCCTACTAAAGAGAGTTAGTAATCAGAATCCCTAAGGCTCTTGCTATCACTTATTGTGCCCAGCAACAGGTGGTAGATGAGCCTTCACCCTGCACTTCCCTTCAGACCACAATATTGAAAGAACCAGCCTTGGGCTGGGCTGGGGGTGCTCTTGCTGAGACCTACCCTGGTGCCTGCTCTCATGTCATCTTCTGACACCAGGATGAATGGTTGCATATGGATTGTAGCTGTTTTCCTCACTTTGTACTCCTATTTGGCTGTAATTCCACTATTTTAATACACTCCTTTTACACATACCACTGGAGTGCTACTCAGGACCTAGTCATCAAAGGGCCCATACTTGGTGTCACTCCTATCTTAGTAAAAAGAATCAGCAATTTGTAAGTTTAATCTTGAATTAAATTTTGATGAATAAAAGCTTATACTTTAATTCCTGTTGTTGTGAACTCTTTCTATTTACATGCTGATGATCTTGTAGCTAGGTTTATGACAACAGTTCTTAAACGTACAATGGTAAATCTAAATAAATGAGGAAAGGCAGTATTGTCACTGGAATAAAATTTTGTGCACCACTATTCAAGCTTAAGTTCTCAACAAATAACCATTTTATTTTATCAATATATCTTAAGAATATTAAGAAATTGCCATAAACAATTAGTATTAAATTAAGGTTGAGCTCAGCCTCTGAAATTACATGAACCTCAACTAAAACACCAGTTTCCAATTTTTTTTAAAGATTCATTTATTTATTTGAGAGGGAAACAGAAAAAAAAGAGTGTGTGCACACGGAGGGACAGAGGGAGAGAATCTTCAAGTAGACTCCCCACTGAACATGGAGTCTGACTCAGAGCTAGGTCGCACAACCCATGAGATCATGAACTGAGCCCAAACCAATAGTCAGACACTTAACTGACTGAACTACCCAGGCACCCCCCAGTTTCCAAAGGTATTAAGTTGTGTGACAGGTAATGCATTTAATGTCCTTAACACGGTGCTTGACAATAAAAATGTATAAGTACTGATTATTATATAATTATAATTATCATTATAATTCTATGTCACAGAGCCCATCCATAGAAGACTTCCAGGCTAAGGTCTATTAATCTTTCATTTACTCATGGATTCACTTAATATTTACTAAACAGTGTCCATTTGCTGGGTGCTGTGCTAAGTATAGAAGGAACAAAAATGGATAAAATGGAAACTTTCTGCCATCATGGGTCTTAGTCTATTAGAGGATACAGGCAAATACCTAAATGACCCTAGCAAAGTGCTTTTTAGAGGAATGACTTCCTTTCTGCTTCTAGTAGATTCTGTCCTGGGACTTTTTCCTTTCAGGGTCACAATTGATATTCATTTTATTCTAGGTTTTCTCTCTTGGGAGATTTCCACTCTGTGCCCTGCAGTCTATTCTTCTCCTTCTTCACATGTGGATTAGCTCATGACATCATTTGGGTCCTAGCATTTTACTGTCTCTCTCTAGTCATATTCTTTTCTTAAAGTAGAAGATACTGTTCAATCTTATCTGTCTACACTTATACCAAAAAACTATTTCCCTTAAGCAACTTTGGGTCTGGTGGTTCTGTGTCCTGACTTGAGTGTGAGGAGATCCTGTTCCAGCAGGGAATTTCTGGAAAGCAGCTACTCGAAACCAGTCTCATTAGACATAGAAAGGAAAATCTCACAGGCAGGTTATTATCATGGTGGAGTGAGCCACCAGAATTTATGATTTAAGGGGACTTTCCACTCTTCCAAGAGTACATACAGGGGAACTACTGCAGAATGCAGAAATTCAAACTTCTCAATTTTCAAAAAGATTGTGGTTTGGGGCTAGGAAAGGTAGGGGATATGAATGTGAGAGCTTTTGCACGTCTTATGCTTATTGTGTCAAAAATATTCTGGGTACTGGGATGTTTGGGTTGCTCAGTGGTTGAGTGTCTGCCTTTGGCTCAGGGAGTGATCCCAGATTCCTGGGTTCGAGTCTCACATTGGGCTCCTTGCATGGAACCTGCTTCTCCCTCTGCCTATGTCTCTGCCTCTCTTTTCTGTGTCTCTCATGAATCAATAAATAAAATCTCTAAAACAAAATAAAACAAACACAAAAACAAAAAAAAATCCTGGGTATTGGTCAACTTCCATTAGTATAATGGACCTGAAAATTACATAAATTTATTTTGCCCCAAGATAAAAACAAAATAATATATAATATTTGATCTTCCTTTTTTATGCTTTCATTTTAAAATAAGTGATCATCATTAAGTTATGTGCAAAAGTCCTGCCAAAAGCTTTTTTAGGACTCTTAGTGACTAATAGCATGAGTACGGATAATCTTGTATTGTGTATATGATAAATAGTGATGAGCTTTATTAAGAATGGAAATAGAATGTCAAAAATAAGAAATTTTCAACCCCCTTCATCATGCAACTAATTTCATCTCATTCTGTACCATCTTTCTTCAACTTTTTAAAATCTTTGCTTATTTAATTTTCTTGGCCTAGAAAACCTCATTATTCTTCTATCCATAAACTCTTTCTTCTTCAGAGATGGGTCAAAATCATCCTCTTCAAAAAGTCTTTCTTATTTCCTTACTTGAGGCTAATAACTCCAAAGGTACTACTTTATTTGGCTCAAGCTTTGGCTGTGAGGTTAACATGATTATATTTTTCATTCCTTACTACTCCTTTTGGCTAATTCCTGTAGATATAATTTATGTTTTCCCAGAATTGTAAACATCTAACCCATTTTAGAGAAAGAGAACACTATCTTTGAAGTTTTTTTTATAATTATTAAAATGAGTACATGCTAAAGAAGAGAGAATGCAAAGATTTAGAAAATGACCACTAGCCATTCTAAATGAATAAATATAAACTCTAGACAGTAATTTACATGTTAATCTGTTTTAGAAAATCTAAAACAGATTATGGGTTAGTCATAAGAAGGAAGAAGTGAAAGACATCTTAAATTGCATTTAACAAAAATCTGTTCTTGATTCACTCCCTCAACAAATGAACATTTACTGAACACTTACTACATTGCGTGCACTGTGCTAGGGACATAAAAATACTGAAATGTGGTCCTTGACTGCAGATCACTCACAGTTTAAGAGAGGAAAAAAAATCAGTAAAGAGCAGTAGAACTGTATTATATTGTCCTAGGGGTTATGATGGAGTTAAGTACAAGAAATTATAGAAAGTAGGAGAATCACTGAATCCAATTAAGAATTGGGAATTGTTTAGAAAGCCTTCTTTGACAATATGATCTTCCAGATAAGATTCAAAAGGCAAATAGAGAATAACCAAACATAGGTTGAAGAGGCACGGGGCACAGAAGGGGAACATAATGAGGTGAGAAAGAAAAGAGATTGGAGAATGAAAGCATTTCTAGGAATAAGAAGCTGCATGTTTGAAAGCACTGAGACATAATGCTCCATGTTTAGGGACTCTAGGCCTTTTGGTATAGCTGGAGAATATGGTGTTTTGTGTAAGGTGGGTATGGACAGGAGCTGGGTGAGAAATGTTTCTAGATGATAGTTCGTAGCTGATAATGAAGGAACTCCTCTACCATGTTTCATCTTTATAAGATTTTAAGAAGGAGAATGACATGTTCCAATTGGTGTTTTAGAAACAACAAGTTTGCACTACATCACTCGGCATGCAAGGAACATGTCTGAAAAAGTTGAAGACGCTAACCTGGTCCACCCACACAGGTTCAATTTCTATGACTCATCATGGATGTGATACAGACATATTCATAGTGGCTGCCAAATCCTAAGGTCAAGGGAATTTCTAAGCAGCAAATGGAAACTCCAAAAGCTCATCAAAATATTATGTAATCTGTATGTGCCCTATAGACAATTTTGAAGATTTATCTTTTGTTCTGTTCAATTTGACACAGTCAACTGACCTACTGTGAAGAATCACATAAATTCCCAAACTGTCTGGGTGATCACATGCTGTACATTTTTTGCCAATTGCTTCTTCCCCAAAAAACACTTGGAAAAACATATCTACAAGCTGATGTACAAAAATGTGTGCAGAATTAGCCTTTTCTACAAGTACAGAGGAAAATTTTTGCTTTAATAAACAAATAATGCTGTATTTTTTAGACAAGCAAATTATTCTTGTTACACCAAAGCAAGTAGATAGTTATAATTTACTTGTCTGAAGGTTGTTCATCTGACATACTTGCTTCTCTGGAACACAGCTAAGAACCCACAGGTAAGGGAAAAAAAAAGTCTTGTGAGAAGTCAAATAGTATCTTAATTCTCCACATCAAAGCTTGTGTAACTTCCCAGAAATGTTTTCACATCTCTATTCATCAAATCCTGCCAACTTGTATCTTACCAAAAATATAAGCAAATTTGGTGGTTTTGATTTTCTAATTAGTAGCCAATGGATGATACTTATTGTGAATGAGCATGTTTGTGTCAGGGGGATGCTTGTATGCGTGCTTCAGAGTTTTACTGAGTTGCATTTTGGAGGCATAGCCTACATAATATTTGGTAGGTCAAAAGCAAAGATTAGAGACAAAGAAAAAAACCTGAAATCAAACTAAAAAAAAAAAAAATCTTTCAAATGGCAGTGATCTGTAGCCATTTATAGCTTTATTGTATCTGTCCAAAACAGGCATCTAATTCATTACGTTGACTTTTTTTCCAAATAAATTTAAAAGAGTTCACTTTTATAGAAATTTTCACACCAAAAGACCAAAATATATAATAAATATTAGATGATAACATTCAATTATCTCTAAATTACTCACATTGAATTTCTACTACTAGATATTGAATGGATGAATTTCTGAAGTTTTTTAAATAATAATTTACATTATATATGTTCAACATAGCTTCTAATTAACACATTTTTAACAGTAATTTATTGTTGGAGTTTCCAAAGTATTTTCTGTAATAAAAAGCAATAGATCTAATAAATTGCTGGGAGCCCAGAGCTAAATGACACACAATACTGTTTTTAAAAATATTTATTATTTGCTTTCTGCTTTGTACTATACATATGTGGTTTCATTTTGTATTTATAATAAACATAGGAGGCATATAAATTGATCTTAATTTACAGATTTGAAAATTGAGTTTGAGAGTTTGAGAGCTCAAAGTGACAAAGTTAGTAAAGGGACTGAGTCTAATTTCCAAACCCAGGTTTGCATTACTAAGTACTACTTTGTCTTTCACTGCACTGTTTTGTATCTTCAAGGCTTCTGAATTCCAATGATTGGCATGCCCACAGATGACACATTGAAGCCTTTTAGGGGATTTGTATCAGGTTGCAATTGGCTGCTTCTCCCCAGCATCCAGTTATCTACTCAAGTGCCAAGCTGCCCTATCTTTTATCTTTTTAACACTTCCCATTGTCTGAGTGTCTGCAATTTGCTGCCTGGCACTGGTTGGAATAAGAAACAGTTGTTGCTATTATTGCCACCAACCCTACTGCAAATCACTTTCATTGTGATCACAGCTTCCACTGCTTTCTCATCTCTGTGGCTTACCATACCAGTTGATCACTTTTGTCCATTCTTAAAATTCTCTGCTGTGTAATGTGTAGCTTTTGCACAGGGATTGGGGATGTCATCACCTAGTGCAAAGTTCCACATTATTCCGTAAAAATAATGATCAGGATTCACTAAATATAACCCCCATTTTTCGACCATTTTGGAACTATATTTGTAATTATTGCATCAATTAGAACCATGTCAACATCAAGATTCTTATTAGGCTGTCTTCATGTCAGACTAATTCTGGATACCTGAGAATTTCTGAAGACTGAGGCTAGCCAGCAAGGTGTGTGTGTGTGTGTGTGTGTGTGTGTGTATGTGTGTGAGAGAGTTTAGTAAATGGAAGGCATAGCAAAGAGGAATGAAAAAATGTAAGTATTTAAAACCAAGATTACTCAGGTTTTAATTAATTAAAGAGGAAACTATTTACCACCTTAATTTATATGGTTCATTTAAACACAGTTTAATTGTCAATAGTTTATAAAGCTATGCTGAGATTAAAAAACAATATATCAATTAAGGTGGGCAGTTTATCAACAAAATCTCAAGCTACTAATGGCTGAGTGGAGCAGATGGTAGCATTTGAAAGTGTGGCACATTAAATAAATAGACTAAGAGGGAAAAATTCTTTGTAGTAGGGTTCAGTCCAGGTTGTGTTCTGCTCCTAAGAAACAAGGCCCTCTATAAATCTCTCCTAAAATAGGGTCAGGTATACATTGTCATAGCTCAGCACTATTCTGAGGACAGCTGTAGGCAGGGCTACAGAAACAGACTACAAGCTCAAGCATAGGCATTTGCAGACTTAGACAAGCATCCTTTCCACTGGATTTCTGGTTCTTGATACAATCCAAGGATCAGAGAATAGGAACCTATTGCATTATTTGATAAAAAAGAATACAAAGGACGATCAGTGTTAAATGTGAATAAGAACAGGAAACAGGAAGCATAGAGACATTCTTCTCATTCATATTTATCTCAGATTTTCAAGATCAGTTTAGTAATTAAATATTGACAACACCAAAAACTACACTGTGGTCACATTGTCATATCATTTTAGTTTATATACTGATAGTCTTAGAGAACTTCCTCATGCATGTTCCTGACCATGATATTTCTTTACTCGAGCATTTGTGTAATACCTTCACTCATACTCTTTCTAAGGACTTTTGCTAAGCATTCCAGGACACAGTGATTTCTATTTTCCTTAGAGATCTTCTCATCTTCACTACTTGTTTTAGCTCTTGATTATATATTATCTTAGAATATGTGGTATCTCCAGAAGTTTAAGATGATGCAAAGTAAAACAGTTTTTGATAAGGAATTAATCGGAAGTGAAGAGATTATTTTAAAACACATAGTGCTGAGCATCTGTGTGGCTCAGTGGTTGTGTGTCTACCTTCAGCTCAGGTAGTGATCACAGGGTCCTGGCATCCAGTCCCGCATTAGGCTCCCCACAGGGAGCCTGCTTCTTCCTCTGCCTACATCTCTCTCTCTCAATCTCTCTCTCTCTCTCTCTCTCTCATAAATAAATAAAATCTATAAAAAATATAAATATGGTGCTAAGTGCCTGATGAAGAGAATTGTCAGAAGGAAAAAAAGAATATTCCTATGAATTCTTGATAGTCGTAAAATATAGAATTTAAAGCACACCAACCAATTCTGTCAGAACTAGTTTCTATAATGTTTTGAGAGCAAAGTCAAGACCTTGGAAAATGATTTTGTTTTGCATATTCTCTGAAGTCTAGAATCATCTGTAGTGTGATCTAATGCTTTCGTTTTTTGTTCCCGAAGTTGCCTTATGTATGTACAATGTGTTTATTGCAAGGTATAGACCTTGTCATCTACAGCTATAATAGGGTAGCATTTTCCAACACGTGTTTCACTGAAATATTGTCCAACTAGACATTTTTTGAATAAAGCCTCTAAGTCAAATGACTTTGGGAAATGCTGCATAACCTATGCTCTTGTTGATCAGCAATTAAAAATATTTGACATTCTTTAATATGATAATAAGCATAATTTAACACTATACCAACCTCTCTTTAATTAGAGTAATTTTCACTAAATAAAGTAATTCATAATTATATAAGAAATTCTTGATATGACACACTATTTGTCATTCTTAATGTCTGTGAGACACATCACAAAGAACAATGTATTTTTACGAGAAGAATTTAGTGTCATCACAGCTTTAAATATAACCCATAGAGATAGCCTGTTATCACCACTGTAACCAGTTCCCTCTTTCTATCTCTCTATTTCTTTAATCACTTTGGGAACGCAAATCCCAAAGGTAGCATGCCATTACAACAGAAGATGATAACAAAAAGGCTCAACTAGGGAATGCTCAATGTTTAATCTGTTTGTCCTCATCATTTCCCACTCTACTGCCTAAATGTCACAAAATAACTAATTGATCCAAGAAAATCTATCATATTAGTTAAAGTTAAAATAAAGTGAGTGAGCTCATAAATAACTAGCAAAAGACATTTAGTAAGTCTTGGATTATATTAAGTCCTCTTGTCTCCTCTTCCCACATAAAATACATTTCAATGAAAAGATATTGCAAGTTTCATAATATATTAAACACAAATTAACAGCCTGGGCATACTTTACCTTTTGTCTTTGCTTTCAACTGATTTAAGTGAATGCTGTCTGTCAGGTGATGTGGACACATGTATCACATCCTGGGAGTGGCTATGTAACTTGAAGTTTCCAGATTATACACTGAGAAATATGAAAAAGAAATGGAAAAAAAGAACTTTTTAAAAGTTTAATTTATTAATTCCAACTTGTTTAAACTTTGATGACCAGTTCTTGGTACAATTTTTAGTTTGACATACTTTTATCTCTTACATCATCTGCTTTTACTATATTTTGTAACATTATTATAATGCTTTCCAGTGGTTATTTAAATTTTTTTTAAATTTATTCATTAGAGACACACACACACAGAGAGAGAGGCAGAGACACAGGCAGAGGGAGAAGCAGGCTCCATGCAGGGATCCCGACATGGGACTCGATCCCAGGTCTCCAGGATCACGCCCTGGGCTGAAGGCAGACGGTTGGTTAACCACTGAGCCACCCAGGCGTCCCTCCAATAGTTAATCTTTTTTAAGTTCAAGTACAGGGTAATGTGACCAGGAGCAATGTGTTTCTATGAATTTAAGGAAGAACTTGCAAAATTTTAGATAAGACGGTGCTTAAATGGATGGGATGAGGACAGAGAGTATCCTAGAAAAACACTTTTGGGGTCTTTATTATCTTAAACATATAAAACAGGTTTCCTAGGCATGTCTAATTGTGGTATTAGACATCCTTTATAGGAATATAAAATAGTATCTAAGTTTATCTTTAATTTTCTAAGTTTAAGAATAAAGTTTTGTAACTCTTAACACTATATTTAATTTCATGACTCTTCAAACTGAAGTCACAACTAGGCTGGCTAACTGTACAGGTTAGCTGCACTTAGAATGAAGGCTGAATTGTTAAAAAATACTGACTGTTCTAAGTCACTGCTCATTAGAACCACTGGCATGAGTGGTGCTCTGAGGGGGTCCATGTGGCTTCCATTCTCAACACTTTCTTACCACATGAGTAAATAGGGTTGACTGTATCTTTTGCTCATATCTATATCAACCCTGCCCAGAGAAATATTTTATGTTACACATCTTAGAAAAATATATAAATATATAAAATAAGCATAAATCATTAGTTTATTCAACACTGTGGAGTTATTTTTTTAGTTATCAACTATGATACAATATACCCTCATTCATTAAAATAGACAAAAGTGCCAAATTTGAAGTCCAGATTAAGAAAAACAACAGTTTTACTTTGCTGATATTTTAAAAGCCACATGATCTAAGAATACACACATTTACTTATCTCACAAAGACATAATCACACTGTCATCCATTTTTGAACCACAAAAGATGGATAGTATAACATGTGCTTAAAATGGATTCATTAATTATCAAAATAGATAAGTGTTTCATCAGGTATATACAGCAGATAACATTTATCTTTTCTTATAGAAGAAAAAAGATTAAAGTAATTCTTGAACTCATATTGGGGAAGAAAAAAGCCTACTCTACTGAGACTTTCATAATGTGACACTAGAACTTTGCCACAGATGGTAAAGTTACACAAACATAGATACAGACAAGTTATTTCATATTCAACTAGGGCAGTTGATTGCTGAGTAAAGCCATTCATTCCAACATAAATATTACACAGCATTTATTTTATTTCTTTATAAATATGGAGTCCCCATAAAAATTTCACAGTAAATGTTAGGAATTTTTTTTCTGACATGCCTCTCAGAAATTGCAGAGGATTTGCACCAATATAGTACAATAGCTTGCTAATAAGAATGGTAAGGTGAAACACATCTATCCTCAATGGTGACTGTTGTAGTATAGGGCCTTGGACTTACAAGGGAATCACTCATCAACTGATACTTATTCTTTCTGTACATTTTTCTTTTATTGTTTTAAAAAAAAATATTTATTCTTTTTTTTTTTTAAAGAGAGTGTGAGTCGGGGGAGGGGCCAACTGAGAGGGAAAGAGAATCAAGCAGACTCCCCGCTGAGTGCAGAGCTGTTGGTGGCTCGATTCCATAATCCTGAGATCATCACTTGAGCCCAAATCAAGAGTCCGTCGCTTAACTGACCCAGCCACACAGGTGCCCCAATTCTTTCTATATATTAAGGGTGATATATTAAAATAAACAATTTTTACAATTCTCTAAAAATTTAAAGGTGCCTACTAAAATAATTATCTTCTGTTATGTTTCCTCAATTAAAAATTTGTTTTCTCCTCATAAAGTGTTTGAAACTCAACTATTCTATCCATTTAAGTATATTAAGATGCATTTGAAAGGAGAAAACGATATTCTGTAACTGCCATCAATTTTAGTTAGAAAAAATTTTGGGTGAAACGAGCCAATAGACAAAATGGAAGTGAAATCTATTTTCCACTGGAAAATAGCCATTTAACAGAATGTATGATCATAACATATTTTATATGGATTACTAAGACCACTGATAAAATAGATTTCACAAGTTCATTCATCTGTCTTCTCATGAGTAACTTTAGATTGCTCAATTGTTGATGAATAAAAGACTCTTGATTGTGCTTGTTCCATATTTCACATTGTTGAGTTAAGGAGTACTTAGGTCACATGACCAAATATAGCTCTACCCCTTTTCCAGTGCCTTTATTTGAGACTGAGAATATCTTGCAATGTTTTCTAACAAGTTAAAAACAAATTTTATGTACAAGAATTACATGTTTCTATTTATACATTTTTGAATTGGTTTATCTTTTGTAATGTATTATGAAATATTTTATTCAGTTTATTTCTGCCATTTGCTAACTGTGAATGATCTCATTACAGAAGCATCCTATAGGAATGCACTCTATGCAAGCTGAAAAAACATAATTTCTGTTGCCTATTAGTTTTTAAATATCTGATAGATGCAATATTTGTGTGTTTGTGGCATTAGTTTAACTGCATTATCTCACTGTCAGATTTATACTTATAAAATTTTACAAAATCAAGTAAGTTCTTTTAAACCTAGTGTATATTGTGATATTGATCACTCTCAACACTATGAATTGTAACACCACTGACTGGATAACATACTCCTCTTCATGTACGCAATTCACTGAATAATGTATCACTGCTTAGGGTAGAGACACATGAAATAATTCAGTTGTTAGTAAACTACTTAAATGCACTTTGCCAACCTGAGTAAAACAAATGTGTGAGGATATTAAAAGGAAAATACCAGAAATGAAAGCCGTCAGATTTGTGTGTTGTTTAATTTTAACTGCACTCTGCTAGTGGAATTCAAGTTTGCCCTTTTGAATCATTATCAATTCATTTGAGGACTCAAATAAACATTGATAAAGGGCTCCAGGGAAACATAAATGGCAAGAATGCTCGGAACAGGAATATAGATACAGAGCACTGTTTTGGGAAGACAAAAGCTTTTCTTGCAAATGGTGTGCTGACGGTGTTTATACATATTCTTATGATGGTTTCAATCCATAAAATACTTAAGATCAATTTAAAAAGTTAAAGAAAGGAGAAAGTTAAATAAGTTAATCTCTTGAAATTTTGCTAAAGCTGAGGTAAATTTCTAAAAAATACTACCTTAAAGTTCTTGGACTTTAAGTGCACAATTTTACTGGGAACTAGAAACACAATTACACAAAAATTTAAGAACTTCCAAACCATTCTATGAACAGCCAGATCTATTTTGGCCAATGCCAACCATGTCCCCCAAATGGAAATTACTCATGGCTTATCCACCCAATGGTACTGTTTATGTTTGGCTAAGTTTAATTGAAAATATTCATAAGCTAATTCAGTGAAGGATGTTTGTCAAAAATAAACCTATTGAATATAAAATGTTACAATAAAACATAAATAGAAAAGAACAAAATAAATAAAAAGAAATTCACTTTGGAAATAATCTTTCTAAAAACATTGAAACTTTTTTCTCTTTTTCTTTTTATCACATCAAGTATACTAAATTGTTCTCATTCATGTGTACATAACCAAATATTTCAGTCCTAATTCAAGCATTAATGTGCATGAGGTTGTAAAAATTTATGACATGTGGAGAGTTATTTATTCATTAAAATGCATATTTTTCCACAGCAAGTATATTCTCTCACTCTAAAAGTCAGTGTGAATAACGAGCGAGTACAAAATTCACGAATTATCTTAGACTTAGCTTGCAGCAGATTGAGTGACAGCCATTTTTCTGCACATCTCCTCCAGCCTCACTCCAGATTAGAACTGGCATCTTCCCCTATGCAAATGAACATCTAATTAGAGACACCTCCCAGTCAATAAGCCACTTTCTTATCACCAGTTATATTACCTGACAAGCCCTTTCTTTCCAGTCCTGGCCCACCAAGAATCTTCATTCATTTTCTCTTCTTCTTCTCTGCAAAGTGAACTGATCCCGCATAATCCCTGGAATAATGTAGTTTCTCTTGTGGAAGAGCAGCTTCCCTCTCCCCCTTTTACATCAAGCTAATGGAGCCAGTAGGTATCCTATTGATCTTTTCTCTATATGGTTTCCACAAGGATTTGACAGACTTCCTTACAGGTTAAACATCCAGGCTTTCTGAAGTGGCTATAAAGCTTTGTTTTTGATTTTTCTAACTTTTTTTTTGAAACCCTTGCTCATCTGTAATCTTTAAAAGCTCAGTTGATGCCATGCAGAGCAAAGCCTTATTTCTTTGCAGAACTAATCTAGACACTGTCTAGTGTTGAGTACAGTTGTCTGATTCAAATCTTCTGTTACAAAGCAGATGACATCTAGCTAGATGTCATGAGAAGAGCCTAACAATGACAATTCACTTATCCCTTAGAAAGAATCAATTCTCCCACAATGCATCTGTCAGAGAACTCTCACTCAGTAAAAGCAATTTTTCTAGCTGTCTGACACTGTAATTGCTCTTAAATTTTCAATGAACGTTTTACAAGGACTCCCCTGAACCATGATGAAAAACTTAACTTTTTTCTAAAAATGAGAGGCTGACAGGATGAAAGAGGTCTTTCTCTTTAAAGCCTTGCTTGCTTGAGTAGGAATTCTTTCATATCATCAACAAGCTGTTGAATAGAGGATAGATTACTTTCCATTTATTTCATCAATCAGATTAAAGGCTCTCCTTCACAATGCCCTTTAAACAAGAGCTGTTTATGATGTCCTCCCAGGTTTGACTTTAATGTAGTATTAAATCACTATGGACAGTGGAGTCGGTGAAGAATATAAATATGACGAATATCTGACAACATTTAAGTATTGCATATATTTTGGTCATTATCTTCATTCTTGTCATAAAAGAGAGGTAAACAGAAGAAGAAACACAGCTATAGATTTGCTATTTTTTTAGACTGGAAAAAAATGCAACATAATTTCCTTTTAAGGCTAAGTAAGCAGAAATGCCAAGTATGGCAGTAATTTTTTTTTTCCTCTCAGACTAGGAATCTAAAAGGAAAAAATAATTTTAAAAAAGTAGAAATTTCTTTATTTCTATTCTTTTCTAAATATGCATTTACTAGCTTTAACAAATGGAACTCTGATTCCATGCATTCTTTGGGAATTCAGACTTAAAGAGTATAGGTGGTGTAGATAATCCTCAATTTTAAGGTTTTCCAAAAGTAGAATAAGCCCAAAGAACGGTTTATGATTTTTATCAGCAACACAATAGTCTTTTCAGAGAGATGTATGTGTCAAATAGGTTAAAATAATTACTTTTACTATGTATGTGTGTGTGAATGTGTGTATTTAGTGAGTAGACAATAAAAAATTAAATGCAGCAATATTCCTTAATCTAAATATATGATGTATGGGCGATCAAACCTTCTGATTTAGGTGCATAGTGATATCGCAGCTGTTTTAAGATAAAAATACAGTTTAAAGCCTACAGTTTATATTCCAATCTCTAATATGAATTACCCCAAATGAGAAGGAAATTATGAGAAATTTTAAAATGTCAAATGTGGAAAGGAATTTTATAGCCATCTTATCCTGTCTTCTGCTGTGTACATGCAGCTCCTGATGACTGCTTTGGTATATTCCATCCTCTCCTGGAATATCTTCAATAACTGGAATTTCACTACATCCCCTGGCAGTTTATATATTTTCTCAAAATTCTATGTGTCAGAAAATATTCTTCTAATATTGAGTCCAAATCTTTGTTCTATGATATATTATCCATTGTTCCATAGGCCATTGTTTTCATATAAACCAAATTTTAGGGATCCCTGGGTGGCGCAGCGGTTTAGTGCCTGCCTTTGGCCCTGGGCGCGATCCTGGAGACCCGGGATCGAATCCCACATCGGGCTCCCGGTGCATGGAGCCTGCTTCTCCCTCTGCCTGTGTCTCTGCCTCTCTCTCTCTCTCTCTCTGTGTGACTATCATAAATAAAAATTAAAAAAAAATAAAATAAAAATAAACCAAATTTTAAAATATATGATACCTGAAGCAGTAAGTATTCAGGTATTAAGACAATTACTTTTTTGAAGACAATTCTCTTGTCCTCTCCACCTTCCCTTTTGAAGCTAATCACTGTCAGTTCCTACAACAGTTTTTTATGTATTCATTGCAACAACTTAATAGGAACAAATCACCCAGGCATTTTATCTACATAATCTCATTGAATCCTCCATCAGTATATCTATGATAGACATGTCTTTTATTCAGAGAAAAAAAATGAGACACGAAAAGATTAAATAAATTGACCAAGTCATGTAATTAGTAACTAGAGAGTCAAAATTTAAGCCCAAATTTTCAGGCTCCAAAGGCCACCATCTTTACATATTTTCACACTATCACTAATGCTTCTAATATTTCCTTTTCTTACTTGCCTTCTGATTTTACATTTCTATAAATTTGGCACCCATAAAAGTGGTAGCAAGAAAATAGGGTGGTAGTACTGTGCTTCAGACAAGAATTATGAAAACGATGATGAAAACGGTGGCAGTGGGTATGGAGATGAATGGACAGATACTCTATGTCTTCCTTCTCTGTCTCCCTCCTTCCTTCCTTATCTTTTCTCCATCTTACACACACTTACTTTCATTTTTCTTAGCTTTTTCTTCCTGTCATGAGCTTGCCATGTGTTATAGCATCCAAGTCATTGATAAGCTGTTTGCAACAGGTAAAGTTGAAAACTGCACTCTTCAACCTTCCACTTAGACACGTTCCTACTGACTGGAATCAATCTATTAATTGGCAATCTTTCTGTCAGTTACCAATTCCCCTGGATAAATCTGTTGATAAGTCACTCTGCTCAGTGCATCAACAAGAACCTCACTAAAATCTCTTATCAAATGCCTGTCTTTCATGTACTTTGTGTATGGCATTAATCTGTTAGGACCAAGTGTGGCTGATTTGGTGTGATTTGTTTTAGTGATCAGAAAAAGGAAATAACCCCTTTGTTTTTCATTTTTAAAATTTTATTCAAGTCATAACTCATAAAGACATGAGCCATTGGTTTTTGCATGCCTTAGTTAATCATATGACTTATACTGTCTGCATTTGCTTTTTAAAAAACTCTGAGTTCATCTTATAAATTCTTAGGCATGAATCTCTTCATGAGGGACTGGAGATGGGAAAGTAATTTTCAACTACGGAGTAAGAATTGTCCTCTTGAAATCTTAATTTTTGTAAGTATCTTTCTGTGTAGTATCTCATTTCATAGATTTATATGTTCATTTCTTTGTTCTATTTACCCTGGGTTTTGGCCAGGTTGAGCAAACCACTTAGGGAAAAGAATCCCATTCGATTTTATTTTCTTTCCTTTATTCTGTTCTATTTTCACTTGGTTCCAATTTCACCAGGAAAACTGAGAATTTCAGGCAAGAGATCACTTTTTTCCTTTACCAGTACATACCAAGTTATATACATTTACTTTCTGAGACTCATTCCGCCACCTTCTGCTATGGCCACCATTCTTCTTCACCCATGAGGTACTTGTTTTATTGATTATTCTCATTCTTATGTCAGTAAACTCCCCTTATTACTTTTCATTGCTCTTACAGAATAAAGTGGATTAAGTCTCTACCATTAAAAATATATAAAACCTACACAGCAAAAAGTCCACTCCATCTAATTATTTTCATTTCCCCCCTTTCCCCATGACTGTCAAGATTCTTTTTTTTTTTTAATATTTTATTTATTTATTCATGAGAGACACAGGGAGAGAGAGAGGCAGAGACAGAGACAGAGGAAGAAGTAGGCTCCATGCAAGGAGCCCGATGCGGGACTGGATCCAGGGACCTCCGAATCATGCCCTGAGCCAAAGGCAGACACTCAACCACTGAGCCACCCAGGCGTCCCAAGATTCTTGAAATAGTAGATCAATCTCAATATTATTACTTTCCCTCCCTCCTTTTTAGTCTTCAATCTATTGGAGTCCAGCTCTAGATCTAGTCTCGTAAAATTCCTATTTCCATAGCCTCATCTTCTTTTATCTTAGTTAATTTTTCTTTGTAGTTGATACTCTAACTAAATATGTTGAATTCTGAGTTACTAAATGTTTTGGTTACTTCTTAGAAAGCTCATCTTTCTATTTTTGTACTTGAAATCTGAATTTTCCTGAGGGTTCCATTTTCAGTTCTGTACTTTTTGCTCACTATTATCTTCTTTCTAAATGATTTCATTCAAATCCAGAGCTTTAACTATTGACTATGTAGTGTTCTTCTCCAACTCAGGCTTCCCTTGAACTCTGGATCCAAATATCAAGCTGTGCGTACTGTACAATTTCACTGGTTTTCTACTGATTGAATGAACAAACTGATACTTATTTTTCTATTTGGCTTCTTGTTTCTTCTATCCTTTCTGGGTTTGAAGCCAGAAGAAAAGAAGTATGACTGATACCTAATGAGCATATCATGAAATTCTCTTGAAATTAAACCAGGGACTTACATTTGTGCTTCATAGGATCAACAGAAATAATCAAATGGAACTCATCTGATTTCTCCAACCATCCTTTACCTGCCAACCTACTCAAATTCACCTCATTTTCCCTTTATCCTAACAATAATTGGGCGTAACAATTTGTGTCAACTTTATCCAAAGCAGTCACCTTCACCATGTTTTGAGATACCATCTGCTCTCAGCTTCTCAAGTTATTCCTCACCCCGTATCTTTTTTTTCTGTTGCTTTGCATCATCAATTTCTTTCTATCCATCCTGGATAATTTCCATCAGCATAGCACCGTTCTTCAGTACCTCCAAATTTAGAGAGTGTTATCTTGGAAAAGTCGTTGCAATGTCTTCAGTTTTTCTTTTAATCTTCCAATAGCCTTCGACAAAGTTAATAATTTTCTATTCGGACAATATTTTAAATTACAAACCACTTCTTCCACTACCCCTAGTGTTCTATACCCAGTTAACATGCTCTACTTTAAAAAATCTTTTTCAGGGAGCTGGGTGGTTCAGTCGGCTAAGTGTTTGCCTTTGGCCCAGGTCATGATCCCAGGGTCCTGGGATTGAGCCCAATATCAGGCTCCCTGATCAGCAGGGAATCTACTTCTCCTACTGCCCCTCCCCCTGTTCATCCTCTCTCTCCCTCAAATAAATACATAAAATCTTTAAAAATAAATAAACTAATTGATTAAAAATCTTCTTCAAAAAAATCATCTTCCAAAATATTATTTTTAAATTTATTACATTTATTATTCTATTGTCTATCTTCCCAGTAGAAAATAATCTTCATAATAATAGTTTTATCCTTTTTAATACCCTTTATAGCCATTGACATATCTAAGTGCCTAAAACATGACTGTTACATAGTAAATACTTGATAAATATTTGAGTAAATGAAATAACTCCTTTGTGAACACCTGCTTCTCTTGGCTTTTAGTATATTCTGTTGGTTTTGCTCCTACCTTACTGTCCATGCGTTCTTAGTCACATTTAAATTTTACAATGCCCAAGGACTGAATTGGGACTGAATTCTTTTTTTTTTTTAAGGTTTTATTTATATATTCATGAGAGACACACAGAGAGAGGCAGAGACATAAGCAGAGGGAAAAGCAGGCTCCCCGTGAATTTTTAGCTATTTCTTTTAACTATAATTCTCTTTAAATGATTCACGGATTTGAGCATCTTATTCCATGGACTTCCCCGATTTACAGATATAGTACTGGACTTCTTTCTGAACTTTACTCTCATATACTTGACTACTTACTTCATATCTTTACTTAGACATCTAAAAGGGACCTTAATCTTAACATGTCCAAAATTGAAATCTTAATTTCTATCCCAAACCTATACTCCTTCTATGGTTTTCTTTATCTCATGTTCACCATCCACCAATTGCTCAAGCCCCAAATTTAAATTCATTCTTGATTCTTATTTTTTCTTATTCCCGATTAGGAATTTATGCCTATTTACCTTGTGTAATCAACATCAAATTTCCTGTTTCTACTTCCTCCTACCCCATAACATTTTTCCCTCCCATGGTGATGTTTTAAAAGCATAAATCATGGCATGATATGGCATGTATCCACCCTGTCATTTAAACACTTCAATGTCTTCCCATTGCATAAAGAAACAATTGCAAGCTCCTTTCTCTGGCCTGTCCTGATTGGCCTTTGCATCCTCAGTTCATATGACGGTCCCTTTAACTTACTGTTCTCCAGCTGCACTTGTTATCTTTCTATTCCTCAAACATGTGAAACTTCTACTTTAAGACCTTTTACATTAGTTATTTTCTCTTTCTATATTCACAGGACTTGCTCTGTGCTGTCAGGTTACAAGTGTCATCCCCACCACAGAAAACTTTTAGAATTTTTTTTGAGTGGTAACTGGTTATCCTCCATGATATCAATTTATTTTATTTTCATCAAAGAACTTATTACTATCAGCCATATAATTTAAATTTTTAGTTCAAGGTTTGTTCTCCATAACTAGAATGTAAGTTTCATGGAACCAGAAATCTTGTCATTCTTGTTCACTGCTATATCTCCTGTGGCAAGATTAGTGATACACAGTAAGTATTTAATAAATGAAAGACTTTTGTTGACAACTCTGGTATGTTAAGAACCCTTTTATTTTTCCTTTTCCAGTGTATTCCAAGTGACATTGCCTTAGTTTGGATTCCATTTCCACAAGTGATAAATCTCCTGATACAATCTCATATATCATAAAGGTTCTGTTTTTTCTTTTTAGTCTGTATTCTCTTTGTGCTTTCACTTGTATAATCTATAGATTAGTATAAATAGATTATTGATTCTTTTGTGTGTCTGTGTGTATACAATCTGCTATAAAGCCTATATAATATTTTTTCAATTGAGATATTATATTTTTTTGCCCTAGGATTTCTATTTGTTTCTTTTCTATAGCTTCCATATCTGTCCTGAAATTCACCCACTATATTCATTTTGTCCTGAAAATTCTTTAATATGTTCATCTAAGTAATTGTGAAATCTTGTCTTCTAAATTCAACATATTGGTTATGTTGTCTGCTAACTTCAACATCTATGAATCTCTGGCTCTGTTTCTTATCTCCACCCATCACCCCGCTCCACTCTGGTCTATGGGTTGAATTTTTTCCCTATGATTGGTAGGTTTTTGTTGTTGTTGTTATATATTAAACATTGTGGAAGGTATGTTGCAGAAACTATTCTGTTATCTTCCTTTGAAAAATAGCAAATAAGCCCATGCTTATTTGATAAAAGAGGCAAGAATATTCCATAGAGAAATGACAATCTCTTTAACAAATTGTGCTGGAAAAAATGGACAGTCAGATGCAAAAGAATGCAACTGAACTACTTTCTTACACCATATACAAAAATAAATTAAAAATGGACTAAAGATGAGGTCTGAAATTATAAAACTCCCAGAAGAAAATATGTACAGTAATCTCTTGGACATTGGCCTTAGCAACATTTTTCTAAATATATGTCCTAGGCACAGGAAACAAAAGCAAAAGTAAACTAATGGGACTATACCAAAACAAAAAGCCTTCGCATAGTGAAAAACCATCAACAAAATGAAGAGATAACCTGCTGAATGAGAGAAGAGGAGATATTTGCAAATGATATATCCAATAAGGGTTTGGATAATAAGAACTTATACAACAACACCAAAAAAACCCACAAATAATCCAACTTAAAAATGGGCAGACGATCTGGAAAGACATTTTTTTTTCTCCTAAGAAGACAAACAAATGGCTGACAGAGACATTAAAATGTTCAACATCACCAATCTTCAGGGAAATGCAAATCAAAATCACAATGAGATATCAACTGTCAGAGTCACTAGAATCAAAAAGACAAGAAGTAATAAGTATTGGAAAGAATGTGGAGAAAAAAGAATTCTCATACGCTGTTGGTGGGAATGTACATTAGTACAGCCACTATGGGAAACAGTATGGAAGTTCCTCAAAAGATTAGAATACAGTAATTCTACTGCCAGGTATACACCCAAAGGAAATGAAAATATAAATTTGAAAAGATATGGGTACCTCATTATTTATAATAGCCAAGATATGCAAGCAACCTGAGTGTCCATTGATAGTTGAACAGATAAAGATGTGATATAGATACACAATATAATATTACCCATCCCTGGAAAATAAGAAGATTTTGCCATTTGTAGCAACATGGATGAACTTGCAGGGTATTATGCTAACTGGAATAAATCACACAAAGAAAGACAAATGCCATATGATTTCATTTATATGTATAATCTAATACAAAACAAAATAAACAATAAAACAAGCAAAACAGCAGAAACAGACCCTTAAATATAGAGAACAAACTGGTAGTGGTGGTTGCCAGGGAGGAGTTGGGGGATGGGATAAGCAAAATGGGTCAAGGGGAGTGGGAGGTATAGGTTTCTAGTTACGAAATGAATAAGTTATGGGGATAAAAGGTACAGCATAAGGAATAAAAATGGGGAATTTTGTTCTGATATGCCATTAAATTACTAATAGATTACCTTAATATCATGAATGCTTGCTTTTAGGCTTTATTAGAGAAGGTCTGTTTCTATTGTGCCCTTATTCTTAGGCCAAAGTCCTTACTCTTGGGATTTGGTCTTTATTCCTTATTCTTGTTCCTTCCAGAGTACAATGTAAAGCCAATTTATTATGGTCTTCCAGTTTACTGAAACTTTAAATCCGAACTCTCAGCAACAGGCAATTTTTTTTTTTTTTTCCGTTAACAGGCAAATTTTGAAGTCTCTTTTCAACTCTCATGCTTCCAGCTGTTGTTTTTTTCTGGTGTTTGGAGTCTTGCTCCATGAATAAACTTTTTAGGTATCAGCTTTGGAAGGGTTGCAGATGGGGGGAAGTGAGTGGGGGGATGGGGTAATTGGATGACGAGCAATGAGGAGGGCACTTGTTCAGATGAGCACTGGGTGTTATACCATATATCGGCAAATTGAATTTAAATTAAAAAATGTAAAAAAAAATATCAGCTTTGGCTTTGAAAAAATATATATGTAATTCATATATTTCAAATCCTTTTCTTCTTTGTGGCTGTTTTCTGGCATTATCCAACCATTTTCCAGCCAGTCTGGATAGCCCAAATTCTACCTCTGATTCCTCACTCAGACTCTTTCTGCATGCAAATATGAACCAGCTAGTGTCCCTATGGGACCAAAAAATATATAATTGTGCATCTCACCTAGTTTGCCTTTCAAGGGTCATATTACCTCCAGTTTCGGTTTACTGCTAGTTGATTTCCAGTTTCTTTGTAGAGTTTTTTTTTTTTTTTTTTAGATTTTATTTATTTATTCATTAGAGACACAGAGAGAGAGAGGCAGAGACACAGGCAGAGGGAAAAGCAGGCTCCATGCAGGGAGTCCAATGTGGGACTCGATCCCGGGACTCCAGGATCACGCTTTGGGCCAAAGGCAGGCGCTAAACCACTGAGCCACCCAGGGATCCCCCCTTTGTAGAGTTTAAAAAAAAAACTTTGTCTGGAGTTTAGAACTATTATTGGTGAGATGGTTATAACAATAAAAATTATTGATTTATTAAATTTGCAATTATTGGGAACCACTTTTAGTTCATTATTTTTATATTATTGATCCACAATAACTTATTTACAATTCTGAAATCTCTAATGTTCTATAAAACTAACATTTTTAGTTAACTTACTTGGTGACTCAGTAATTTTATGTTATCTATTTATTCTAGTTACTGTGAATGTCTATATATTTATGCTGAAGGTATATTACTGCTTTTAATTATGATATCTTGCTGCATACCTTGCTGGGAGTGTTATGAAATATACTATATATAGATAACATTTTTTGTTCAAAATATAGAAAACCCAAATTTCCAGTCATAACTGGCTTCAAATATTTAAGATAAGTGACTGCCAGACTATATTACATTTGAGCAAGAAAAATAAATGTCCTGGTTTTGATCTAGATTAGAGACATGGTTAAAAGTGTCTTTGGTAGGAAGTACTTTGAATTTTGTCTGAAAATCAGCAAGTAATTGATCTGGAAAGGGGAAGTGAGGAACTGATAAAAAGCTAGCATAAACATACCTGTCCATTAGAACAGGCTTTGCTAATAGATGTTAATTGTGAACTACCCATTTAAGTCGAGCAAATTGTCCATGCTTTATTTTTCTGATAATGTGATCAAGGTTTACATAGAGGTATGTGGAACTAAGTCTAGTCAAACCAGCTGATCTCTCTAATCTAAAGTCATTAATTGGCCACTCTGGTAAGCTACTGTGTCATCACTAGTACCTGTGATTATATTTTTAAAAGTATTATTTTATCTTTTCTTAGGCAGGGTCTAATCTACTTGAACAATCTCAGTCTGTTGAAATCTTTTTTAAAACATAAATTTTAGAGTGTTTCTAGAATAGACATTTACAATTTTGAGAACTCATAACAAATATTTAAGGATTATAGTTGAATCCTGTTGATGGCCCTTTATTTATTATGGGTAAAGACCTTTCTGAGATGTCCTTTTGAAATTACAGATGTGTTTTTCTGTTTTTAAATTTCCGAAGAAGATTCTTAGTGCATTTATATTAGGTACTCTCAAAAATCAACCAAGAACATTCTAGAAATGAAAAATGTTTAAGTCCAAATCCCCTTATATTACTATTTAAAAAAAAAAAAAAAAGCCAAAACTGCAGACCAAGCAATTAGAATGTTGCAGTCCTTAAAATATGAGGCCATATTTCTACTACAGCTAATTGATTTTACATCTGGCATGTTAAAAGAATTTATGAAACTTGAATAGTGTCTTTGTTTATACCCTGAAGGCTCAAAATGAATTCTCTATATCATCATCCTTAAGGAGAAATAATCTGCTTTAAAAATGCAGTCTGATTTCAAATGTAAATCTAATTAATTTTTAAAGATCCTAATAGGAATTATTTCTTTTAAATGTATGTAATTACTTTCTTTAAATATTTGGGACATCCTTCATGTTTAAAAAAATAACAATAATTTATTTTAAATTGTGATAAGAAAAAAGACAACTGGGAAGTATCCAAGGGAAAAATGGCATTTAAGTATGTTAAAAAAAAAACTATAAAAGAAAACATGGGTTTACATTTACAATTAATAAAATGACTTCTCCTTTTGATAGGAGGAAGAGGCTAACATTTATTAAGCATCATGTACATGCTAAGTAATAATAACTAATTTATTAAGCCCTTATGGGACAGGTGTTGCTCTAAACACTTAACATGCTTTTACCATTTTAATCCTCCCAACCAGTCTATGAAGTAGTTTGATTATTATCCGTACTTCACAGATGAAAAAGAAAAGAAACCTGAAGCACAAAGAGGTTAAGTACTTGCTCAGAGTCACATGGGGAGATGTGGTAGGACTGGGACTCACACCCAGGCAGTCTGGCTCCAGAGCATGTGCACTTAAACTTTATGATATATAGCCTCTTCCAGTACTGAATGCTTACTCTGCCAGAATAGTTTTAAGGGATTTACATGCATTATATCTTCTAAATTCAATAGAAAAAGAGGTAAAGCACAGGATCACGGGTCTATCCTACATCAATACATTAGTTAGCTGCCTATGTCCGTCAAGATTGCCATTCTGGCTTCTACCACAAAGTGATTAGGAGAAAAGCAAGATATTTATAGAATAAGAAATCTCTGGCAATCTATTCTCAGGACCTTTTCCTGAGCATGTATCATGGGTAGTTTTAGCCAAAACATATGCTATTTCCAGGTGCCTCTCCACTAAAAACTACCCTGACTTTTCCTGTAGAAATCATGCCATCTCAATTTGGAAAAAAAAAATGGTCTTTGACTCACACAAAGAAACCGACTTATACAAGCTGTTTTATTTTTCTTGGCATTATTTTAAATTTGTTTAAAGATGAGATTGAGTGATTCAGCAGGTATTCATCGGATTATGGTGCAAATTCTTAGTACAAAAAGTAGAACATCCTTGATCCACTAACATTTTTTTTCCTAAATCTTTTTGTTTGGTTTGATTATTAACTGAAACCATATATCAAGTTAATTTGTAGGTATTGAGTGGTATGTGCACAAGTGTTTTTATAAGGTTTTATACATACAAACTATAAACTATATTGACAGCATTTTTTGGTCTTCTGATTTTGATATTTCATAGATATAAGAAATACATGATAGTTAAATGAAGTTCAATGATCTCCTCAATAAATTACTCATTCTAACTAGTTCATTGTTTTTACTTCTATCTTGTAAAACTTATTTTTAGCCTTTGGTGACAATTCAATAAAAGAGTATCCTTTGAACTAAAGAAAAGATTTAAATAAAATTTCTTAAAATAAATTTTCAAATAGAGTTTTAAAAATGACATGTTGGGGGGCACCTGTGTGGCTCAAGAGATTCTCAGTTAAGAATCTGCCTTTGGCTCAGGTGTGGTTTGGGGTCTGGGGATTGAGTACTACATTGGGCTCTCTGAGGGCAGCCTGCTTCTCTCTCTGCCTGTGTCTCTGCTTCTCTCTCTGTGTCTCTCATTAATAAATAAATAAAATCTTTAAAAAATAAATAAAAATGACATGTTGGAGGCAGCCAATCAAGATAGCTATCATCATTTTAGAAATAAGGCAATTTCTGATAATGACAAAATTTGAATCTTCAACTATATTTTCTGAAATTGGTTAAATTCTATGTTAGCTCTCAAAAACAGCTATGTGGTGGGAGAAAGACTGGGAATATATCCAAATTCTGTTACCCAAATCAGTGGCTTTTCAACCTTCTAAACTCAGTTTAGGTAAAGTTGACTGAGATAATGAATTTGACACTATGAAGGCCGATAACTTGGGGACAATTTTATATCCTTAATGGCATTGAGTAACAAATTACAAATATATTATTTTTAACTTTAGGTTGAATATTATATTAATTAGAAAAAATAGCTGTTCTGACAAGTAGTCTTTCAAAATTTCAGTGCTGTAACAGATATTTGTGTTTGATTTTTGCTCACATAAACTTACAATGAGATCAGCACATACTTTCCTCTGGGTGGTGATTCAGAGATCTAGAAACCTTTCAAGGTATAGTTTTGTCATGACTCAAGGTCCGTATACAACAAGGAGAAAAGGAACATTATTTTTCAAAAAACCACAGCTCCTTGGAAAAAAGTAATTGCATTTCCACATCTACCTGCAAGGGAAGCTGGAAAACATGGTGTCAGACTGGCCAGCCACTACCTACCAACTTTAAAAAATAAAAGGGAACAAGTATTTTGAAGGCAGCTAGCTGTGGATATCACAGATATTCAATCAAATGAAATGTATAATCTGTTCTTTACTTCTTACTTAAATATTAAATAGTATTCTTTCACTGATCATTTTTTTGTTGTTGTTGGTTCCTTCTGGATGTCAAACACTGTGCTGGGCACTAGAAATACAAAGATGGACAAAATATGAAGCATGCAGTGTATCAGGGAAAAAAAGAAACTCTTAATGGTGCAATTATAAGCCAGTGTGATAATTACTATGATAGAGGTCAACCAAGGTAAATATAAGCCAGGAGAGGCAACTAAAAATGATTTAAAAAGTATATTAATTCAGATTCCATAAGGAAAATAGAAACCATTCTCAGAAAGAGAGTGTCATGGCAATAATGAAGACAAAAACGATGGTGGTCCAAGAAAAGTTATTGGCAAATTGCCTGAAGGCTGGACAACAGATAAAAAAAGGAGACAAAGGAGAAATATTTGTTGAAATAGCATATGAGTGATTCAGGGCAAGGCAGAGAGTCTGGTTTGACAGTTGAGTAGGTAAATGCCATTTACCAAGTTTGAGACATAGGAGGAAAAACACACTGGGAAAGGAGTAGAAAGAAAAACACAATTTGGAAATGAATTTATTTCCTTTGGTCACTTGTATGGAGAAGTACAATAGACAGTTAAATATCTAGATAAGAAGCAAGAAAGAATTAAGGGCTGGAGCTATAGGTAAAAGTCATTGCTATATGTATCAGTTAGAGTTCTTCAGAGAGAAATAGAACCATTAGTGAAGTGTGTGTGTATATGTGTGTGTGTGTGCGTGATATTTAAAAAATAATAATTGGTTCACATAATTATGGGGGTTCACATAATTAAGTCCAAAATCTGTAGGGCAATCTTGCAGGTTGATAATTCAGGAAAAGAGTTGATGTGTAGTCTTGAGAACAAATATCTACTTCTAGAAACCTCAGTTTTTGTTCTTAAGGCCTTTCAAATGACTGGATGAGCACCCCCCCCCCCCTATTTTAGAGTAATCTGCTTTACTTAAAGTTGACTGATTATGGATGTTAACCATATCTACATAATATCCCCACAGCAACACTTAAATTAATATTTAATTAAATAACTGGGTATGGTAGCCTAGCCAAGTTGACACATAAAATCAACCACCACACTAGTAAGTGACAGATGAAATCATCAAGGAGAGAAAAGAAGTAAATACCAAAGTGGTTAAAAGCTTGGGTTTTGGAACAAAGGACCTGGGCTCAAATTTCATTTTTACTATTTTGTGTGGCGTACTTCTGTAAGTCCAGGTTGTGGCATCTATAAAGTAATGGAAATATTCTACATCTCTTGTGTTATCATGAATATGAAATAAAATATGTAAAGAACTTGTCACAGAGCTTGGCATGTACTAAGTGTTCAATTAACTATAGCTAGAAAATGGACATTTATTTATTTATTTATTTATTTCTAAAAGAGTCTATTTATTTATTCATAAGGGGTGTAGAAAGAGAGGCAGAGACACAGGTAGAGGGAGAAGCAGGCTCTCTGCAAGGAGATCATGACCTGAGCCAAAGGCAGATGCTCAATCAATGAATGAGTCACCCAGGCATCCTGGACTCTTTTTTAAAATGTGAAATTTATAAAGATATTCTGATAAGAAAAGAGAGGTATTAAGAAAAAATGAAGATTGAGAACTAAGAAATAACTTATCAAGTAAAGGTTGGTGATAGAGGGTGGAGGAAGGAAATTGAGACTCAAAACATAACAAAAGATTAATCTTGGATGGGAAAGAAAGTGAATATTCATATATGCTGGCCTTGATTTTCTCAGTGAAAGGTAAAATGTTATTTCCTGAGAAATTTTGATGGTTTAAAGAAAGGTGATGTTTCTGTGAAGAATAGAAGAGAGACCTTAATAAATACAGAAAAAGAATCAGTAAAATATAACACTAAATTTCAGTTTCTATCTGCATGGCTGGTTTATCATAAATTCCATTAAGGCAGAGCACATTGCTTTTTTCTGCTTACTATTTGGCACACCATAAGGAATTGGCAAAAATTTCCTCAATTAGAATACTGTCTTCTCTACCTGCATGTAGCTGGGGTATGAAAATGGAAAGTTAAATGGAGCAATTGATCCAACGTTGAAGCTTTGTCTTATGGATGCAGTTGGAAAAGATAAGGACCGTAGTACTGAACATACTGGTGCTTATCTTTGTAAAACTATAGTGTATGGTCAATAAGAAAAGAAAAACACTATAGGGGTAGCAATTGACAGAGAAAAAGGCATTCTAGGAGTAAGAGTGTTAGAGACCAGGAAAAATGGGAGGCAGTGGTCAAAGACTTGTGTTGGAACAGATTTTAGAAGGAAACACTATGAAGGAACTCAATAAGTAATCCTATGGCAAAAGTGGGTTTAAAAGGAAGGAAGAACACTGGTGTCTAGAAAGTCACAAAACTTAATCACAAGACCAGCCAGATAATGAGGTAGAAGACAGGAGGGAATCCTCCCCAGTGATGGCTAGGCAGGAAAAGCAGTGAATCAATAGTGTGCAAGATGATTCCAAACCCTTGGCACCAGGGTGAAGGGCTTTTGCTCAATTTGTCCTGCATTCATGTGCACTGTGGCATATTTTCTTTTTTTTTTCTTTAAAGATTTTATTTATTTATGCATGAGAGACACACAGAGAGAGAGAGAGAGAAGAGAGAGAGAAGGGCAGAGTTATAGGCAGAGGGAGAAGCAGGCTCCACGCAGGGAGCCTGACGTGGTACTTGATCCTGGGACCCCAGGATCACACCCCGGGCCGAAGGCAAGAGCTGAACCGCTGAGCCACCCAGGGATCCCCTGTAGCTTATTTTCAAGTAATAATACCAAAGCTGGCATATTAAAACAATGGATAGAAGACCTTATGATTTATTACCTAAAGATAATTTTAGATAAAGTCAAGGAAGAACTCACTGATGAGAATACCTGGAAGTCCTTCCTTTCTCCTTCCACAAAGTCCAGTTGGCACAATTTACTAAGTTAATTACTTCTATTTTATGAAGCCAACCCCAAAGCCATTTCCTCTTACACGTTGACTGTATTTCTTATCAATATTTCTCACACAATGGTAGCCTCCTAATGAAGAAAAAGACTGGTGAGCTTGTTTCCAATGTGACAGGGAGAGGGTAAGTGGTTGGGAGTAACACAGAGGAATACATAATGAAACAAGAGAGGGGAGAAGAATAAAGATATGAGATGCTACAGTGACAGCAGATCCTGACTCTGAGGTATGGGAAAGTCCTAGGACAAGCTAAGTTTTGATAAATGAGGAGACGATGGGGGTAGTTTAAGAGGAGGGTAACAATTAGGAAAATATTTTTCCAAAATTAAATCTGAGCTCAGAGAACAGGATGGAAAGAGAGAGCATCAGTGGAAGAATCAAGAGAGGAGACTGAGGAGAAAGGGAATGAGGATAGTGTTTTTATAAATAGTTATATTATCATTTCAGTGATATTGTAAAGCTATGTAACTTTACACTAACTGCTATTAACAAGATTATGTGTCAAGTTAATGGTTTACAGAAAATGCAAAAAGTCTGCTTGATATATACTAGGTACAATTTTCCTTTCATTAACAGATACATGATTTCTTACATGAATGAAAGCTAAAGAAGAAGGCTAAAGGAGGTATATATATAAATATATATACACACACACACATATACATACATATATATGATATTCTATACCATATATAGGTATATATACATATACATATACATACACATATACATGCATATATATATACATGTATATGTGTATGTATATGTATATTTTTCCATACCTTTAAATCATCAGATATATTATACTTAAATCCATCTAGAATATTATGGAATGAATTTCCATTTGTTAAATAGTACCCTGATGTCCTGAAAATCACTATAGACTGTAAAAACACTTAAATTACAATTACGAAGTAGCTTGAAGAATTTGCTAGCACATTATCAACAAAATATTTGTTAAGAGAAATAAAAAAGGAAATCTACATAATTTTGAAAAACTTGACATCAATGACAATGTATATATCAATTTGCTATCTTATAATAAAAATTTGTTGCTCATAGAAAGATGAATATTCCTTAATTGCTCACTTTTGCCATTTGTAAATTATCTGTCATCTATCTACCTATCTATGTATCTATCATCTATCTATCTCATCTATCCCCAACCTTTAATAATTTTCTCACTTTTTACATACCTGTAATTCACCTTATCACAGCAACTAGAAGTTTGTATAAAATCTAAGAGAACTCCTGGAGTTGAACTCACAGACCTATGGATGGAAATAAAATTGAAATAGACAAGAAGCATTGAACATAGTTAATTTCATACTAAGTAAACAAGGTCCATCTAATCTGATATTTTGTCTCTGGAAATGTAGAAAATCAGACAGGATATTCATGTTGATATTAGGAAGTTAAACATATTTCCCTAAAGTCTCCTATCTGTTTTTAATAGTTATCATCCTATCCATATACATTTTCCTCACTATTTCATAAAATGAAGAGTTTTACCTATCAATTTGCCTTTTAAAGTTAAACCATTATTTTATTTTCCAGCTGAGTATTTTGAGCCTATACAAATGTCTCTATACTTGACCTTTTTTCCAGGAAAGGGTATTTAAGTCTGTGCATCTCCTTTCAAAATGTTATGGGTCCCCTTGATATCCTGTCTCCATCTTTGTCTTCTCCACACGTTAGGACCCTAAAATGACAAGACTATCTTTTTATCTCTATCCATTGGTCATACTATTTGCTTTTCTTTGGGATGTGTACATTTATTTCAGTTGCAGGCATTTTATGAGAAGACAATGTTTTAGCTTTCATTTCTACACTCTCTCCTGATGCTAAGTAGGAGCTAGAGTGCTCATCTTTTGCCTGGTCTGGCATTTTTGGGAGCAGCCTATCTCCATAGTTTTCTAGGTAGTAACTGATTAGTTAGTTGATCTCTATCAAGTTAGAATGTAGTTTGGATTCTAGTCCCCTAATACATTGCTTGACTTTTGCCCACTCTGATCTTATTTTCTGTTATCTTATTATTCACAGAGCTTTCTGAGGAATGAATCTTAAAAAGAAAATTTCCACTGGCTTATTTCTTCTCAAAATTCTAAAAGAGTGAATCATATTGAATAAAAGTCAGTGATAAAGACAATGTTACTGAATGAACTATCACTGCTTTGCTGCCCCATTTATTGGGGCAAGGTGTCTGTAAGAATTTACCCACAAAGATTCTTTATTTCTATAATTTTATTTTTCATCAAACTCATCAAACTCATTCTTCAGTAAAAAGAAGGATGTTAAAGAAGAATCTCTGACATAATTATAAGACCTTCCTACATTGCATTTAGTTACAATATATCAAAGGTATATAAGGTATATAAGCATGAGCTGTAATGCCAATTACTCAACTTCAAATCCTGGTATCTTTGGAGGGGAACCTACCTTCTCTATAACTCCATTTCCCAATTGTAAGAGGCAAGGTGGTAGATATGACTAATGACAATGTGAGGCTAAAGTAAATTGAAACATGGAGAATACATAAAGCTTTGTCTGCTACATGGTTGATATTCAATGTGTGGCTCTTACTATTTCAACAGAATAATAGAGTAATTCTATAAGATAAACACATTAATGAATGCTATGTATAAAATTTTAATATCCTGTTATCTTTCTTATTTCCTTTTTATAGAGAAAGGTGTTCCCAAATTTGAAGTTCCAAGAGTATTTTAGGATATTTTTTTATAAAAGAGTATAATAAGATAAAACATTATGTAACCCACCTTTGAATGGAATGAAAATTATATGCTGATGATTATGAACTATGGGTGCCAAAATTAAATTTTTTACTCATTATAATAGTTTTCCTAAAATAATGCAATAAAAATTAAGTAATTAAAATAACTTATTAGTACAAAAATAAAGTAATTTTGGAGTTACCTTATATAACAAATACATGATTAAAATATTTATGATATAATTCCAAAAATAATGACTTTATTTAATAACTGGTGATACAAAGTGCATGGAAATATATTTACCAGAGGGAGAAACTGAGATTTTAAGTAATTAACTTATTGAGTTAATATCAGCCTTAGAACAATTTTAGATAGGCTGTTAGGCAGAAAACAATACCAACAAGATTTAAACATTTCATTAATGATCAGGTTAGGCATCAGTTCTGTTTTGCTCCTTTATAGCAATAAGTCAAAAGACTATTCTTGCCTTAAGAAAATTGAGACATGTCTTTAGTGGGCTATTTAGAAATTATAAATTTTCCTTAAAAATTGAAAATACATGGAATACATACACACACATATATATTTTTCAGGATATTGGCCTCTTTTCCTAAGGTATTGCAAGGACACCTACAGGTGGCAAAGACAAGAACAATAAGCCATTTAATTTGAACTGTTTCATGACAATGTCCCAACATCTAGTTATTTTTCTTAAGTCATGAAATAATATTTGTTATGTCTAATATTTGTTATGTCAATAATAATGAAAAATATTTACGGATACAGAAAAATAATGGTAAATAAGCATCTGCATTTGTCATTGCAACAGTGGAAGAATACAGCTGGAAAAAATGCTATTTAGAGCCTACGCATTTTCCTCAATGATCTAAGAAGCAGCTCCTTATCCAGGCATACCAGTTCTCCTAAGTGAAAAAGAAAGTGCATTTGTGTGCTCCCATAAACCATTAGAATTTACATTGATAATCTTAACATAAAAGAAGAGTTTGATGGGAGGAAATCTGTAGAAAAATGCTAGAGAAATATAAGAATGTGCAGGAAGGGATTGAAAACAGATCTCATTTCATGATAAAGGGGTAGACAAAAATATGCAGGAGGTTTGAAGCAGAAAAAATTCTGCATTATTGTAAGCAGCTTACAGATATTGGCACATTATTTACACAAAATGAGTACTTGTTAAAACACCACCATCAATAGATTCAGATGTCTCAGCTTCAATTAGCAGCCTCATTTATTACCCACCAAGATGTGAAACTGCAAGGTGAGGTTCAAGTGTCACCCAGGGTGTCTTCATCACTTCAATATCATTGCCTTAAAAGGCACTGACCAGAAGAAGCAGATGACCTCATTTCAAAATTATTACAGTACAGAGAACTCAGTTTCAACATTATAATTCATTTTCTCATGGAATATTTCAAATTTATTATCACTTTCCTGACACGTAATGGCTAATCGTTAAGGATAGCCACTTTAACATAATATGAATACGCATTTCTCCATAGGTAATACAACAGTTCCTGCATTAGCATTATTGACTAAGGTGCATTTAACTTCTTCACTAATACTTAATGGAAGGTTAATGTATAAGTCAGGAGATTAAATGGCTTTTACTTAAAACAAGTATATTGATTAAAATAACTTAGTGAGATTTTTAAGGCCGATGATATAAAAATAGTCACACGTTTTAATATTTTATTTAATATTAAGAGCAAATTGTAGGGTATAACAGATCAAGATTAGTGGGAATTATTGCACTAATTACTCGTGGAACTAATTCTTGCTCATAGTTAACAAATGGATATTGTATATTGAAAGGCAACAAATCATATTGGCTCATTCTAGTGTTCAAGGAGACCTGTTTAAGAATTTCCATTGTTTCTGGCAATGTCCTTCAGGTATACCTTCCTTGTATCTTACACCTGGCACCATTGAAAGATAAAACGGCCTTCCATAAATAGAGCTGCTATTCAGTGTTATTGAAATGTAGCTCTATTTCCTTTTCTCCTCTGAATCCTATTATTATTTAAATCTATGTTAAACCTAATACATCTAATGCTTACAGTGAATTAGCTAATGTTACTTTACCGTTTCCTTTCTTTGCTCAAAACACAATATTCCACCAAATATAGTAGACCAACAAATTGGTCTTGTAATAGTATGACATGTGATGCCAAAAACCATTCACTTCTTTGATTCTGTTTCCGCCTAGAAATACTCAGCCACTTTCTCTATTCACCTCTTCTGTTCAGGTAGCACAAAGTTACACCTGTAGGGGCTTGCTCAGTTTTAACCTGAGCTTTGTATGAAGGGGATTTGATCTTCTCAAAAAAAAAAAAAAAAAAAAAGTGATCAGGGCCCATGTAATCATTGTGCCAGTGTAACTGCAGAGTCTAGAACATATAGCACGTTGCAGTGTATTCAAGTACTGCATACAGGATAGTAAATAAGAGATAGAAATTTAAATGCAAAATGTATAATATAATATGATCCGTAGTAATAAAAATGCTCACACTTATATAGTACTTAACCACGAGCCAGGCTTGGTTCTAGTGCTTTGTGTACAATAAATCATTTACAACGCAACACAATCTCATGAATGAGGTAATTCTTAGTATCTCTGATTAGCAAATGGGAAACTAAGGCACAGGAATGTTAAGATACTAAGGCATAGAGCTATTCCATCAATTCTCCAACACCATGCAGCTGATAAGAGGCAGGGTGAGAAGCCTAACTCCAGGCAGTGTGGCTCTGCGGGGCAGGCTCTTAGCTGTAATTAAACTAACTCTCAGGCTCAGGAAACAGAAGCACTTTAGTTCAAATCCATGCTCTGCCACTGACTAACTGCTTCAAGGCTTGGCATCTTCATCTGGGAAGTATATAATAACGAGATCTATGTTATCAGCTCATGAGAAGAAAGCAAAATAGTCCATTTTACTGGGTTAGCATGTTACCTGGCACATAGTAGATTGCACTAAATTATACTTGTCATTTATTTCAAAACGTGTATTCATTTATTTATTAAGCACACATTTTATTTAGTTAATGCTACTTATCTGTTTGTGCTAAGCTTTGGTAAATAGGAGTGTTGGGCTCACACTTTAGTAAGGGGCAATGGAAATGAAAACAATTAACTGCAATTAAAGTGCCATGATTGCTGTATTTAGGCAAAGCAGAGAAACTGAAACATCTCATCAAGGAGGGTTTCATTGATATGGTATGTAGCACATTTACGTAGTTTACCATCCCGTATACTTTCTCAGGTTGAATAATAGATGAATCAGCTGGAGACTTTATAAATTTATTCAGTCCATCTCTTGATTTGAGAAATCATGGAATAAAGGAAAAAATATAAATCTAAGTTTTGTGCCATCAGTTGGATGAAGGTGATGGATATATTCTACTAAATATTCTAGGAGATCAATCTATGCCATTCTGTATTTAAAACATGAGAATCTGTGTGAAATATGAACAATAGCCTTGTCCTCATAATATTTCTTCATGTTTGTGATGGAAATTATGTTCTGCCTCGTGAAGCATTTTCTTATTTTTAGATGAGCATTGCTAAGGGTAGGTTATGTGTGAAATAAAAAAACATAGTCACAGCCATGCCACTTTTTCCAGAAAATGCTATAAGATAGAACTTTGAGTTTTATACACACACAAATACATTTTATGTTCAGGGAAATTTGTGTTCAAATGTTATTAAATCCCCAACAATTGTTTTAACATATTTTTTCTTTCAGAGTATGAGAGGATAAACAGTGATTTCATTCTTACTGTGTCCAAATGAGCAGAACCAAGATTCTGTGTTACACAAGGATGATTATTCTTGAGAAAGTAGAGAATAATCCCCTGAAGCAGAGTTTTGCTTAATAAAAACCATGGTTTTAAATTAACTTTAAAGTTTAGGGGGAAAAATCATTTTCATTGTTCAAAGTGAATTTCAACACATTCCAGACTAGAAAAGATTTTAAAATATGATTCCAAATTTATTCTCTTCTTTTTCTTCATTTGGTTTACGTCTGGAGTCATCATCAAATATTAGAGAAGAAAGTGATATAACACCTACAATGTTAAGCCATCTTACCTATAGATGCTTTCTTCTGGTTGTTATACTAAGATGTAGTTCACTAAGAGTGAGAATCTTGGCTCCACTGAGATTTCCATACCAAAATCTAAGAGTAATTGCTAAACGTCCCAGATACCTACCTCTTAAAACTCATACTGGCAAGATAAAATCATACTTAAGTTGTAATACTTCCTATACTTAACATAAAAGCCATGCTCAGATTCATTCTCTACATTACCCATATTTTGTTCACTCCCTTGTCAGTTTTTTCCAACCCTCTTCTTCATGGTTATGGGCTAAACTGTGTCCTCTAAAATTGTGTATGTTGAAGTTCTGATCTTACTACTCAGAACACAACTGTATTTGGAGATAGAGTCTTTATAGAAGTCAGTAGGTTAAAATTAAGTCATTAAGTGAGTTCTTTTTTTAAAAAAAGAACTCATGAGACACACACAGAAAGAGGCAGAGGGGCAAGCACACTCCTATGGTGAGCCTGATGCAGGACTCTATCCCAGGACTGGGACACGACCTGAGTCAAAGGCAGACACTCAACCACTGAGCCACCCAGGTACCCCTAGAGTGGGTTTTAATCCAATAGAACTGGTGTCCTTATAAGAGAAGTAATTAAAAACAGACATATACAGAGGGAAGATGGAGACACAAGGACAAGATGATTATCAATAAGCCAAGGAATGAGGATTAGAAGAGATCTTTCCCTCAGAGCCCTCAGGACGAACAAACTCAGATGACAGCTTTATCTCAGATTTCTCGCCTCCAAACTGAGATAATACATTTTTTGGTTTAAGCCACCCAATCTCAAATACCTTGTTATGACCGCGCTAGCAAACTGGCATACTAACTGATGTTTTTGTTTATTTTGTATTCTTGTTTATGAATGTGTATGCTCATGAGTCTTTCAGAGTTTGTTGACCATATTGTGTGTAATAAGAATCAATGTGACTTTAAAAGAAATTTTAATAATAGTTTCCATGTTATAAAGAAGAGAGTATAGTCGCCAGGCAAAATACAGGACCCAGTTAATATGAATAAACAGCAAATATATGTTTGGTATAAGTATGACCCAAATATTTATAGGAGATACTTATACTAAAAAAATGTTGTTTATCTGAAAATCAAATTTAACTCGGAGTCTTTATTTACTAAATCTGGCAACCATGTTTACTGGTTAGGTGATTAAAAAAGTAACTGGTAAATTTAGTAGTTCCTTGTGTTTTTTCTTATTGAAATTTATGATTTATCTCTAATAGGACATTCTTCTCCTTTTTCCATCATCTTTCCATCACAAATGATTCTCAAATCCAGTTATAGTACCTTTGCTATTAGTTATATCATGATCAATTATAACCTCTGCATTTACAGGAGCATCTAATTACTTTTTTCATATTCTTTAAAAACTCCATTTTAAAAAGTGGACATTTAAGCACACTAAAACATCCAGGAGATATTAATCATGTCGTTTCAAAGTGGAAAAACATTTCTCCGTAAACTTTCCCAATGTAATAATAATTTTAAAAAAATCTTGAAACATAATGCCTGAATGGAAAACTTCAACACAAAGATAAATGGGAATATACAAGAGAGTGGAAAAGTGTATATTAGTGCAATCTTAGAACTTAAGATATATTATATTATCCTGGACTTTATCAAAAAGGAATTAAAGAAAAAGAACAACCTTTCAAGGAAAGAATTCATGTTTTAATTTATTATAAGATTGAAAGCTATAAGATACCACTTCATATCCACTAGAATAGTTATAATTAAAAAGCTACAGTACTAAATGTTGGGAGGATGTGAAACACCAAAATGTTTCAGAAGGCCCTAGTAGTTTATGATTCAACAACTTTGGAAAACTACCTATTTCTTATAAAATAAAACCTACAGGTACCTTTTGACTCAGCAATTCCACTGATACTCAATTAAGAAATTGTAAAACGAAAAAAAAAAAAAAAGAAATTGTAAAACGTATGTCCATACTATGAACGCTCATAGCCTCTTTATTCATAATAGCTTAGTACTGAAAAACAACTCAAATGCTCAGGAAAATTAATTAATAAATTATAGTAATTATATAAACTACTATAATACTACTATAATAAACTACTCAGTCATAAGAAAGAATGAACTACTCATATTCTCAATGCTATGGGTGAATTTCAAAAATAATGTGCTGCGTGAAAGAATCCAGACATGAAACAGTGCCATTTGCTGATTTCCATTTATTGAAAATTCTAGGATATGTAAAATTAGTCCATGACAATAGTTATCAGAAAGTGGCTACCTAGGGCAGATGGAAGAAGGGGATTGGTAGTGGCAGCAATCAATCAGGAATGACGGAAATCTGGGGTGGTTGGAGTGATGGTTACATGGTTGTACACATTTCTTACAATTTATCAAGTGAACACTTAAATTGTATGTTTTACTGAATGTAAATTATATCTCAGTATAAAAGGAGTATTAGGGGTAAAATGAATCAAAATAAAAAGATAAAACATTTCAAGCTTTGACTTTATTTACTCACATATCCAAATAACCAGCTTTGGTTTTAAAAGACTCTTATAAACAGTGTAAAGAATTAAATTATAAATAATACAGATGGGTGTTTCCTCTGTTGGTATTTTCTCTGGTCAAATAGATGGAGATCACATGCTAGGGCTGAAATAAAACGTGACCTTCAAGTGTTTTAAAGCATTATAAAACTTGTCATACCTATGTAAAAGGATTTTGAACCTCCAGAATGCCTTTTTATAGAAAGTTTGTCTTCTGAATAAAAGAAATATTTCTGGTTTATAGGTACTCTCATTTAGTCACTCTTCCTAGTATTTGTTTTACCAGTTCAACATAATTCAATGCTATAAAAGTAGGTATTATAGATTGTACTTTTCTTTCTTGTGATATATAGCAAGCATACATGTGATTGCTCTCAAGTAGTATTTAAACACTACATATTCATGAGTCCATTCAGAATTCCATATATAGCTGCTTAGGTAAAAGCTCTGACCTCTAGGAGTTCATAATCTAAAATAAATAATAAATATTCAGAACCACTTATAAGTGAAGGTGTGACCATAAAATTGAAAATGATACCCAAACAACATAGCTAACAGAATCATTCTGGGCTTAATTCCTGGGACTTGTCTGGCCATGTAAAGTAGGAAATTGAAGCACTCCCTTTGCCTATTTTTTAACTGCTTGGGGTGGAAATTTTTTTCTTATGAACTACTCAGATTTCCTACATTTTTCTTGTATTACAGCCAAGTAATACACTTATTACTTATTTGGTGCCAGGCACAGTTCTAAACAGTTTATATATACTTATTTATTTAATTCTCACACAAAATCCTCACAAGGAGATTTTTGTGTCCTATGCTAAAGGTATAGAAAATGAGAAACAGAGAGAGAAAAGAAATAAGATAATATTATCTTCTTTAAGGGTAAGTCTTAAAATAGGTGAATTATGTTAGTCTGCTCAGGTTGCTGTAACAAATTACCACACACTGGCTTAAACAATAGGCATTTATTTCTTATGTTCTGGAAATCTGAGATCAAGGAGTCAACGTGATGGAATTGTGGTGAGTGCTCTCTTCCTGATTCACAGATGGATTCCTCTTTCTGTGTCCTCATATGGCAGCTAAGGGGAGAGAAGGAACCCAGTCTATTTTTATAAGGACACTAATTATATCATGGAACTCCTCTCCCGTGACCTCATCTATACCTAATTACCTCCCAAAGTCCCCACCTCCAAATACCACCATATTAAGAGCTTCAACAAATGAGTTTGAGGGAACCCAAACATTCTGTTCATGACATTAATCTCTGCTACAAGTATCAAGTGAAATAATACTTGTAATGTGCTTGGAATTGTGTCTGACACATAATAAACCCTCAGAAAGTGTTAATCCTTATAATAATGCAAAGTTGACGAATAACTTAACCTTTGTAAGGTATCACTATAAGGTAAACTTGTGGAAATGTCAATAGAAGTAGACCAACTTCATATTAAAACTAGACTATATTTTACTTAGAAGAAAGAATGTTATACTAGTAAGCTGGTAGGACGCTTAAAATGTTCCACCTTTACCTTCCAAATCACGAAATGCTAGTTAATCCATTATATATTCTATAACATAATGATTATACTTATGCTAAATTCAAGCAACATAAATAAATTTTAAATTCTTATTACACTGAGGTATCAGTAATAAGATGCTTGATTGGTTAAAAAGAATGAGAACTGGGAATTTGACTGAAAGGAAGACACTGGCATGTAAAAATTTCAGGGGAATCGACTCCTAAAGAAATAGACCAAATGTTGGGACAAACAGCATAGTCTCAGGAAAGAGGGAGTCAAGGGGAGAAAGAAAGGCAGTCAGAGGATGGAAGCCCTACGGTGTTTGTTCAAAGTACTATTTAATTTTGCCTGAAAGATTTGAGTGAGTAGTCTTGGAGCTACATACTGGCAATTCTAACAGTAAATCCCACAAAAGACTGACTCCTGGACAGAAATTTTGACATTAATTCGGACTGTGCTTCCTTTTAGAAGCCCATTCTGATTGGCTTCTGCCCTTCTCTTCCATCTCAGGCTGAATTCGGTGTCCCCCCCAATGCCCCACAGCAGCCATCGAATAACCTATCAGCTTATCATGCTGTACAGAAATGTCCTCTTTCCTTATCTTTTCCCAAAAGATCCCAAAAGGACATAAACTCAGGTCTCTTATTTGCTGTTGGAGACCCTGGACATAGCACATGACTTGGCACATAGCCACATTCAATTAATACTTGAATGAACACTTGAATTACTTCTAACAGAACTTGTGTCTTCAAGTTATGGCCTTAAGAAGACAAACATGATGGTGGGTACATACATGAGTATTAACACATCCAGGCTGTACCCGCCTTGTGAACACAGACAATTACCCTTCTCTGAGGTAATTTGGAGGAGGATCCACTGCTTGCTATTAGCATCTACCGTGTTAAAGCTCCATTCCTCAGTGTCAAATAGTGGATATTGGAATTTTAGGAGGCATCTGTCAAAATGTAAGGTGAGAACATTCACACGCTAATCTCTTCAGCTAACACTTCAGTCTTTAGTTTTATCAGTGAATGCCTTGGCAAGGATTTGCGGAAATTAGACGACAGTCAGGATGAGGTGGGGGTGTGTGTGTGTATATTTTAGGTGGGAAGGTGCTGTACAGTGTAAACGGTGTCACCTGGCACAGAGTACCTGAAAGAGTGCAGGCACCCAGCTATAGGACACAGAGGGAACACCAAGACAATGTTTCCCTCCTCCACAAATCAGCTGGAGCATAGCCTTGCTTCTAAGAGCCTTCCTGTGCATGAATCTGTGTCTAGATTCACCTTTTAAAGTATCTAATTTTTCACTTGTGATAGAAAAAAAATCACTCACCTTACATAAATATATATATATAATTCACTATATATATATATATATATATATATATATATATATATATATATCCTTATTTCTTACCAGTCTTTGATCTTGTGGCTCCAATTAATTACTTGCAGGATTTTTAAAATATAGTTCTCTGTATTCAAACCCAAAATAAATAGAAGCAAATTTACCATTTTTCCTCCACATAATTTTTTGGTAAAAATACAAAGTCTAGAAAACTATATGTTTATCTTTCCCAGTTCCTTTTTCTTGAAAGAATTTTACCTAGTATTGTGTCTTCCTCTAAAATAGCTCCTGATTTCCTCCTTCACCAGTTCCAATTAATTGCCACTATAAAGTTGCCCATCTCCATGTCCCCAATAGCCAGAATAACTGAAAAATGTAGCTTATGTGAAAGAAAAATTCACATTTTAGTCACATTAAAAGTTAAATTTTATGCATAAACAAAACCTATATGAAACTGAGTTTAGCTCTCAGATCCTCCATTTTGTGTTAATATTGTTGTACCCGACTCACAGAGCCTGCTTCATGGACACTCAAGGTCCCACTTTTAGGCAAAACCCACATTTAGGAAGCCTTCTACTGTCACTGTTTTGAAATTCTTTGTAAGTTTTGAACATGGGACTTCACATTCATTTTGCAGTGGGCTTACAAGTTACGTAGCTGATCCAGCCTACTTAAAGTCATTATCATCCTCCCTGAATTACTGAAATATCATCGTAACTTGAGTCCGTCTTATGGGGATTTTTGTCCTCAAGCTGTCCTACAAAGAGCTATGGAATTGATTTTCCTAGGGACTGATTTTATCACGCTGGCCTCTGTTCTGTGTTGACATACTATGCTCCTCAGCCTGGTGCAGATCTCCTTCTAGAACTTGCCCTCTCTGTATTATTTCTTGCCATTTCTAACATGAATTTTCTAATCTTGTCAGGCTCTCTCACCATTATTGCTTATTTGGTGAGTCCTATCCATATTACAGCTCCAGCTTCTGGTTAAACTTAACCATATGTTTCTTCTTTTTGCTTATCTAGAACTATCTACAGCTGGCTAGCCTCAGTTCTGGCTTCTCCACAAAAATCTTCCAAATTATTTTCATCCTTAATTAGCATATGTGCTATCAAATATTAACATACATGTGAATCACCCGGACCTAGTTAAGCCAAATCTCAGAGGAGGTTCCCAAGTAAACTGCATTTTAAATAAGCACACCAATTCAAAACTACACCAGAAAATACAAATACCACTCATGTTTAATATTTACTTTATGAACTTTGGTCTTGTCTATCTATCTATAAGTTGCAGGACAGAAGTACTACATGTACAGCCCCTATAATTCCCAGCACAATGCCAAATTCATAAATACTTATCCATTTGATAATATTTTAATATGTTTTATTAGAAGTATTTTGGTAGACTAAGAACGTTCCCTGAAATTGCAGTTCAATTAAGATGCAGCAAAACCCTCTTAGAAATTGTACCTGAAGTAAAACACATTTTTCTGACTCATACAAAAAAAGAGCTAATGAAAATGATCATAAGCTTTTAAAGAATATCTAATAGCTCTTGGGAAATATCTTGATGATCTAAATATAAATGAATTAGAATCATATGGATTAAAGTCCCATTGAAATATATATGTGGACTAATACTTGGCAAGCTGTCTTTCAGATTTTGCCAATTCTAAAATGTTCAAAAAATAGTTCAAGATGCTTTGGCAGAATTTAAGCACCACAGAATTGTTCAGTGTCTTGTTGTGGAGGTTATATCCCCCACATGTGGTCTTTATCCATAGTCAATGTGCTAAGCACAATAAACCTGTCCAGGTGGTCACTGAAGAGCCCATAAAGTCTACATATTTATTCACTTCTAACTTTTTAAAACCTATTATTAGGGATTAATTGTATGGTGAATATAGTGACCAAAAGTTTCAGAAATTGAACAACCATAGTACAGCCTCCAAAGCCGGTGCTCTTTCCAAGGATCATATAACTGTTTATAGACAGCATGTCTTTCTAGAGGAATTGGATGAATGTGAAAAAATGTAAAGCATCAAGCAGAATGTTAGACTAAAGTTTCTGCTCCAGAACTAACAGGTGGTCCTGCCATAAGGTGTACATATGGCTGAGACACTGTGCTACTATGAATTCTGCTCACTGAAATGCATCTTGTAACCCATGGGGGAATAGGGTCTCTGGCAGTGACCAGACTTTTGAATTTTCTTATAGGCAGCAGATGCAATGGTTTATCACAAAATCTTAGCATTGAAGAGATTTCTATTCTAGTTCATTCTCCTTTCCAGTAAATAAATTTCTCTTATGGCATTCTTATCAAATTGAGTACTTCAAATTAACTAATACAAATAGATATTTTATTCTTTTATGTTGAACAGTGATTACATGCTTTTGCACCAGATGAACATTCTTAATGCCTTTATTATGTACATAGGTTATTATTATTTACATGATAATGTAATGTATTTCACATATAATTTATAATTAATTGGATACCTATGTTCATTTACTTTAAAAGATATGACTATATGATCTATCTCTCTCTCTATATATATATATATATGATCTAAAAGAAAACAAAATTTTACATTTTCAACTGCTTACTCTTAAATGAATAATTTCTCCTGGTCCATGTGTTGGTCACTCATGTATATGGAATCCTCATCATCCTCACTTCAAGGAGAGTGGCTATATATCCATGGATGCTATTTAAATCTGTTGTCTTGATACAATTATTTGTTGCCTCAGTTTGGTCAATAAAATACACTCTGTACCCACTTTTCTATATCCTAATTAGAAATGAGTACTGAGATGCTAATTATAGACAACGCTTACCTTTGTTTTAATGTTTAAAAGTAGCCATCTTAGACACTTCAAAGTAATTTCCCTTGAAGTGTGTCAGTGTATGTTAGTAGAGAAAAGATGGCAATGCAGTTTCTTAGCAAATATTATAATTGAACTGTATTATGCTGGAGTAATTATATTACATTTTAAGCCTATTATAATGAAGGACAGGGAATTGGTTTTTAAGGGAAAAAAAAGATGTAAAAAAACCCTAATGAAAGCATAAGAATAGCTGACAACCGGGGAGGCCAATTCTCCCTAGTACACTTGTCAAATATACTTGTCATTCCAGGTAATATGTTGAGATCATATGATGATCATTAACTCTTTCAAACCACTGAGGTTTATATTCAAGTGAGTTTCTTCTGCAATTCTCTCTCAAAACTTGTTAAATCTCCAGAGAGTTTTGGAGTCCTCAATTCCTTGTCATTAATTGTATAGATGTCCATTTGTCTGAAGGCAAAGGACTAGAGAAGATGATTTCCTAAGGGTTTTATGTTTCTATTTCAGATACCAAAGGAGGAACTAGTAAATTCTGTGCTTGTTTTCTCCTAGTTTGCTGTCTCACTCACTAACCTGTTTGTACTATTGACCATAAATTTTCTTGTACTGATTCATTCCTGTCCCTTCAGGATTCTCTTTCCATTGCTTTGGGAGCTTTCGAACCACTGGTTTGTTTCCTCATTGTCCATCCTTTTCTGTGGCTTCTTCCAAACCCAGCTATTTGAAAAGAAAGAAATGATTAAACAGAATGAGTCCCTTCAAAAGTTGAGAAAGAGCCTGGTTCTCATATCAGTATTTTAACCGGAAAAGTTTAAAGTACAAATGTTACAGAAAAAGCTGATGTTTCTTTTTTTCACATTAAGAGAGCATAGTAAATTAGCGCTGAAATTTTTCAGTTATCATTGGATTAATTTATTTTATTTCAAGAAGCATTAGTTATATCATAGGTCAGAATACGGTAGCCCTTTGGTCAAATTCAACCTTTCCCTATTTTTATAAAGAAAGTTTTATTGAAACACAGCCATGCTCATTTATATACACACTGTCATTGCTTCTTACTTATGGGAGAATTGAATAGTTGCTCAATGTCTTTAGGACCCACAAAGCCAAAACTATTTATTATCTGAATCCTTACAAAAATTTTTTTGACATCTGAATTACAATAAGCCTTGTTTTAAGATTTTGTTATGCCTGATCAAGGTAGTATTTCCATATCTTTGCAAAATTTCAAGAATTTTTCCTTATTTTTTTTCTGTGATTTAAGGTAATAATATTTCCAGTTTTCAAAATCAACACTACTTAGTAAAACATCTTGTTACATTTATATAATAGGTGCTTTTTCTTTGAAGCAACTCATTTTAATTTTAAATTAGTTCACGCAGTTAACTTAGTTATATGTTAAACTTATAATCGTTTTTTTTTTTTTTTTTTTTTTTTTTACCAGTTTGCTTTTCTCAGCTTTCTCCTTTTATTCAGTATTATTTAATATTGGTTCACAAGTAAATGACATGGCCATGATAATTGAAAAAATTACCCAGAATGTGACATTTGCTTTACTTGATCATTAATGAATAAACTGCAAAGTCAAACATTTCTCCAATTTATAAAAATGTATTCAGTTTATAGAAAAACAGAGAAGTTTATTTTCAGCCTGTGCTACTACTAGTCATTCTGAGGTATAGTCTATAGTCTGAGGTAAATTCTTGGTGGATTGTTTTTAATATTCGTCTTGAAAAGAGACTTTCTTTTCATTCTTAATAGTTCATGCCTATTCATTCATGTGCATTTGAGAAAGGATTATGACAAAATACTCCTTTAAATATAGACTACTATCAGGGAACGCCTGGGTGGCTCAGCGGTTGAGGATCTGCCTTGGCTCAGGGCATAATCCCACAGTCCCATGATCAAGTCCCACATTGGGCTCCCTGCATGGAGCCTGCTTCTCCCTCTGCCTCTCTCTCTCTCTTGTTTCTCATGAATAAATAAATAAAATATTAAAAAAAAAACTACTATCAGTAGGAAATCTAGTGATAAGTCTCCCATCAGAAAAGACTTTCTTTTCTTTTCTTTTCTTTTCTTTTTTTTTGGGGGGGGGGGGGAAAGACTCAAGTCTTGATCTCAGGGTTGTGAGATTTAGCCCTATGCCCAGCTCCACGCTGAGCATGGATCCTGCTTAAGATTCTCTCTTTCCTTCTCCCTCTGCTCCTTCCTACTCACATGCTCTTTCTCTATCTGAAAAAAAGGAGGGGGGGGAGAGAAAAAGAAAAGACTTTTCTACATGTCATTAGATCCCTTTAAGAAGGATAACTAGCTTTATTTCCTCATATGGCTTTCTAATGTAGAATGGCAGCTAAATTAGCATGTATTGGTTTATATTTTATTTATTTTTCATTTATTTTTATCTATATTTCTAACTATAACTTTTGGTCAGTTGTATAATTTTAAAGATTATATATATTAACTCTGGTTTTAAAAATAAACACTTTACTAAGTAATTTGTGTGAATATGGACTGATACAAATGTTAATAATTTATTAATAACATTGAACACATTATAGACCAAGAAGTATGCAATATGTGCTTTAGATTTATGCTGGTGGTACTTTATGTTTATTATTGTTGGTGCTCAAATAAGTGTTTACAAGTTAGATAGTATTATGTTCCCTTAACATTTGCAGAAAGAGACTTGCAGAATATGAGTATCTAAAGTCTTAGAGCTAGGGGTTATTAGAGCTAAGATTCAACTCCAGCTGTTGGATTTATATCCATTTATCTTCTAATATATCATTGGTAAGAAAATCTACAATAAAAGGTTCATGGCTCAAATATTTTTAGGTTCAATTAATGGACTCATGGAATGATAGAACTGGAGAATATTCTTCAGAAAAAATCCAGTTCAATCCTTTATTTTACAAATAAGGATATTGAAATTAATTCATTTATATTGAAGTTTTAATGAAACAAACTTATCTTTGATCAGCAATTTAATTTCTAGCCCAGCCAAACTAAAGGCCGTTCTTTTGCCTCCCAATGTAGAAGTCATCTTGCTGTACACCAAATGTCTCTCTTTCCAAATGTTCTTCTTCCATATTATCCAAGGTACCTAAATAGAAGTCTGAAATGTGATTTGGGCCTTGTTCCTATTTACTGATAAATTTTGAATGCATATGCTGATGCCACCAATATATACTTACTGGAAAAGTAATTTGTACTGCCATATCCTTATTAAATTTCATATTTCAATGACTCATACAGTGAGAACAGATTGGTTGTTTTGAAAGTCTTAAGCTGGAAAAAATAAATGTGATCTTTAAATTTCTTCTGCAAGAGAGTCAAGAAAATATTTCCGATACTTTGATTTTGTACTCAAATCAGACTAAAGGAAAAATGTGTGACCTAGGCAAATAGAAATTTATGAAATATGAACATTTCAAGGCTTCAGTTCTAGGGCAAAGAATGTGTATTGTTCATATTATATTCATTTGCAGAACGCTGAGATCTTCTAATTACTTAGGTACCCAAAAGATACTTAAATTTTTCCTTTCATAGTCCTATTTAATTATCGTTGATGTTAACATTGACTAAGTTGCTTAGGCTCTTCAAGTTTTTTAATATTACTTAGTGAAATAAATTAAGTATTGAGAGCTCAAGATTCCACAGTGAATTTACTTGAATTTTATTACTTGAAATAGAATAATAATCACAAGTCATTATAAATATGGGAATAATATGAAGGGCTCTACCTCAGAATATTTCTTGCGAATGAGTCCTTTAAATGCAAGGTTGCTTGTATATTAATATTGAGTCACACATTTGAATATGGAAATAACATATGCTTGCTAGCACAATATATTTTTTTGCACAAAGAATTAAGATAGCCATTCTCCATAGTTTCTATTTTATTTTTATCATTATTCAAGGTCTTTCTCTTGTTTTATTTATGTATTTTATTCCTTTTTTTCTACATTCCTACTCAAACATCCCTTCTGTTCACATCCATTAGCAACTAACCTAATGTGTTTAGTGTAATGTGTGAATATATAGCCATTTATGTATGCATGTGTGTGTGTATATATATATATACACACATATACATATATATATCTTTTATATATGCAGTGTTATTTTATTTACATACATTGAGTTTTAAAAATTGGGTATAAACAGCCTTGTACCAAAGCTCTTGTCCTATTTCTTATCCTTATATTTGTTCTTTTGTTTTTTGTTTTTAGAGAGAGAGAGATGGTAGGGAGGGGCAGAGGGAGAAAAAGAGAGGGAGAATCTTAAGCAGGCTCCACACCCAGCAAGGAGCCTGAGCCCTGATCTGAGCTGAAATCAAGAGTCAGATGCTTAACTGACTGAACCACCCACATGCCCCAATTTCTTATATTTTTATAATGTTTCAATAAAATTTGGTTGAACTTATACATATATTTATTTATTTATTTATTTATTTATTTATTTATTTTAGAAGATTCTATTTATTTATTCATGCGAGACACAGAGAGAGAGAGAGAGAGAGAGAGTGTGTCAGAGACAGGCAGAGGGAGAAGCAGGCTCCATGCAGGGAGCCCAATGTGGGACTCAGATCCCAGGACTCCAGGTTCACACCCTGAGCCAAAGGCAGAAGCTAAACCATTGAGCCACCTAGGCATCCCTAGACTTATACATTTAATAAAAAACAAAATACATTATAGAAAAAATAACTTTTAAATATGCAGATAATGTATCATATCCTTGGATAGGAAAATTGAAAAATATAGAGATGTTAATTCTTACAATTTTTTAAAAGATTTTATTTATTTATTCATGAGAGACACAGAGAGAGAGGCAGAGACACAGGCAGAAGGAGAAGCAGTCTCCAGTAAGGGAGCCTGATGTGGGACTTGAACTCTGGGACTCCAGGATCATGCTCTTCCTGAGCCAAAGGCAGACGCTCAACCACTGAGCCACCTAGGTGTCCCAATTCTTACAATTTTATGTGAAGTTGATGAAGTTTCCATATATTGAAATTGCTCATCACTACTGGAAGCATAAAGAAATAAAAATATATATTAAAGTGTATATTCATGTCCTAAAACAAAAGGAAAATCTCTGTAACTCTAAATAGAGAGGAAATCTAAATAAGAGTCCCATAATAAGCCAGATCAGCTGGTGGGAGCAAAGTTGCCACTTCAGAGAACCAGAAGGCTCAAAAGTGCCTCAGGCAGAAATTGGATCAAAGTTGGGCTTTTAATACTTTGTGTTTTCCGAACAGTAAGATGAAGACAGTGATTTACACTGGGATCTTATTATAAAGTTGTATATTTTTTTAAAGTATTATTTTTATTTATTTATGATAGGCAGAGACAGAGAGAGAAAGAGAGAGAGAGGCAGAGACACAGGAGGAGGGAGAAGCAGGTTCCATGCCGGGAGCCCGACGTGGGAAAGTTGTATATTTTGAAAAAGAACTAGTACATGTAATGTAAAACTGTGAATAGATAAAAAAATTAAATCTCAATTAGACAAAAGGCAGGAAGTGATTTTTTTAAAAAGGCAACAAGAAAACATGGTTACTGCAAAAATAAACTCAAAATTTCAGTAATCGCTTTAAATATAAATGGCTTAAAATGAACTGTTGACAATTAAAGAATATCAAGTGACATTAAAAGAAGCAAAACCTAAGCACAAACATTTATTGGTAAAACAATTAGAGCTTTTAGGTCACACAGAAAGAAGTTAGTCCCATCAAGATACAGTGTGAAGCAATATTCTCCAGCAAAAAATATTCAACGTTCTGGGACCGAAATCCTGAGAGTTTGCTCAGCTGAAGATGATGCCATCAGACCATCAGGAACTACATCTGTCTTCTCCAGGTTCAGCTTTATGTATATAGGGGTAGTGCTGTTTTCTATAAGGTGTAGATTGATTATTTGAGGAACCACCTCATTTGAAGCTGGTGGTATCTTATACCTATTGCATTATGTCTCATAACATCCTCCTTGCTGTTTTTCTCCTCTTGTGACAGTCATACTTGCAAGCATAATTTAGAAGCTTTTGTTTTGTTTTGTTTTTTTAATATTTTATTTATTTATGACAGATACAGAGAGAGAGAGAGAGAGGCAGAGACACAGGCAGAGGGAGAAGCAGGCTCCATGCACTGGGAGCCCGATGTGGGATTCGATCCCGGGTCTCCAGGATCACGCCCTGGGCCAAAGGCAGGCGCCAAACCGCTGCGCCACCCAGGGATCCCATAATTTAGAAGCTTTAAAAAAAAAAACCTTTAAGCCTTTCATGCTTTTATCTTGTTAAGCCCTCACATTTAAAGGAAAATATGGCTATATATAAAATTCTAGCTCCAAATGTCATTTCTCTAGAAACTTTATAAATAATCCCCAAAGTTCTCTTGTCTTTAGCCTCTCTATTGAGAAATTTGTTATCAATATAATTATGTTTCCTTTGTGGATGATCCTTTCTTATTAGTAACTTTTGGAACTTCTTTTGATTTTTGTTGTCCTTATATTACACTGTCATTTATCTTGATGGGGGCCTCTTCCATCTACGCTGCTTAAGATTGTAACATGTTAATATTGAACATTCATCCTTCAGTCTTTAGTTCTTTATAAATCTTGGTCATTATTTCTTCAGAGAGTTTATCTGATCCTTTTATCTATTTTTTTGGTCTATTATAACTTTGCTACTTCTACTCTTATATTCCAAGTTTGTTAGATTTTTGTTTATATTTTCTACCCTGCCTTTCCTGATTGCCTTCTACAACTGATCTTTCAGCTTCAAAATTTATTCTTTTTTTTTTTTTTTTTTTTTTCAAAATTTATTCTTTGGCTCTATCTTATTTCCCTTTACCTCATATATGTGCTCTTCATTCCAACTATTACATATAATTTTTTATTACCAGTAGCCTCCTTAATGACTTCCTTCTTCAATTATCAATAGCTCCATGGATGCAGTGTTGAGAAATTCTTGACTCACATGCTGTATTAATTATGGTTTATCCAACCAACAACAACAACAACAAAATTCTGGTTTATCCAGTATAGTATATATAATGTTTTGTCATTTCTCTTTTATTTTGTTTGTGCTCCTCTATGTGTGGTTATCTTACTTGTGAGATTATTTCCCCATAGTTTGTCAGTCATCTTGACTAGTTTTATTAAAAGTAACAGACCCAAGACCTAATTCTCACTTGTAAATTGTAAAATTTCTGATGGGTTCGGAGGTGAAACATGTCCTTAGAAAAAGTTCCCAGAACATTATGGATTGGGTTTGACAAACTCTGTTTGTTCTTTCCTAACTAACTGACTCTGTATCTCAGGGAATTTTGATACCTCTTCTTGATAGTGCTCTATGTTGAGCTGTCTCAAGTAATTATGGTTGTCAAGCCATATTTTGGAAGTAAGGTAAGAAAACTCAGGATCCAGCTAGTCTTTATTCACCTGTTATCTACTGAGTAAGGGCTGTTGTGTTGGCTCTGGTACTGTTTACTCTGAAGTAGTGAGAATACAGGGGGTGATACACACCCAAAATGTGACAGAGGGAAGGGCACTGAAAAGCTCCCATCCTATTTCCTATTAACAATGACACTAGGCTTGCCTCTCTCTCAGGCTGCCATTGCTTCTCCTTGGACTTTAATAACCTCCCTCCCCTGTCTACTCTCTCAAGTATTTCTCACAGATGTACTTTATTTCTTCAAATCACTTTTCTTCTACTTCTGTGAGACTTCTAGGTTGGACTAAAGAAACAGCAGCCTGAGACATAAGCCACATGTTACTTTAGAGAACTCTCAAGAAACATCAATAAAGGGTAAAAAGATCAAGGTACAGAAGAATATTATGATAAATGTCAAAAATAATGGATACATATGTATGGATACATACATAAAGATACGTTTTCTTTGTCTAACATATATTCAGAGAAATTAATAATGCTGATCCTTCAAAGGAAGACTCTCTATAGTGCAGCTTTATCATAATATAATTTAAAATCTTAAATACACAGGTCTATGATTTTTAAATTTTAAAATCTAATTTGCTGATACCATATAAAAATACCTGTTCATAAAACATATATTTTCATATGTGTGTACAAATACTTACTTAGTATTTTATATTCTCCTAGAAGACATGACATAGGATTGTATTCAAACTTTTATGCTGGGGATACCTGAGTGGCGCAGCGGTTTGGCGCCTGCCTTTCACCCAGGGCGCGATCCTGGAGACCCGGGATCGAGTCCCACATCGGGCTCCCGGTGCAGGGAGCCTGCTTCTCCCTCTGCCTGTGTCTCTGCCCCTCTCTCTCTCTCTCTCTCTCTCTGTGACTATCATAAATAAATAAAAAAAAATTAAAAAAAAACTTTTATGCTAATTAATAAAAGTTATAGAAAGAAATGTGAAACAAAAGGACATAAAAATATGACGCAAGTGATTATATTGCGACACAGCCCATTTGTTTTATTAGAAGTTATAAAGGGGTAGTGGAAGCTAATACATTGCTTTATTTTAATTATCTGTTTAAACCCCATACTAAATAATTTGTTAATCTTACGTAAAATCTGTGTAGAGAAACAATCTGCATCCTAACGTAAATGAACCTGTGAGAGGTGTCAAGTGGCATTATTGAACAGAGCAGAAGAGATTTGTTGAGATTAGATAAACCAAGGCATCACTTGTCAGTTCATCTATTTAGAAAAGGTAGACAGAAGGGAAGACAAAGCCAATATTCAAATTATCTGCGTGATTTGTTCCTTTTTGACTACAAATTGTCAATGTAAGACGAGCAGTGAGAAGAGACAGTAAAATCAAAACGTCACTTTCATTAGCAGATCAAAATCCAATTTTTAATGGTATGGGAGCTATAGCGAGCTCTAACAATGGAGTCACACTTACCCTCTCATGGAAGGATTGTCAGTTTCTATTTTGAAGAATTGTTTTTAATGGCCCAGCTAGAGCTTTGTTTTTTAAAGAACATGAATGTATTCGGGCATTTCATCTATCAAAAATTTTTTTGCTATCTCGGGAGCAGACTGTACTCAATGAATGAGGTGGACTTTGACAGAAAATGTCAGTTGATCCTATGGCTATGTCTACATGGATAGCAACACATTTCCGAAAGATGTTCTCACTCTAATCTGTAGTCAAATCAATTAATCCTAGCTTACTACATGCTGATTCAATCAGAACCTATAATTCACAGTTTCACACCAATTTCACCTGTAAACTTGACAGAAAGCAAGAGCTATGGAAAGATTGTCAGAAATGTTTGCAAACACAAGCAGACACAATAAAATTAAGTTAAAATTAAAATAACTCTAAAGTCAACTCATTTTCTCAAAGAGTGTTTATGGCTGGACATATAGGAATAGTTTTTGCCCTGAGTAGTTTCCTGTTCCTGCTTCTATCTTCTTTTTTAAGAAGCTGATTACTTCGGTGACTGTATCAGATGATTTACTTTACTCTAGAACCTGGAGTTCAAAATTTGGATTTTGCAAAATGGACCCAACATACAGCAAAGCAGATCTGGGATAAAATCTGACTGATGAGGAAAGGACAGGGTGAGGGTGACAGAGTAGTGAGAATGAGATCAAGAGAGTAAAAGCCAGAGAGAGGAGTGTTTGTATGTGGGGGCGGGGGGGGGGGAGAGGGAGAGGGAGAGAGAATGAGAAAGAGAGAAGCTGATTTTGAAATTCCCAGCAAAACATTTAAACATCTGGTACAAACTTGTATGAAGCCAGGAAATTCCTGGACTTTAAAATTCTGAAGTCGTTAACATTGTTAGCCAGATATAATCACTTAAACCCTCACATTTTTAAATGCAGAAATATCAGTATCAGTTTTGTTCTTTCCAAAATCTGTTTTATTTTCTCTCTGGGAATTACAGTTAGGTGCCTGTGTGTCCCCGAATCGGTCCTGGTTATTGCTCAGTGACATCAGCAGGCTAAGGGAGTATTTCTGCCCTGAAGCCCTTGTGTTTCCCTAAAGGTAAAGTTCTAAGTTGGAAATCTGCTTTTGTGCAATCACCCTCACCATCACGGGCCTAGGAAGGGCTGGTGGTTCTGTCAGTTTCCTGGATGACTAGGAGGCTGTGGTTAGGGTGTGTATACATCGACAAAACTAGAATACTGCTTTGCGTTTCCAGTGCCAGAGATCTGAATCAGCATTTGGGTGGAATTGTGCAGGCGGAACCGTTGCTTTTGCCTTGTATTCGGTGAGTGGGAGGGCAAAAGCATTTTTAAAGCATCAGACTACTCCAATGCCAACGATGCAGCACTTCCGTGCTTTACCAGGGCTGGCTGAGCCAAAGCCTATAGGACTGTCAGTTCCATCAAGGGACTGTCCCTGAGCAGAAGCTCTGCTCCCAAACACGTGGATAGCTAGGGAGTTGCATCTCTGCAGTACTGGACTTTTATGGACCTGACAACCTGCTACTGGACCTCAAGATCCTTGATCTATTTCATTTCTCTCTTAAAGTCAAAGGAAAATCATGTTCTTAGTTATGTGTAGTTAGAATGAGAATGGATGTCCCCCTGAGAGGTTGCCTGAGCACTAACATTGTATTTAGTGAGACAACGCTTTCTCTTCCTTTTCTCCATGGCACATGTGTCCTGCCAACTGGATCTAGTTAGTTTCAGTATCATCCAGCAGAGTGTGCTGAGAACTATCACTGTCTTCTAATGTTTTGGAGAAACTAAACTACAAATTATACTACCTGACATTGCACCTTTGCCAGGTCTCAACTTCCTTTCTTTCTAATTTTCCTCATCTGTCGAGCAGGAGTAATAATAGATCTTACCTATTAATTCATTAATATATGTCAAGTACTTAGAATAATGTCCAGTATATAATATGAACTGCATTTTGAAACATTGTATCAGGAGAGGAAGAGAGAACTGTTATGTCCAGGGTCTTGGTCAAAGGTTGCTGTACAAGGTCAGCCCTACTACCGTGCTGGGTTGCACCATCTGGCCTCTTTGGGCAACTGACAGGCAAGCCCCCATGGTAGCAGCAGCAGCAGAACAAGTGAAAGGACACAAGTGAGCCAGGAAGCCAGGAGTAGTCTTCCCCTTCCTAACCTTCAGCCTGCAGCTGAGCACAGTCTGATGAGCTAGTGTTCACTAGCGGTGTTGAAGAGGCTATAGGACATTTTAAGCTTCGATAGCAATGGGAAACCCTGGGGATGGCCAGAAGTGTACAAGGTGGAGCTAAGACTCTGATGTGTTACATCCTAGCTCAGAGTGACATGAGGCATTGACCAAGTGGCATTCTATACCATGTTACTTTTCCCCCTTCATCCCACAGAGGTGGCTAAGATCAAAGAGCCTCCCTTTAGTAAAGAACGAAACAATCCCCACATGGCTACAAGAATATGATTAGTGCCGGGTAATCTTCCCAGAAGAACACTGGAAGCATCAAGCAGGAGGAATGGCCATGTAAATCTAGAAAGAAAGAAAAAGGGGGGGGGGGCAGCACAATCAGACAAGTACACAACACACACTGGAATGTTAACTGGCGCTCTTGACATCCAGTTCTTTGTACCTTACAATCAGAGAAGAGAGATGTTTTTTTCTCCCAGAGTTCTCTCATCCATCCCTGAAAAATGACTTTGGAGAAACCCACCCAGGTCAAATACCTACCTATGGACTAATAGTTGTACTCAAAGGAATGCAACTCCCTGGCCGGTTAAACTGATTTGTGTTCTGAAATTCAAGAGAAATAGAATCACACCTGACAAATACATGTAGAAGAGCAGTGCTCAAATAAAAGGAACCTCAGGTAATACGACAATAAAACCTACAGGTAATCCTTCTCTCTCTCTTTCTTTCTCTCTCTCTGACTCACTCTCTCTGTCTCTGCCTCCCTCTCAGAGCTGTGTTTGTGTTTCTATATTTTAAGAAAATTAGTATGTGTTCATTAGATTTATTTACCTTTGAAATATTTGTATATAGAAGTTGGTGAGTCCTTGCTACCTAAACATCAAGTCTTTCAGGAGTATTTTCTATTATTTCATTGATTTGATCTTCTTTCAATCATCTCTTTCTGGAATAAACATATTGGTGCTATTGGTGCTGTTGGATTTCCTGCATCTGGCCTTTGTATTTTACAAATTACTCTCACATTTTTTTTAACCTTTATTCATTTTCCATTGAATTCTGAGAAAAAGTTAGCTCTCTTTTTTAATTCAATAACATAATTTTCCGTCAGTTCCATTCCGCTATACAGCTTATCTATTGAGATTTAATTTCAGCAACCATTTTTTTAAATTCTTTTTCTTGTGTTATAAATGTTATACCTTCATGTACCACTCTAATTTTGCCAATTAGTTCTAGTATAAATCCTATTATTTGGCCCCTTTAATCATTTCTGTTTTCTTGAGGATTATTTCTTTTATTGAGATTTCAGTATCATAATTTTAGTTATTGTTCTCCTGTTAAAGGAATTATTTTAAATCTCTCTGAATTGACCAACCATATTGGCAACTTTTATTAATTCTATTTATTAATAGATAGATGCTTCTTTTATTAGTTCAGGAAAGTAATATCTTGTTGAGACAGTTAAATGATATTGGAAAACTTCTAAACTTTACTGATTTTCATTTATTTCTACCTTTAAGAAAAAGTCTAGATTTACCAGTTTTAGTAGATAGAGAATATTTCCTGAGTACAACCGAAGCACCATTGGCAAATGCTGATTCTGATGATAGATACTCTGATTTTAAGGATTTGTACAGATAAGCAAGGTGTATGAGTAGCTTGACTTCCAACTATGTGAGCTCTTTCTGCTTTTCTTTTGGCTCTATCTATATCTGCAGCTTGAGAGTCTCCATTAGCATATGCTCCACTTCAGCTAAAGAACTCTATTACTGGCTTTTAGTCTTGGGGCAAATGTCCTAGCAACTGCTGTGAAAATGGATCCTCGTGCAGCTGTTCCACTGCCCTTTAACTCCATGTGAATCAATCACTCTATCACTGATTACTATCTCATCTCCTGCTCTTCCCGCCTTGGAATATTTTCATGTTTTTATTTCCTGTGAAAATTCATTTACTGGATGCTCTGTCCATTCCCTGTGTAAGATTGTATAAGTCTCCAGGCTCTGTGGAGTTTTACCACTAGTTAGATTCCATTTGTATTATATCTTCCAGAAATTCCTTAATAGTAGGGCTTGCTTTTGGCACTGTTTTTGACTTTCAAGTAATATATGGCTTTCTTCTCATTTTTAAAAATTTATCCTGTCATCTTAATAGAATTTAAGAGAGGAAAAGGCCTAAATAATTGCTCAGTAGGCATCATAAAGTGATAAATTCTGGTTCATCTTTGAAATGCAACTGAAAAGTTAATTTAAACAAGGACCCAATAATAAATAAATATGTTCTTGAGGAACTCTTTGTAACTCAAATGAAGATGAATTTTTAATTTCTTGATTTTTCTGCCTATTATTTTAATATTGAGTCACAACTAGGTAAACCAATAAAATATTCTAGCATTTCATTTCTTCTGCATCCAAAAGGTCATTCTTACTAGCAGAATCACAATCAATGAACACAAACAGGTATCATTTTATTATTAATGATTGTCATTATGTTTTCAAAGCACAGTTCAACAATCATCTATTTCTTCATTCATATATATAAAAATGCAATAATGAAAAAGTCTAGCTTTAGGTCATTTCCTAGAATCAAAAATATAGATTTAATATGGATGATTTTTTATGGAGTATCTGTAAATCTACTATGTAGGAACAAATCAAGTTTCTCTTTGGATCTGTCCCTCAACAGATCAATTTACACATTGCTTAAAATCTTTTAGATTCTAATTATTTATTTGACAGAGAGAGAGAGAGAGAGAGCACAAGTAGGCAGAGCAGCAGGCAGAGGGAAAGGGAGAAGCAGGCTCCCCTCAAAGTAGGGAGCCTGACTCTGGGCTCAATTCCAGGACTCTGGGATCAGGACCTGAGCTGAAGGCAGATGCTTAACCAACTGAGCTACCCAGGTGTGCCCCCAATCCCCATTTTTTAGATTTCATTTATTTTAAAATCTTTTAAAGAATAGCTTATGAACACCCTTTTGGAATATATTTAGGAGATAAAAGCTATAGAAAAATAGATTGAAATGCAAAAAACAGGGGCAAATCAACCACATTGATTTTCTTTCAAGGTTACAGCAAAAGATTTGTGTTTTGAGAAGCGGACTTCTCATACATTATATTCTATATGTTCTGGGAACTGTTATCATAAAATTGAACAAAATAAAGTGGATTGTATATTCTTTAAGAACAATTTCATAATTTCAGATTGAATACCAGACTAAGGATTCAAAATTAAATAAACCATACAAAGAAGAATTTATAAAAAAATTAATCTGGATATTAATATGATAAAAGGTTATGATACATGTAATAGCATTGAAGAATATCAAAACATTTTGATGAGTGAATATGAATGATGCCAGACACCAAAGAAAGTGTATGATTGCATTCATATGAGATTCTAAAAATGAAATAACTGTGAAATGGAATTTGAGGGAGATGGAAATGTTCTATATCATGATTCTAGTAGTGGTTCCATTACTTCATACATTTATCAAAGCCAATTTAATTGTACACTTAAAATTGGTGAATTTATAGTACTTAAATTGCACCTCAATCAAAATCAAATTAAAATAGAGTAAAATTCCTATTGATGGCTTACAGTCACTCTTACAATAAATATCAAAATGTGTAACATATACTATATGGATTTTCACTGTTCATTTCATGTCATCCCATGACTCATCTTACTTACTGTGCCTTTTGTGTTTTGTCCTGTCATACTAGCTGTCTATCTAAATTACCTTGCTTTCCCCACTCTGCCCCCCAATTCCCCATTATAGGTAGAAATATGCTGTTACTTCTGCTTGCAAAACTGTTTCCAGACTTTTAATCTTCGATGCCCATCAATTACTACTTTCTTTAAGATAAGAACAAAAATCACTCCACAGAAGTCTTCTCTGACTACCTATATTAGATTAGTTACTTTTATAAAAGATCCTCAAAACCCCATCTTTAACCTCTGGAATGCTTTTCATAAGTGTCAGTTATATAAATTTTGTGAGTCTTCTGACAGTCTTATACACCTTTGTGCAACCTCACATTTACAATGATAAGAGAAGAGGGTTTGGTAATGCAAGGCAAGCTAATCAAAACATATAAATTTCTTTCATATAAAACCACCCAAGAGATATGCCAACAAGAGGCTAATCTTGGCCCTGTGAAAGGTTCACACTGAGGCTAAATTACAAAGAAATCTTCTCCCTTCTCTCCTATCTTCTACCCTGGGCCCTATCTATCCATGGAAATGATAAATAACTGATAATTCACACAAGAAGCTGAGCTTAAAAGAAGAGGTGGGAGGTAAGAAAAAATAAGGAGTAAGGGGAAAAGGGGATATAGAGCCAGCCCAAGGTGAAGAATTTTTTTTCTGGCAACAATGAAGTGTTGTTATATGGGAGCATCCCTAGAGTTAGGAATTAAAGCCTACCCATGGAAGGAGCCACATGCAAGTGGGACAGATGAATAGAGTCAAATATTTGAATCTTCACCTACTTCTGATCATGTACAAAAAGGGCATGGGACAGACACATCCAGAATAAGAAACTGCTTGGATGTTGCAGAGGATTTTCTGCTTCTGTTTGTCAAATGAAGTTAATATCATAAAATGTACTATTCCTCCCTTTAATAAGAAAGAAATTAGAGAAGAGTTTAAGTGTTATTAAATAATTGTTTGTAAAATGGGTAGGATTAATCTTTCCTGTTGGCTGTGGTGCCCTTTGTGCCCAGCATCTTGTCTGCATGTGGTAGCACCACCTCAACTGATATCATTGAATTAACAAATTATATTTTGAAGAAATAGAGAAGGTCTCCTGCAACACTTTTCAAACTTTGTCTGCTCCATATCTGAGTTAGATTATGAAGGCTCAAACTTGTCTCACTACTGGATATTTGAGAAAAGATGTGGAGAATCAAAGGAAGCCTGGTTTCAATTCAGTATGATTCAATTGTGGCTGTGAGTGGGCTAGTCAAAACCTGTCAACAATGATGTTTATTTTTATATTCAGGAGATATATTACTCACATTAAGCAAATTAAGCAGATGAACAATATCTCTGAAAAAATCAGGTACAAAAAAAAAAGCCTGATAAAAAAGGAAGTTGAACTACTTATTTGTATGTTTAATTACAATCTATATTGTATATCTAAGCTAATTATAAAGGCTTTTTCTTAACTGACATGTAAAATATATTTTCGCTGATGATATTTTACAGAAATTTAAAAATTTTAAAAATTGACAGTCTTGTACAAATGGGATATTGAAGAGATCATAATATTTGAGTTTAACATTGAAAGTTTTTGTTAAAGATTTTATTTATTTATTCATGACAGACAGAGAGAGGCAAAGACAGAGGAAGAGGAAGGAGAAACAGGATCCATGCTGGGAGCCAGACGTGGGACTCAGTCCCGAGATGCCGAGATCACACCCTGAGCCAAAGGCAGATGCTCAACCGCTGAGCCACCCAGGCATCCCTGAAATTTTCTTTGTGTAGATCAAAAAAAGTGGATGTAGGCAATTTTATAAGACTCTATCTGATACTCTTGCTTTTTTTTCAGAATGCTACCAGTAAGGATGTTATTTTTTAAAAGCAACACAACACAAAACAAACATGTAAATGAGAAGAAAAATAAAAGAACTGAGAGAATAGGAGATGATGGATCAAGACTCTAGTAGAGAGGCAAGCAGCACATGTATCATTAGATTGGAGAAAATGGAATTATAAACCTACAGTGGGATCATATGATAAGAATACATTTAGTTTTATAAGAAACTGTCAAACTGTTTTCCAAAGTGGCAGTACCATTTTACATTCCTGTCACCAATGTATGAGAGTTCCTGTTGCTCCACATCCTCCCATCTGATGTTAACAGTGTTCTAGAATTTGGCCAATGAAATAAGCCTATAGTGGTGTCTCATTATTTTAATTTGCATTTTCCAAATGACATAAGATATGGCCTATCTTTTCATATGCTTGTTTGCTATCTGTATGTCTTTTGTTAGTGAGATATCTGTTCAGGTCGTTTGCCCAGTTTTTATCCATGTTGTTCATTTTCTTACTGATAAATTTTAAGAGTCCTTTGCATATTAAAAAATAGTATTTTATCAGATTTGTCTTTTGCAAATATTTTCTCTCAGTCTATGGCATGTTTTCTCATTGTCTTGACGTGCCTTTGGCAAAGCAGACATTTGTAACTTAAATGAAATGCAGCTTATAAGTTCTTCCTTTCGTGGATCATGTGTTTGGTGTTGTATCCAAAATGTCATCACTGCATAGTGGTTGAGGAACTTCACTCACTTGAACTCCACGTAGCTATATGACTTGATTTGCCAAACAAAAAGTGATGTGTGCTATTTAAAGCAGAAGCTTGGAGACCCAGCATGTTCCTTTCACTTGTACTATCATATAAAAACCTAGCAGTATGACCAACAATCCCTCTAGGTCATCAATCCATATGCCACAGTCAAAGCAGTGACAATATGGAGCAGAATCCTTTGCCACCCTTTAAAGGACATGTAGAATATATGACAAATAAATCTTTACAATATTAGGCCTCTGAGTTTTCCGAATTACTTGCTATTGAAGTGTAACCTAGTCTCTCCTGACTCATACATACAGAAATTTATTCAAGAGTAAAGTTCTACCATTAAAAAATTGAAATATGTGGCATAAGCTTTAAGATAGGGAAGAAGATGGAGAGAAGTTTGAGGCTTGGAAGTCAACTATTCATGTTATGCTAAGTTGAAATATTTGGTTACATTTTTATTTATGATAACTTGAAAGGTAGACAAATACTGGAATATATTGTCATTTTAGTCAAAGATGTTGGGAAATAAAATACTAATAGTTTGTGTTTAGTATTATTGCTTATGTTTGAAAATGTGCTACAAAAAAGAGGTCCAAGAAAATTGGCTGCTTTTGAAGCATGTTGTGAAAGGTACTAGTGAGAATCCAGAACTGTGATGTTGTAAGTGGGAACTGATTCCATCCTTAACTGATAAAACTCAGAAGATGTCTGACTAACAAAGGCCAGTGAGAATTTGTGGCAATGATAAAATCAATGGTCCAACCTGCATACTTTTTTTAAACCCTAAATAAATTAAGGTGCTTCTCAATGAATTCTTTAGGCTGGACAAAATTGAACATGGAAAAAAAGACTAAGAGTTTTGTTCCCTCCTGACAGCTATTTCAGTCAAGTTATCCATAATTAAGTTGAGAGAGGGAGGGAGGGATGGAAAGAGAGAGAGAGACAAGTGTCAAAAAAAAAAAAAAAAGTTGTGGATATGATTGGCACATGAAATGGAAGAAATAAAATATATAAGAAGCTAAATGCGATTTTAGGAGGTATTGCCAAAAGAAAAACCATGACAGGGAAATAGCCTAAGAAAGATGTTCAATTCCCAAGGAGAATATACTTTCTAATACCCATTCCATATGTAGCCTGGGAACATAATAAGAAAGAAAGGATTTATCCAAGGTTGAAGGTAAAAACCATATACAATGGGCTGAGTATTGTTCAGGAAACATTTCCTACTTCCATTATCAAAACTTCTGCCTGAGAGATTCTAAAATTTTTTTCAGATAAATAACTGTGGTGCTTCTCTCCTTCTTTCCATTTCTGAAAGTGAGTGTTTTTGTGTATTCCACAACTATAGACTGATGTGGCAGGGGGGAGGTGGTGGTGGTGGGACGATACCAAATGGAGCTGATAATTTGTCTTTTTTATTGTCATTCATAGGTTTCTATACCTCAAGTACATATCACAAGATTCTTCACTTTGCTTAATACATGATTAGAAGGGAATTTTGATTTTTGTTTCTTGGGAGAAAGGAAGGTGAATGTCACTCAGTGATTCAGTGTGTCCATTCCTCTCATTTCCTGCTCATGAATGGCAATGTCTACTACATTGAACTACCTGTCCTAACCTTATATGCTGACTATAAGGGGGGGAGATTAGATAAAATGTTCTTTTGTTTATAAATCTTCTGATCAAGATGAATGACACCCAAAGAGCTGTATCTAAGGAATTACGCCTGAGGAATCTTATCTGCATTCAGACCATATTTAGATGAGGAGATACTGGATCTCAGGCCCAAGCCTCACTGCTATAATGTAATGAGAATTTCAGAGTGCAATGTCTTCCAAGGAGTAAACATATTTTATATATTGTAAGAATATAAATAATTAGTAGCCATGGAACAACCTAGAGAGTATAAAATAATGGCCACAAAATCTTTGTCACTCCTCTCTTGAGCCCATATAGGCTTGGGACTGCTTTGACCACAAAAATATGAAGGCAGTAAAGCTATATGACCTCTGAAGCTACATCATAAAAGCCATACAGCTATTACTTTGTCCTCTCTTTGGGACACTTATTCCAACTCATAAAGAGTTTAGACCTTATTCTGGAAAGGCTATATATAGATACTTTGTCAGCTCCATTGAGCTCCAGCCAATAGCCAGCATCATTTTTCAGCCTTGTGAGTGAGCCATCCTTGATATCCTGCCCAAGCAAACCTTTGAGTAAGTCCTGCCCCAGCCATTATATGCATGTAACTACCATGAGAAACCCTGAGTGAAAACTGTCTAAAAGAGACCTTCCTAAATTTCTGAACCTCAAAATCATGGTAACATAAAATGACTGTTTTAAGCCACGAACTTTTGGGACCCTTTGTGATACAACAGTACTACCAGAAAATCTTCCTACAGTTTATCCTCAGTGGAGCAGCTAGTATGATCTTTTTGCAAAGTATGTGAGAATAAATGACATCTGCATTGGAAGACTCTGCAGTGAAGTGGTTTCCCCATTTCACCAGAGTAAATGTCAAAATGCTCACAGTAGTCTGCTGGACCTGCTGGACCTCTTCTCAAACCCCGTTTGCTTTTCTCCCACAGCTCACTCAGCACTGCACTAGCCTCCTTACTATTCAGTCTCTGCCCTGGACATTCCTACCTAAAGGCCTTTACTCTAACTGTCCCTCTTCCTGGAACCTACTGCATCCCTGATGTCCACCTGCCTGGCTCCTTCCCTCCCTCGTAGTATAAAAATCTCACCTTTCATTTAGGTCAGCCCTGAGCCCTACCTCCCCCATCTATCCATTCCTGATGTTCCAAATGACTCTCTTCATTCTATTTCCTTTTTACAGCTTTTATCACATCTAATGGATGGTTCAGTTCTAGTCTCTTCTTGCTAGAACATAAAAATCAATAAAGAAAAGGTATTCATGTGTATGTGTGTATGTTTTTGTTTTAGTTTTGTTTTTCTTCATTGTACTCCAAATGGCTATAACAATGAGGGCCTAGCACATATGGTATACTTAATAAATATTTGCTAAATCATGAAGAAAGGGCATAGAAGGAATTTTTAATGGGAAACACTTTGAAGATCAGCATTTCTTCAGATTATCTTCGGTTTATATCTCTCTATCATAAATTTTACCTGATAATTTTAAAATGTATAGTTTACTTAATAAATTTTACATTACTGACTTGTCAGAGCAAGAGAGTATTACTTTTAAAGTAAATATGTAGTGAATTTAACTTTGCTTTAAAAAATAAAATAATTATTAAAATCCCAGGATTTAACACAAAGCTTAATGATACTATTTCAATTTTGAACTTTCTGGAGTTAAAGCTAGACTTTTCATTTTACGATAAACTAGGGAAAAATAATTGCCCAAATTCAGAGATTGGATCTTGTTAAGGTATTATAATCTGCTATAAATAAGAAAATTCCAAAGTAATACTCATATACCATCTTCATCTCACTCCATTAAGTTACACTCTCAATGCTATTTTAAGCTAAAGTTTTTTTTACTGATAGTAGTAGTCCCAAAAGGAGTTTCTTTACTAAAGATCTTTATTTTACTATTCATTTAATATAATCATGACTGATATTTTTGGTCATTTCCCCAGTCATATTTTAATGGAAATATTTTTAATCAAGCAGAATGAAAAGTTCTTGCATTCTTCATCAATTTATTTGCTGACCTCACAATTTAAAAAATTGTAAATATAACTTTCACACACTTTAAAAATAAAATGTTTTTAATTCTAAGCTTATTTTGAAATGTGTAGTATATATAATTATTACTTAGCAAAACTATGGATACTGGTGGCATAAGCTGAAACTAACGTTTCATATTCTGAAATAGAAACATCTATTAGAAAACTAAGAGAGCTTCCACTGGGAATACCCACTTAATTTATAAGAGTTCTAAAGATATCCATTCTTAACTGAATGACATCAAAAAGAATTGTAAAAATATCTTGTCAAGCAGCATTGTTGTGCTGTCTAGCTTTTTAATCATAGCATTATGTTAATACTATTAATGTATCTGCAAAGACACACAAAGGTCAAGGATACAGAAAGAAAGAGAACATGTTTATTAATTATATTTCTGGAAGTTTGGAAAGATGATGTGATTGCCTTTATTAAACTATACCAATACTATATTTATAAGCATATGATCTGATTTTAAAGCAATTCTTTGAACTTAAGTAATCCAAGATATTAGCTGGACAGGAGTACACCAAGGGTCAAATATAAAGCACTTAGATTAATATTTTTGAAAATATAAATAGGTACACGTAAATAAATTGAACTGACATATTGAGAAGAAGATTTGGTCAGTAATATGTATATTTGCCATTCAAATTAGGCTTCCTAGCTTATCTTTTTAGAATCGAGTCCTCTAATATTGTAACAGTAACATACATAGCTAAGAATGAGTCTATTTATCAGAGTGATTAGAATAAATCTTTGCTGTAAGCATATAATATATATCAACTTATAGCTATAAATCTAAAACACTATCAAAAATGTATATAGGTATATGAATTCTCATACATATGTGGTTATGGGCAGACCTCACAGTTGACCTCATTTTATTCAAAGATAAGTATCAATTGCAAGTGTTTGGCTTGCATTGGTAAAATAATTTGTTTCTTATTCCAACCTAACTAAAACAACATTTCTCTTTTACTTAAAAACCTTTATACTTACAGGCATTAATTCTAAGTATGTTCATAGATCTTTAAATGCACATGTAGTGTCAGGATTTCCCTTGAGTACCGTAAAAGGGCTCCAGTCTAAATTTTGTATTCATACCTTGTATTTTTTTAATATTAAAAGTAACAAACAACTATCACTGTCTGATGTGGTCTAGAGTTGGCTTTCCTGAATATCTAACTTTCAGTTGTAAAGGAGAGACATCTTATTTTTTCCTTCTTTGATCAAAATTTTCAAGCTCTATAATTTTCTTGCTGCTCACAGAAACAAAGCAAGCCAAGCTCATATGGCAAGTGTATTCTGAAAGCTACAAATATTTGCTATTCAGAAAACCTCAATGAGGGTTTAGTTATTTAAAACTAAAGAAAGAAAATTACTATTAATAATTGGTTTCAGCTAATGAAATGTTTTTATGCAAATAGGTGAACCCTAAATATGACTTGGAAACAAAAGACTGCTTAACAGTTACTATTAAGCAATACATTAGTAGATCAATTAAACAGAACTTCTTTTTTAATGAATGTGCCGTACCCTTGTTGCCATAGAAACCTGGAAAGAGAAAGCTTCAGAATGCTAATAGCATGAGAAACACAACAAAATGTTTGTAAACATACACCTTGAAATTTGCATGATCAGTTAAGTAATAAAAGGGTGATGCAAAGAATTTTCCAGCACAGGAGGAAGGACACAATGCAAAATTCAAGGTATTACATTATTTTTTTCATCATGCAGATCAGCCAAGAATCTGCCAAACATTGTTATGGGTCTCACTCCTAGGCATTAGTTGATATAAAGAAACAGTCTGCTTTCAGGGTTAAAAGAAATTATATTTGAACATTGAAGGCTATATATCGAACATTGAAGGCTAGTGAAAAATTCATGTAAGTTATTTTTCAGAGTGAAGATGAAGCCAAGAGAGAGTTAAAAATGAAAATTTTAAATTCAGGATGCCTGTAACATTTTCACCCACAGATATAATCTGTATAAGCCTTTCTTCTTCTTCTTCTTTTTTTTCTCTCTCTAATTCTCTTGTTAGAAACCTCTTTTACCCCTTTGTTTTGGTGCATGCATTAATAATATTTGATTTGGCTTAAACAATTCCTAACAAACTGAAATGTCTGGAGCTCCAGAGACAAATACTGTTATTTATGCAAGTACAATTACTGAATTGAAGAAGAAAAATAATTTGGGCCACTTTAGGTTCCTGACTTCCAATGATAATTACTCCAATTTGGGCTATACTTTCAAGAGAAACAAAGCAGCTAAATAGCAACTCTATTCAGCAAAGAATTAATTTCTTTCCTATTCACTATTATGACAGAGTATTGGATTCTTTTAGAATCTAATAAATCAGAAGTTCCATAACGATTTTAGACCAAATTTCATTCATAGATATTGCAATATCGAATGCGACAAAGACAACCTTCTAGTATCAGAGGAATGAAAGATAAGATAAAAAGCTTGGCATCGTCCAAGGACAGAAGCTTCGTGCTCTGTGCTCAGGAACCTACAAATGTGACGGAGTATGTACAGAGGCCCTGGCCACTCCTTGATTGGAGATGGATTTAAAAGCCTTTCTTTAGCTCCTCCCACTGTGTCACCCAGCCCGAGTTAATTCCTGGAGTATAGCTGAGTTTCCGCCACCTGCATGAAGTGGCTGATGTTCCTTTAGGAAAATCATGGTTTTTCTGTAGATTATTGTCGAGAGACATACGAAGGCTATTATATGTACCGTGTGTTCTCGTCAACAGGTCCGTTTTTTCTTCCTGGCCTCATTCTTATTCAGGCTCTATCCTCTGAACACCTGCTTGGAAACTGGGACTGTTTTATAATTACCATATATGAACTGATTATCCCAGGTTTTATAAATTGGGAATTAATCTTTCAAAGATATGATGAAAAATAAATTACAAGACAAACTTCACATTAGGCACACTTTATTGAGCAAAAGCAGCAGCACAGATTACTGCAAGTATATCACTCTTTAAAATAGCCACCCACCAAATAACCAAAATGTAAAGAAAATGTTAACTTTGTCATATTGGCTTTAAATCTTTTTATACAAGAAAAACATAAACCATATCATTATAGTTAAATTCCTTTTATCTTTGTGAGGCTTAAAAATTCCTTCCATCCCAAGAGGCAGCCATGAGCTTGAATTTGGTTTGTAACAACTCACAGCAAAAGTTTTATATAAAAGTACTCATAAATAACAGAGAAAGTTTTGTGTGCTAGATAGTGATGCCAAACTACATTTTATTATCTTAAAATCTTTTTGTATTGAAACATAGACATCTAATCAGGTCACTGTATCATAGTATTTCTGAATATAACATAGCTTATTTCATTTATCCCTGAGCTGATCCTTAGATATTTAGATAATTTTCAATTTCTTCCTCATACAAAATTTCTGCATTGAACATCTTTTGCAGATGTCACCTTGTGGCTTGTGCTTTAGATTAACTGGGAAATACATTTGGAAGAGGATTGTTGTGCTCTTAATTCAACCTTTCTAAATATTGTCAAATTAATCTTAAAATGTTTGGACCAGTTTTCATCTATACCCTCAGTGAATGATAAATCAAATTCTACCCTCCTCCCTCAATAACATAGGCATGTATAACATAGGCATCAATTTTTATTATTTTAATTTTTGATAATCTGTTGTTTGAAAACATATGATTAGTTGTTTTAACTTGCATTTTCATGATTGCTGGTGAGATTGATTCCTGTTTTTGGCTACTAGGTCCTTCTTTTTGTTCTTTTACTTTGACCAGGCTCAAATTTACTGGATTGTCTGCAATCTTTTTCATTTTGATTTATTGAAGTCCTTTATGTATTTTAGAAATTAAATGCGTACATTTTAGATGTATTAAATGTCTTATAACATCCTTGACTTTAAACCTTGTTTATGCTGTCTTTTATGACACCAAACATTCTAATATTGACATAGTTTATATTTTTTTCTTAATGATATGTTATTATTTCTTTGATAAATTCACCCTATTGAAAAAATAATGCATTCTTCTACATTTCCATCTAAGAGTTTGAAATTTTGCTTGTTATTTAGGCATCTGGTATCTCTAGAATTAATTTAGATGCATGGTGGGAATTAGAGATCTAATTTTATTTTTTACATCACATGGATAAGTGAATGTCCCAACAACACATTTTCAGTAAATCATCTGTTTCCAATTGATTGGTAAGGCCACCTCTATTTTACACTCTATTTCCAAATACAGTTGTGTCAATAACTGATTTTTCTGTCTTGTGCCATTAAGTTACATTTCTGTACCATACTAATGGCACACTATTTCCAGCACTGTGGTTTTATCATAATCTTACCATAAAGTGAATTAAGTTCCATCTGTTGCTTTTCTTCTTCAACATTGTTTTCATTATTCTTGAACACTGAGCCTTTCATCAGTTTTTCAATTTCCAGAAAAAATCCTTTTGAGACTTTCAGTGGAATTGAATTAAAATTATAGATAAATTTGAGAAGACTTGACATTTTTATGACATCTATCAACATGGTAAATCCCTCAATTTACACAGGTTTTCTTTTAGGTCCTTACAATTTTTTTCCATAAAGTTCTCACACATCTTTTATTATATTCATTCATTGTCACCTTACCCTATTTTTTTGGAAGGGGAAGGACACAAAATTTTTTTGTCTATTATGTTTTCTAATTGGAGATTACTATATTATAAAAATTTCTTAATTTTTATATATTTATTATGTTGTTTTTTACCCAGGAATTTTTAGTCAGGAATTTTGTTTTTAGATTCCCTTACATTTTCTAGGTAGATAATTATATCATGTTGAAATAATAAATTTGTCTTTTTCCTTTTTCAACCCATATACCTCTAATTAATTCATCTTGTTTTATGAAATTGGTGAAGGCCTTCAGTGTAATATCAAATACTAACAGTGGTAGCAGGCATTCTTATCTGAATCCTCATTGAACAGAAGTGCTTCAAAAAGTGTATAGCTCAGCAATATGCTTGCTATATGTCTTAGGTATATGTTTTTACCAAATAAAATTGACATCCAGTATGGTAAGATCTTTTTATGAATGTGTGTTAAATTTAAGTGACTGCTTTTCTGCATCAGTTGAGATGACAATATTTTTTCTTTTTTAAGTTGTCAAGCTGCTGCATTCCACTAATAGATTCTTTGATCTGTTAAGTTATAAGGTTTTAACAATTTCTAGAATATCTCTAGTCATTGCCTTTTGAAAACCTCTTATTTCTATCTGCACTGTTATCGCCTCCCAAGATTTCTAAGATACATATTTTAGTTACAATGTAACCTTCATGTCCCCTAATTTCTCTTTTATATTTTCCACTCTATATCTACCCATGTTGTTTCTAGTTGTATATCTAATTACTATCTTCCAGTTCAATGCTGATTTCAATGGTCCATTCTAGTGTTTATTTCATTTATTGAGCATTTTAGTATGACTTTTTTTTTAAAGATTTTTAAAATTTATTTGTTCATGAGACAACACAGAGAAATAAAGAGAGAGGCAGAGACACAGGCAGAGGGAGAAGCAGGCTCCATGCAGGGAGCCTGACGTGGGACTCGATCCTGGATCTCCAGGATCACACCCTGGGCTAAAGGCAGCGCTAAACCGCTGAGCCACCTGGGCTGCCCTAGTATGACTTTATTAAGAAATTTTTCATGAATAGTTTTAAAGTTTATCAAATATATATTAAGTTCAATTCATCATATTGTCATAGCTTTCATATTTTTCTACTCTATAATTTTCAATTGTTTTTTTCATATAAACCTGTTCTTGATTAAAATTCTGATACATTTCATTTCCTGTGAATTTTCATTGCTTTTTATCTATTATTGAAGATCAAAAATGTCATTTTTTAAATTGCTCTATTTCCTTCTCCTGAGTGTATTATTTAATTTAATTTGTTTAATTGTCTTATTAGTATTCTATTTGAATTTTTGCCTTACATAATATATTTTTCTTGCAACTTTCAATATTGAATTGATTAATGTGCTTTGTTTTTGTTTGTTAGCAGGTTTTGTTTTTCTGGATATAGCAATTTCTGTTGATATCTATCTGTTCTCTTCAAGCATCTCTCTGAGACATGATCATAAATTGGCGATAGAGAGTTCCACTCCTCTGTAGATATTACAAGTCCTGGTGCTGATCATTTGTCCCAATTTGAAGCTATTAGGCTATTTTTACTCCTTCCTGCAATCTAAATGAAGCAGCCAGTTTCTGTCAGAGCCCCAGATACTGGTCATAGGCTATTTGTGTTTTTTATTACAACTGGAGGCTCTTCTTCTGAGTCCCTGGTTTGCTGTGTTGAACCTGGCTTATTCTTGCAAACATAAAAGTACTTCAATTTCTCTTAGAAATTTACCTTTCCATCACTTCACTTTGTCTGCTACTTATACCATGCTTGTGGTTCAGTTTTAGGTATATAAGGTGACATTTATCATGTTTTTAGAATAAATAGATGCTTTGATTTTTTTTTAAGATTTTATTTATTTGAGAGAGAGAAAGAGAGAGAAAATGAGTGAGAGGGAGAGTAAGAGAGAATCTGAAGCAGACTCTGCACTGAGCAGAGAGCCTGATGTGCAGCTCAATCCCACAACCAGGAGATCATGACCTGAACCAAAACCAAGAATCTGATGCTTAACCAACTGAGCACCCAGGTGACTCTGCCTTTTTGATTTTTAAATTTTTTGTTTTATCTAATATTGGTATATGTTTGAGTAGGCAGTCCAAAATTAGCAGGCAATTAGCATTGTCAGAAAATTCCAGGTTATTTTTAATTCTCCAAATTATACTTTTTTTAAAAAAAAAAGTATTTTACTTTTATTTGAAGGGTGCAGCTGTTAGCTTTATCATAATTTGGAGGAAATGAAAAATTTTAGTAAGCAAAATTATAATCATCTTCTAGAACAAGGAGCTTGGAGAATGTAGGTAGTAAGCTTCAGGGTGTTACTTGTATTTTTCCTCCATGAGTTTAGGCCTTCAGAGCAATTATCTGACAAGGCCTTGTTGACCATGAGCCATCTTAGTGAAATGTTAGGTAGACTACATGATATTCCTTATTGTAAAAGCATATTATATCCAGAAAAAGCAAGGCTTTTGAAACTATTTATTCATTTGAAACTATTTATTTACCATATGCTTTGTGCCAGCCTCCTGGAGCATGCTAGAATTAGTATTGTGGTATAATTGAGGTCTTAAACTTCACAGTACTAATAACACTGATTTATTGATAATTTCTGAGGCTATTGGTTGCTACATCATAGTTTCAGGAGAAAAGTAATGTTTTAGGAGATTAATGCTAGTTCCTATAACAAATCAACTGAACCTCCCAATTCAGTAAATTACCATTATGAAGATTTATTTCTGGTATGGGTCTATAAGGTCTCTTTGGTGGCTTTCCTATATGCAATAACTCAGGAATCCAACCTGTTTTGTTTTTTTTTGTTTTGTTTTGTTTTGTTTTTTAATTTTCTGATGTTAACATTTTAAACAAATGGTCACCAATGTCATCACAGAGAAGGAAGAAAAAAAAAAACAGAAGTTTGACATAGACCTCTTTAAAGTGCCACATATTGGAATGGCAAGTATTATTTTTGTATATATTCCATTGCCAGGACTCAATTACAATACCTCAACCTAGCTGCAAGAGAAGCAAGAAAATGTAGACTTCCAGTATTTCCAGGAATTATACTTGTGAGGCTCCAGTTTTCTTTTCTTAGATAATTCTGGAATAACAAATATTAATATAGGGGAAAACAAGATTTGTGAAGGTAGAAGTAAAAATAAGTCTATTTTTATGGTTGAAAAAATTCTGTTTGTCATTCTTATTAACTTCATCTAAAGACACTTTTTTTTAAAGATTTTATTTATTTATTCATAGAGATACAGAGAGAGAGAGAGAGGCAGAGTCACAGGCAGAGGGAGAAGCAGGCTCCATGCAGAGAGCCCGACATGGGACTCGATTCCAGGACTCCAGGATCACGCCCTGGGCTGCAGGCGGCGCTAACCCGCTGCGCCACCGGGGCTGCCCCTAAAGACACTTTTTATGTCCTTCAATGGCAGTAAGTTTCAGAGAATATCTGAAGATTTATTTTTCTAACATTATCCAATCCTGAGTTTCTATTTAAAAAGTTATAATAATTTTTTTTTCTATGACTATCCATTGTGTTTAAAGACTTGATGATATGAATGATCAAATAACTCTCTGCCCTCCAAAACACAAAACATGTGAAATATTATATTAGTTTCTATTGCTGCATAATAAATGACCACAAATTTAATGGCCTAAAACAACACCCATTTATTAGATCACAATGCTATATGTTGGAGGTTTGGGCCCTTTTGGCTGGATCTGTGCTCAGAGTATCACAAAGCAAAAATTAAGGTGTCGGCTGAGCTCTTAACTGGAGGCTCTGGGAAAGGGTTTACCTCCAGGCTCATTAAATTTGTTGGAAAAATCCAGTCCTTTGTGGTTTTAGGTCTCACATCCCTGATTCCTTTCTGACTGTCAGGGAGAGGCCATTCTCTTCCTTAGGAGGCTTCTCATATTTCTTTTTATGTGGCTTTCTTTATCTTCAAAGCCGGCATTAGCATGTTGAGTACTTTTTATGTTTCAAATCTTTCTGCCTTTACTTTTTGCCTTCTGCTGCTTTTAAGGCTTCATATGATTAGGTCAGGTCCATACAGAGAATTTCCCTATCAGAAGATCAACTGAGCTAAATAACATACCATATCATCACAGAAATGATATCTTATCATATTAGCAAGTTTCAGGGATTAGGTGATGCACCTTGGAGAGGGGGAGAGGTGGGTTTCAAAATTTTGTTGACCACAAATATAGTTTTAAAAAGTGATAAAAAAAGGGTATTTTTGACTCAAAATAATTATATTGGAGTGCTATTTTGAGATGAATGTGTAGTTCTTTTCCAGAAAAACACCAAGAATCAGTGTCTTGATTTGCTTTTCTTCTCTGTACTGAACTGTCGTTTTATTTATATAGAACCTTCACTTTATTTCATGATTAACTACTCTCATCACAAGTAGTGGAATATAGTATTTTCTCAGTAGGAGATAAGTGTAACACTTGAGGATTCTTTGCTCTTCCCTCCTGTGCAGTCAAGGCTCCAGATAAGAGGTAGAGAGTCTTACTGGCAACTATAAAGCTACAAAGTCTATCTATTGTCTTTTAAAGGTTTATTTGTTTATTTTAGAGAGAGAGAGAGCACAGAGGAGACAGGCAGAGGGAGAAGAAGTCGGAGAATCTCCAGCAGACTCTGCTGAGTGAGGAACCTGATGTAGCTCTTGATCCCACCACCCTGAGATCATGACCTAGGGGAAAATCAAAGAGTTGGATGCTCAACCCACAGAGCTACCCAGGTGCCCCTTGTCTTTTATATTCTAGAACCACAGTATATGCAAGAGTCTCTGAACATGTAGGACCCTCATACATGATTTTTTATGTCCTGATTGAATACTAGTTTTTCTCTTTAGAGCTTTGAACATGGAGTTATAATGATCAAGAGATATGTGGACTGAAATGCCACTTGCAAGCACAGAATTGGGGTTTATAAATGAGAAAATACATGTAATGGTGGTATCCAAGAATTTTTTGTAAGCTAAAGTAAAATGGTATAATTTCAACTGAAACAAGTTGAAAAGCCAACAAAAATGTCAACAAATATAAGTAGATTTTTTCTTATTTTTATATGTAGAATTGTTACTTGCCATACCTTGAATTTATGGGTGTCATACCATAGGAAACAAAGATTAGTTTTAAGTTAGTTATATATCCATTTTAAGTACTATCCGTCACGGTTTCTCTACATATACATCATCCACTTTGCGCAAGGTCTAAGACATTGAAGTTTCTCAAGTTCTTTTCCTTCTCACATTTAGTTGTAGTGTGAACCAGAAATAGAAAATTATTTTAGGAGCCATATAAAAAAATAATTAGCATTGAAATTATACAATACTACTAAAAAGTATAAGATCCATATGCATAAAGTAGTAAGTTTATGGTAAACATTCTGGGATTTAGGCATTCTATCTTTAAATAATTATCTGTGATATCTATCTATATAGTTGTCTTTATTGATATTGCAATCAAATTTTACATTTTTGTAAAGTTGCAATTAAGCAAAATATTTTGGCAACAAATTTATTCAATGGATACTTGTTTAGTCTTAATTATATAGTGTATTTTATTTTATTTTTATTATTATTTTTTACTGTTGGAATGGGCGGATGTTGTCCTCAGTGCCCAAAAGGCATTTGCATTAAACATTCTCACTAGCAGCAATCTTTTTTTTTTTTGAGATTTTATTTTACTTATTACACATTTTTAATTTAACTTGCCTTTAAGCATGATTTGTAAGGTAAATGAAAAAGATACCCTTGGTTTCAATATATTGTATTAACATCTCCTTCTTGTCCAAAGCAACTTCCAGATTATTTATCTTCCAGCTTTGTATGAAATCTGCATTTCTTTGTAACTCAGGATCCTTGGCTAACCCAACCACTACTTCCCCTTCTGTCTCGACACACCCAGAGCTTACTAGTTTTGTAATTTTGGACAAGTTAACATTGCTAAGCTTAATTTTGCATTGTACCCACCACATATGTTTTTTGTTTTCTGGACCATGGGTCTTTCTTCCAGGATTCAAAACTAAGATGAATACAGTATTAATATATTTTTCAGTTTCATTATGCAATGCATTCATGTGCTAGCCTGCACCTATGAGCTATTTATTTATTTTTTTGCATGAAACACATCAGAGTTTTAAACAAATAAATGTGTTTTGCAATATTTTAATAAGTAAAATAATTTCTCTATTGGATCTATATCAGATTAAATACAGTATCTTTTGACGAAACTTTCATAAAGTTAGGAAACTTCCATTATTTATTTAAAATTCACTAGTTTAGCTTTAAGGTTCTATGTTCACAGCAAGAAAGTCAATTAGCTCCACAAAGAAACTATTACCTGTCCTTATTAAAGAATAAGTAGTCTTTGCAAAAGAAAAATATGAGCCATAGTGTTCCTCCATTTAACATGAATAGGAAACCATGCAGGTAAAATGAAATACTGGAAAAAAGCAAGTCCTCAGGGAAAATAACCTCACTCTATGATTAAAAAAATTAATTAAAGTCCTGCTTATTTTTTTATCCTAATAGCTCATTCTCTCATTCTATTGCTTATCAAGCTTTTACTATAAAACTTTCTGCTTCTTTTGGATTCTTAAGTTTCAATTTGATCCAAGTAATAATAGTTTCGGGTTATCAAAAAACATATTCATCATTACCAATTTTAGTCAACCTCTCGAAAAAAAAATAAATGAATGGAAGGGTTTATAGTTCACCACAAGTATATTTTAACCCTCTTAGCCTCTCAATAATATATACTGAGGTAAGCCACTTTAGTAACCCGAGTATAAAACTATGAACATTTGCATATCAAAACAGAGAAGTTTTTCTAGAATATAACAATAGATATGTTCTCTCTCTCTCTCAATAATCACACATGAATAGCTCTAGATTACAGAAGAGAAATCCTGCTACCATTGAAATAGCTGTGATAGTTTTCCAATATTTTCCAGATGGCAGAAGTCGCAGTGAAATTAAATGTTGTTCCGCATCTGCTCATTTAGACATAGGCGTAGAAAACTCAGACTGTTTCATATAGTTGGATATATAAAAAGGATTTGGATCTTCTTTTTCAGTTCTCCAGCCAGAACAATTTCCTAATACTGAAACTGATGAAGTAAGGTATAGAATTTCTTCTCACATCCCAGTTTTACATCAATATTTGATATCCTCTAGGTAACTAACCATAAAACGAAGTAAACTTTCTGCTCAAACATAGTTCAACAAGCATTCTGGTTCACTTCCCTTTCTTGAAACAAACAAGTAACAGTAAAAGAAACAGGTGATATGTGTAGTGTAGGGTGAGAGGGGACTTTCTCTATTCTCAGTTAAACTAGAAAATATCCAAAACACCAACTATCAACCTGGGAAAGGAGACTGGCCCAAACTGTGAAATTTAAACTTAATAAATGAAGATGACAAAGAACACAAGCAGACATTCTCAATAGTGGAGGCACTTCAGGTGCAAAGCTTACCTAAGGATATGCTTATTAAAATAATAAAATATATGGGCATGAGGGGGCTGCAGGAGAAGTCATTTAAAGATCCACTTGCATATTACAGAACAGGTAAGTAGATTTGGAGAGGAAATTACTTTGTTTTGTCGTTTGCACAGTCTGTGAGCCCACATACTGCTAACAGAAAACACTAGAAGTGCACTAGAGTGAAGGAAAGATGAGAGGTAAGCAGTCTATGACAAAGGATTCAATATGAGACAAGTGGATCACCAACTCTGTGTGAATGATTTTAAGAGCTACATTCCAGCCTTGAGAACCTTGTTTAATGTCCCAAGTCCTTTATTTTCTAGTAAACAGTTTATCAAGAAGCAACTCAAATTTCTATTCTTTAACGTGAAGCCATTTATCCCTAACTATAGTTTCCTGTAGGGCTTAATGTTACCACCATACTTCCTAGTCATCAAATTGGGAGACTTGGAGTTATCTTTGACTCCTTTTTCTTTGTTGTTTCTTGAAGTTAATTACCCACTAAATGATATTACTTTATCTGCTGCTATGTCCTTTTGTTTCTTCCTTTTCTTTCACATGGCACTTGATTATCTTTTAGTCCATATCTGTAAACCTCTTTCCTCCATTGTCTCCTCTGCTTAATCCATTCTGCATTGTGACACTGAATTTAAATTCTATTTTTTTTAAGATTTTATTTATTTATTCATGAGAGACACACAGAGAGAGGCAGAGACATAGGCAGAGGGAGAAGCAGGCTCTCTGCAGAGAGTCCGATGTGAGACTCCATCCCAGGACTCTGGGATCACGACCTGAGCCAAAGGCAGATGCTCAATCACTGAACTACCCAGGCACCCTGAATTTGAATTATTAAGCCATGGCCTAATATGTTTCTCTCCTTCTCAAAGAACTTTTCTTAGGCTACATTAAAAGCCATAGCAAAGCATTTAGCTTGCCACCAAAAGATCGATCTTTTGGAACTTCCAAATTATCCATTCCAATCTGTTTGGACCTTCACCTGAGAGAAATCTTTGTATGCAACATCTTTCATTTTTTCTTGCTTAAGGTATGTAATTACTCTGAGAAGACTTCCCCAGACTTTTGTACCCATCTAGTATCTCCCTTCTTTGAGAACCAATAGAATATTTTGTTTGATACTACTCATTCAACAACTATAATAACTATAAGTTTTTATCCATATACATATACGAATATATGACCATATTATTTATATATGTATATATATGTGTGTGTATAATATGCATATATATATATAAAACCAACACCATTATTAAGGGTCTAATATTAACAGACATTGTACAAAGAATAAATATGAATAAGATACATACTTTCAGTTTAGAAAGTCATTTTTTGGAGGGCAAAAGGAAAATAATCCAGTCATTAAAATGTAATGTGTTGCACTTTTTCATGTATTTATAACTACATTTGTATCTATGTAAATGTGTATCGAAATATAATTTAAGTCCATTGAAAGCAGGAATTACACATAATAACATTTGTTGGGGATGATGATGGTGATGATGATCATGGCATGTTTTGGACTAAGTGAAAAGAAAATGAATATTTGCCATCTATGAGGTTCTGTGCTAGGTGGCCTAACTGAATTATAGCAAAAAGACACAGTGTGTATGCTTTTGCTTTTGAGATGCTAAAACACAAAATTCTAGAAGGGCTTTCCTTTTTGTTTATTTTTAGTTGCATAGCACAAGGGTTGGGAAGGGGGTGGAGAGAGAGAGAGAAGCAAAAAGAACAATAACTAAAAACTCCATTGTGCAGATTATAGACCAGGGGATGCTCTTGCCACATCTGTAAGACCTGGTGTCTAAAGGGACAGGCTACGCCTGCATCTTCTATGTCTATCAAAACATTTCTAGCCATCATTTTTCAAAGTTTACCTTGTGAGCCAGAGTATCTCCCTAGGAGGTAGCAAAGAAGTCCGGTTGGTTTAGAAGGCAGCTCAGGCTGTCACTGAGATGGTGCTTGTCAGCCTCATTAGGTCAGACACGTACTTGACCTCTGTGAGTCATGTTCCTGGTGCAGAACTGCCCTACATTTGCTTTTTCTTCATTTCATTGGCCTCTTAGTTATTCTTAGGGCAATTGCTTCAGATCCAGAAAGCCCAGGAGATCAGACTACTATGAAGGTTAAACAATTCTAGCTATACATTAGTTACCGGAAAAAGAACTATGCCACCTAGATTCTCAGAAAGAAATGATATTGTTTCACTTACAGAGGGCTGAGAGTGTCTTTCTAATAACCATATCCTTTTTTCCTTCTACACACATCTCTTAGACAGCAGACTCATTTTTGCTACCTCGTATCCCTTCTGTGCTTTGGTGTGCTTTCACTACATTTCTCCAGTATGGATGATTGGGACAGAGAATATAACTTAATGCAGGTTGTGTGCCTATTACCTCAGGAAGGAAAAGCAGTGTATAGCTGTCCCTCAGGAGACTGCAAGTGCCACCATGTCAAAATTCATCAGAGCCCTAGTTTTCCTCATGTCCTTGGCAAAGTGCCAGCTGAACACTAGCTCAGTTCTCTGGGGTTCAGAACCAATTGGTGGAGGATGCATTTTAAAACTCAAGAATGCACTTCTCTTATGCCTTTTGCCATTTTAACTTTTATGTATGCTTTATTCACATGTCAAATAATTATTTATATATACACATATATAGAGATCTTGCAAGCATTATTTATTGCCACATGCTCCTTAGTCAAGAAAGACTTTTGCTCTACACACACACATGTACACACACACAGGTTGATTTACTAAATGAAAAAATCCCTTTCTACTACATAAACCAATTGATATGCAGTTTTCTGTTTGCCTTTTAGTAAGTTTGTCAGGCATTGGACAAACATTGTGTCTATAATGTTTTGTAGGGGTCTACCTAAGGTAACGTATTATGGTGCTTGCAATGACCTTTCAAATTGCTCACCAGGATAGATAAACAGACAGATGGTGACAATGATAGATAGATGATAGATAGATAATAGAAAGAGAGATAGATGATTGATAGATAGATATAGATAGATAGATAATAGATAGATAGATAGATAGATAGATAGATAGATAGATAGATGATAGAGGAGAATTATACAATGTGAGAAAGAATGAACATGAGAGAGAAAGCAAACATAATGAGATAACAATAAATGGTGAGTCCAGGTGAAGATTACACAATATTCATTATAGTCTCTTCATTTCCCTTTTAGGTTTGAAATTTCCAAATAAAAAATAGAAAAGAACATAGTACTCCATGTAAATGCAATATAAGTTTGAAGACCACTGGAAGATCTTGAAATTTTAAAGAACAGGAAAGACACCATTTGTCTAGAGTTGAGTTTTTCTGCCCTGGACTGGAATCAATGGCTTCTGGAGATTCTCCATGGTTCTAAGCCACTTTCATCTAACTGGAAATCTACAGAACTCAACCAAATATGGTCTAAGGATATAGAACAACACAAGGGACTGGGATGAGGCTAAATTATTACAAAGAATAGTTTAAATTAAAAGGAGATGAATTTGGCTTCTATTTGACACAGAAGCAGAAAAGAACTTTTTAAAAATCTGGCCAATAATAAAGCACAGGAGAAAGAAAATAAAAATTGGCTTCCACTCAACCTGGCATATTATTAAACTATCCCCTTTCCAAATCTGTAACTAGGAAGGGGGGATACACAGGGGTGGGTGAAATGAAGCCTGCGTAAAAAATGTAGTCAAATCGTACAGGGTCCTTGGCAAGAATAAAATGAAAGGGGGGGCATTGTGCTCTTAAATCAAATTGACAATCAATCAATGCTGTCAAATCCAACCTAATAACAGCCACTATTCCCCCAGGAGAATGTCAAGAAAATGGAAGTTCTTGTCACTTTTGTGTTTGAAATTTGGGGCTTTCCTTTGATGTCTAGATTCTGAGCTGCTCTCAGAATAAGTAAGGGAAGCTGGAATAATAGCACAATTCTATGTTCTGGGAATCACTTTGCTCCCCTGCAGGAAATCAGAAAACATCCTAGCATATGAACCAGCGAACTTGCACTGGGTTGACTGTGCCAATAACATCCAGTGGCACAAAGGTTTCAAAGCTAAATTACTGTAGAAAGAGTTTCTCTAAAAACTACTGCACAGCTGTACCAAGAGTAGAAATTTGTTTTAGTGAAGATATGAAGAATTAAATTTATTTCCAAAATGATTCACTAAGAATATCTTGAGATTCTAGTATGTTTAAGGAGCTGTTCTAGATGCCAAAGATATCATAATATAGAAGGCATGTCTTGTGCTTGGGAAAGGTGGTATGAGCCAGTTATATGCAGTGTCAGTGTTTAACAGGAAAGGATGGTTATACCTAAATATCCACTTGGCTTCTATGTAATCAGAGACTATGATTGATAATATCTCTGATAAACTCTGGAGAACATGAATGAAATCTGAAGCCTCTAGGAACTCCCTGGAATGGATTAGAACCTCCAGATTAGACCCAGTAACTTGACACAAAGATCAAGGTCTTCCTTAATTTACAAATTCACATATGCTCAGTTAGCAATCACCACCCCTCAGATAAACCTCATTGACTACAATACTGCCACCGAGCAAAGCTTCACATAGGCTCAGAGAAGCTATTGATGTGCTATTACCATCATTGTGATTTGTTCACTCATGCAGATGATCCATTCTCATTGCCCTAGCCCCTCAACAACTTGTTCTTCTCAAAATACTTGTTCCCCCAGTTCAAAAATCAGCCAGTACTTTTTATAATCAGCTTTGGAGTTTGCCAAGACCAATGAAGCTACTACCTGAGGAATATTGATTTTGAGAATTCTGCTACATAGACATCACTTCTTTCTCCTTCTCCAGCTCACTTAGGACATTGTGGTGAAGAGAGTGGTCTTGGATTCAGACGGATGTTCTTCAAATCCTGACATCATTTTCCAAAGTATGTGATCTTTGAAGGAACCGTTTTGTTCGTCTGTGTTTATCTGTAAAACAAGAATAGTGCTAGCCCTTTCTCACAGAATTGTTATGCACCCAAATGACACACAGGAAGTGTTCAGTAAATTTTGCCTATGATACAATAATTGTAATAATTCTTCATCTTCATAAAGAACTACATCCATTGAACCTACTTATACCTACATCCATTGAACCTACTTATACCTATACTTCTTATATATGCTTCTTATACTTTTTATATACTTCTTGCCCATTCCTAAACTTAGATTCTGTAGTTCATCCTCATTACAAATAGCCGTATTTCATTATCTCTACTGCTTTTCATTTATTTGGTCCTAGCATAGCAGGATGTATACCACACCCTAGTTAAATTAAACTATTCACCAATTATGCAGTGTTAGGAGCTGAATTTTGTTCCCTCAATAGTCATATATTGAAGCCTCAACCTTCAATGTGATTTGGAGACAGAGCCTTTGAGGAGGAAATTAAGTTAAATTAGGTCATAAAGATGGACTCTTAATTCAACATGACTGATGTCCTTATAAGAAGAGAAAGAGAAGAAAAAGAAGAGAGACACATACAAATTTACCCTTAGGTATTTTTGTTGGTGTACTAAAGACATTGGTGGATTATTTTAGATTCTTTTGTTATTTTTCATGATGTTTTAATAGTAATTAATTGTTGCAGGACTGTACAAAATTATTTAAATGCAACTCTTAAGAATGTATGAAATTATACATCTCCGCAAATTTTAAAATTGTGACATATAATTCACTTTGTAAAAATGAATAAAAAAGTATATGTTAAATTAGTGTGTACATTTTCACATAGAAAAATAAGGTAAAGGGTGATTGGCACTTGCAGAGTTACATGCATTGATCAAGACAGTATATACTCATATCTTTATTTATTTGATCAGTCTTACAAGTAAATTGTACATATTTTCATGACTACTTCATACAATAATATCACATAACTATTACTTATACCACTAAAACAAATTTAACTGACAGATGAAACAGCAGCAAAAAGCTCTTGAGGTTTCCAGATAAATAATTTACAAAATGACTATATATTTACTCCATGGACTTTAATGGTATTTCTTCTATTTAAAATATACATAATAAATATGTGAAGTTAGTTTTTTTCCAAATGTGTACATGAATCTGGGAACAATATTTTAAAAATATAATCAGAAAATCACCCAATATGTACTTATCCAATCTCAAGTAGTTGTTTCTGTACATTTCTCCCTTTCAAATTTCTTACAAGAATAATGTAGAATGTAAAGCTCTCCAAAAACCATTACCATATTATAATAAGATTGAGTAAACTCAATACAAAGATAAGAATTATGCAAATAAAATGTTAATATTATACTAGAACCTATGAAAGACCAGAGATTTCCATTTTTTGCAAAATTTCCCTCTTACTTAGCTAAATGCCTGTCCCCAGAGCTAGTTCAAGCACATTCAAAACTGAACCACATTTCCTTCATTTCCTGAATACTGAAATAAAATGAAGTATATCTAGGTAACAGAACGATAAAAGGGAAAGATCTAGGCAGATTTTTTATTTTATTTTATTTTAAGACTTTATTTATTCATGAGAGACACAGAGAGAGAGGCAGAGACACAGGTAAGAGGGAGAAGCAGACCCCCTGTGGGGAGCCCAATGTGAGACTAGATCCCAGGACCCCAGGATCACAACCTGAGCTGAAGGCAGATGCTCAACCACTGAGCCACCCAGGTGCCCCAGTATAAACATTTTAATACATTTTGCCAAATTGCTTTCCAATAATTTATTATTGTTGGAAAAGAAATATTTTAAAATAGAAGCGAAGTAAGTGTCTATAGTTCAGCTTGTTTTTCTACTTGGAGAGGAAAGAAATACATAAGAATATCTAGAAGATAGCTTTCCTGGGGAATGATTGTACAGACGTTCCATTCTGCACTGTTCAAAGATCCTTGTCAGAGCTGCCGAGGAGGCATTGATATCTTGACCACCTGTCACTTGCCAAGCTATGTGGCCTCATACAGCACTGCTTCAACATTGTAAAAGGAGGCCTCTGTGGGGTGTTTTGTGTTTTTGTTTCTTTTTTGGTCTTGTTTGTTTGTGTTTCTGGTCATGGAGCAATGATCTGCTAGCCACACCAAAAGCCTCAAGACTGTCCATTTAGAGGAGGTGTCTATTTTAAACTGCATATCATAATCTCTACTAAGAGAATGTTGGATAGCAAAGGCCTTGACTTGTTATGTCTGTTTGTATACATTTAGGAAGGGAAGGGTGAATAAAATGAAAGCAGGAGTAAAAGGCTACATAAATAGCTCAGCACAATCTAGTTTGAACATGGTTTAGCCTTATAGGATTGTCAATTGATCAGCTATTACATGAGTGCTGAGCATAGAAAATGCAGAGTTATCTGTGGATCAAAACAAAAAGAAAAAAAGTAGACATGATCATCTCTTTTCCAAAAATTCATCAAATAGTGAAGATTATTATTTACATTTCAGAATTTTAATTCTGAGGAGGAGAAAAGAAGAAAGGAGTGAGGGAAGGGGGGAGGGAAAAAGGAGGGAAGAAAGGACGGGACTCAATTTGATGACATCCTCATTCCAGTAGCAGTAGAATTTCAAACTTAGGGTAGACTTTTGAGATCACTGAAAACATCATTTTTATCTCTCAGATGAGGAAAAACAAACATATAAGAATATTGTGAGTTTTCTAGGCTAGTTAAATGGGGGGGGAAAACTCAGATATTTTCATATTCAAAAGTTCCATTGTATTGTTCTTTCCTATATACCCTTATAATAATTGCTACATCAGTCAACTCTACATGTAACAACTCTCAGAAGATTGATACTTCCTTTATCATCATTTTACAAATGAGGACATTGAAGCACAAGTAATCCAAGTTATCTGAAATCACACAACTTAATCAAAGAGGATTAATCCAAAAGAACTTGACGGAAAAGGAATTCAAGGCCAGCAAGTTTCATTCCAGAGCCTGTGAACTTCAAATTCACATCTTACTGACTTCCTTAAAATTTGTCTGAAGAATTAGGACATTAACACATAAAATGATGAAATCATTCAAAATAATGCCATATAAGAGTAATTGTGATATCCATATAGAGGTTTTAAGAAGGAGCTCTATATGAGTGAAGGTAGACAGAAAAGACATTCTACAACATTCTACAAGTGACTTAAACAGGACCTTGGAAAATAGAAAGGTTTTGAGTTGGGTAAATGATATATAGTGGCAAAGCAGGAGAGCATTCTGAGTAAGGAAATGACCTATAAGAGTCAGAAATTATCCAACTATATTTAGGAAAAAATGAGGTCATAGTATAAAAAAATTTAAATTCCAACTAGAGGTGTTTTCTTTTTCCTTTCTTTCTTTCTTTCTTTCTTTCTTTCTTTCTTTCTTTCTTTCTTTCTCTTTCTTCTTCTTTCTTTTTCTTTCTTCTTTCTTTCTTTCTTTCTTTCTTTCTTTCTTTCTTTCTCTTTTCTTTCTTTCTTTCTTCTTTCTTCTTTCTTTCTTCTTTCTTTTTTTCTTTCCTTCTTTTGACAATAGATGCAATAAGCAAACGGTGAATAAAGAGAAAGCTAAATGAGTCATGGTCTTGGTCTGTCAATGCTGTTTGGTTTTGATTGAAATATATAGAGAAGATGAGGCTCCATTTTTGCATTTGTTCAGCAGAAATAACATACAAGATATTTGCCAATGTCTTTCCTTGGATTATGCTTCTTATTATGATAGTTTTGCCATATTTTTGAACATTAAATGCAATGAACTCAGAAATGATAAAAAATGACATCATTCAAAACTGTCACTGTGAATTAGCAGGAACCATTGGCCAAATCAGATAGCATGCACATGGGTAAGGAAAAATTAATATAAGCCAAATGGCTTTTAAAATGAACAGAATCAGACAATGGAAGCTTCATTTTGATTGAGTATAGTGAAAATCATAGCAATTGGTTATTTTAGTATGTTGGTAATGTTCTCCATTCTGGGTGCCTCGACCAATTTTTAAATTCAGTTTTCATTTGATTATGTAAAATAAGAAAACAAACCATTCTTGGTAAATAACATTGAATTCAATATTTTTTACATTAGATAGGACTTGTCTTAATGAAAAGTATCATTTTGAAGTCTCACAAATATCACGAATTATAAATTACATGGTAATATAGACAAATATATGGCTATAAAAATTTTAAATATGGGGCACCTAGGAGGCTCAGATCATGATCTCAGGGTCATGAGATTAAGCCCAGCTCAGGCTCCATGCTCAGCTGGGAGTTGGCTTGAGATTCTCTATTCCTCTCCCTCTGCTCCCCCCTCCCTCGCTTGTGCACATGCTCTCTCTCTCTCTCTCTCTCTCTCTCAAATAAGTAAATAAAGTCTTCAAAAAAATGTTTTAATGCTAATGAAAATGTCTGACTCAGAAAATTTATTTTTGCATAATGTACTCTAGTTACATTAAGGGTGAGGAACAGAGGGGCACCTAGGTGGTTTAGTCGGTTAAGCTCCTGACTTTGGATTCTAGTTCAGGTCATGATCTCAGGGTTGAGATCAAGCCCAGAGTTGGCCTCCACACTCAGCATGAGTCTGCTTGAGATTCTCTCATTCTCTCTCTCTCCATCCCTTTACCCCTACCCCCACTAGCACTCTCAATAAATAAATAAATTAAATCTTTTTTTAAAAATGTAGAAATATGGGACGCCTGGGTGGCTCAGCAGTTGAGCATCTGCCTTGGGCTCAGGGCGTGATCCTGGAGTTCTAGGGTTGAGTTCTACATTGGGCTCCCTGCATGGAAACTACTTCTCCCTCTCCCTGTGTCTCTGCCCCTCTCTCTGTGTCTTTCATGAATTAATAAATAAAATCTTTAAAAAAAATACTAATAAAAATAATTGTATCAGTAATTCTAATGTATTTTTAAAGTATAATTACTAAACTATCATTTTAAAATATATATCAACAATTTAGCATCTCCTGCAAATGTTAGTTTTGCCTACCAAGAATAAATGCTGATGGTTTTATTAAAACTTAGATGTAGAAACAATAATTTTAGAATATACAAGTATTTAATATAAAAAGCAAATAATTCAAAAGATTTAGATACAGACCCCCCTGGATATTCCTACCAAGCTAATGAGAGAATTATCTGTTTAATTAGAAAATTAACACGTTAGCATGCATCAGAATAATCTGGAAGGCTTGTCAAAACACAGATTTTAGAGCTCCACCTCCAGTTTCTGATTCAATAGATTTGGGATGGGGCTCAAGAATTTGCATTTCTAACAAGTTTGCAGTTGATGGCAATACTACACATTTCATACTTTGGGAACAAGTCTTCTAGAGCATGTAAAAATCTTAATATATACTCTGAATGAAGAAAAAAGTGTTCATGCTTTTCCTTTCAGTTTTCCTTTCATCAAACAGATGTGTCATCTTATGAACTAGTTGTATGATAAACGGTCCTTTCTAGAACAATGAGGAAAAGTCCTAGATCAAAAGAAGAAAGACCTGGGCCAAGTCCAGTTGGTTACGTAGTACAGATACAGCTTTGGGTAAATTGGTGTCTTTCATTCTTAGTTCCTTCCTTGTAAAAGAAAGACGATTCTTAAGCTGCAGACTGTGTGCATGGATGTTAAATATATATTTGCTTTGTAAATTCTGTACCATATATAAATGGCAGTTACCCATTTAATTGTTAAGAGCCCAGAATTTCATATAGAAGCAAAAATATTAATGTTGGCTACTCATCATAGCTCCCTAAAATCTGTTCAACTTATTTTTTAAGAAGGTTGTTTAACATATTTAAATGTCAAAACTCTTTTGACTCATCCATAGTGCTCCCCCATATGTAACAATTCTCTAATATATTTATTCCTAGGGTGTTTTTGAGTCTGTTAAGCTTCCAACAGAACTCATCACAATTTCTCAGAGTAATTCCTCAGAAATGTTTGTTGAACACATCTATATCTTTGGAAAAGAACAATCAAGTAAGTTGAACACTTATTTGTAATTTATTTTTATATTGTTATTTGAAAGGGCAAAACCTGTTATTAGGGTAGGAGAAAGTATCTGTAAGGTCTTCTGGGCACTTTGAAAGCCTTCCAGGGTGATGCCCATATTATCTTATTGTATCTAATTTCACATCAAAACTTCCATTTGTTCCCTCACTGATTAACCAGTATTATTCCTGCAACTTTCACACATGATTAAATACTGACTGGATCCAAAAATTGGTGACACTCACATTACTTTCACTCCAAATGCTCAGCAAGAACAAAAGGGACACCTGGGTGGCTCAGTGGTTAAGCATCTGCCTTTGGCTCAGGGTGTGATCCTGGAGTTCCAGCATCACATCCCACATCGGGCTCCCTGCATGGAGCCTGTCTTTCCCTCTGCCTAGGTCTCTGCCTCTGTGTCTCTGATGAATAAATAAATAAAATCTTTAAAAAATATATCCAGAACAAAATTGCTTTTTTAAAGTATTTCTGAGATTCGGAAGCCTGGGTGGCTCAGCGGCTTGGTGCCTGCCTTCAGCCCAGGGCGTGATCCTGGAGACCCGGGATCAAGTCCTGCATTGGGCTCCCTGCATGGAGCCTGCTTCTCTCTCTTTGCCAATGTCTCTGCCTCTCTCTCTGTATCTCTCATGAATAAATAAAATCTTTAAAAAATATATTTCTGAGGTCCTTGTTTTTGTTTTGGTGCTGAAACCCAGGATGGAGTCTTGTTTTTAATTCTACTTTCTTTGATTGAAAGTCTATATTTTTTACTCGGATATTTTTAGTACTGAGTACTGTCACCTATAAGAAAGTATCCAGGTGCTAGCAAGATAGCACAGCTCCTTAAGCTATGGATCCTCCATCTTTCAGGTTTAGTGTAAAGCAGACTCTTCAGTCTTTGGGTCTGCACCTTGCTTAGGTTCATATTTCAGGATAATGCCAAAAGCATTGTGTTGGGTGCAAAATGAAGATGGCCTTGTCCTCTAAACTCTTACCATATAAGAAATAAGAGTGTTCAGATCTATGTTACCTACATAGCTTTCTAAGCCACCAGGGAAACCACTCTTGGCCTCCAGTGGAGCACTAGGAGCTTCAAGGTGAAGTTCTTCCATGAGGGGGGATGAGAAGCTCAAGTTAGTGCACTCCAGTACAGTGGGGAGCTACATGCGTGGGGCTAATCTAGCAAAGATCTGTCTTGGTAATTAAAGATAAAAGTGGAGCCTACATAAGAACTTACATTTTATTTATTTGAGAGCGAGAGAGCAGCAGGGGAAGGGGCAGAGGGAGAGGGCAAAGCAGGCTTCCTGCTGGGCAGGGAGCCCCATGCAAGACTTGATCCCAGGACCCTGGGATCATGATCTGAGCAGAAGGCAGATGTTTAACTGGCTAAGTCACCCAGGTGCCTCAAGAATTTAACTTTTACTAGCTGGTTAGCATTCTAGTTGTACTACCTCTCTGTGAATTTGCTGCTGTGAAGATTTCCTTTCTTTTCCCCCTGACTTCTAACCAGTAGAATATTAAAACTAATAAAATAACTTAATGTTATGTTCAGATTCAAAAAAGCAACATAACAATAAATACAAGAAACATAAATATATTCCAATACTTTATACAGGACATCACATTTTTGTTGCTATAATATTTTAAATTATTTTTTCTGGCATTTTATTATGAACATGTTTTTTAAAAATTTATTTATTTATTCATGAGAGACATAGAAAGAGAGGCAGAGACATAGGCAGACGGAGGAGCAGGATCCATGCAGGGAGTCCAATGTGGGATTTGATCCTGGGACCCCAGGATCACAACTTGAGCCAAAGGCAGACAGACGCTCAACCACTGAGCCACCTAGGCACTCCAAAAGAATTTTATAGCAAATACCCATGTATCGTCACCTAAATTCACTTTAGTATTTTACTGTACTTGCCATGTCAAATGGGTATGTGGCCATCTACCTCTATCTGTTAATTACCCTATTTTATTTGGATGCATTTCGAAGTTATTTCAACTTTTCTTAAAAGATTTTTATTTATTTATTTGACAGAGAGAGAGAAAGAGAGAGAGAGTACACAAGCAGAAAGCAGTAGAGGCAGAGAGAGAAGCAGGCTTCCCACTGAGCAGGGAGCCAGACGCAGGGCTCAATCCCTGGACCCTGGGATCATGCGTGACCTGAGCCAAAGGCAGAGGCTTAACTGATTGAACCACCCCGGAACCCCTATTTCAACTTTTAAAAACCATATGAAAAAAATAAAAATAAAAATAAAAACCATATGGCACTTATCTGCTTATCAGTGGTTGCTTATTTATTATACAAAATTTAGCAAATCCTCAAAATTTTACCATCCAGCAATTATTATTACTGACAGGCTAATATTTCCTTATACATACACACAAAATACATTTAATATATTTGGAACTTACTATGCAAAATATTTCATAATCTGCTTTTCTTTTCTTTTTTCTTTTTCAGCTTGTGTGTCCAAATTCAATACAGTGCTTTCCATGGAACCTCCTCACCCAGAGTGGAGAGAGCTCTAATTCATTTTTTTTTAAGATTTTATTTATTCATGAGAGACACAGAGAGACAGAGACACAGGCAGAGGGAGAAGCAGGCCCCATGCAGGGAGCCTGATGTGGGATTTGATCCCGGGACTCCAGGATCATGCCCTGGGCCGAAGGCAGGCGCTAAACTGCTGAGCCACCCAGGGATCCCTGCTTTTCTTTTCTTAAGGCTATGTTGTAAACATTCATCCAATTAATTATTTTTTCTAAAAATGACTTTAATGAATTTTCTATTGAACATGTACATGCAATGGTCAATTCAGGCAATCTTTAACTTATGGGTATGTAGATCACTTTCCTGTTTTTATTATTACATCACACTGTTGTAAATGATATCGTTGGTAATATTTTTATATGGGTATTATGGTTTCCTTGTGATATTCCTTTTACAAAATTCCTTTTAGTCTTTCCAGTACTTTCTTCCAGGAGTTTGCATCAATAGAAGTGTGAGGTTGTTTTCTGCCCTCCATTTTCCCCAACATATTTTAAATTGCCATATTGATACATAAAAAAAAAATCTTGTATGGTTGATTTCTGCTCTTGTTTCTTACAAGTAATGTTAACTATAGTCAGCATGTTTATTGTCTCTGAATATTTTCTTTGGCAAAATATAACATTTTTCTATGTGTGTGCTTGCACTTGTGCATCAGTGTATGTGTGTATGTAGTGTGTATGTGTATGTGTGTATGTGTGTTGTAGTGATTGTAACTGCTCTGTATGTAGGAAAGGTAACTTTGCCATGTGTAATGCAAATTATTTTCTCATTGTTTTATGTCTTTTATTTTATTGTTTAATATTTTGCTTTTTTTAACCCAGCACTTTTAATCTTCATAGTTATATTCTTTAAAATGTCTTTCATTGTTTGAGAAAATATCACAGGTCTATATACTTTTAAAATATTTGTGTTTAAATTTTTTTACATTTAACTGTTTCAACCAACTGCTGCTTATCTTGTATGGTGTGCGTTCTACTAACTAAGTCTAATACATTTCTCTTCCTGGGAAGAGAACTTTTCCTCTGTATTGATATTTGCCACTCAACATTGCATTGCTTTTTGCGTATGTCTAGGTTCTACTTCTTCCTATTCAAAAAAGCCTGCATTCCACAGTTTTCATCTTCTGATTAGCCCTCTTCATCATTTTATACTTAAAACACATGCTTTTCAAGTTTGTCCACCATTTGGGATTGATAACCAGGTTTTTGGCCCAAATTTCTTTAAGCTACTCATATTATTTATGTTGGTCAATATATGGCATGTTGGTTTGCACTATGGGAAATTCATGTGTGTATTTCAAAAAGCTTTTATCACATTGTACCTGACCTTTCACTTCTGTAATAACCACTCACAACTCCTTTAAGCAACTCAATCTGTTTCAATTGATTGCAAAAAAAGAAAAAAGCTGCCTTTTTAAGCTACTGTTTTCTTCCTTTTATCTCCTAACCTTGATATTCCAAACTATTGTCATACTAAATTATGTATTAAATTATAGTGAGTTGTTGAGAACTTTGAATTCTCTAGATTCTTTCTCTCCTTTTTTTTTTTAATTATTTGTCAAAGACTCCCAAAAATTCACCTGAAATGACTCGTTTGCTCACTGTTCTGGTTTTTTATTTTATTTTATCTTTTTTAAGTTTTTATTTAACTTCCAGTTAGCATACAGCGTAATATTAGTTTCAGGTGTACAATTTAACAATTCATCACTGCCATACAACATCCAGTGCTCATCACAAGTGCACTCCTTAATCCCCACCATCTATTTCCCCCATTCCCCCTCATGTCCTCTCTGGTAACCATCAGATTGTTCTCTATAGTTAAGAGTCTCTTTCTTGGTTTTCCTCTCCCTCTTTCTCTCTCTCTCTCTCTTTTTTTTTGTTTACACTTTGCTCATTTATTTTACTTCTTAAATTCCACCTATGAGTGAAATCTTATGGTATTTGTCTTTCTCTGATTGACTTCTCAGCAGAATAATCTCTAGCTCCATCCCTAAACACTGTTTTAATGACATGCATTAATCAGAAAGGGAAAGAAAATCAGAAGGAATTCATATAATCATACTGCAAACAGAATTAGAATCCCACTAATAAATAATTATAAATAACAGAGAGCAAAATAAGCTGAGATACTGGCTAAAGTCCTTTGCTAGCTCTTTTCTTTTGAGACTCACCATTTAAACCTGTGCTTTCTTGCTCATAGTTTTCTGAGTGTGTATGTGTGAGTGTGTGAATATAACATGCTTTACTTAACTAATCAACCTCAACTGGGCTTCAGTCCTGTTACTTCCATGTTATATAATCTTAATTTGCCTACATACATCAAAGTTTTAGGATATACAAATTAAAATTCCTAGTTATCAAAGAAATATAAAAATTATAATTTTATATCTATATTATAAATTGCCACTTTGACAAAGAACCTAGAAAAAAATGCGTACATGTCCATTCAACTTCTTACATAATGGCGATGCTGTGCTACACAAAAATCTACTCACCAATGCCATAGCAAAGTTGGGTATTAGCACATTCCTGTTAGAATTTCCTAGACACATTAGCCCTGTGGGTACCACTGTTAGCAATTTCCAAAGAGATTTGGGGTATCACCAAAAATATATTTGAAAAATTAAGAATGATTTGTGATGCTATTATGCTATTTTTTAAGAGTATTTGTTTTAGAGAGGGAGAGAGAGAGAGAGAGAGAGAGAGAGAGAGAGAGAAAGGGACAGAAGGAGAAAGAGAGCATCCTAAGCAGACCAGACTCTAGGCCCAGTTTGAAGCTCTAATGGCTCTGATCTCAAGACCCTGAGATCATGACCTGAGCCAAAACCAAACCTAAATGCTAACTAACTGAACTACCTTGGAACTCTGCTATTATTTATCTCATTGCATTTTGTTATTACCAATATTTTAAAATGCTCCTAGATTTCTGAAACATGTAACTTACTAAACTCATTTTTAATTTTTTTCTAATTAATTATTTAAGGTTTTCTGAATAGACCGTCTTTTCTTATTACCTATTTTTTTTTCCTTTTAATGGTTATATAATTCTTCATTTGCAAAAATAACACCTTGTTTCCTTGAGTATCCTGGAACCAGAGCTAACATAAGCAAAATGAGATTTTGGTTATATCCAAATAGGACCTCAACTACTTTTGTTTTGTTTGTTTGTTTGTTTGTTTAACACTGTATTATATATCATTGTCCATTGTCTTTCTTTTATGTCATTTTGTTTTAGATTTACCTCTTATAGATAACACACAGATGAATTTCAAATTTGGAATGAAGCTGAAGTTTTAAACTTACAAAAGAGGAGTTAACCCCTTCATATTTATTTCCATAATTCATATGTAACATATAATGTATGTCACATATTTATGCCTTCTGTTTTGTATCATTTCTCTGTTTATTTTCAGATCATGATTTGGATCAAATATTGATTTCTTTATTCTTTATACTAATATGGTTAAAATAGACCCCAAATATTATTCTCTTAGTGTTTTCATTAAAATCTTAAAACAATGACTGTCTACTTACTAGGTCTTGAATGAAATACTAACTTCTAAATTTCTCTTTATGTGAGCTTCCCTCACAGATATCCTGACCCATTTCCTGGTATTGTTGGTTTCACTTAGAGATTCCAGACCCAGAGGAATGCATTATTATTTTTCTTTTGTATTATTCATCTTTAATTTCACATATAATTCTTTTCTGAAATTATATATACAAAATTAAGTTTAACTAAATGTATGGTTGCTTTCAATGGTTATTATCTGTCTTTTTCCAGTATGGCTTTTCAACTTATTTTGGTTTCTTTCTCAATCAGTTAGAATCATTGAGACTTTATTCAGAGGTATTCAGGTGAAATACTTTCTGAATCCTTATATGAATCAAAGAAACTTTTGATTAGTTACCCTGTTAATAACTTCATAGAATATTGAAAGTTGAGTCATACAATCTTCTCCTTTGGTTAATCCATTGTCTTCTGACATATAATATTGTCAAAGATAAGTCACAAGCAAGTTTAATTCTTATTCTTTTAAGGGTATTTTTTTGTTTATAATTTTTTTTAATTCTTGATTTTCAGATGCTGTAACTGGTAAATGTATATTTTCATTTCTGCATAAATTGAAGACTTGTATTTATTAAGCTTAGTAAGTTTTTCTTCTCTCATGACTTTGATTATCACTTTTATTTTTTCTAGTCTTTTGTTTAGGAACACCAACTTTATAAGTGTTTAGACTGTCTTCCTTTTTTCCTGTAGTTATTTTTAATCATTACTTAAATACTTTTATTACTATTTACAACTTCTACTTTTACTATTACTATATTCTCTCATTATTTGCCATTTTTTTCCTCCTATTATGTTTTGGCTTTCTTTAATTTTGTTTCTATTATTAATGTTTCTAATATTATTTTAAATCCTCTTACAGAATGCTTTGAGAATTTGCAAAAAAAGAATGGAAAATTGGGACACCTGGGTGGCTCAGTGGTTGACCGTCTGCCTTCAGCTCGGGTTGTGATCCCCAGGGTCCTGGGATGGAGTCCCATATCAGGCTCCCTGCAGGGAGCCTGCTTCTCCCTCTGCCTGTGTCTCTGCCTCTCTTTCTGTGTCTCTAATGAATGAATACATAAAATCTTTTTTAAAAAAAGAGTGGACAACTCAAAAAAAATAACAAAGATTCCTTTAGCTAACTATACCCAGATTTGTCTATTTTATTATCTTAATTCATTCTGGTCTATATTCATTTAGATTTACTATTGGACTTCACTTAAATTTTTTGTCATATTTGCTTGTTGCCTCACATTCTTTCTACTTTCATTTTTCTTCTTGCTTCTTGTTCAAACTGAGAGAGAAGCAGTCAGGAATTGTAACAAATGCTCACTACATCATCCCTCTGAAATTATTATTTGGCTGTGTTAAAAAAAAAATCTTATGTGTTTTATTTCCCTACAATGTTTTTTGTTTCTGTGTTTGTTCTTTTTTATTCCCTGTAATGTTTTTTAGCTGTCATCCTTCTATATTTTGGCATCCTAATTCCTGATGAGAAATCTGCTATTGGTTTATCGCCATTATTTGCAAGCACATTTCTTTCTTGTGGCTTTTAGAGGTTTTATTTTTTGTTTTTTTATCTCCAGTATTCTGCAATTTTGCTATGATGTGGCCAGATGTAGATTGTAGATTGCACATAATTATTCTACCTCTCGGCTTTTTCAATATGAATAATATTTCAGTATGGGCAATCCTTAGCCTAAACCATTTGAATATTGTCCATTCAAGATGTATCCCCATTCTCTTCTTCTGAAATGTTAGATATAAAATGGAGCTTCTTAATTAACCTTATATATATCTCGATTTTTCTTTCAGATTTTCCATCTCTCTGTGGTGTGTTAATGCAGGTGCTACCTTCTAATCCAATCACTATTTCTCCAGTTCTTGCTAGGTAACTTAAGATCTCATCTATTATTTTTAAAAATATTTTGACTATGCTTTTTATTTCTAATATTCCTGAAAGATTAATTTTCATAAAAGCCTATACTTTTTAAATAATAATTTCTTACTTTTTAATGGATTGTGCTTCTTTTATTTCATGGGATTATTCCCTCTTTCATAGCTATAAAAATTTTAAACAGCCTGTTGGAAAGTCCTTTCCAAATGGTTTCATTATTATTATTACCTTGGATATGAATTTATTAAAATTGTTGGGTCCACCCTTCTCTTGTCATGTTACGAGAATTATTCCTCTGGCTTTAGTTCGTTGTAGTTGTTTTATCTTCCCAAGGACTTTTCTCCAGTATGATCTCCCCTATACTAGGCTTTTGAGTCATTGAAAACACAAGCCTACCAACTGTGCAGATCCTACCTCTCGCCCAGCCTAGGAGGTGGTATTCTAGGTTCTACCTATGAACAGAGTTTCATGTGGGCACCCACAGTTCTGACTACCCAGCACATAGGACATGTTCTTGGCCCTACCCACACACGGGGTTTGACACCTCACTGAGAGACTTGTTTTTATAAGGTCTGGCTTCCAAAGAATAGTGCTGCTTTGGTCCTTAGTTCCACCAGGGGTTCCCTCGCTATTTTTGGTTCACAAACCTAGCTACATATTTATATATTATTGTTGTATTCTATCAATTGTTTTCTATAGGTTTGGAGTAGGAAGATGTCATCAAACTGCCATGTGACCTATTATTATTATCTCATTGAATTTTTGCTCTCTTTTTAAAATCTTTCTCTCAAACTAATCATTTTTCTCTTGAACCTTTTCACGATAAAGAATAGTTCAATGCAAAAATATCTCACCTAAAAGCTCTTTGAAGTTTTAAAATTATTTTTATGAGCACGCTCAATAAAAGAAAAAGTTTAAAATTTCTGTAGAACTCTTTATAAAGTATTTGCTTCCTTACATATTTCACTATGAGATAGCTCATTTATTTTGCTAAAAATGTATGCATCTTCTGGGATTTTAAAATTTGTTTTCTCAGGATGCCTGGGTGGCTCAGCAGTTGAGCATCTGCCTTTGGCTCAGGGTGTGATCCTGGAGTCCCGGAATCGAGTACCCCGTGGGGTTCCTTGCATGGAGCCTGCTTCTCCTCCCTCTGCCTGTGTCTCTACCTCTCTTTCTGTGTCTCTCATGAATAAATAAATAAAATCTTTTAAAAATTTTGTTTTCTCAACATCAAACACGGATTTTCCATTTGTGGTTTCAAATAAAAAGATTATTTTTAAGATGCATAAGAGTGTTAGAAAAAGCTCCTTGGTGTGCTGGCCTTGGGTACATTAGTTCAGCTTAGAAGGGCAATCTGCATAAGTCTACAATGGTACTAACAGGTGTTAGTATTACAATATTCTTACTTGTTGGGAACACTGATACACAATTAAGTAATGTCAAAACTGCAAAACAAGAAGAATAGACTACCTCTGACAAAAAACATTTAACTTTAAAACAGTTTGTTACAGTACTAAAAATGGAAAGTTATATTTTAAGTCAGAATAACTTAATGCTAAATTACTAAAATAGCTGAAAAGCTTCAGTTGGATACTCGTGACTATTCTATTCATGCATTCCATGTGCACAGGAGTGCTATGATAAATACATTTAAATATGCTTAATGCTCCAAAACCTGCAAAGGCAATTAGTGGCAATAAAATTTGTATTGAATTTGGATAAATTTTAGACAATTAGCCATCTTCTAAATGTGATTTTAGCCAAGTAATCCAATGGGACACATGACTTACCCACATTTATTACTCATTAGAGGAGAGTAATTCCTGTCATAGCTGAACATCAAGGGATTCATTGTCATAAATTCAGAACAGCTAATGGACTCTGTAACCCTTTTTGCCCAAGTACAAATCCCTAGGTAAAACATGAAATACAAATTGATCACAATATGCTCTCATATAGATTGGATGTATACACATACATGGATATCTCCAGCCTGCATACTTTAATATTTTTAGGGCTTAGAGCCATCTATGTATACTATGTGAATTATATAAACTCATATAGTATATATATTCATGCTGCATACATATACATACATGGATGCACATATACATGCTTATATGAAAATTATATTTTTTTCTTAATAAACACCCAGCTGTTTGTGACTGGAAGACCCTAGGCATTATACTATGTAAATATTTACATGTAAATCATATACACACAGAGATTTTTTTCAAGTGGGTGTCACACACTACAAAAATGGCTCATGGCTACTTATTACCTGCCCATGAGTCTGGAAAATCACAACCAGAACTCAAACAGTACACACTCCAACTCTTTTTTTCTTACCCTTAACATTGTTTCTTTTCGAATTATGTGCCACATTGTCTTAAGGAGCAGAATACTTGCCCCTAAGATTGTTCTGATGCCCTTCTACCAAAAAGACACAAACAAGGCTTCAGGAAGCCACACATATTCTTCTAGGGCACAGGTCATTTCTGTTTACACGTGGGCCCCTTCTTCTCATCTGTCTAGGAGGTGCTGATGCCTTGGAGACGGCAGCTTGCCGCCCTATTTCCCAGCAATGACATTTGCTGTCAGCAGCAGAAATGGCGAGCTGGGTCTGATTTTATGAGGATTGGCTTGTGGCTTTCCATCAAATTTAAACCACACTATGCTCAGGAGTGTGAAAGGAACTTAACGGAAGTTTTTATTTTATGCTTTTGACTGCATGGTACTGTCTGCCATTTCCTTTGGAGATTTTCAAAATATAAGGAAAAAAATCATTATCCTCTTTGAGTCTTGATTTTTTATCCTATTATACCTGCAAAGAGTTCTTTTCAGTGTAATTTTTTTGATGTTCTATTCAAATTGATATTCAGCTACCCATCATCCCTGTGAAATATTTGTAAGGGATTGACACTAACGGAAATTTTAAAATCCTAGTAAACTCAAGCCAAATATATAATATATATGCATATATAAAATATATATTTATATTTATGGTACCAGAAAAATATATATTTATATTTATGGTACCAGAGATTTTAAGACATCAAAGCTACTTCCTTTACAAAAATACATGTAATGATACAACACAATATTAATCAGATATGATAGAGCTCCTTCAATATACAAACTGAGGAAAGTTACAGATATATAACAAGGAGTAAGAATGACCATTTAAAAGCTAGCACAATAGAGTTATCCTGCTTTCTTGGTACTCTTCTACAATCAGAAGTCAATTTAGTTTTTCTTTGAAGAGGAATAATACAGTTTTACCATTTCCAAGAATGAGAAAATGGAAAATGTTATGTATTGTCTGCTCTTCCCCGTAGAATTCACAAATCCATGTTTTCAGGGATTCTTTTTATCTCAAAATCTCCAGCACCTAAAATAAGACCAGTAGGTCCTTGATAAATAGATATTAAGTAAATAAATGAATAAATAAATAAATAAATTGCATTTGTATAGCTTCTGGCAGCTTAAAAATTCTTTCATCCTCTACATGTATTTATTTAATTAAATTAAATTTTCCATTTCTTATTTAATTTTCTTTCCTATTTGATTCTTCCAAAACAAGATAAACATTGATGGAAATGTTGAACAGTATTTTAGACAAGAATAAGAAATCTTGTGGGGAAAAGAATAATTAATTATGAAATTGATTCTAAAATAAATGGGTTATGCAAATATTACTAGACAATAGTGATATGAATTCAGGAGAGCAAAGTCTGGGCAGGTTTCATAAAAATGGTAACTGGTGAATGAACTGGGTTGGGAAAATTAAATAACATTTGGATTAGGAGGTAACATGTAGGAAGGGAACTGAGTACATGTGAAATTTTATAAACAAAAAGCTCAGTTATAGGGAAGAGCAAATTAGGGATCAATCAGGAGAAGCCTTTACCTGAAATTGGGAGACCTTAGTTAAGAAACAATCAAAAAAGATAGAGATCATTCTCTGAAAAAATTGAATGTGAGCCACCTATATTTTTTTATTTGAAATGGAGAAAAATCTTTGGTACAGGGTATTTCCAAGGTATGAGTAAGTGTCTTGCCGGTGTTTCCTGGGTAGCATGAGGACACTGGATTTGAGGTGTAGGAATGGTAAGTGCTAACAGTCTGCAAGACATTGTTGAACAAATTATCTTCTTTTTGCAATTTCTATTTGTGCTAGTCACAAATGAGAGTGGCCTCAGAGATCATCTCATTTGGTCATCTCCAACCCTGGCCACACATTAGTATCATCTGGGGAGCTTTAAATAACCACCAAGGCTTGGGCCCCACTCCCAAAGACACTGATTTACTATTAGTCTGTAGTGGGTCCTAGGTATCGGTATTTTTAAAATCTCCCCAGATGATTCTAATGTGCAGCCAGGGTTGAGAAGCATCACTCCAGCCTCATGCCCTCTCTTTATAAATGAGAAAATTGAGACCTAGAGAAATTAAATGTGCTTCACGGCCACAGATTGTAAGTGGCTAATTCTTATTCATCAATTCTGATTTAGCTCTAGGATTGTCTTTTCTAGAGAAACTTCTCCAGTGGGTTAAGGGTAGATATATTTCCCACGATACTCTGTACTATTCACTGTCAATGGTATATCCTGCCTCTATTCCATCCCCATCCTCGCTATTGGATTATCTCTTTAAGGACAGAGCTACTGATTTTTTTTTTTTTAATCCAACTTTCTGCCAGTATGTAGTACATTGTTCAATAAACATTTATTAAATGAAAGACTAAAGGAATGCAAACCAGCCCCATCCATAACGGCTTATTTTAATGCTCTTTCCACTGCCTTTCCCAATGTCCCTGTTCTTCAGATGATGACTTCAAATTTACAGGGCAGAGAGAAACTCTCAATTCTACTCTTCTTCCTTTGAGCCACTAATGGACATTGTTGACTGACTAGCTATTCTCACCCACTTTCCTCATTTGCTACATAATAAATTTCAGAGTCCATATATGGCATCCAACGTTCTCAACACTAATGTCACAGACTATCTTTCTAAATTTACATTATAGAATAGTCTTCAGATTACTTCATGTTTTTTTCCCCAACAGGGCTTCTGCTCTCTGGTCAACTGCCTTTTCCTATTCTTCAAATTCCCTTCCCCCTGCCTCTTTTTCATGCAACTAAGGCCCATCCATCCTTTAAATTGCAGCTCAAGTATCACTTCCTCTGTGTGACCTTTCCTTGACCTCTTAGACAGAACAGATCACTTCCTATTTCATGCTCCCTTAGAGCTTAGGACGTTGTGCTGCAGTCAGGGGGTGCCCCTCCCCCACATAGCCCTGAGTAATGCCTCTGAGAGGAGAAGCCTTCATGGTTTTATTTATTTCTATATTCCTAGCTCTTGGTCCAACAATAACATACTTGGTACCTAACAAATATTTGTCCATTAAAGTCAGGTAAAGCCTGTTCTTTTTATCTTATGTGTTCTCTGGATTTAAAGAGTATGACTGTATAAAGAACCTATTTCAAATCTTTAAATTAGCAACAAGCTGAGCAGAAGAGCTATAGTTTGAGAACCAATCTTGGTACTGTGAACTGGAATTTTAGGTATTCAATACTACGGTAAAACTCTGAGTCTCTAGTTCTAATGGGCCTCTAAGCTGGTTAACAGTCCTAGTTCATAAATGTGCGAAGGTGATGTATTTTTTTTAATATATTCTAGTCATCATCATCCAGGATTTAATATCAAATTCAGGTCTATAATCTTCTTTCACTTTTTTGAAAGGAATATTCAGACTTCTAATCAATATACTTACGTGTGTGTATATCTGTGTGTGATTTGACTGGCAGAGTAAATTAATCCATGTATACTTCAGAACAAATCAATCAAATTTTGCACTCAAAAAAGAAGTAGGAAATGAATTATTTTCTGGTGCCTAGATTCTCCTGTAAATATAGAAAAATGTGCCACTCAAAAGCAAATATCAATATTAGTTAAAGTTAATTACTTCATTAAACTATGTTATTCTGAAGTTGGAATATATAGTCTCACTTGGGGTGATGGTTAATTATTTAGTTTATAAATAATTACTTAAAGAAAAATATGGATATGGTCCCTAATCTTCACAAAAACTCAGCCCAATAAAAACAACTACAGTGTAGGGGCACCTGAGTGTTTCAGTGGGTTAAGCCCCCAACTCTTGATTTGGGCTCAGGTCATGAGCTCAGGGTTGTGAAATCAAGTTCTGGGGATCCCTGGGTGGCGCAGCGGTTTGGCGCCTGCTTTTGGCCCAGGGCGCGATCCTGGAGACCCGGGATCGAGTCCCATGTCGGGCTCCCGGTGCATGGAGCCTGCTTCTCCCTCTGCCTGTGTCTCTGCCTCTCTCTCTCTCTGTGTGTGACTGACTATCATAAATAAATAAAAAATTAAAAAAAAAAAAAAAAAACAAGTTCTGCATTGGGCTCTGCACTGGGCATGAAGCTTGCTTAGGAGTCTTTCTCTCCCTCTTACTCTCTTTCTGCCCCTCCCCCTCTCAAAACAAAACAAAATAAAACAAAACAAGTATGGCATAGAAATTTAGAGCAATAAGCAAGATCTTTATGCCACTTTCATAAACAGGGAAACTAAGCCTTAGGGTCATGAACTGACAGACTCTGGGTGAGTTCTCAGCAGAGTGGAGCTGGAGGTCAACCTGGGTATTACTCTCCCATGCCACTTCTCTCCACCAAGCATCATCCTACAGCTTTATTTTCACTGCAGATCAATCATTTGAGTTAACTGTTATAATTCCATAGCAAGGGGCACTTTTCAAGTCAAATATTAAAAATTACTCCAAAAGATTTCATTAAATATGCTCTTTAGGGCAAAATGCCTTTGCATATCTCAGGAGTGAAAAAGTTCATCCAATTTATATTATAATAATTTTTCTTCAGTAAAAGCAAACTATCTCAGTACCATGTCATCTTTCAGGTTTGGGAAACCCTGGCCCCTCTGTTTGGATTGTCCTTATTCCTATGGGTAAAGCCTGCCCATTCTTGAATTTTTATGTCCTATGAAAACTTCTCCAGGAAGATGCCCAAAGACCTCCCAAAGCTTGCTTATCTTCTTTTTTTTTTTTTTTTTGCTTATCTTCTGTTTGTCATTATGACAATCATAATCAGTAAACATGCTATCTCCATACTTCCACATATCTGCTGGGAACTAATATGCTTATGTGCCCAGACCCAGATCCCCCAAAAGCCTCTCCTAAATGGTATTGCATCCCAGTTCACATGGCTATCTAAGGAACTACCATTTTCTTATATGATCCTTGTCATCACTGAGTTTTCTAGGTTCTGGCACCTGACTTATTCTGAGACTATCATAATATAATATCCTTCCTTTTTAGGATTTATTGAGCTTGGCATGCTTTTGACCCATGCTGACTTCTGTCCTTCTCCCTCTATTTTTTAGCTAAATGGTTAAAAGCATTTTATGGGTAGCAGACTGCTAAACACTGAGTAGATGATGTTGCTATTTTCTAGAGTAAAGATTATGGGAGGAAAGGTGGACAGATTTGGGCACTCGATAAATCCTCAGGTCTGGGTTTGGAGCACTTAGGAAGTCCTGTGAGTATGATGGCTGAAGCTGTGATGGAACAATACATCTAAAGGCTCAGCATGTAATGGAATACATACCAGTCCAGGTTACAAATTTCTCTTCCACCCAAACTTTTAGTGGTGAGCTACACTTGTGATTTGCAACTGGATATTCCTGGCATCCTGAAAAATTATTATAAGGAAATTCAGCTGTAGCCCCTTGGCATTTGGAACTTCTCCATCCTGGTGATAAACTCAGTCTTGCAGTAACATCTAAAACAAATTTAGCAAGATATGAAGCCCAAATGTCAGTTCCCTGGGGCCATGTATTCAACATATGTTCTAATTAAAAATTTATTTTAGTCCACTTAAATTAAGTTCATATGTCATGCTGACTGCCTATTTTTTTCCCATATTTTGTCCCTCAATCCGCCGACCTGAAGGTCTTGTGTCAAAAGGTTGAAGAAGAATCCATCTGCTGGAGAGGAGGGGAAGCCCACTTACCAAGGACTGGCAAATGAAGTGGGATGAAGCCCAACAACTGAAGCTTTGTGTGCCATTTATTGCCAGTGTTTGTTGGTTTAAGTGTTCATAGCAGAAGGTGGAGGCTTAGGCCAACCCCACACAGCCATATAAGATTAACTAGTTTTGTAGTCTTTCTAGCAGCAGTGACCTATTGTTACCTCTTAAGTTTCTGAAGAGTAGCCTAGAATTCTGGGAACTGTTAAGACTTGCTTTGCTGTATCAGTCTGGGGGACTAAGAGCCAGAAGTCAGAACAAATTCCTTTTATGACTTGTACTTATAAATTATTCATTGATCCATATATAACATTCACTGTTTATGTGAATAAATATGAAAGAAAAAGCCTCTTCTCTGGCCCATCTGATTGGCTTATATATACACGTAAGATTGGAGATAAGTGGTAGCAGATTTAAATTCTTTCACAACCATTATAACTTAGAATTAATGAATTACCCATTGAGCCTCAGTTTTGTCATTGGTACTGAACAGTATATTGACACTATGCACTGGCTGACTATAAAGAAAGGAGCCTCAATCAATAGACCTTGGAGAATGAGCAAAGACTCCTTTTCTAGCTCCCCTGTAGTCATGGCACAGAGGCCAAATGTTACCTGGATAATTTTCAAGAAATTGGGGATGAGGAAGAGAAAGTAAGAGTGAGAGCACATGAGAGAACATGCTGAAGGAACACCTTTTGCTTCTAGACCCAGGGGAAAAAATGTTCTTCAATCTTCATTGGGAAAACTATAAAAGTATTGAATTTCTAAATGCCTCAAATATTTAATGATATCGTGATTATGTTAAAAAATTTTTCTAAAATTCTCAATTTTATGCATACCTTACCTTTTAAGCAACCATGACAATTTATACTGCAGAATTCTATACTTTTCAAAACTCTGTCACACAAAAGTTACCTTCTTTGCCACAATTTGATAAAAGAAGCAAAGCTAGCCTCCTTTCTCAAGTTTTTCTGAGAGGGAATTTAAGGGAGTAGAAGGAGGGAAGGGTCCTCTGTCATTCAGAAGGTCAGGGTTGGAACTGGGAAAAATATCCAGATCCTTTGGTTCTTGTCTCTGATGGAGACTGAATCATCACTTGCAAATACTTCCATTGTCTTTTAAAGCAATTGAATGTAATATAGTGTAACCACAATTATTCATATACTAACCATAGAAATTCTTTCTTGAATATGCCTCATTGCATGATTTCAAATATCTGAGAGAGTTTCCTGGGTCTTCTTATTAATTCTCATACTATCTCTGAGGTTGGGGAGAGAAAAGCACTAGTAATACTTGGCATTGATATAGATCTATTCTAAATATTGTGGTGATGATAGTGGTGGTTGTTATTAAGCTCCAGTGCAATTTTTATGGGCCATTGGAAATCCAATCATTCAAGAATAACATTATTAATTGAATTTATTTAACATTCATATATTTTAAAATTAAGTTTGATGACTACTTTCTGTTGAATGGATAATTTAAATGAAATAGTTAAATTCTAATTTATGGCAGGACAATGATGTATACATTGTGATGTATTTTTCTCATGTTATATATTTTACGGCATATCTGTAGAAATTTCTTCTATTTCTTTTCTCATTTCATTTTAGAATTGCAGCTATAAATCTACAATACAATACAAGTATTTGGGGTAAAATAACATGGGAACTCTATTTTAATACTTTAATGTTATATCAGCTTAGTTACAGTTTATAAAAATTGTACATATACCTGTGAAGACCTCTTTAGTGTTTGATTTTCAAATAATTAAAACTTAATTGATAACAAAACAAATCACTTAAACTGGTTTATAACAATATCATAAAAAGTGTCCCTGAACTTGATTAATCTAACATAAAATAGTAACTTTAAAAATAAACCTCCCTTTTAAACAGTTCTGAGGGCACAAGTATTTTTAAATAAATTATTTACTTTCAGTATCTAAAAATCCATTTTAGTTCTATAGGATAAATGTATTTGATTTTACAAATAACCTGAAGGATTTTCTTTCATTCATTTGACCCTATTAACTTAGAATATATAGAAATTTGAAAGTAACACTTTTGTTTCCTGTATGATAAGACACAAAAGGAAACAACAACCATATTTCTACTAATATCCTCTCCAGCACAGTGCCAGTAATTCCAGATCTTCTGTAATACCTCTGGTGACTGGAATCATTAATCCCATGTTTTGAAAATTATTTAAGATTGAAGGTGCCACGGTTGTACATATTGGTTCAGTCTCTAGAGCCCTAAGAAAAGATTTAGTGCATTTTCAAAAGAATTTTGCAGGTAGGAGCCCAAATGGATTTTCAACTAGGCCTCAACCTTTTTGAAACCTACTGATGTTGAATAGTCTTTTACTGGTTGCCATGCCAACTGATACCAGAGGAACACTCTGCAGTGTGTTCATCCCCTAGAAAGCTTCACCAGATGTCTTCAACAAATTGCTATGAAAAGACTTTGGTCTGTCAGCCTTGTTAGGAGATAAAAATCAGGCTAAGAGACGTCCCTGCCTCCACTTCTGATAAAACCAACCCATAAAATATGTAGACTTGTTCTACTCTCACAATAAACCAGTAAAATCTTTCACCCCCACCCCAACCCTCCTTACTTCCTGTAGCAGGATTTTTAAAATATTTATGCTCTTATTTCTACATGAAGCAGAGGCCATTATGTGTTGCAGCTGACATTGTCTGGCCGAGCAAAGCGAGAAGCATCTGGCTGGCAGCAATGAAAGACAGCAAGTTGATAAATTATTGATTTACATAAATCAACACCCTTTAAATATTGGTCTTTTGAAGAAAAAGCTTTTATGTTATTTCAGGTTGAAAAGTGTTAAGATGATAAATACAGAATCCGCTGTGTCATGATTTTATATTTCTAATCAAACATACACAGGTATCACATGAATGTATAGTGTACCTGAGAAGTTTGGAACTGAAATGACCAAATCTTCTAGAAGATCAAATGGGCAAATAGGAGTATTTCTTTCAAACACTTTTAAAATAGTTTCCTACGTGAATATTGCTGTAATGTTAAGAGATTTTTTTGTAAGAATAATCATTAATAATAATAAAATGATTTAAAGTGTTGGTTTCTTTAAAAAGAGAAGAGATCTGGCAAATAGGGTCCACATGGAATATTATTTACATGTACCGATTGGCATCTGTATGTTCAAATTGTGGGTTTGCACGTGCAAATGAATCATTAACTGTCAAATTACCTGTTTGCATATGCAGTTATTTCACACAGTATGAAAATCTGTGACATTTGCATATACAATTGAGGCTTAGGCATTTACAAAGCCTGATTTTTAAATAGGAATTCAAAACCTTACTGCTAATTAGCAAGACAATGAATTACAAAATTGAATCCAAAATGTATTTTGGGCTCCATTGTTGTACTATGGTTCAAATTCAAAGTCCAGACAAAACACCTAAACTTAGACTTAATCAGTGATAATGTGCAATTTGTATTTCCAGGATTATATGACCCTTTATCCCTCTTGAATACATGTGTGTTTGTGAGTATGTGAGAGTCTATTTGATATGTTTGTATTTTTGACACATACAGAGAAACATCTTGGAAATATGAGATAAATCTCATATAATCATATTTGTATCTTATCAAATCTTTCTAGGAATTTATTTTAATACCAAATCATCTGGAAAATATGATTAAAAACTTCACCATTTCACTACTATGTTTTGTGTTGGCAGATCTATGGTCTGATTGAATTTTTTCCAAGATTTCAAAATGGACCAGAAGTACAGACATCCATAACATGAATCTTCATGAAAGAATCACAACGTAGGAGTGTGAATACGTTGAATATACGTATGAGTTGAATATATATATATATATATATATATATATGCGCATGCTCTCACATATATGTCTGAATATATATTTGACCCTGACCCAAATATCTCTATATATTTGACCCTGACAGGGTCAAATGAATGAAAGAAAATCTTTTCAGTTATTTGAAGGAGTTAAATTTATATATATATATATATATATATATATATATATATATTATATATAATATAATATATTTATATATATACACATATAATATCTATTTATTAGATATATATGTATCTAAGAAATAAGAACTTTTAAATATGAAGAAGAAAATTTAGTCAAAATGTTTACTATATTTAAGGTGACTGCTTTTCATAGAGACAAAAAGACTCATTACGGTATGTCTCCAGATTACTAATTAAAAAGAAATGGACAGCAATTTGATACCATATATGTCAAACTGAAAGCATTTTTCCAAATTCTATTAAATATTGGTCTTGCTTATGGATATCCTTGATATGAATACTAAAAATGGGTTGTCTTTTTTTTTAAGTCTTAGACATTTTAAGAGATCCTTCAAGTGATTTATTTTGGGAGTTAAAAAAAAAAAAATAGAACTGAGAAAGAAAGGGAGACAGACATGGGCAGCCCGGGTGGCTCAAGCGGTTTAGCGCCGCCTTTGGCCCTGGGCCTGATCCTGGAGACCCGGGATCGAGTCCCACCTCAGGCTCCTTGCATGGCGACTGCTTTTCCCTCTGCCTGTGTCTCTGCTTTCTCTCTCCTCTCTGTGTATTCTCAGACATAGATAAATAAAATTAAAAAAAAAAAAAAAAAAGAAAGAAAGAAAGGGAGACAGACAAAACAGGTTGAGTCATCAAGCCAGTCACGACTTTGTTCATCTGGAGAAAGTCTGAAAGTCAATGTAGAAAGTGTGTCACAGAGTTATGTGAGTTATACCCATTAATCATTGACAGTTGGAAGCTGGTCAGCAAGCACTAAAACAGAGGAAGAGAGAGCTTTGAGTGGGCTGCTATAGCTTATGAATACACTTGCCCCCTCCCCTCCAATTTTTCTCTCTATCCTATACAAATATTTTAGGAACTCCATTAAGATACTCACACTCACTGAAGCACTTCTGTTATGCCTACATTAGTGTGTCTGTCTATAATCTATCACTTGAATTGATTTAACTCTCCTTTCAACAACACTAACAAATTGATTTCTACAATCGTGGCTGTCCAACATCAGTGTGTGCATTAGAATCACCCTGGGGCACTTGATCAAAACATGTTTACCATGCCCCATCTCCACCAATCTTGATACAGTTGGCCCACATGGATCATATGCTAATAAAATTGTTCTGCAGGACTCCTGATTGCTAAATTCTCCTCCTAAATATGCCATTACAATATCAACATAAGTTTTGTATTCAGTTATTTTTCTAACTCATGGCTGATAGGCCCATGTTGTTTTGAAGTTATAGAATGCCGCAATGAAAGAACTCTGGTATGGACTGGATTAAGCCCCCAATGATACCACATAATAGCTGTGTGAGTTACAAAATAACAAACACTGAAACTTTGTGAGCCCTAGTTTCATCACCTTGAGATAATCTCATACAAGTGTATTATATAGAAGTTTTCAATTGTTTCTATAATTGATTAAATTTTAAAAATTTATTATTCTTTCACATCATTCATTCCTCACACCAAAATCTGAAACTCATAGTTAGGAATCACAATAATTTAAATGTATTGAATACTTAGATAGAATACTGATTCTCCTACTTAAAGTCTCTGTCACTTGGGCAGTTCACTTGACCTCTTCTAGTCTTTTTTGTTTTGCGTTAAGTGAAAATACTAGACTAGGATTATTTCTAAAATTCCTTCCAGCTATGACACTCTATCAGTAGCTTGATTTTTGTTTTTTTCATATTAGTTTGGGCATTATTTACCCCATTTTTTTTTAATGTAGCTTAGATTCTCCAGATGCAAATGCTGAGATGGAGTTTGGAGTATGAGCTATTTACTAGGAATCTACACCCATTGAAAGAAGGGGAAGGAAGAAATTTAATTGAATTGTCAACATTATCTTATAGCTATTCCAATATTCATATGATACTTTTTTGTAAACCTTCCTTGGTACTGATGTTTATAAGAGTAATTTTTTTTTAAGTTGATAGAGTTTGTGGCCAAATATGTGGGTGGAGAGAACATAAAGTATTGCTCTTTGGGGCAAGCCAGAAAACATTTACTTCTTCTGGAATTGTTGGTATTTGCATACTAGAGCAAATGTGCTGGATTTATGAATGTGATGCATTCAAATTATTCATAGAGGTGCTGCAAAGCAGTGTATCCGTCTGACAGTAGGGACGGGTGATGGCAAATCTCATGCCTAGCATTAACACTACACAACATCTGAGTTATACTCCCCTTTCCCTGTGCTTCCATTACATTTGTCTTAAACTCTTTCTCTGGAAATCGTCAGTTCCAAAAAAACAAAATCTATGTTTGAGCATTCAATAGCAAACACTGGTCATGGGTGCCCCATCCTCTCTGCCTGCCTTTGAGTTCATCTACTACAGCAGTAGAAAATTTCCTGACAGGCTGACATATTCCCACTTCATGAACCTGCTTTTTTTTTGAACCTGCTTCTCTTTACTTCTCTGCCCAAAGGCAACTGAGACCTGGTGGCAGGGATATTCCCTCTTCCCTGCAATCCTCAGCCAATGGCAGATAAGAGGTGATTTCAAATGTTCCTTTCTCTATGCCTCAAAGTTTCTGAGGGTTTCTCAAAGTGTCTTCAGTAGAACTGGACGCCACTTGCCTCCTTTTGGGTTTTTTCACATTCTCTAACTCATTTTTCTTTCCTTTGTCACTTGTCCTACCTGAAACCAATACCTATAATAACCAATTCCTTATCTTAAGATCTCCTTTTGGAAGACTACAAACCCAACCAATCACTATCTCCAGCAACTTAGTGTCTGGCCCCTAGGAGTTCAATGAATGTGTGCTTAATCCCCTGATTGTGTGGTAGTCTTTTGATTACATACCCAGTTTTAGTTAAAAGTCTTGGACCTAGTGCCAGAGTATCTAAGCCCTAGCCCTCACTGTTTGTGTGGCCTTGGACTCTAGACTTCGACTTGCTCCTCTGAGAAGCAACCTTCCTCACGGGATTACCATGAGATCAAATGCCATGATGCACACATATGAAGGAACCCTGCAACACAAAGTGTCCCACTTGGCATTTATGTTTATGTAAATTTCTTGGAGTAGAATCTAATCTCCTGTAGCTGATAATTTTGTTTCATTAAACTTTATACTTTTAGGAGTTTGTAGTTCAGAGCCTAAAAATTGGAACATAATGAATGTTTGGTGAACGTATCTGAAGTAGCCCATGTTATACTCAGGACTGTAGAGGGTGACAAGCAATAAAGGTCATCCCAGTCAAGTGAAGTATTATCCTGTTAGTAGAAAAGAAATAGTGCACATCAAAGAATTGGTTAAAGTGTGTGGTCAGCTCCTGGCTAATTGCTGAAGAAGTTAAGAGAGAAGAGAAATTGATAGTTGCTAGATTAGCTAGGGGAAATAAGGGAGGAAATGGAACCTAGTGGACACTGTAAGTTGGTCAGGAAGAAGTCCTGGAGACATGTACAAAGAAGAGGGTTCAGGAAGAGTGAGGGGGTTGATGTCCCTGGAGACAGAGTAATCAGACTAGATGATAGCGTGCATAGTGGCAGTGTAAGATGTGGTCAAGAGCATGTGCTGGGTTCCTTATACCCACCTTGGAACACCACTGGGCCTTTGTTATATTGGACAAAATTCTGTTTCCATATCTGTGTTAACAAGGATGACAGCACACGTTCCCAACTTTGTGTGAAGATTAAATATTATAATATACACAAAGCATTTAGTGAGGTGCCTGGCATCTCACTTTATATTAAATAACTATTAAATTATTGCTATTATAATTATTCTCTTGGTAAGTAGTAAAAATTAGGCTCTCTGTCGTTTAGGAATGAAGGCTCTTCTAATTCACCGTGAACTTGATATATTTGATTTTGACTTTTCACTTCACATTTCAGCTCCTATACTATTAAAAAACAAACTAATAAAAACAATAACCTAAGAAGGCTACCCAAGTTTTCAGAACACCTACTAAGACCATACATATCCTTCCAGGAATTAAAAAAGTAAAAGGGTATTGGAAAAAGGGATGTTTTATTTCCCAGAAAGCCAATGCTCCTTTACTTTCCAGGTTCTAACTTACCTTTTACTTGCAAATTCTCTCTCTCCATTCAGGGAATCTTCAGGAAGAAAGGTTATGGCTGAGCAGAAGCCAAATTACCCTCAATGTGCTTGGTGCATTGGTTTTACTGTCACCTAAAAGCTACATGTGGTTATTTTGGGAAAAAAATAGAATTGATCCTATATTTGAATATCAATCATGCCAAATGCCACAAGTAATGCACTGGATTGTTCTGCCTTCAGCTACCTTCATTATAATCTCATTAACGCAGGTTGGGACTTTTGGTCAGTTGTTTCCAATCCTGCAATTTTGAAAGTATTGACCTGATTCTCAAAAATCTTTGATGTAAGTCTTAACTCAGTAACAGCTTACCCTATTCAGAAATTCTTTTCAAGGTATTTCAAATACATCTGACAAAAAAAAGAATAACTTTTGTCGCTAGAAAGAGTCGATTGTGGAAAAGAATGAAAAACATGTATGAAAATATTTATTATATACTTCTGATATATGGAATATTCTACTTGTATCTATATTTTTATGGATTCATAATATTCTTTCTGCTTTTATTGGCAGGCTATGCAATTTTTCTAGGTAGTTTTACTATTGTTGAAAATGAACTCATCATGTATAATAAACTTTTTCTTTATCTTAAACTAAAAGAAGATGTGTTTTTGAAATACCTATCAACATAAGAACAGATTGTGGTATTTTCATTCAATTAAATACTATGCAGTGATAAATAAACTACTCATACAAAATATGAATGATATTTTAAAAAACTAAAACAGTGCTAGGTTAAGAAAGCAATATAAAAAGATACAATTTTACTTATATAAAGTTCACAAGCAAGCTAAACTAAATTATACTGTTTAGGAGTACATAGGAAAGTGATAAAACTACTAAGAAAGGCAAGGAATTTATTAATATAAATGAAAGGATAATAATCACCTGTAGAGACATAAGATATGGTTAATGCCAGGAAGGACACATGATATGTGCCTCTTGTACTAATCACTCTTTGCACACATCTACTCTCTGAACCTCTTTACCTCTGATTAACAGTCAGCAAATTTCATTCCCCATTGAATGGAATTAGCAGAAACCACCTGGAGAAAAACAATCACCAGGTATTATCTCCTTTTATATTCATGACTACAAATCCATATGATTCACCAGTGTTGTCCAGTCATCTTTCCATACTTCCACATCCAATTCATCCCACATTTTCCATAAGATGAATATTTTACAATCATCTCTTTCCCCTCACACATCCATACCCTCTCCTCTCTCTGCTCTTAGCCAAGGATCTCATTTTCCTGAGAAAACTAATGCAAGCAGAAAGAATGTTCTCATTTTCTCTCCTGAATCTATCAGTCCATATTGGCATCTATATTTTCTCTATTCCTAGCTGCTCTAAAAAGAACTATCTTGGGCAGCCTGGGTGGCTCAGGGGTTTAGTGCTGCCTTCAGCCCAGGGTGTGATCCTGGAGACCTGGGATCGAGTTCCACATCAGGATCCCTACATGGAGCCTGCTTCTCCTTCTGCCTGTGTCTCTACCTCTCTCTGTGTCTCTCATGAATAAATAAATAAAATCTTTTTTTAAAAAAAGTATTGATTCCAATTCCTTCTTCTTAAGTTCATTGCTTTGGCTCTCCTCTTTTTTATCTTCTACCCTCAGATTTTCTCACCAAGTAGAAACATACTGTAAGTTTCCCATTTGTTAAAAAGAAGAAAGAAAACTCCCTTGGCTCAGCACCTGCCTCTGTTCAGTAACTTTTATTCCATTTCCTTCTATTGCAAAAATTGAGAGAGGGACCTTATTCTCACTGCCTCTACCTTCCAACTCCCTCTGTTTTCTACTTCCCTGAATCCAATTAAACCTCCATTTCCTGTTTTCCACTAAAACTGCACTTTCCAAACCAGTGAGTACCGCCATGGGGCCAAATCCAGAGGTCTCCTCCCAGTTTTTATTTTGTTCAACCTCTAAGCAGCATTTAACATGGTTGATCAAGTTTTCAGGACACCACCTCTCTTGGTTTTCCCTCCTTCCTCAGAGCTACATATAATACTCACACACTGCTTTTTTTCCTCTTTCATCTAGATTTCCATACTCTGAGGTCCTCAGTGTTTCCAGTTCTTTCTTTCTCTATATTCACACCAATAATGCTTATATCCAAGCATTTATAACTTTAAATGCATCTATACAATGAAAACTCAAATTTTATATATCTAACCAAGCTCTTACCCCTAAATGCTAGAATCTAATTTACACATGTTAATTTTATATCTCTATTTTAATTTCTCATAGTCATCCTAAATGTAGCTAGGCTAAAACGTAATTCATTTTTTTAAAGATTTTATGTATTTATTCATGAGAGACACAGACAGAGAGGCAGTGGAAGAAGCAAGCTCCATGCAGGGAGCCCGATGTGGTACTCGATCTCCGGACTCCAGGATTACGCCCTGGGCCAAAGGCAGGAGCCCAACTGCTGAGCTACCTAGGCATTCCCTAAAACGTGATTCTTAATTCATGCTTCCCCTCCACCTTCTGATTTTTCCTGTGCTTCCAATATCAAATAGTAGTATCACAATTCACTCAGTCGCTTGAATCACAAACTAACAAATCATTATGTATTCTTATTTTCTCCTTATACTTTCCACATATGTATATATTATAATGTAACTCACCAGCAAATACTATTGGTTTTATCTGCAAAAGAAATCTTGGATCCAAGCACTTCCTTCTAACCTCACTGAAACCCATTTGGAATCCAAGCAATGCTTTCCATCCTCACTGCAAGCCATTCTCTGGTCTAAACCCCAACTGTCTCTTGCCTGGAATTTTATAGTAATCTCTTAACTCATCTGCTTATACACCTACCCCATCTTTCTGAGATCTGTTCTCCATGGAGATATAGCAATCTCTAAAAATAATATTAAAAACAAGTTAATGATAAAATTTTGTATTTCCACAAAAGGAAGTTGAATGACAGAGTTGTCCATTGCCACTGCTCTTATTTCAGCATTGTAATGGAGTCTTTAGCAATGCAATAAAACTGGAAAAGGGAACATATGTGTAAAGCTTAGAAGGGAAGATGCTACTTGTACTTATCTTCAAATAATATGATTTTCCATATAGAAAAATCACATAGACTAATGAAAAACAATAATTCTTCATATAAATATTTATAGCAGAAACGGATAGTTGTGTTCCAATAATTCTTCTCTATCTCTTACATGATAATGAAATTATCTTGGGCATATAATCATCCAAGTAAAGACAACATCTCCCCAAATCTCTCAGAGCTAGTTCTGGTGACCCAGATACAAAGAGAAGTGGAATGTATGGTGTCTGGACTGTGCTCTTAATGAGAAGAAACATGCTTCTTTTTTCTCCCCTCCTCCTGCTGGTTGGAATACAAGTATGATGGTGGAAGCTGAGGTACTTATCTTGGCACAAAAGGAGAACTAAGAATGTCAAACAAATCACATAAAAAGTCTTGGACCTCTGTACTTTTGTAAAGTGAAGCTCCTCTGCCAACTCAGATATCGATTAAGACTCCATGATTTGAATGTGTCTGTGATAGCAGCCAGGTGTATATAACATACTAATATATCAACAATGTATCATCAACTAATACACCAGATAAATTAGGCAAATATAGCACTATTTCATCATTGTTTCAACATATTGTTTTCCTTTTTAAATAAATAAAACCTTAAAGATAAAATCGATCTGTCCCATATACCCTTCACCAATCTTATATGCCTCTTCTCAGGTTATCCTTGTTAAAATGTTTTTAAGAACATAATTTATATCTTTATTAAATATTAATATATCCTTAAACTATGTAGAATTTCATGTTGTGTTTATTTATAAATGTTCCTTTGATACTTTACACAATATATAATATTACATATACAACTTACTTTTCTACTCATTATATTTTTAAATTTCTTATCATGTTATTATATATTAATTTAGTTTATGCATAAAATATTATAGTATAACACTATATGAAAGTAGGACAATTTATTTACTGACATCCTTAATTTTTGTGTTTTGTTTAATGATATATAAATGCCTATAACAGAGTTTGGCAAATTATAGGCATTTATTAAAAACTTGTGTAGTAAGTGAAATAATTCATTTCCATGATTATGGGCATTTGAGTTGCTCCAAATTTTTGCCATTACAAATAAGGCAATAGTGAATATATTTGAACATGTCTCAGCATTCAAAATAGCTGGGAGAATTCTTTAATAGCTATCCTCTGAAATACAAATGATCATTTGAAGGATATGAGTAACCTCACTTTACTGTCAAGTTACTCTCCAAAGTAACATCTCCATCACATCTTCACCAACAAGTTTCTCTTAGGAGCACTTCATTAATAAGTGTTATGGGCTAAACTGTGTTTCCTCCAAACACTATGGTGAAAGCCTATTCCCAGTACCTCAGAAGGTGACTGTATTTGAAGATGGAGTGTGTAAAGAGGTAATTCAGGTTAAATGAGGTCATTGGGTTGGGTCCTGATCCAAAATGACTGGTATCCCCATAAAAAAGAGATTAGGACACAGAAATAGGACTCTGTGAAGACACAAGAAAAGACAGCCATCCACAATCCAAGAAGAGAGGCCTTGCTGATACCTTGTTCTCAGATTGTAGCCTCCAGAATTGTAAGAAAATACATTTCTGTTGTTTAAGCCACCCAGTCTGTGGTACTTTGTTATGATGGCCTTAGTAAATTAATACAGGAAGTAACTTGCAGTAAATTCTCATCTAATGTTCTGAAATTACTTTTCCCTATGTTTTAAAACATATTATGATGTTATTCAAAAAATAGAAACAACCCAAAACTTGATGATAGGCCTATCTTTGAATCACATACACTCTCTTGGAAAAATATGTATAAAATGTAACCATTTAGTAGATTTTGCTTTTTTCCTTTAATTAGGAAATTAAATATTTTTCAATGTGTTGATGCTAAGAATATTTATAATGATAATTCTGATTTGTAAATTCACCAGTCACATGAATTGCAATGTTCCCATTATAATTTCAAATGTCTTTATTCTGGAAGCATGGAGGTTTTAATTCTAAATATAGGAGATGAGATGCAAATATTGCTATAAAGTAGCTTAAATGTCCTCATGAAAAGCAGTGCTAATCTTAAAAGCAAAAGGATCACAAAGTATGTGATTATGGAATATTTATACAAATATCCATATGCCCAAGTACACTTCTCAAATTTCTAATTTTAAATCTAAGATGTAGAGATACCATTCAACCATTTGCTCAGTGTCACAGTTGAGGCAATGGTCCTCATAATCCACCATTTTGCTTCATTCAGGGGCAAAAGAATTGAGCAATGAGCAAAGATAACCCTGGGACAAGGTCTTATTCATTTCTATAGTGTAATCTGTCTCCTGCTGCTTTTGCTTATTACTGCCCTCACTTCATTTTATTTCCCTTAGGAATGTGCGTGCAGCTTGGCCAGGGCAGTAGAATTATCACTAAAATCAGCCCCATTGATGCTTGACCAATGAATAAGAGCCTGATGATTCCTTGATCGGTGTTTGGATTTGTACATTTTATCAATTGTTAATGTGGCCTCTGCCTGACGTTCCCCATCCCCCACTATGACACATCCTGAGAAAAGGAAAAGTGGATACTTCAAGTTCTAGTGTAGGATGGCAATGCTCTGTCATTCTGTCCTTCCTGTTTGTCGTTTTTTTTTTCTGTTCTGCAGTCTACCACAGTAGAATATATTATTTAGAAACAATTATTTGGATATTATGTTATTTTGAATGAATGAACTGAATTTGTTAGCTTGACATTGACTTGTCTTATTTCAGCTTGTACCTGCACTCAATTCCTTCTCTAATATAATAAAGATCATAATTTCTGCTAGTACCTCATAAAATTTCTAGCCACATGAAGCTTGACAAGGTGCCTATATCTGTACTATGTGGCTGAAAGATATAAGATGAGATTTGGAAACAGAGAGCCTAGGTTTGAATTTCTTTTCCACTGACTATTTGCTATGCAATTTTATTCAAATTATTTAACATTTCTGAAACCCAATTCCCTCCATGATAAAATAGAAGTGATAATAATCATTTAAAAAAATGAAAAATGGCTTCATAAAGCCATGAGACGTAAATGAAACAATAACACGATACGTAGCACACAGTAAGCGCTCAATTTATGCTATTATTCTGTTATTATCATTCAGATTTTAAAACTTTTACTAATCCATTAAACCTTTATTGAAAGTCACTGCTTGCTAGGCATGGTGCTTGGTGCTGGCAAAATCTAGATGAGTAAGACATAGAACATTCCCCAGGAAAATAACTTTCTTAAAGGAGGAGTCCGACAAGGCACAAATAATTGCAGAGCAGCATAATAACCATGATAGAGGTTTATGAAAAGAACCGAAGGAGAAACCTCTCCATAATACCTCCACACATACACTTGACACTCCCTACCCAACTTCTTCAATTATTTCTTTTCAAATGTCATCATCACCATGCTGCATATTTTCCTCACCTATTTGTTTGTTGTCTGTAAATTCCTGCCAGAACATAAGCTCATGGAAGAAAGAGATTTCTTTTATTTAGTTTACTGCTGCCACATGAATACCTAAAATACTACTTGCCACATTGTACATTAACAGTAAATAATTGGAAAGGGAATGACTTACAAGTTCTCCCTGGTTTCGTCCCATTCTCATTGAATGACCAGTTTCCTCCTTTGGGATTTTTATTGTCCACAAGATAGAGCTTACCATTAACTTCTCAATTTAAAACACTATTTGTTGTCAGAGCTTCAGATAAAGAAATACATTGGATTTTTAGATGTCATAAATCTGAAGAGAAATAACCCAATCACTGAATGGAAAACCAACAAGCTAGGTCTAAAAAGATGGAATTTCAAAGAAGTTAGTTTAAATTCCTACATTCATGGTCGAACTAGAAATATATAGGACCAGGGACACTTTGCTTAATAACAACTAATTGAAAATAAGAGGTAAGATATTTAGTTCATTGCAAAGATATAATAAGCAAGGGGCTTGCCAAACTAAGGAAAAAGTATGTCTTCAGTCTGCACAGTAAAGACCTAGGATTTAATATTCACACTCTATATGTATCAGTGGGTCAACAATTGAGGAACTGTGCTGACTTTTGAGATAAAAAACTGACAATAGCTCTGCATGTTCTGGAGACCAGATCACATAAGTATTGAGCATACTGAATGTGTTTGACCTGAAAAAGAAAAGATTTAGGGAAAAATAGAATTGCCTCTTTCAAATACTTGATGGTCCATTTTCCCTTAGAGTTTACATTTGTTCTAATAATTGAGTAGTGGGAGCTGATTCCAGCCTGGACATGTACTACTTATGTTATTTTGGTTGTTGCACCCTAAGTTTCCCAGTATCAAAAATAAAAATAGTAAAGCTTACATGATATGATTTTTGTGATGGTTAAAAATAACATTGGCTAAGCCTCTGACACATACTAGGTTTTCTAGAGATGATAACTATACTACATGGTTCCCAATGGAGGAAGTAGTACTAATGGAGTTATAGCAAAACTCAAAAACAATTAAGTTGTTCAAACATGGAATCGACCTCCTTCTCAATTAGTTCATCATCACTGGAAGAGCTTCAATGACAAAATGGCTGCCCATCATTAATTTTGCAAGGTCCCTTTGAATGCCATGATTGTAATACCTACCATAGTCTTTATCAATATAATGGAGGCTATTCAAGAAACACGTAATATAAAACAAACCCAATAAAGATGTAGAATATGTCCAAATAAATACTATTATAGCACACACAGGTATTACTGAAAATATAGGGGTGGGGAATCAACTTTCATGTGTCAGTAGAGGTATTAAGAGACTAGATAGGTTTGAATCCTAGCTGTGTCATTTAGCAGCCTTGAACTCTTAGGCAAATTCTCAATCTCTCTTAACTTCAATAAGAGTAAATTGGAGGTGATATCTTCTCACAGTTATTGAGAGTGATTATCTTGCACTCGGTGTATAATACAGCACATTGCAGTCACTCCGTAAAGAATCATATCTCCCTTGCTACTCCCTAGAGAAATAACGATGATGATTACTTGTCTTCTCTTTTTTAAAATAGAGAGAAAAGAATGCAGCAGTGATATAGTAGCCAAATGAGATTTGAGAAAATGCTCATAGTTGTTTGAAACTAAGAGTAATCAATTCATAAGTGGTATATATGGTATATATATTTCATTTTAAAATGGCCAAGTATATTATTTGCATATAGACAGAAAGATAGAAAGACAGTGACAATAAATAGAAAACAGTTGTCTATAAAAGACTTTATTTCTTCCAAACAATAATGAGTTTTAATGATCAAGGTCCTTGTTTTTATAGGAAAAATTAAACAAGCACTTTAAAATTTTAAGTGAGTTAGTTCTAAAAGTATTGTTATACATTTTATAATTATGTATTCCATTTTAGAGTCTTTCTTATTGGTTTGTAAGTACTATGAGGGGAGGAAAATATCTCTTATTTATTCTATATCTTGATCCTATATGAATACATGTTCTATGATTATATTTTGGATGAATACATAAATTAATTGCACAAGCTACCTAAGAGTTTGGCTCAAAGATGCACCAGCAACCCATTCCCACTTTCTCCCTTATCCTCACCCTAACTGGGCTTACTATACACACCTGCCAAACTGTGGAAGGAGCCATGATGTCCTTCAACAGATGAATGGATAAAGGAGATGTGGTATATATATATACAATGGAATATTACTCAGCCATCAGAAAAGATGAATACCCACCATTTGCTTTCACGTGGATGGAACTGGAGGGTATCATGCTGAGTGAAGTAAGTCAATCAGAGAAGGACAATCATCATATGGTTTCATTCATACATGGAATATAAGAAATAGTGAAAGGGATTATAAGGGAAAGGAGGGGAACTGAGTGGGAAAAATTAGAAACAGAGACAAATCATGAGAAACTCCTACTCTGGGAAACAAACTAAGGATTGCCAAAGGGAAGGTGGGTGGGTAGATAGGGTAGCTGAGTGACAGGCACTGAGGAGGGCGCTTGGGATGAGCACTAGGTGTTATACTATATGTTGGCAAGTTGAATTAAATAAAAAGACATAGGGCAGCCTTGGTGGCTCAGCGGTTTAGCTCCCCCTTCAGTCTGGGGTGTGATCCTGGAGACCCGGAATCAAGTCCCACGTCAGGCTCCCTGCATGGAGCCTGCTTCTCCCTCTGCCTGTGTCTCTGCCTCTCTCTCTCTCTGTGTGTCTCTCATGAATAGATGAATAAAATCTTTGAAAAAATATTTAAAAATTTTTAAACATGTAAAAAAATAAAATAAAATGATTAAAAATGTAAAAAAATAAATTTAAATAAATTTAAAAATATATTCACCTATTTCCCACTGCAGGTTTTTTTTAATGTCAGTTTTATTTTTCTTGATTCAACTTTCTGAACAAAAAATTCATCATATCATTCTTTTACCCACAGTTTCTGGGAGACAGAGTCAAGAAATGTTCTGTGAATGACAAAGCAATGGACCTGATAATTACAGGGAGAAATGTTGATGCTGACAAACAAACTTCAGGCAATATTCCAACTCTGATTGTGAGATATTTCAGCTGCTTCTGCACTGAATCATTACAGACATCTTTCCCACATTTTTATTCTGTTATAAATGCCTAGAAACATGTTCAGAAGGAAGAGTCATATTCAAAGTATCCAACAACTGCTAGAGAGGGACTAATCAAACTAGAAGCCATCCACACGCTAGTTAGAGCAAGGTCCTAAAAGCCTCTTACAGTGTTAAAAGTTATTTTATACATGCAGAATAGTCAGATGGGTTGGAGGGGGTCCTGGGGGAAGAAGCCAACCGGTAAAGCAGAGTGGGGGAAGGGATATTAGAAGACATTGAGGAGTTACTATTTACCCAGCGGAATGGAAATATTTTAAAATCTTAACAATTGGTATGACTATGCTGAACACACTGGCTGAATTTCAGCTCTGCTTAGCAACATGTATTAATAGAAGAATTGGCAAAATGTCAACAAGTTCTACAAATTGAAATCCTGCCAATTCTTTTTGACTACCACAACTCTTAACAATCTCTGCTAACATCCCTTTTCTTGAAGAATGCAGACTGGAAAATGAATGGGGAATTTTAGTATCTGTAGAAATGTGAATGGTATAACTCACTATTTTACAGAAGCTTGATTTATAGGAGGGGAATGGGAAATTATGTGTGAGATCTAAAATTGCAATCTCTTGGGATCTTTTCTACTTTTCAAAAGAGAGGCAGGTCAGGTCGGAATTTTATTATTTTTGGCTAAAGGCCAATGAATGTCTTACAATGTGATCTTAACATGTTACTGAAAAAAATCAAATCAGAATAAAGTTAGCATAAGATTCTAAGCGCAAAAGTTGCTAATAAGAGTTGAGAGTTATTTTCATAAAAAGAGATAGCAGCCTAATAGTTCATTGTGCTGTTTCACCTTGCAGTGTCTTAACTTTTTACTAGCTGCTTCAAATGTCAGGCATGAAGAGAGACTTTATATTCTACTATAGTCAGAGGTAGAGAATTACTTTTTCTTAAATTTTTAAAATCATAACTGCACCTAAGAAGTTTCTTATATGATCACAGATTCATGAAGAAGAATCCATGGCTATCTAAAAGGGGTCTTAGCTCATAGATTTCAAAGTCACCTACTTATAAATTTGGATGGATTTGCCTTCAATGACAGATTTGCCATTATGACATTTTGCAGCTGAAGGAAGCTAAAACTAACCAAGTAAAATTATCTATCTCAATTTATATTTAAATACTTTAAATTAAGTGATTGTGAAAGATTATATATTTTATGAAATACTTTTAATAACATTTATTCATAGTGAAAATTGGAATATATGCAAATCTCTCATAGTGCAGGACTAAAATATAGCAAGAGTATAAATTTAAATCATTTGTATTAAATGAGTCACAATCAAAATGCATTTATAGGGGTGCCTGGGTGGCTTAGTGGTTGAGCATCTGCCTTTGGCTCAGATGGTGATCCTGGGGTCCTGCGATGGAGTCCCACATCAGGCTCCCTGCAGGGAGCCTGCTTCTCCTTCTGCCTGTGTCTCTGCCTCTCTCTCACTCTCTCTCTCTCTGATGAATAAATAAATAAAATCTTTAAAATATGCATCTATAAAGTATGCAGCCCTTTTTATGTTAAATAATTCCTTCCCAGACTGGTAAAAACAAATAAGCAAATAAACCCAAACTTCCATAAAATAAGGATAAAATAACTTGTTTGGATTTGAGCTCTCTAAAAGAGTCAGAACGTATATAAACTGGTTTTAAGTACATTTAAAAAACTTTCTGATAAAATAAGTTCTATTTTATGGAATCTAAAATTTAGACTAATCATGTACTATTAGTTTAACAGTCTCATAATTTAGTTCTTGAACTTTTTCAAGTGGTCAATTGGTTCCTAAACAAACAACCTTTGAACAAGTATTTTTCTACATTGGGAAAATAGTTGCTATTTGGCTTACTGAAATAGTCTTAGAATATTTCAAAAAAATATTTCAGGCAGCTAGGGTGGCTCAGTGGTTTAGTGCCGCCTTCAGCCCAGGGTGTGATCCTGGATACCCGGGATAGTGTCCCATATCAGGCTTCCAGCATGGAACCTGCTTTTCTCTCTGCCTGTGTCTCTGCCTCTCTCTCTCTCTCTCATGAATAAATAAACAAAATCTTAAAAAAAAATAGATTTCAAATATACATTTTTTATAATTGTAAATATTTTAAAAACATAGATTAAATAAAGAATGTAGAGGATGTTTGTTTCCCTGACTGAGGCTTCAACAGGTGAAAAAACTCACAATTTCATCCTACAATAATGACAGAACAATGGATATGTAAATCATGGCAGACAATGAGTAGTGATATAAAAATGGAGTCTGTCTAGCAATGAATTGAATTCACTTCATTTGTTCTTAAGGTGCCGTATGTGATTTGGGAGGTAAGTGGAAGGAAGCTTTTCTTCCCATACTGCCTTAGTCCTGATCTCCCAATTGACTGAGACCGCGAATCACTGTTAGGAATTGCAGTTCAGGAAGGAAAATTGATCTAATGCCCACTTCTTACTACCCACTTCATGTTTAGGAAATGTAGTCTCATGTCAACAATATATTTCAGTTTTAATTCCATATGCCTGTGAATTTCTTTCCTTTACCCTCTCTAGACCTATGAAGTCCACATTTCTTAGCCTAGTTTTGACATTTTGGTCACCCCTCAATCTTTTTAAAATAATTGTCATTAAGAGGTTTTCTTATTCCTCCATTCCACTTAAACTGATCTGCTTACACCATCTCTTTCCATTAGAACAAGACACATCACTTCCAATTTTTTCTAAAACTATCGTGAGGGAAAAAAAAATATGGACTAGGATCTAGGGTATTAATTAAATCCTACACTTACTTCAATATTCCTCTATTAGCAAAGCTTCCCAGCCTGCTTCATGTTTGTGGCATGTATAAGTTATGTTCTTCCATCACATTCTTTCACTCTTGGAAGGAAAGCTGCCTGAGAGAGGATCTATGTCATATATTTTGCATCACAGCACTTCTGAACAGAGTGTGGAAATAGAGAAGGTGCTTAATGATGCCCCGATTTTCTTTATCCATATCTGCATATCTTGCTATATAATTAAAACAACGGTGATGAAGAGGAATGATGACAATAGAATTGCCTCTGTTTTATAAATTTGCAGAGTGCTTTCTATATTTTTAATGAAAAATACAATCAATATCAAGAATGAAAAACAAATTAGCAATTGCTCCCCATGGTAGGTTATTAGGTCTGGTCACCATTACTTTGGTTCTGTGCCTTTCAGAAATGTGGTAGGATTGCATTTTCCAGCCATTTTGTAGTTGGGAAGGATGGTAACGTTGTCCTGTAAATTGTGTGTGAAGATGTCACTTCCTGAATAGAACATTTACTTGTAGGTAAGAGGATATCTTCTCTTTCCCTCTGGCTCACTTACTGTCAGGACAGGGACGATGGGTGCTCCATCATCCAACCTGTCATAATGAGCAGAACTTCCTTGCCTGAATGAGAGAATCCCAGGAATGAGAAATAAGTCTTTGAGATTTAAAACCCTGAGATTTGAGAATTACTGGTTACCCCAATATAATTTAACCTTACCTCATATATAGTTTTACCTCCAATTTCAGGCCTCATATAATTAGTTTGGTGTATATCTTTCCATATTTTGGTTCCAACTTATGAAAAATGTGAACATATATGCATGGCATTTTTACAATCAAAATGAGATTATATTGTTCTCATTGACTTACAGAATTTTACAAAAATAGGATTATCTTGTACACATTTTACTTTGATTCTACAGGAAAGATTTTATACAAAACAATTGATGTATTTCCATAATAATACTGAAAAATGCTTATTTTATAATTAAGATAGGACTTTTCTATGTAACACAACAAGATTTTCAGGGAACTTTGTCTTTTGTAAAAATTGCTCTCAATTTAGGAAGATAATGCTATTCATAATTAAGGTTAATATATATAGCATTTCACTCTTTTCTCATTCTACTATTTTCTTTTCCAATTATTTTTACTTTCAGATATATGAAAAATATAAAAATGAAATGTAATTATCAAGAAAACCTTTCTACAAGTTTTTAGAATTGCACCTAGCAAACAAAGTAGTTTACAATAAAATACTATTTAACTTTTATACTCTGAGGCTACAATTTTACCCTTTTAAATTATTCTAGTTTCATATAAATGTTAGATTATTTTATAAATACTTGCTTTGCTTCTATTTTCACAAGTTTAATTGAGTGCCTATGTAAAATATTGCCAAATTATGGTGAGACCAAGTAAATATTATTTTAGTTCTGGGCACTAGGTAAGCTGCCATGTACATGAGGTTTCATGTATGGACGGTGCCTTGAAAAATTCCTACTTCTAATAAAAATATAATTTCAAGATGATAAGACCTATATCTGAAATAATTTAAGAACAGGAAATTATATAATTAAGTACAAATCACTGTTATTTGTGACATTTTAAAATAAATTTCTTTCACTTCTCAGATAAAACTTTATCTTCCAAGAAGGAAATGCAAAGATGATGTAGCTTTTATGGGGGAAAAAAGGAACTTTGAAAAAGATGATTTTCTGAGAGTTTCTTTGTTTATAACATGATTTCTTGAAATATGTAGTATCTGGGTACATATTGTATAATGGCATAGTGAAATCAGTCTTTATTAACTGCTGTTCCTCTGTAACTTAGGTGATCTAAACATAACTGAAAATTTTTAAGTTACAAGTTTGTAATTTCTTATTACCTATAGAAATAACCAAAATTATATAAAATGTGCAATTTTATTCACCATTTACCATTAGTAAAGCATTAACTAGCACTGACATATAGTTACACATATACTTAATTTTTTACATTATTCAAAAAGATATGCAAGCCTAATTACAGGATTTTTTGGCTCTTTACTTGGTAATACTACATATTTCCTATCCTTAAGAAAAACAGAAACATAAAGGGGAATCCAGAGTATAAAGAGGCATTTATTTTCTTGCATGCCAATCACTTGAAAAGTCATTATAGGACAAAAAATAGTTTTGTAACAATATGGGCCTCTGCCCTAGCACAATATTTTTAAATTCTCAGGAAACAATGCAGAATAAGAATGGAAATTTTGTTGGCTATTTTAGAAAGCTGATCAAATTCACTGATGAAGAGCACTGCCTAATTCCAGAAGGCAGCTGAGCCCAGTGAGGACACCTATTTGGATATTTATTTTTGATCAATGAAGATATAACTTCTAGTTTAGAATAACATGCATTCATTCAAGCTAATGAAGGGCTTAAGCCCCCATTCCTGCACAGGGAAAGAAGGCACCATCCATACACACCATTATGTCACAAAAGTGATAAAAAAGAAAGAGATTCAAATAGGATGCTTTCACTATTCTTATAAAATATTTCATACAGAAAACTACCACAAAGAGACAGCTTTAATAATGTCCAAACCACCTGATCACTCTCTCCAAAAATATTTTCCTTAGCAGTACTGTTTGGCACTCTCCAATGAAATGAAAAGGCAGACTTACAGAAAAATTCTTCGAACTACCAAGACTTTGTCTTAAAACATCACCTGGATGTCAAAACTCATGTCTCAGGAAAGAAAAGTTTTCCTGAAGGTACTAGTGAAAAGACAAGCCATAAGCAAGTATAGCATTTAGGGTAGGAGAAAAACGATGTACCAATACGATAAATATCTCTACCTGCGATATTTCTTATCGTCCCCTCTTGGGAGCTTAGCAAACTAACTACAAGGGCATTGCCTTATTGAGAACGAGTGATGGAGTCTTTTCTAGGATGGCTGAGATGCATTTGAATGCTGGGATAAAAAATCATGTAAACCACTATTCTTTTTTTTTTTTTTTTTTTTTGCAAGCCACTATTTTGATGTAATATATTTATAAAATGTGAGTGTATATGAATATATAAATGTCATAAACAGGGACGCCTGGGTGGCTCAGCGGTTGAGCGTCTGGCTCAGGTTGTGATCCCAGGGTTTGGGATTGAGTCCTGCATCAGGCTCCTGCAGAGAGCCTGCTTCTCCCTCTGCCTGTGTCTCTGCCTCTCTCTCTCTCTCTCTTTCTCATGAATAAATAATAAAATCTTAAAAAAAATAAATGTCATAAACATAAGTGCGATAAATGTATAATATGAAATCCAAATTGTCTCTTTTGTTTATTTGGTTATTTAGTTCTTAATGAAAATAGTAACAATCCTATAACCTGTTTTTTGCATACCTACTGTGTGTCAGCAGTACAGGTAGTTTGACATTCTCTTCTTTAATCCTGTTAACCATATTAAATGATTTCTTTTTCTCAGTTTATACATAGTGAACTTGAGGACCCAACAGGTTACATAAACCTTTGAAGGTCATACAACTAGTAAAGATATTTCGTTTATAAATCTATGTTTATTCCACTATCTCACACTGAAATTAACTCAATGTCAAGATAAACACACAGTAATAATAGAAAGGAATTATTGTTATTGTAATAGCTGACACTGTGTATTGCATGCCAGAGGCTTAACAAAAATATTTTTCTACTGTATTGTTTAATCCTCTCAACATCCCAATATTATTTTCATCATTAAAAGAAAACAATACCAGGGTGGCCCACTGTTTAGCAGTTTAGCGCCGCCTTCAGTCTGAGGTGTGATCCTGGAGGTCCCTGCATGGAGCCTGCTTCTCCCTCTGCCTACATCTTTGCCTCTCTTTCTCTCTCTGTGTGTCCCTTATGAATAAATCCATAAAATTAAAAAACAAAACAAAACCAAAAAATGGGCCACCTGAGTAGCTCAGTTAAGTATCTACTTTTGGCTCAGGTCATGGTCCCAGGGTCCTGGGATGGAGCCTTGCTTTGGGCTTTCTGATCAAGAGAGCCTCCTTCTCCTTCTCCCCCTTCCTGCCACTCTGACTACTTGTGCTCTCTCTCTCTCTGCCAAATATATATATATTTATATATATAGTTGCCTAGGCACAAAGTGGTTAGGTTACTTGCCCTAATCTCACATAGCTAGAAAGCGCCATAGCTGTGATCAGATCCAAGGCAGACAGAAGCTACAGCCCGCAGGATGCTTTCTGTGAATTTATGACTCTGGGTATGAATACATAAGAAAGAAGGTCTGAACAATTGTTAAGTAAATTTTATTTTTTCACATTAGTAAGTATCCCAGTTATATTAGGTACCTGTTTCAATATTCTGCTACACTTCCCCTGTCCAGAGAGTAACAAAAAACAGCATAATCTCTACTGGAATCTTGTTGTTCCTTTATGATCAATAAAATTATGCAGAACTCAAGTCAGAAACAATCTTTTGGCCCAAATAATGGTGTTCTGTTTTTGCTTAAGTGCTACTGTAATGATTTCTTTTTAATACCCTGAACTCATAGAACAAGAAGGAGGGGAGGGGAGAAGGGGAGATCCTGAAAAGATTTTTAACCACAAATTCTTTAGTGTACTAATTCTTAGATATCAGGGGAAGTAGAAAAGCAAAATAAATAAAAAGAAGTGCATGTACCCAAAAGCTCTCCAGCAAGTGCCCTGAGCACCAAAACAAAAAGTGTTCTGATGGTTAATTTTATGTATCAACTTGGCTATGCTACAGTATCCAGTTATTTAATCAAACACTATTCTAGGTGTTGCTGTGAAGGTATTTTGTAGATGTAGTTAACCCCTACAATCAGTTGACTTTAAGTAAAGGAGATTATACACTCTATAATATGAGCGCACAGTATCCAATCAGTTGAAAGGCCTAGGAAAACAAATTTCAATTCCTTGAAGAAGAATTTTGGTTTGAAGATTGCAGTATCAACTTCTGTGTGAGCTTTGAGTCTACTGTCTGCCTTATGCATTTTGGACTTGCCAGCCTCCACAACTGTGTGAGACAACTTCTTAAAATAAATCATATAAAAGATTTGTTTTGTAATTCATAAATATATATACTCCTTCTATAAGAACCCTGAGTGATACAAGTGTTTATTTGAACCTTGCTAAACTATAATGCCATTAATAGTCATCAATAATAGAGTACTGAGAGGACATGGCCAACTGCACATAAGTCTATCTCACAGCATCTGCCATTGTCTGCGAATATCATCCAATTTTTGGATTCAAAGATTCTGTTAAAATATGTAACTTGGGGGGAGGTGCATCTGGGTGACTCACTTGGTTAAACACTGGACTCTTGGTTTCAGCTCAGACCATGATCTCAAGTTGTGGGATTGAGCTCTGAATGGGGCTTTGTGCTCAGCACAGAATCTGCTTCAGATTCTCTCTCCCTCTCTCAAATAAAATATTTTATTTACACTTTTAAAAAATATAACAAGTTATTTTCAGGCCACTGACCCTATTTTACAAACAATACATTTTGATTTGTCCACTGATTCATAGGACTCAGGTTGGTGGTCCACGGTGTTTGGGAAAGGAAACAGTTTCTTCTATTAAAGATGTATTTCTGGGTTGGCAAATTAAATTTAAAAAAGATATATTTCTGGGATGCTGAGGAAAACTGTAAATAAATTCCTATAATAAATACTTTTCATGCAATACTTTTCATACAGGTAGATCTAAATAAAAACAAGGAAAAAATTAAGATTTTAAAAATAATGGCTTTGTAACAACATTTATTTTGACCATTACTTAAGTTAAAATGCAAACTACTTGTTGGATCTACCTGATATGTTAGTCAGGTACTGAATACATATCACTTCCATTGCTCTTATTCAAAATTCAAGAAGGCTGGATTTATATGAAAATGTTTTACTCTGAAGTTCCTATATAATTCAAATGACTTTTTAATAAAAATTAGTATAGATTCACTATGACAATTTTAATAAAAGTATAACAAAATACTTACTTTATATGTACTTTACATATGATTTATTACTTTAAAAGTAAGATATAACCCAAGCTCCCTCTATATAGTTGAAAAACTAAGTGATTTATATCTTCAGAAGGGCCCACTAAGACTATAGGTTGATATTACAATTAAAAATCAATGTGTACAAATTATTTCAGGCAAAGGGCAACACAAGTGATTTAATTATAAAATAATACAAAAATAAGTGAAATGATTATGTAATGTTATTTCCTATATTTCATGATGTCTTAAATTGGAATTACTTGTTTTGTTTGAAAAGGAGCAAGGAACAAGCCATAGTCTCATTATTAAAAAAAAAAAATCTGGCAGAAAAGAGTATTTAATTATCAAGAATGATGAGCTGATTGTACATTTGCAAAATGTTCTTTTAAGATCTGTGAGGTAAAGAAAAATAAAAGAAGTTTCAATATATAGTCATAAACAGTCACTGTCCGGTGCTGGGTTGAACCCAATATTTCTCCAATTTATTTAAGATGAAACCCTAGATTAGGCAGTCCTAACAACAAAGTCAAAGTTAATTAGTCTTAACTAATAGACAAGTAGTAAACTGCTTGAGGTCAGCTCCACCCTCAAGAAAGTGGACATTAGTGGGAGGTTTTTAAAGCAGTGTCTGTTTTTATAGGCAGTGCAGGGAAAGGCTAAGCCAATAAACTGTAATAGCCCCAGTCTATATTTTAATAGCAACCTCCAAAGGACAGAACCCTTCTCTGAGATTTGAAGGCAAAGCCTCGTACCAAGTTAAAAAATGAGACACGAGCAAAGAAAATTGCTGTCATTTTACTTTCATCCTGAGCACTGAATATAACAAATGAATGCAATTGAGCACATACCAGTCATTGGCTTTTGGGGTTAGAACCATTTATGTCTTGGGCTGGGTAGAGACCTCAGAGACCACCTTGGGGTTCCCTCAGTTTACCCAGTGGGTAAATTATAGAAGGTTCACATTGATCTGTGTTTAGGGAGAGAGAAACATCAATCTAAGAATCTTGGGATGCTGTTGGGAAATGTTAGTCTTGAGCAGCTGTAGTCAATTACAGCTTCATTTTCTCTCCAGTCGTCTTTGGTTGCATGCCATAACTGCATGGGGCATTGAGGTTTATGGCTTTAAAATAGCCTTGTCATTTTGTGAAGCCTAACAGAGCAAAGAGGTTTGAGAAACGGTTAAAAATATGTTACTTAGAAAGCTGCTTCAATCAGATTATTTCTCCCTCTCTCTTTTTTCCAGAATCCCGATAGCCCTCAAACATCTAGAAAGTAAACACTGATGGCACCAACCTGATAAGCAAAATAAAAGCTTTAAAAAAAAAAAATCCTTGTTTTGCTTTGTTTACAAGGTGTTTTTGCTGCATAGTATGGTAAATTAATCCAATAAATGGTATATTTACTCTTAGAGCACTTACAGGGAACACTAGGGCAGAGATGTTATAAATTGGTCACAAAGAGGGTATGGGCTACAGCTCTCATCAGCTTCAAAGTTTTCATTTTACTCCCAGCAAAAAATACTAATGATTTGTTTTACTGCCATATTTTTCATGTATGTCATCCCTTAACATAGGAGGGGAAAAAGTCATAAAATAATGTACCATTCATGTCTTCATTGCCAGCAGGCCTATTGGTGGATACACACTACTAAATAAAGTGGGGAGAAAAAAAAGAGAAATGTCTACTAAGAAACAGCTAGTGCTTTATAGGCTCAATTATTTAACTTACTATTAAGTATATATATCTAAACAAGCTTCAGTTTATTGAAAAAGAAATCATGTGGAATTCTGGAAGCCAATGACTTGAAAAATTTCTACTAATTCGCAGGAGACTAGGAGCAACAGGGCATTTTTCTACTGGTGTTCGATGTAATTGCAACGTGATGGGATTCAGACTTTCCTCTATGTGAGATTTGTCTTTCATCCAATCAACGCAAACAACTAATGCACTGCAAGGTATATTATATTCCATCCACTTCCCAATAAAGTCAGTGGTGTCCAATCAGACACCTATTGTTAGCAGAGAATCTGAAATTGATACAATCATCACATTGATCCAAAGTTGTCAATCACCCTACATCTATACCTCCTTCTTTCTTCTCTCTTAGAATTTATAGATTTCAATGGATATTGTCATATATATTCCAAGTTTTAGAAAGTAATCACTGAAATCACAGGGTTTTCAAATTATTTGCAAATTTAAATTTTAAAGACTGCTTCAAATATTTTTTTCTACGTACTTAATAGTTTGACAAATGCTATTTATTTTACACTGAAAAACTAGTTTTACTTTAATCTGATATATTTTATCTGCCCTTTTAAAGTACTATATAAAGCCATAAAATTTTGGTATCTTGAAGTTCAGCTTTATGTCTATTAAATTTACATATATATGACAATGACACAAAGCTAAAAACAAGTATGCAATTTCTATAAGAATTTATTTGTGAAAAATCTATATTTTCCTACTATAAATTCCCTAAGTTTTTCAAATGAGTAGACTGCAAGCCTCCTAGAGGCAGAGACCTGAATTTTATGTTCTTGGTAACCATAATCTTAAATATGCCAGGTATTTTGGCATTATCCTACATAGTGAAGATTAAGACTTTAATACTAATTAAGCATCTCCTTTATTTCCACTTACTCCTAATGGTACTTGAATTTATTATTGATAATGTTTGTATTTAATTTCTTACAGTTTAGTAATGTCAGTCAGTTCCTTAAATGTCAAATGATGTCAGGGCACTGGAGCAGATCAGTAGTTCACACATTAAAGAATTCTGGTGCTAATGTAGTAATGGAATCACTGAAATACCCCTCTGGTCTTCTGGCAGTGTGAATGAACTATGACTTTCATTCACATCTCAGCCCCCATCTAATTAACTATTTTATATTACTTGTAGAACAATAATTCTGTCAGTGTATTATAGGATGGTTACAAAACATTTTTTTCTTAGATTCTCTCTTATGCCCAATCAAAATGATACATAACGAACTTGGAAACCACATGCAAATAGGTAGAACACAGTTCAAAGGGTATAGTTCATGAAGTAGATTAAGCTCAAAGTGATATTAAGATTGAGATGAACATTTAAAATACTTTGTGTTAAACATAAAAGTAGGAAAAAATAATGCAGGTCAGGAATGTCAAATTTATCCATTTAAACAATTAGAATTTATTTTTACCATTCTTTTTGAGAATAGAACCCATGAAATTTCTGAAATCTGATCTCATCTGTGACTAAATGCCTTCAATATTTCAAGAAGAATACCACTAAGCCTGTTTATAATAAACAATTCATTAAATAGTGATAATTAAACCAATGTGTAATATGTAGATAAATATAAATATGTTTTTATTATACTCATATTTGTGTCACAAATAGAAAGATAATTACCATTTCTCAGATTCTGATTTCCCCACCCTGGATTCCAGTTGCTGTTTGTTACAAAAATGGTTGCTAAGAATACATATATATTCTTATATACACACATACATACACATCAATGTGCATATTAATGACACAGGGAGCAGATGCCACCCATAGGATAAATGATGTCATTGCCACTTGAGCTACTAGGTAGTAAACAGCGACAAAATTAGGTCATTACTGACCAGGGCTATGCACATGTGACAAAACTGTTTCACAAAGAGAAGTGTTGTAGCACCTGTTTACAGAGTTGCTATTAATATTCATATATCTATCCAGAAAATCATATGTAAGCAGATGGATGAAATTTGAAACCTGTCAAAGCACAATTTCTTAATTACTTTAAATAAAAGATTCCTACAGTTGGTGGAGGAGCAATTAGACATGTGCTATATTCATTATCATTTTCCAGTGTCACAGTTTTCATAGTTAAGAAAACTAATATGTGGGATATTCATAACAATACCAGGGACTAGCACAAAATTCAACTCTTAAGTCTTCAATGTCGGTTGTGGAGAACTCAGGTATACTTGACAACACAAAGTTGAGTAAATGATGCCTATTTTGCCACAGTTCAATCTGTGGATGGAAAATATCAGGTCTGGAAATTATATTAGATAGTATATTAACTGGACCTACAATTTGAATTTTATATATTGAGAAATTTGTATTTTTTTAACCTAAATGTTCTATGTTATGTTTTAAGACTCTATGTTAAGTAATCTTTGTTTAGTGGCTGAATAATCATAGACTCATTTTAAGGTAGTTAGTAGGATAAAATAACTTTTTGTAAACTTTTCTAGCTATTCATGCTTTTTAAAAATGTTTAAGTTAGTCGTTTTAGTTATTATATTTTAATTTTGTAGAAAGAGCCCATATAATCAATCGACTTTCATGTTTTTACTATGATCTCTTATACTCTCATAATCTCTTTACTATAATTTCTTTCTCTCTGTAAAAAAGAAATCAAAGTTCAAAAAAATAAAAGAAGCAATATGGTACATATGAAAATACCAAATAATGATTACAACACAGAAAAACAGAGGACCTGATATATACTCTCAAAAGCTTGCTTAAGAATTATTTTCAAGATTAAAAAAAGTTTAAGTTGGTAAATCTTCACAGATTTAATTAAAAATTCAATTATATTTTAAATGAGTTAATTTTGAGAGAGCACATGAATTGAAAATATTAGAAAACAGAAAATATAACAACATATTTAACAGTAATTAATTTTTTTAAGATTTTATTTTTTTTTATTTATTCATGAAAGACATAGAGAGAGAGGCAGAGACATAGGCAGAGGAAGAAGTAGGCTTCTTATGGAAAGCCTGATTCAGGACTCTATCCCAGGACCTGAGACAAAGGCAGACACTCAACCACTGAGCCACCAGATGCCCCAACAGTGATTGATTTATTAACATTATATAGAACAAATTTGAATGATCCTACAAATATTTAAGAAATCTTGAAATCTGTACAATTGAATCAGAAATTGTAGAAAGTAGTTTCTGAAACTGTGACAGATGTTGAAAAATACATACAGTACTAAGAAGAAAGAATCACTTAAAATAGATTCTGCATTCAGATCAGTTTTTGGAACACTTTTAAAATTTTTCAAAGAAATGCTTATTTCTGTTAGGTCATGTACTACATTCATTAGTGCCTACACGTTAGAATCTGTTGGAAACATAGTAAGTTCTCAAGCTTTGTTAAATGAGTTTATTTCAGAACACAAATAAATATGAAAGAAATAATTATCCAATTTATAAAGTTACCAAAACCCATGGGCTAAAACCTAAAAAAAAAAAGAAAAATGCCAAAAAAGAAAATTAAACATCCATTTTATGTGTAAGTAGATGCAAGACCTAAAGTATGTAATCAATAAACTAAGGACAAGCAGTGTTTTCCCTGGAATTCAAGAGTAGTGTGATGCTGGGAAACATATTACATATAAATATACTGTAGTATTTCAAGTAGGCATGGAGGCGAAAGGCAAAATCATCTTAAACTGCATGAAAGGAATTAGAGTATAACATCTCTAATTTTAAAACACAAAATAAAACAAAGCAAAATCCCTATGCATCATGTATATGTTTGAAATACCTTTCTAAACTAACAATCAAAGTCATTTTTATTTTGATCAACTTCAACTTGTTACAGTGAGATAAAGAGTTGGTCCACAATAGTACTTAGCACTATTATCATTTAATACTGCCATGAGGGTAAAATCAATTCTATAATCTGAACCAAAAGATATAATCAAGGAGGAGGATTAAAAATGAAGGCATGCATGGACTCAGGTCTTAGCCAGCTGGCCATATATCCCTTTTAATGTTTCTGATATCTATAATTATATCTGCCTTGAGCAGTGGATGAAAAATAAAGTAATAAATCAATATTAAGTTGTATGATTTAGAAGACCAAAATTTATTTGTTTGGTCGATGTGTACTTCCATTCTACTATCTAAAGTTTTAAATTGTGATTAAGAATTTGTTAAATTGGGATCCCTGGGTGGCGCAGCGGTTTGGCGCCTGCCTTTGGCCCAGGGCGCGATCCTGGAGACCCGGGATCGAATCCCACGTCGGGCTCCCGGTGCATGGAGCCTGCTTCTCCCTCTGCCTGTGTCTCTGCCTCTCTCTCTCTCTGTGACTATCATAAATAAATAAAAATTAAAAAAAAAAAAAAAAGAATTTGTTAAATTGATATGAATTGCTTATATGTTATTTTGCTCATTTTGCTTTGTAAAATTGATATTGACCTGAATATTGCACTGAAAAGCAAGTATTCAAAGATTAAAGTTCAAAACTTCACACAAATATATTTTAAATTATGCCCCCAAATAACAATATGATCATATATGGAGAGAAATCTAAAAAATCAATAAAAAAATCTTAAAATTTGGACAAGTGATTGAATATTAGATGCATAAAATTTGATAGGAATCCTATACAGCAGTTATAATCAGTTTATAAATGTCTTGAGAAAAATCATACACTTTGGAAGCAACAAAATGTATAAAGTACCAGATATGATTCTAAAAAGAAATACATAGAATTCATGTAGAAATCACAACATTAAAATGTTAGTAAGAAATGTATACTAGACTAAGTGGAAAGAGATCTTAAAAGTATTAGTATAAGTATTCTAGAGAGAATGAAAAACAAATATAAAGTAATGGGTCTCACTGAAAAATTTGAAACAGATGTGACATGGATAGGATTTTAATTTCTAAAGTGATTATTCTGAGTGCTGTATGAGGAATGCATTGAGAGGTACAGAACTGGAGGCAGAAATCAATTAGGATGTTCTCCCAAATGTTTAAGAGAAAAATGATAGGATTTCGACTCCAGATTGGCAGTGGAAACTGAGGAAGGTGGGTATTCAGAAAATATATAGCTAATAGAATCTGCAGAAACTGGTAGTTGCTTGGTGAAAGAGAAAGATCAATGAAAATGGCTCTCATTATTGTGCTTTGACTATTTGGGAATGGCCCCATGGATGAAATGAGGAACACTGGAGGGTAATTTTTGAGGTGAGCAAGAAAGGCAATTCAATTTGGATATGTTGTTCTTGGGATATTTGGAAGTATGTGATTGGAGAGTTGAGTCAGCAATTAGATATATTTTGGCAATCTGGTCTGAAATACAGACTTCTGAATTAACAAGAATAGATAATATTTGAATTCATAGGAGTATTCTTTCTCTCCTATAGGTATAATGAAATTAAAAAGAAAATTATCCAATCCTGACCACTGCTGTATAGAAGAGAGGAAGATAAATCAGAAAAAAACCCAAGAATTGAGAACCAATGAAACAGAAGGAAAATCAGAACATATGGATGGCCTGACAGAGATAAGAGTTGAGAATGTTTCAGAATGAAGACATGGACCAATTCTGAGGAATATTGCTGAATTACCAAGTTAGATTAGAAATTTTAATAGTCTGTTACATATGGTAGCCTGGAAGTCATTGATAGAGTTACTAAAAAGGGTAGTTTTGGCAGAACATTAGGAATAAATACCAATTTTAAGAGGTTTAGGGTGTAAGTAGATAGATGAAAATGGGTAGAGAATTCTTGAAAGAATCAATGGGGGGCATTTTTAACTAGTAGAATTTAAAAGATGTTGTAAGCTAAAATTTTTTTAAAGAGAAGAGATCATAGAGGGTGTATGATTGCAATAAAAGCTGTTGCATCTGGAGTCCCAGAAAAGAAAGCCTTAGTTATGTTGAGTATCATGAAGAGGACTTATGATATCTTGAAATACATTATAAACTTACAATTGAAATTGTGTGGCACACACAACCCAAAATGCTAATTTTTCTTGAAACATGCCTTATTAGATGAAAGAATTTTTAATATTCTAGAAGGAAAAATACCAATGGGAAAGTCTAGTCACATTTTCAAGAAATATTGATTTAGAACCTACCATAGGCTAGGCACTCTTCTAAGAGCTGAGAATACACGACTGAATCAAGCTGAAAATGTAAACTGTAATTTACAGTTTAGTGAAGGAAGATAGTCTATAAACAAGACTATTAAGTAGAAAATATCATTTGTTAAGCTATGGGAAAAAAATGAAGCAGGAATGAAAGATGAAGAGTATTGTGGGAGTGTAGATGTTGAGTAAATCGCCAGAGGAAGCTTTTGAAAAGGTGAATTTTGAGAAATAATTAAAAGTACTGCAAGAATGAGCCATGGGAGTATCTGAGAATGGTGAATAAAAATGCCCTGGTATGTAAATATGTCTGCAGTGTTTGAAGAAAATAAGACCAGGGTAGCTGGAGCAGGGAGCAAGGGGAGCATGTACCACAGGAAGTCAGAGTTGAGAGTCAGTGGGTTAAGGATATGTAGATTACTCAGGGCTGCCTTAGACCATTTTAATTAGGTTACCTTGTTGCTGGTAAGAGGCAAAGAGTTGACAAAGTGATCAGATTCTAGGTATGTGCAGAAATTTCAAAGCAAAGCTTGCAATATTTGTTGAAAGATTTCATGTTAAGGGTTGGTGTAAGTAAAAGAGGATTCCTGGGTTTAGAGGCCAGAAACCCAGGCAGTGTGGTTAAACTTACTATCCTGGGAGACTGCATTTCTAGTTCAACCACCAATATGGCCTTGGGCAAGTAATTTATTTGTTAATGCTTCAGTTTCTTCATCTGTAAAATGGAGGCATAATGATACTTATCTCAAAGAGTTGTTACAATGTTTGAATTGGTTAATACTTTCAAAATTCTTTGGTCAGGGTTTAGCACACAATAGCAACTGGGTTGTCTCTGGAGGGATTATATTGAGGAATGATTAGAAGGTAAATTTTGCATACTTTAAGTTGAGTCACTACTGGATATTTACATAGAGATGTCTTGGAAGCAGTCAGAAACACAACTACCCAGACTTGGAGTACAAGGGAAATATCCAGGCTAGAAACATAATTTGTAACACATCAGTGTAGAGATGGCATTTAAAGCTAAATTTAGAGAAAGAAAACCATGCATCAATAGATGAAGATCTTAGGGTATCTTAATGTTTAGAGGACTAAAAGATGAGGAAGAAATGGCAAGGGAGCTCAGGCACAAAAGAACATCCAGGAATGTACGGTGCCCTGAGTGGTCTGCTGAATTAAATGCTATTGATATTCTAGGAAGGTAAGGACAAAAAAAAAAAAAAAAAAAACTTCCATTGGATTTAGCAATGCATCAATCATTAATGTTATTGAAAAAAAATGATGAGATGATGAGATATTGTGATCCGGGAAGAAGTATAAGTAGAGTAGACTCAAAAGAGTATAGGCATAGAGAAGTAAAAAAGTGAATATTGCCTTACTTAAAAGCATCTTTGTTATAAAGGGAAAGCAAGAGTATGCAGTAACTGGAAAAAGAAATTAGAGTCTTGAGATGATATATTTTAGTTTTTGTTTTTATTAAGGAGATAAATAACAACAACTTTGTAGGTTTGTGCGAAAATTTTCAATAGAAAGGGGAAAATGATTAAGCAAGAAAGAAAAGGAAGAATTTCTAGAGCAAGGTCCTGGGGAACAAAAAGGGGTAAGATTTAATGGCAGGTTTGGATTTTGTTAGGCTCAGAGATCATTCATCTTTGATAATACAAGAGAAGATACAAATGCAAGTGAGTGGATACGTAGTAATGGAAGCAAGGAAAAATTAACTTCTAATGGATTCCATTTTCAGAGTGAGAAGCAAGAAAGAGCTCAGCATGAGAATGGGGGAGAAGTTACTGGAAATTTAAAGAAGGAAAAATAGGTAGAAATTAGTGGCTAGGTGCATGAGAGAGTAAATGGACTGAGAAATATTGATTGATTTCCAAACAGCATGATGGCTACTTTAAGTTTGGTTACCATGAGTTCAAAATAAGAGTCATCAACATGTTTGTGTGCTTTTTATCTCCAGCCATATTCAAGTGTGAGGATGAATGAATGGAGCAAGTATAAGACTGTGGGTTACCTGAGTGAAAAGAAATAAAAAAAGGCAAGAGTTGAAGGTGAGGGTAACAAAGTAATTTTAAAGATTGACCTTGCAGTTTAAACTGGATTAGGATGTAGTTGAGACATGGGAGAGGTGTAAGGCAATAGGATCCATGGATTGTAGTTCTTGTTAGACTTAAAATGCCCGTGGAGGCAAAATAATTAAAGATAGGAGCTATAAAGATAATGGCATGGTAGGATCATTAAAATTGAGATTATACAGGAATTGCAATTATTGGCAATACATTTTAGAAAAAGATCATGGGAACAGGTAGCTGAGGTAGGATTGAAGGCAAAACTGGTGGACATGTAGAGATTAGGGACTGAAGAGCTGTGGTGTCACAATAAAGATACTCAATTCAATAAGAATCACAACAGGAGTAGTATAGGAGAGAATGGGGAGTAACTCAGAGTTCTGTAGGTGTTTGCAAAAGAAAGGATTATGAATGAAGCATACTAATTACAGAAGATTCTGGGTGGAAGTCTTTACTAACAGAAGAGAGTGACCTGAAAGCAGTATTAAGGATCCAGGTTATCTTACCACCTGAGATATTTGAGAAGAAAATATTCACCCCTTGACAGGCTTTGGCAGTATCTTCAGGGGATAGCACATGTACTTTAGAGAAAAATGGTCAAAGGTGGTTTATGAAAGAACCTGCATGGCTATTTAATTACAAATTTAGAAATTCTGACAATCTGGGGAAAAAAAATCCGGTTAAATATCTTCTTTTACTAAATAGGCAAATCAATTCTACAGAAATAAAATAATTGAATGAAAAAAATCCAAAATGCATAAATATGGGTTAATATTTAAGAAATTTTTGAATGGGTAAGAACATTTCTAGCACCAAATCAAGGAAATAACTATATGAAAAAGATTCATAGTGTAATTACCAAAAAAACTTAGAACCAACATTTACCATAGATGTAGCAATGGCTTAGTAGCCTTAAAATATAGGACTCTTATAAGTTAAGGGGGAAAAAAAAACCCTCACTGAAAATGATATACATAAAATTCAAAAATTTTCAAAGACAATTAAGTTTGTTTTGTTTTGTTTTGTTTTAAGTAGAACCATGATGGTATGGTGGTTAAGAGCTTGATTTTAGAATCAAATTTCTCATGGGAACAAGTACCAATTTTGCTAGGTACCTGCTGAGTGACCTTGGGAAACTTCACAATTTCCTGAAGTTTCAATTACTACATTGTAAAGGGGTGAAAATAATATGGTACTACTTACCTCACATTGATATGCTAAGTTTAAATAGGATAAAGGCAAAGTGCCTGGCACAAAGAAAACATTCTCTAAGTGTTGGTTCTTGTTCTTAACTGTGGTGGTTGTTGATGTTATCATTACTATTATTAGTAATAGCATTGATACTAGATCTCTAAGTATCTTATTCATCTATTATCTTATAAAATGCTTTACAGATGCAGTCAAACAATAAGGTTTTGTTAATTGAATAAATTGATGTTTAATTGAATTGACAAGTATAATACATTGAACAATATCATAATCAATCTCTACTCATTGCTTACTCAGAGATGGGTAGACTCTAACCTACATAGTGTACAATTGTGTGCTGTGGAATCAGGGCTTCTGATAGGCTCAACCTGAAACTGATAGCATAAGCCATACAAAGTTAAAACAATAGGGCAATTATAGACTAATTACATAGTAGTCATACAGAAATAGAAGTCAGTTAGAAACATAACATCCTGGATGTCTAGAAGTTAACTCCCACAACACAGAATTCCTCCAGAATTTACTCCCACAAACAAATTTAAGAAAGGAGCATCTACACACGTGCCAACATTGAGGGAGTCAAGAAGAGACTAGGAGGCACTCTTAGGTTGGCTGCAGAAAGAAGCTACCCTCTCTCTAGGGTTAAGGAGCCAAGGGAAATTCCCAGAGCCTGGTAAGTGTTGAGCCATTAAGGAGTACCACCCTCTCTGTTTGCCAGTGTCTCCCATTGGCTAAACCTAACTAGAAGCTAACAATCAAGATTAGCCTCCTTGGGCATAAAAATAGGACTATAGCAGGAAGACAATGGATCTGGAAGTGAGTATTTGGGTAGTTGGAACATGGGTGGAGAAGCCACATGATGCATAAAACACATTGCATTTCCTCTATGGTTTTCAAGTATTCCTCATAATTTTCATTTATACAATTGCCACAAGACATGGTGTGTATTTTGTTATTCTAGAGCTGTGAAGAATGTTGAGTCGAAATGTCAGTAAATGGTGTCACTGGCCACAATCAATAGACTCATAAAATGTTCTCATTTATTTCAAATTTTAAGAGATTGGAATTTTGTTGACCTTTTTTTTCAGGCTCTTAAATAATAATATTGAGTCTAGTCATGGTAGTAATAATATATTCATGCCTGACATGGAAAATCCTTTCTGTCGGGCATATCACTTCAGTTTCTAATCTTCTTGAATGCATTCAAGGTGTTAGCATGCATAGAAAGCAAACAGCAGATTCAATAACCTTTGTACTTAGACATATTCTAAGCAAATTGGGGGGGGGGGGTTTCTTCTGCCTCTAACTTTCCAGGGTAGACAATAAAAAGACTGGACATAGACTCTGAATATTTATATCACCACTTTATCCTTTTGGAGTATATGTAGGCAAATTGGCCCAGAACGATAAAGGTTCTGGGCCTGTCTGAATGAGAGGGAAAGACAGAGAGAGAAAGAGACTTGTGTGTGTTTTAAAATATTTTCTATTTTATATTCTTGGATATATGCACAGATATTTTATATTCTTGACTAAACTGGGTAATGACTATACAATCCACACACCACTGTCTAATATATGTTTAATTAATATTGCATAAAAGGCTTGCTGTGTTTTTTTATGCAAATAGGACCATAAGTATATCTGTAGATTTTCTTTTCTTTCCTACTTCTCTCTTTTGGAGTTTTGCTCTCCTGAGGTACAAAACTGAGCAACAAAATTACCTTAAAGAGGTTTTATGAATCACAAAAGAGAATTCTTTATGTACCTTGTTTCCATATGAAAGTAGCAACATTTGTGCATAAATGGCTTGCATCATTTTTTTATGAATTGGGCCTTAAGTGCTCATGATTGTCCTTGGTATTCAGTTTTTAGTCATTAAGTAGCGTTGAAACAACAGGAGGAGAAAAAAGGAAACATTTTGTACCTGTGGTACACACTTGGACAACACAGCTTTAGGAAAATAGCTACACTCTTATCCTTTTATATGTATAAATTATTCAGGGACAAAGACAAGTGTGAATTGATGAAAAGGCAAATAATATATTTCTGAAACATTAATAGTCGAAGCCATACTCAGGATAAAAAAAAAATTGCATTGATTTTCTTATTTGATTCACATGCACTCTCATATTTTGCCAATCTATATGGCTCCGTTGACAGAATTAGGTTGCTCCAGATGAAGAAAGGAATAACTCTCTTTCTACCTCTGGTAATATGTCACCTCTCTTACCACATTACCTAATAATCACCCCCCAATAACTGAGGAAGAGGGCCATGACATATAGATTTTTTTTAAAAGGTTGGTTTTTACTGCTTTATTATTTTATACTGCAGACAAAAGTAAAAGGTTTGAGATGAGAGAAATCTTTTTTTTTTGGATATTTGAAAAAATATATAAGGGAAAAATCGAAAGATTTCACTCTCTCTCTTGCAGACTGAAATGTATCCTTCCAAATTCATATGTTGAAACCTTCATCCCAGAACCTCGGAATGTGACTGTATTTGAAGACAGGGCCTTTAAAGAGGTGGTTAAGTTAAAATGGGGTCATATGAGTGGAGCCTCATGCAATATGATTCTGTCCTTACAAGAAGATATTAGGACACAGACACACATAGAAGGAAGACGATCTGAAGATAGAGGCAGCAGACAGCAATCCACAAGCCAAGAAAAGAGGCCTGGGAGAAAAAAACAAACCTGCTGACACTTTGTTTCCAGATTTCTAGTCTCCACATTTGTGAGAAAATAAGTTTCTATTGTTTAAGCCACTGAGTCTGTGGTATTTGTTTTGACATCCCTAGCAAGCTAATACAGGAGACTGCAGCTATAGGTTATCCCCTGAGGTTAATGGAGGAGAATGAGCTGTTTGGTGGAACCTTGTACCACTGGTCTTTATTGAATGCTGAACACATTTATTTCTAGTACTTCCTGAACTCTCAGTTTCTTTGTTACAGTTTCATAAAATACTTCCTCAAACCATTATCACTAATAATCACATTTAGATTTATTGTGTGAGGTAGGCTTATTTCTATTTTTAGAGGTAGTGAGGCAAAGCCACAAGTGTCTTGTCTGAATTAATATAGTCCCCTCTAGATCCCATTGCTTCCTTCATTGCCTGAAACATATTTAGGAAATGGCTAAGTCACTACACCTCCCAAGAGCCTGACTGAACTCTCTGCTGGAGGCTGACTATAACAGATACATGGTCTGCATTCAATAACTGTTTGAAGAACTAGCAAATAAATGTTTTCTCTATCAAGAAGCTCCCAAATAGTAAAAATGGATGATACATTTAAGAGTATATGGGCCAACAGTATAAGTCTCAAAATTACTAAATCATGATCCCATGTCCTGAAAAAAATGATTTCTCCTTTGCAATATGAAGTGATCCAACTTATATTTTTGATTCTATGTCCACTCATAGTTACTTTTTTGACTTTATCATTTCTCTATATTGTCATCACCAAAGGTGTTCTCTGTTTACTATTTTCAATTCCCGATATCACTTTCAAAGTTTCCTCCAGACTAATTCAAGCAAAGAAGTAAGTGGTAAGAAACTGATGTCTACCTCTCTCAGTTACAAATACTACAGGAATCTCCTGGAATTATGTCACATTATCTAGCAATGGAAGGTCTAATAGTGGGATTTCGATGTTATAGGAAATCTCTAAGTCTTCCAACTTAAACTATGGAGTTGGTGGCTATCTATGACATTTGGGGAGGAACCACTGTGCACACATACTGGACTAATACAGTATCTAAACTTTCATCAAATTAGGCCAAATTGAAAAAGTAAGAAAGGAAAAATGCATGAGCTGGGGGAAATAAACTTTATGAAAACTACTACATTTTCATGATATGATTGAAATTTAATAAGACTCATCAAAAAAGAGTGGATTTTCATCACGATCTTGGCAATTCAAAGGGTGAGAAATAGAAAACAGTGGAGGTAAGACAATTTCTCGGGTGTAGCAAAGATGAAAAGATATTAAAGATTCCATAATGCCTTTTCCATACATGTCTTAAATAATAGCTTACATATTGAAACTGAGTTTTGGTCTACGATGAAATCATTCAGAAAGGTGAGATCAGAAGCCAGTGTCTCAGCTCTAGCTTACAACTAGTAATATTTTAACATTTTCGTTTTTATTTTGCATTCACAATCTGGCTTCTTTTCATGCTAAATTGAATAGTAATCTTGCTTACTAACTTTATACTTTCAAACAACTAGAGGGACCTGAGAACACAGCAATAATAAAAGTAATAATAACAATAAAAAGAAAAAGCTGAAACAGTTTACCTTTACAGATAACTTACTGGAGGTCAAATGCTGTGTAAACTCTTCCAAATACATTATCTTTTTGAATTTTCATAAACCTATAAGCATTATTAATATTATTGCTTTAATGCATGAGCACAACGCAGGATCAGAAAAGGAATTTCTTAAAGTCACACAACTAATAAGCAGAACCATGATTTTGAATTAGATTATTTAATTCTAAATATAATGCATTTTTTCATTCCATGGAATAAGCCTATAGGAAAGGTTTGGAAAATAATGCAGTACATGGCAAAAGCATTAGCTTATAAAATTAATGAAATAAATTAGTCATAACATTGATAACAATACCAGTTAATTAATCCAAATGTTCTGTGTAATTAGCTAATGAAGATTGAGGGCCTTTGCTGAATTTCCCACACCTTATGTTGCTATCAAACTCAGTTCCATTTTGTTCTTTCAAGTTGACAATAAATAGATCCGCTCAACTTCAAACAGTAATTGTTTTTGGAGGAGTCTTTCTTTGTAGATAATTTTAATTGATATGCTTTCTATTAAAATGCCAATTAGACTTGATTTTCATCCTTTATTATTTAAAATAGGTACTGAATAATTTTGTTGCAGATATAAAACCCACAAACCTTTAATGAGGTAAATTGCTTACGGAGTTGCTGTTCAATTAGTTCAGTCTCTAGCTGTCATTCCTAATTAGATAACTAAATTTCCTACTTTTAGAAAATATCACATTTAGTATAAACTTAACACTGACAGCAATTAGTTTAATATCCCATGGCTACATTTATGAATTCACTTACAAAAGTTGGCTTTGTAGGCATTTGTTTCACTCACTCATATTTTAATTTTAACACACGCTGCATTATTATTTTTCCTTATCTTTCTCTGTCAACTTTTGTTTATTCAAAATAATCTTTTGATATATGATTGTTTTAAAATTAAATAAAATTGGCTGTTATTAGGTTTGTTATTTTGGTTTTTATCATGTAATCAAAAATCTTTTCAAGATCTCCTCCTTTTTTTTTCCAAGAAAACCCAAGATTTTCACACCATCATTAGTGAGTACATGTTTCTTTCTACCTACTCTGATTTCTGTTGAACATGATCTACTTTTTATTGTAAGCTGGATTCAAATCTGAACCTACAAACTCCTGATAGGCATTCACTTTTTTCTCTAGTTTAATTTGACTTTTTGTGTAATGAAGCTGTAGCCCACATTCTTAGCCTAAATGTAGAAGAGCTGCATTAGGTTAAAAGCAACTCATATTAGGAAATGTGAGCTCTCTCATCATTTTTGATCTGTGATTTTTATTCCCCGCATAGGGAATAAAGAAATCACTTTCCAATTTTAAGTGATTTTATTTTTTTTTATGAAAAGATAAAAGATTAAGGAGAATATCTTGACTCTTTTTAAAGTCATAATTAAGAATTCTAAGGACAGTCTCTTAAAAAAAATAATAATTTTATTATTTATTCTCCTTTTCAAAAAAGAGTAAGATATCATGTAATACATATATGAAATTTAAGGGATGAAATTATTACTGAAAAAGTAAGTCTCTGGATAATACTGCTTGTGGCAAAAAAACATGGATTTGGGGGAGATAATTACAAATTGAATGGAATCTTAACTTTCATAATCATTGTTAAAGGATATTATAATAATCTATAGAAGATCAAGGGTAAAGTTTAAATGAACTTGAACAATTGAATTTATTTATAATTTCCCAAAGGCACATAAATTGGGCAATTTCATAATATATGATGTACATATTAAGGAATATTCAAAGGCCACAAGAAAAATAAAATATTAGGGTGATCGCTTCAGCAGATTCTGCATCTAAGACTTCTCTGGGCATGTGGCCAGACTACATTTCCCAGACTCCCTGACATCCAAGAAGAGCCAAGTGACTAGTCTTCCTGAATGGGTTTAGGCAGCAGTGATTTGTATCACTTCCTGCCTGAGATGGTTAAAATCATTTCTCCTTCTTCTTACTCTCCTCCTGAGGCAGAAGATTCAGAGAAGAGCCATGACAGTTCAGAAGATGGCAGAGACACCAGACGGCAAGAGATGAGTTTCTGCGTGACTTCCTGATATAAAAAATGAACCCCCAGCCACTTTCATTGCCCCACTCCCTCTTGACTTCCCTGACTGTAATGAGTGTGAGAAATCCACCTTTATTTATAAATGTGAGATTTGAGTTATTTATTGTAGCAGTTAGCCTATACAATATGATAGTTACAATAGCAAATAGATAGGAAGAGCATTGCAAAGACTGACCAGTAATAAACAGACCATACAGGTGAAATGAAGCAACTACACAGAAAAGTAAAAAACAAAATGAAACAAAAGTCTAAAGTAAACACCACAATGTGGAACTATAAACCAAGTAAACAGGGTATGCTATCTCTTGAAAGACGTTTGCGGATATTGTCTTGGAGGTGATGTCAAAAGCTAAAATCAATTACGCTAAAATTCATTGTAAAAGTTACACATTTAAGGATCTCACATAAAAGAAAGCATGTAAATTCCACTGGCCTTCCTTTTCTTACTTTTTCTAACAATTATATACAAATGCTATAGAGTCTCAAATACATGGGTACACTTAAGTTTAAATTATTGTAAAAACACCTTTTATTGCTACTTACCTGCCTACTGCCATCTCATTCCTTCATCAGTTTCCCAGATAAAATTGTAATAAATAAATTGTGATTAATAATTTGCAACATTATGAGAAAAATAGTTATGGGAATTGAAAGAAGAAGAAAAAATTTAAGCCATATTTTTATGTTCATATAAATAAAGACGGCCACACTTTAACCATGCCACCAGTATAACTGCAGCTCTGATATTAGGACTAACCAGTGTAGTAGTAACATCACCTCTTGTTTCTTCTTCAGGATCTTCAGCTCTATGTTTCAACAAGTGCCTCTGGATGTGTTGGCTTTATTTTAGATAATACTGTTAGAAGGGATATTCATTTTTTTTATTTTTTTTCTGTATGATTCTCTGTAAAAATCATCAGTGCATTTCTAATTATTTGGCATGTTTCCTTCTGCTTGTCTTGATTCTCATTTCCTCTCAGGTTCTGAGTATGCAGATAATTTAAATGTTTGGGATGCAGTGGGAGAGTCAGACACAATCATGGGGAGTCCTCATTTCTAAAACCTATTTCATCAAACCAATGGTTTTAACTTGCCTATGACAACTTTGTACCTCCTTTCCTTCTTACAGAGTGCCCAAAAACATATTGAAAGTCCAGACTTTCTTTCTTTCATCCTTCTTTACGCATTTTAAGGATATTTGCTTTACCTAAGGTTTCTCTTAGACTTACACTCTAGGCTTAAGTTCTAGATTCTTAACCTTCAGAATTCTGAATATGAAAATCCTAAGACTCATTAAGGAACAAAAACTCATATGGCTATGAGTTGAAATGTGTTCATATCTGCCAGAGGACTCCATATCTGGAGTGGTAATCATGATTGACTAAGTAAACATTTATTCTAAATTAAGACATGCTATGTTAACATATTTATGATTTCTTATTGTTTCATGTTTTTTATTACAAAAATAATTTGTCAAAAATTTGTCATAATTTAAGATAAATTACATGTTCCTTAAAGTTTTTTTCAAAAAATATGAACAATAAATATGAACAATTAATAAAATGTTAATGAGCCTATTCATTTGACATATTCTTTATGTTAAGAATCTTCCACCAAATAAATATACCTTTAAAATCAGAGCAGGAGGGGCACCTGGGTGATTTAGTGGTTGAGCGACTGCCTTTGCTCAGGTCTTAATCCTGGGGTCCTGGGATGGAGTCTCCCTGCAGAGGAGTCTCACATAATCTCCCTGCCATTCTCTCTGTGTCTCTCATGAATAAATAAAATCCTTTAAAAAATAAAATAAAATATAATCGGAGCAGGAAATTTTACCTAACATTATGTTTGTATCCAGCAGTCAAAGCTATCCGAATAAAATATGGTACATTGTTCTATTGGCCAATTATGAACAAAGATAAAATTGAAATAATTGGATATATCATAAGTGTGAAATAGCAAGCCATGTCAAAAAAACAAAACAAAACCAGATTATTCTTTCTGGCCATTATTTTGTTTTGTGATCTGGAATATTATTCTACTTACCCAAAACTTAAAAAAATATGTAATTACTTAATTTTTCCATCTTTGATTCTCTGTCACTTATCTACCTACAGACACAAATGTTTATCCCATGTTGGTATGGAAGTATAATTAAGAATGGATAAGATCTACAACATGTGTTGAAATGCATAGCTTACAAATTAAATAGTAATTTTATTTAAGGATTTTATTTTATTTTTTTAAAGATTTTATTTATTTATTCATGAGAGACAGAGAGAGAGAGAGAGAGAAAGAGAGAGAGAGGCAGAGACACAGTCAGAGAGAGAGAAGCAGGCTCCATGCAGGGAACCCGATGTGGGACTCGATCCCAGGTGTCCAGTCTCAGGCCTTGGGCTGAAGGCGGCGCTAAACCGCTGAGCCACCCAGGCTGCCCTTATTTAAGGACTTTAAATATGAGTCCTTCAAATTCAGATTGCATAGTATCCTTATCTAATCTGTTTAAGGGGAAAAATATGGTAAGGTTTTCTTTCAGGGTTAAGATTTAAAGTTTCTAGAGGAAGAGATTTTATATACTCTTGTATTCCTCATTCTCTAGCATCATAGTAATTAAAGTTAACATATAACTAACATTAGATCAAAATAAGAGGAAAGAGAAAGAAAATATAATACAAATCCAGATGATGTAATGAAACACCAGATGAAGCAAAAATGTTTTTCCTCCTGAATTATTTTAGCTGCTTAATTCCCACTTTTCATTTGTCCTTAAAGTAAATATTGTAATATTCCTAATATAATGGATTTATGTCATTTATTTTTCTGAATCCAATTCCATACTGAAGGAAATTTTCAAAATTACTTGACACGCATTGTTTGCAATGAAGATTCAGAAAGGCAAAACCAGAATTTAACTCTGATTTTTCTGATAAAGCAATGTCTTTGGCAATCTTTGCATATTGCCTTTATTCCAGAGAACTTCATTCTTAACAATCAATCCTTTTGTGAAATTTGTTCCCTTCTGCAGTTACATAAGGATGACCACCCTCTATACCACTCTGAAACATCTTTAGATTCAGAAGGATAGATTATGCCCAGGAAATACATTCATCATGTCCCTGCCAATCATTAGTTACAAAGAAAGGACTAACATCTCTAACTCAAAAAGTAGTTATCATAAAAATAATACATCTACATATATAGTTAATTACAGCTTTTTCCCCAAAATATTAAGTAAATCAAATCAGGATGATTAGTACACATACAAGGAGGAAAAAAATGAGTTATACCATCAAATTGCCTTTTTTATGGATAATAAAAAATTCAGTTATGGTTGTAAAAAAGATGAAAAAATATAAATGTGAGTGAGGAAGGAAAAGGAATTTGACTATTTTTTAAAAGATTTTATTTATTTATTCATGAAAGACACACAGAGAAAGAGAGAGAAAGAGAGAGAGAGAGAGAGAGAGGCAGGCAGAGGGAGAAGCAGGCTCCATGCAAGGAGCCTGATGTGGGACTCATCCCAAGTCTCCAGGATCACGCCCTGGGCTGAAGGCAGCGCTAAGACGCTGAGCCACCCGGGCTGCCCTGGATTTTGACTATTTAAAGTAAAAAAGTCTTTGCTTTACAAGAAGTTTGAGATTTTTTAAAAAATGAAAAAAATAACTCACAGTTCTTAAAATTTCACACACTATCTTTATAGTAACATTTACTTAAATTTTTTTTGTGTGAAACTACCACAATTTGGCATCATGACCACTGCTTGTCAGAATCTATTCCAAGACCAGCCACTTACACCTGGTTCACATAAGAGAAAAAAGATTATCTTGGGTGTCTTTTCCCTCTGGTGTTGTGTTTCCTTTTCTTAAAGATGGGTCTCCTCCTCAGTAAGTAGATTGATTTTATTGAAAAAAATGAGTATTTGGTGGACCTTAGATTTTAATGCAAGCATTAAAAGTCAAAATGTACATTACAAACAACTAAAACCATCTGATGATAATTTTAAGATCAAATTTCTTTAAGAGAGAACTAAACAAAAACATGGAGCTTTTTTATGTTTAATAATCATCACAATAATAATTTCCTCACATTTCTGGGTGACTTTTTCCAAGAACTTATGAAATGTATGTGCAAAAGGCAGTAACACAAGTTAGATTAAGATTTACATAAAAACACCTATATAATGTACATAAAAATACCTGAAGTATTTTTTAAAAAGTTAATACTAGTGAAAACTGCTGATAGTTGGTTAATACATAAAATTAAAATAGTCAAGTCCTAATGCACTGGTATCAGATTTTCTTTATATTCTCTACTAGACAAATATGATTAACTATCAAATTTCCAATTTCCAAAGACCAACATAGGATTAAAGGGCTGCAAATCAGTTGACTCATGCAATTTAAAGTTTCACCATTTTAAAAAAATTCTTCACTTTTCATTTATTTTTAAAATTTGTCATTCTCACATTTTTCCGAAACCACTATATAATGTTTTCACATTTCAGGAGAATACTTTTTTTTTTACTAATAATAATTATTTCACTAGGAACTAACATGGCTCTAAATATTCTTGACATAATTTGGCAATGTTTGCAAAAAAGGCTTTCAAGTGAGTCATGAATATTTGTGATAATTTACTATCTTCTTTACAATATATTTTTAAAAGGAACAGTATACATTTGAAAATGTTAAAGCACTCATGCGTGTTTAACATGTGTAAACAACTTTTCAAATAGGTGTGTAATATATATGATCTATGTTAAATATCTTGCCATTTCAGTTACATGTGAAAAGTACATCGTTTCTTTGAAAAGAAAGTATTTATGAAAACAAAGTACAAAACAAAATATACTAATATGTTAAGAATCACTAGATGGGGGCCATGTGATTGGAAAATAATTGTTTTCTTCTTTGCTTCTTTGTATTTCAGTGTCAATATTTCTTGTATCTTGAGAACAGATCTTAGAGAAACTGAACACAGCACATCAGGATGCTGAACGAGTATTTAAAAGGCAGTGGGGAATTTGACAATGTATGGACAAGAAGCAGGTGACTTTTCCGGGGCAGTCAGGCCTCTTTCACCCATAAACTGCAGGATGCGAGTTGCATGTGAGTCTCAAGAGAAGATGGAATCAGGGAACAGTAAGCAGCAGTTGAAGATAAACTATGAGGTTTTACATGAATGACATGAGGTAACAGAGTTTGGTCTAATGGCTATGAATAATATGCCATGGTGGAAATGTTTAATAACATTATACTTTCACATTGGGAGACTCTAACTTGAGGATTCTGTTGTAGTGGAGATGATGATTGTTTTGTCCTGTTTTATGGATATTTTTTATTTGTTTCCCCCCGTGTGTGGTAAAAAGCCTGGATGGGAATCTATCACCCTTGAACCTATACATATTCTTAATGGGGTCAAATGTGGTGGGGAAAGAATGGCAAGGTGACATACAATTTTTGACTTCTTAAATTATTTAAACTACTTGATAGAGCAATTGCACAAAATTGTGACTATGAGTTACAGATCAGATTTTTTTATTTCAACAAAAATTTTGTACAGATTTACTGTAAAATGAAAATTAGAAGGTAAAAATAATAGTAATGTCTTACATTCCTAGAAATTGTTATTGTGTTTTCCGTAACAAAATCTAACTTAAAAAGTTAATGGTATCAATAAGGTATTTATAAAATGAATTTTTTTTGTGCTCTGATGAATACCCTGTTTTCTTCCACCTTTTGTTTTAGAGGAATAGTTCAGAAATTTAGTGCAAAATAATGCTTTAAAATGTGCATATATTACGTATATTTAAAATGTTGTCAGCTATGTGTAAACTACCACAACATAAAGTGACCATGACAAGACTTAAGGTAAATTGTTGGTATAGAGTAAGGGTTATTGTGAGTTCCGCAAATATGTACCGTGTGTCTGGGCTCAACTTTTGATCTACTTTTTCTATACAAGTTGTATTTAACATCTTTGATCTCCAAGTTAGTGATCTAATCCGCTGTATAACTTAGCTTTTATTGATCTGTTCTCATGCTAAGCAAATCAAGTCTCACTTTTATGGGGTAGATTGAAAAAGATAGTAAAACTGCCTCTGAGACAGCAGTTTAAATCTGTGCAATAACAGTGAAAGCAAGAGATAAGACTTTTATTACACTGCCAAACTTCACGTGAACTCAAAGTGTCATTAAATAGGTATGTGTCATTTGCCACAGATATTTATTTTACTAGAGAGCATGGTTACCACCCATTTGGAAGCAATGTGGTGTATTTTCTACTGTCATAGACTATATTGCTTGTCCAGGTACCTATATTTATAGTGACATTCAGTGCATAACATAGCATCCTTTCTGAATGAATTATTTATTCTGATTGAGCACTGTATGCTTCTCCTGGTTTTTCTTTCCTTTTAATGTAGTATCAAGAGCAACAGAGAGAGGTTTATGTTGGGTTGCCTTTGTAATGTTTCATTTTTTAAAACAGGTTCAAGAGAACAAATAGCCAATAATATAAATTGACCACCTTTGGTTGTCCCTGTAAATTCCTGCTGTTCCAAGTGATAGCTTATTAAAAACTGGAAAAAGGTGATGCAAAAGTTGAAGCTCGACTAACTAATACTGACAGATTGTCACTTGCACTCTAAAGGACACTCTGTTAGAGCTGGAACTAAGAAATTCAGAATATGAAAGCAGAAATAGTGGTTTAAAGGTATGGATTGTAATAGTTGAAACAAAGAGTTCTTTGAATAACATTTTATGTCCCTATTTATGAGTGTACTCCAAAAAATTATAATATAGTATTAACAAATTATAATACACCACCATAAAGCAGTACCTGTTCTTACATGGTGTATAGCAGACACAGAAAATTTCAGAAAAGAACATAACTTTTACCACAATTCCCAAAATTCTGAGAAAGTCACCATTAGAAATTTAATGTCTCAACTTCTGTGAGTTTCATTTAGAGTTTTAAAATTCAAATTATTAAATTGGTAAAACATTAAATATTTGTTTCAATTTTTCAGTTTAATATTTACTTCTTTAAACATATACTTATGGCTTTATAATATCCTATCATACAGACACTTATAATTTGCTTTATCATTGACTTTAATGTTGCCCATTATGTTTTTTTTTTCAAGAGAAATACTGCTATAAACATTATTGTGCCAACTCTAACTTTCCTTCAGTTTTTTACCTTAGCTCAGATTTCTGAAATAAAATTACCAGACTGAGGAGTATAAACCATTTTTTTTTTTAAGATTTTATTTATTGGGGCAGCCTGGGTGGCTCAGCGATTAAGCATCTGCCTTCAGCCCAGGGCATGATCCTGGAGTCCCTGGATCGAGTCCCACATCAGGCTCCCTGCAGAGAGCCTGCTTCTCCCTCTGCCTGTGTCTCTGCCTCTCTCTCTCTCTCTGTCTCTCATGAATAAATAAATAAAATATTTAAAAAAAGATTTTATGAAATCTAGTGGGTGGGTGAAATATAGTGATTCCTTTTATTACCTTCCCTTGATGACTAATGAAGATTATACTATTTTGCATTTTTTATTTTTGCTACTAGTTGCATATCTTTCTCTTGTATAAAATGAATGTGTTAATAATTTACTGATCTGGGCTCTTAGTAATTTTTTATGGATTTTTAAAAATTTATTAGAGAGAGCGTGTCAGGGGAGGGGCAAATGGAGAGAGAATCTTCAAACAGATATCCTGCTGAACGCGGATCCCAGGACCCTGAGATCATGACCTGAGCCAAAACCAAGAGTCATATGCTTAACTAACTGAGCTACCCAGGGGCCCAGGCTCTTAGTGATTTTTATTTTTATTTTTATTTTTATTTTTTTTTTGTGATTTTTATTTTTTACATATTTTTAGTTATGTATTTTATTTGATTATTTATATAATTTAGCTACAACTTGGATTGTAACAGGTATTGTTTATATCTTTATTTTTATTTTGATAATTCATATAGAGGTGTTCATTTTTGAATTACCCAATATATTTACCATTCTTTTAAATAGACTATATCATATCTGTCAAAAACGGTTTTGTAAATACTCACTTTTGTTTTCTACTTGTGTTTTATAGCTTGAAATTTTAATTATTTTAAAATATTTTTACTGTTGCTAAAAATAAAACTTCTAAAACTTTTGATGACAAAATTAAAAAATTCTCAAAGTTCTTCGATATGAAAATAATGTTTATTTATTATCTTTGTTACAAGTTTGATGGCAATAAGTGCTAAGAACTCTAATTCAGGAAAACAATGGTGTTACTTAAAAACTATGTTATATCCAACTCAATGTAGTTTAAAATTAAAAAAATAATAATTTATAGTTCACATAGCTAAAAAGTGTAAAGGGATGAACTTGGATCAATAGCTGGAACCAATATTTAAATGAAGTTAGTCTCTAGCTTTGGTGGGACCTCTGGGCTCTGACATTCTCTTGCTATATTCCTAAGCCACATAGTCACCCTAGACTGATGACTGTCTCTGAGAGGAAGTAGTACTCCTACTGGGAAACCTGAGTAGAAGTGCCTATCCCTTGCTTCAGAAGGCAGATCACTGGATTCTAGCCTGTTAGGGATGGGGCAATATCAATAAGGAAGGGATATAGAATCCACAAAATGAAGAATGCCTGGGTTTCACCCAATTGTATTTCTCCAAGAGTCTTTGAGTTAAATATTTCCTTTGCCTCAAATGGGTTACAAAAACCATCTATAAGTTCCACCACACTGACATGTCACAGGAAATAGAATTCAAATTCATGACTCAAGATTGAGCAGAAGTAAACTTCAAAATTTTGTAGTGTTTCTACTTATATGACACTGTTTGCCAATAAATTGATAATGTTTTACTATATCAGAAATACTTTATTCTGCATAGAAAGTTCAAGAGAAGAAGCTTTTCCAAAATAACCTGTAGTTTATTAGTAATGTCTATAATGTTAATTATAAGGTCTTGAAATGTGTCTCTCCTGTATAGTCAAAAATATCCTCCAAGTAAGCCAATCTAAATAATTTCTCCCTATTGAAGAATGACTTCTTTGTTCTGAAAAAAGTCTCACATTTAATTAAAGTAATTTTATGCTTATTTTTGTGAAGAAAATAATCTGCTGTTGATATAAAATAATTGTAAAAATTGAAATTCTTATTTGGTTAACCTAGCATATATACAACCAAAGAAAATGAATGATGAGCTGGCCAAACAATTCTAATTGCTGATTAGAATTGGAATTGCAATCAATTACTCCATAACCTTTCTACTTTGAAATATGAAAGAATGTTGGAAATGCTAGAAGTAGATGGTGCCATTTGGCAGAGGTATTTCTTTGGTATTATTGCTGATTATTAAAATATCCATAATTCTTCCCACTTCCAGAAAGAAACAAAATCTATTTTTGCATTCCCTGAATCAGGATTAGCCATGAGATTTGTTTTGGCCAAAGAGATTAGCTAAGCAATCAGAGGTTTGAAAAGCATTTGTCCATTAGGACCTTTGCTTTTGCTCTTCAAATCCTGTTACAGCTATGTGCATGAGTCCTGGCTAGCCTGCTGGATCATGAGAGATCTGTGGCTCAGTTACCCCATCACCCCAGCCAGCAGCTGGACTGCTTCCAGATATGTATAAGTAAGTAAGGCCATTTTGGACTATCCAAGTACTAACTGAGCTGCCACTAGGCAATAGACACATGAAAAAGCCCAGCTGAGATGAGCTTAGTTCAGCCCAGATCAGTACAACCACCTAGTTGTCTTATACATCCACAAGCAACAAATGTTAGAAAATTCAAGTCACAAAATTATGGATGATTTTTTATATACTGTTAGATAACTGATAGAACTCACCTTGTTTTAAGTAGCAAACCAGAGAAATTGTTTCAAGGGAACCTGGAATGGTTTTTCAATCATGAAACTCTGCTTTTGCTAAATTACTGAATAAGCCACCTTGCAACAAAACTCTAGGACAAGAGCCTTATAATGGAATAAATCCCATTTCAGTCTCTATTAGTAAAGTCTTCTCTTCCACATAAATAATCCACATTTTGTCATGGACACAGCTAAATCATTCTTTCTTCAGAATTTCCAAATGTTATTTGCCTTATAAGCATCACTGAGATTTTGGTTCATTTGTGTGTAGTAATGCAATTTAAGGACAATCTTATCTTTTCTTTGACATTTTCCAACTTAAGTTTGGTGACTCACTCATATGTGAAATATAAGAAATAGTGCAGAGGACCATAGGGAAAGATGAGAAACAATGGGAAAAAAAATGAGAGAGGGTGACAAACCATGAGAGACTCTTAATTCTGGGAAACAAACTGAAGGTTACTGGAGCAGAGGTGGGTAAGGAGATGGGGTAACTGGGTGATGGACAGAGGGAGGGCATATGATGTAATGAGCATACACAACTAATGAATTAAAAAACTATACCTGAAACTATACTGTATGTTGGCTAATTGAATTTCAATATAAATAAATAAATAAATAAATAAATAAATAAATAAATAAATAAATTCAATTAAAACTTAAAAATTAAATAAATAAATACTAGAAGTTGATAATTATTGGTAAGGTATGCTTTCTTTGAATCTTACAAGAAAAGCATTCTAAATATCAAAACAAAGACAGTGGTTGCATGTTTCCTGGCTATATACAATGAGTCTAATGCCATCTTATATTTCTCTGAAAAGAAACAGTAAAACTTTATTTGTATAATGTGACATGAATTGTTTTTAAAAGGTAATTTTTTAAGCAAACAAGTAATGTATTAAGAAAAAAAGAATTCGGTCTTTGGTTTTTATTTTGAACAGCCAGTTTGTAGATGTCATGACATTCAGTCATGGGTCACAGCTAATAAACCTATACTCAAGGCTTACTATTAAATAAAATATTGAAAGTAAATAAATTTGAAATACTTTCCATCAAAAAAAATAGGAATAATTGGATTTAATATTAATGGTCCTTTAGAAATCTTATAAGATGATAACATAGTATCTCACATATTTTTTTTTTTTGGATTACCATATTTCCAGGTAGCAAACCATCCTTAAAAATCTAGAATTGGGGCAGCCCTAGTGGCTCAGCAGTTTAACACCACCTTCAGCCTGGGCCGTGATCCTGGAGACCCAGGATAGAGTCCCATGTCAGACTCCCTGCATGGAGCCTGCTTCTCCCTCTGCCTATGTCTCTGCCTCTCTCTCTGTGTCTCTCATGAATAAATAAATAAAATCTTAAAAAAAAAAATCTAGAATTGGTTTTCTGAATCTTGGCAAATAATTTTTTCAAGCATTCAGATACCCTTAGAAGTATTTTAATTATTATTTTTCTATATCATAATTTAGAGAACACATATATATATACATATATACATTAGCATATGTACATACATATATAGATATAGACTAGATATGTGTATAGCTATCTTAGAGCTTTTGTATGCTTAAGGCAATATATGCTCAGTTAAATGAATCAGAGTTAGTTTTATTTCCTACTGGCTGGAAAAATTTTAAGCATTGCAATTACCTATTTTTTTAACTTCACAAGTGACCCCATTTAGAAATAATTGCAGATGCATTTTTCCAGCTTTTCTACTTCTATGGCAACAATGGAATACATTTATTTTTATACAATTATTGAAGTTTTAAAACTTATCAGCATGTAACTTTCAAAATTGTGGAGAATTTTCTAATAATGATCAATGTGTTATAAATATTACATTTTCTCTCATATCTAATTTATTTTAAAATTTAAGTTAATTACAGGTTTCTCTATCTCTATAAATTTGTGTAAATTTGTATCTGCAGAACTTTTATCTGTTACATGCCTATCATACTACATATTTATTGGTTTAGGTTTATATTCATTTATTACACTAAGTTCTCCCTATATCTGCTCCACTTTTTTTAGACATGTCTTTTTTCTTTATAATTCCCTTGTTCTTTTTCTAACAGCTTAAGTTCAGTATTTTAGTTTATTATTTTCTCTTTTCCCACCAGTGAAAACATCGTTACATGTGACTCTATCACTTCTGAAAGGACAGAGCACTAGAAAGAATTAACCCATTTGCTCTCTTACATTTTTCCTCTTTTTGTCAGAAATATTATAAGCCTTGGGCATCTGGGGTGGCTCAGCGCTTTAGCGCCGCCGTCAGCCCAGGGTGTGATCCTGGAGACCCGGCATCGAGTCCCACGTGGGGCTCAATGCGTGGAGCCTGCTTCTTCCTCTGTCTGTGTCTCTGCCTCTCCCTCTCTGTGTCTCTCGTGAATAAATAAATGAAATCTTAAAAAAAAGAAATATTATAAGCTTTTAATTTTAAATAGCAATATTTATTTTAGATTTTCAAATTCCTAAAAATCTTTTCCTGACTTGCTTATACTCTTCAGTACTTGAGTCATTCCTTTATTTTAGGATATATTCTACATTGTTTCCTATTCTAAACAATACAAACACAAGAGCTAGAAACAATAGGAACACTCTCATGCAGTATCATCCTGGCTTTTACACTGGGTAATTTAATAAGGACAGTCTTATAAGGCAGATAGTAGAACCTTGAAGAATGGGAAAAAGGGTAGGTAAATTTTGGAGGGGTGAGGAAAACAATATATGTAACTATTTGTTACACACATTAATGCCCATGAAATATACAGAGGAAAGAGGCATCTGTACATAATAAGCAAAAAAAGTAGAAAAACAATATGTGGGGATCCCTGGGTGGCGCAGCAGTTTGGCGCCTGCCTTTGGCCCAGGGCGCGATCCTGGAGACCCGGGATCGAGTCCCACATCAGGCTCCCGGTGCATGGAGCCTGCTTCTCCCTCTGCCTGTGTCTCTGCCTCTCTCTCTCTCTCTCTCTCTCTCTCTCTCTCTCTGTGTGACTATCATAAATAATAAATAAAAAAAAATTAAAAAAAAAAAAGAAAAACAATATGTGTACTCATGAATAAGTTCACTCATTTTACAATTCTGCATATTTTGCAAGTCAATAAACCTCTGTACTAGGTAATTTTGTACGGGAGTTGTAGTATGACCATGATCTTCTGAAATCCAACTGACTATCCTACTGAAGTCTGAGGCTATAAAAGGATAGATGAAATATTAATATATATTTATTATACATTTATTTTATGCATATACACACTCACTTATTTTCATATCAAAAGCACACATTAAAGTGGTCAACAAAGTTTTACAACTTTCAAGAATCAGACTACTGAAAGTGACTTATCTGGCTATCCAAAGTGTAAAGGAAAACCTTCCCAACTGTTGAATGTACAAATTATTCTTCATTTCTGCCTGCTGTCATTGGATCATCAATAAAAGTGTATGGGAACACGAGGTTTAGTTACTTTTATTAATCAATCATAAAGCATTTCCAGTGCTTCTGAAACTTGACAAAGCTCTTATAAGGTACAAAGGTAATTAGCCTTCATGCTTTTTAAAGCATATTATATTGTGTATCTTTTTAAAAAGGTTTATTTATGAAAGAGAGAGAGAGCTGAACAGGAGGAGGGGCTGAGGGAGGGGGAGACAAGCAGATTCCTTGCTGAGAGGGGAGCCAGACACTGGGTTTGATCCCAGGACCCAGAAACCATGACCTAAGTCTAAATCAAGAGTCAGATGCTCAACCAACTGAGCCACCCAGATGCCCCTATATTGTGTATCTTAAACTCCTATAAGCAGTCTGTCCCTGTAATTAATAATGTAACAATGTATAGTTGTGGCAAAACAGCACAAGTTAAAAGTGAAAATGTTGTATTTCAATAGTGAAATGGTGTTTCATTTCAAATTCATAAAGGCTAATGAAAGTGGCGGGTTTTAGTTTATAATAATGCTGTCACTAGATCAATATGATAATTTTAATTTTAAGGACACTTTAAGGACTTTAATGAATTAATTTGCAAATCAATTCGAGAAGTATAGGAGTCTTATCTCTATTTCAAAGGAGGTGATAAATACAATTATTTCAGAACCAGATTTAACTGTGGGCTTTTCTCAAAAATCAGTACATTCATTTATTTCCCTATAAAACTACTTAGGGACTTTTTTTCACCATCCCTAGAAAAGAGTTATTCCAAGAATTATGGGATTAAGAGGGATTAATAATCTGCACATGAAGCATTGATAAGCCAGTGAGATGATTGTCCATCCATCTGTCCACTTGTCATAAGAAGATTAAAATTTGAGTTTAAAATTAGCAGCCTCTAGGGGTGCCTGGGTGGTTCAGGAGGTTGAGCAACCAGCTCTTGGTTTGGGCTCATGTCATGATCTCAGGGGCATGGAATGGAGCTCCATTTCAGGCCTTAGGCTCAGCATGGAGTCTGCTTGTCCTTCTCCTTCTGCTTGTCCCGTCCCTCTTCTCTCCCCTCTTCTCGTGCTCTCTCTCTCCCTCTCAAATAAATAAATAAAATCTTAAAACAGAAAATAAAATAAATTAGCAGACTACAGGTTGAAAAGTAAATATCAAGGCATTTTTGAGCAAATATTAAGGCGATCTCTCCAGCATTTGCCTGATTTGTGGGTAAATTGCCAATAATTCCTGATGAATGATTTCATTCTGATAATAGCATATTTTTATCTTCAACTATCAAAGGTCCTATTCACAGAGTTGTGTATGTTTCCTCCCCTTCCTTAAATGTAAATTTGATGAGATCTGACACCAGATGTTTAGTCACCTGCTGTGTTCTCAGTATCTTGCCCATTGCCTGGCACTTAGTAGGTATTCAGTAAATAGTGAATGCATGTGCAAATGCATGAAGACATTTCTTAACTTTCATGAGCACACCTTATTTGTTTTAATTTTTGTTTCTGAAAGGCCTTTTTTGAAAAGAGTATCAATAATACAAAAACTAAAGTGCCATTCTGAGAATTACTTTGTTGAAAACTGGAGTAAGAAGGTCGAATAGAGGAAATCCACACTTCTTTTAATAATGTTTACCAACTTAATATTAAGTGCTAAGCATGTTTTGATGATTTTATTTATTAAGACAATTAGAAAATATCTCAATTCCTTTAATAGCTGCTGCCTTAGTCTAGACTAAATTAAATAGTATTCTTGTATTAATATTTAGAAAGGAGAAAATGTATCCCTTAATTGCATTCTAGTAACTTCCAGATCATGAAGATAGGCACATGCATTATGTGTATGTGTGTGTATAAATGAAACTGCTGAGTGACTTTAATAAAAATTATTTCCAATTGCATAAGTAAAGTTAATATTACACCATTTTCCAGAAATGACACTGACTTAGCTGTGTATCCTCCTGAAAGCAACATGATCTACTTAAACATTAAAGAGAAAAAAACCAATCGAGAAAAAAATGGGCTTGATAGCTGTGTGGAAGAAAAATCATCACATTTAATATGCAGGTATATTTATTTCATCAGTACAAATGTCCCATTTACAGGAAGGATTTGTATATTTTTCAAAGTTTTGCTCAGCCTAATTCCTATAAATCAGAGGGAAATTAACATTAGGACATGATAAAGCAGCCAAAACAAAATTGAAATTACTAAAGCCTATCCTTCGTGTTTCACCACCATAGTTCCATTTTATGAATCTTATCTTGACCAGGGAAATGAGAAGCTTTGAAAGGATTTTTTAGATTTAGTTTTACCCCTAAAATATTTTTTAAAAGAGATTACTTGAAGCTCAGAGTTCATGTGACATGTCAAAGTCATACAGTTAATTAGGATCTTCTGATTTTGTTCAACATTTTGAGTTTACTAAATTATATCATGAAATACACTCTAAAGTCCAAATATTATTTTAAAATAAATAAAAATAAGGCTAAATGCATAATAAAGCATATAAAATGGATTTAGTGATGAATGGAAAGGCTAAATCAATAAATAATTGGAAATATTTTTTCTTCCAACATGCCAAATCTGAAATAAAATGATCTCTACCACAATTAGTTAATATGTTTTCAGTAGTCTCATTTAAAAGAATTGTTCATTCTATATTAGGGAAGAGAGGAAGACTTGGATCTAGAATAGGTCCAACAGAGATCTGGAAAAAGTCCATTTGCCAAAAAATCCTCCTTTAAATACTCTAATCATATGGATAACCTCCTTGATTTAATTATGGGAACTCTAAAAAGTATAAGCCAATCCACAATCTCTATATGAATGAATGAAATTCTTATTTATTTAGCCTAGAACCTAACTTCCCTTGGGGAGGGACAGTGTGGAAAGGGAATTAGAAACGTGGAAGGAAAGGATCACTCAGGCAAAGAGTTACACTTCCAGTGGGAGCAGAACCAAATGGTATATCCCAATTGATACTTCAGAGTGACATGAAAAGTCAAGTTTCAGGATTTTGGAGAGATTGTTTATAGCCATATTTATTTCAGAAACTACATGAACAGGTAACTGAGATGGTTTTGCTCGGGCTCCAGAGTAAAGCACTCTAAGTCCACCAGCTGGAGCAATATGGTGGAAGTCTTCTCAGAGAAGTAATATATTTTTCATGAAGCAATCTCACAAGGTTTGATTAAAAATTCTGATTAATTTGAAACCAAGAGCCAACTACTTCTGCTGCTTTGAATTTCTGATTTTACTGAATTAGGGTTTGTGTTATCTAGTATACACCTTTTAAAGGTGTTACCTAGAGAAATTTATCATGATTTTCTATCACTGGCACCCAGAAATTATCCTCTTAAGATAGTAGAATATTTAATTTAAAAATCCACCATGTAATGTAGCTTTACAAGTGCTCCCTAATAGTGTAGATATGGGGATCCCTGGGTGGCGCAGCGGTTTAGCGCCTGCCTTTGGCCCAGGGCGCGATCCTGGAGACCCGGGATCGAATCCCACGTCAGGCTCCCGGTGCAGGAAGCCTGCTTCTCCCTCTGCCTGTGTCTCTGCCTCTCTCTCTTTCTCTCTGTATGACTATCATAAATAAATAAAAAATTAAAAAAAAAGATATGAATCTAGACTTTATTTAAGATTAAAGCCGTCCTGGGACACTCAGCAGTTAGGCATATGCCTTTGGCTCAGGGCATGATCCCGGAGTGCTGGGATCCAGTCCTGTATCGGGTTTCCTGCATAGAGCCTACTTCTCCCTCTGCCTATGTGTCTGCCTCTTTCTCTATGTGTCTTTCATGAATGAATAAAGGAAAATCTTTTTTTTTTTAAGATTAAAGCTGTCTATTGAGAGTAATAGTCCAAAAAGAATAAGCCTCAGATGAGTTGATGTAGTCATCAAGTGACTACCATAGAATATACTATACTATAGGTTTTGTGGGAAGTTTTATAAAACATCTAAGATACAATCTCTAAAGGCACTCACCATCTCGTTTAGACAAAAGGACATTCAATCCCAATAACATGTATACTCATTAGGTTCTAAAATATCTTAACACATGGTCTCCAGCTAAATCATTGGCTAGTGAAGCATGTGGAACTTTAGTCAGAAACAGGTTAATATTGTTTGAGTTTTATTCTCTAAGCTACACTATACATTTATCAGGGACAACCATATGATAGGATGTTCCAAACCTCACTATTCACAAAACAACTGTGATCCTTGCTGGGTGGTTTGCAGTGCTTCATGCAGCTTTGCTTTGCCTGGTTAAAGAAGTTTTGCCTAGCTGTCTGACTGCATTCCTCCCTCCCTCCCTTCCCTCCTCCTTCCCTTCCTTCCTTCCTTCCTTCCTTCCTTCCTTCCTTCCTTCCTTCCTTCCTCCCTCCCTCCCTCCCTCCCTCCCTCCCTCCCTCCCTCTCTCTCTCTCTCTCTCTCTCTCTTTCTTTCTTTCTTTCTTTCTTTCTTTCTTTCTTTCTTTCTTTCTTTCTTTCTTTCTTTTCTTCTTTCTTTCTGTTAAAAAAATGTGTAGGCAGATTCCAGGGGTAAAGCTAAAAAGGGAAAGGTCAGAGTGGGAATGGAATTTAGGAGACAGGGTCATTTAAAACAGTCCAAGAGAATCTTGATCTTCAGAAAGATGGGGGAGGGAGAATAAGAGGCAAGATTTTGAAATAACATCCTAAAAGTGGATCTAAAGACAGCATGATTATTATCTATTATTCCAAAATTGATTTTTACAAAACAAAGTATTTTATCTAGAGAAGATATGCTGCTTATCAATTGAGAAATGTGAGTGTATAATGAGCTTGATCCAGTCAATGTTTGATCCAGTCAATGTTTGAGACAAATTAAGAAAAGTAATATTTCCTGAAGGAGTTTTTGTTTCTTTTGTTTAACTTTTTTTTATAATAAGTCTATCCTTGTTACTGGAAATTCTCATTCTCTCTTTTCCTTTCTCTCTTTCCTTCCTTCCTTCCTTTCTTCTGCCCGCCCACCTTCCCTCATTCCCTCCCTCCCTGTCTTCTCTTCTTTCCTTCTTTCTTCCTTGCTGGGAGATCATATTTCTGCACTCTGAAACTGGTAAATAGTTCCTGAAGTACTAGTTAAAATATGCTTGATCCTACTCTGAGACAGCCCTGAAGACTTAAATGAATGGTGTTTGGTGATCTCAGCTCAGTCCCCAGTAAATGTCCACATCACAAAACCACATCACTTAATTTTAGGTGATTGATTATATCTGCTTAGCTTAAACTCAGGCTTGAGTCAGCCAGAGGACTTTATTACTCTCCATTCTGTGAGGGTGGTCCAGCCAGGTCAAAGTCGAGGTCAATAATAGGGCAAGAAGGTACTGGCTTTGCCAGTAAGCAGACCTACTCTCAGCCAGAACAAAGAACTTCACTCCTCAGAGATGCTGTTTATGCAAACAGACATAGTCTCCACTAATACTAAAAGGCTACACTGAGCTCAAGGAGCATATTAACCAAATAAAAATCTTTTCATCATCCAGAGTATGTTTATAATTTAATCTAGGAAACAAAATATAAAAATGAATAATTTATTTGATACTTTAAAAGCAGTAGGATTATAGGAATCAATTCACTAACTAAAATATGTATTTAAATATGAAAATTGAAGATACAATTTTAAAAGTAACTTCTAATAGAAAAACATTTAATTATAAATAGTACACTCAAATTTAAATTTGTACACTAACTTGTATACCGTGAAACATTATAAATAGTTTGTTCCTAAAAGGAATTTTGTATTTATATTTAAAATGCAAAACCAAAATATCTATGCATTTTTATTTAAAAGTCACATTTTAAAGTAGAACTAAATATTACTCATGTTAGGGGATTTCAGACTGTACAGCTGCAGCAAAATAAGATAACCCATTAGCACTAAATGTATACAATTATCTTATATGATTGTAATGGGAAATTATGACAAGAGAAATATTGATTTTAATGGTAACATTAAAAACCAGACACTAAAATATTTCATACAAAAAAACTATCCAAAAAAGTTAATTTAGCCCTTAAGTACTATTAATTTGCAACTTTCACATGAATTAGCCCACTAAATTATGAAGAGAAAGTGCTTTAGTATATTTTTGAACTAGAAGCCATATTTTATATAAAGCAAATTAAATTGAATCAGATAAAAATGAGAATAATAATAAGTCAATAGAGAAATATATATTATAAAGCTTTAGTGGGTAATGAAATAGACCTTTGTATAAACACCACCAATGTTTCTTATTGAATGTGAACTTGGAGAAGTGATTTAATCTCTGAACAAACATTCCTCATAAGGTGGTAAATTGGGACAGAGAGTTTATGGGGAATAATTACCTCCGTACAATTTTGTTGTAAAGAATCAAATTATTTAATATAGATAAAATATATGATATATATTTTATAAATATTTGTAGGTTTTTCCATGCAGAGAACTCATAGAGATGGCTTTAAAGAAAAATAGCTATATAAAGACTGTAAATCAAAACTCAATGACTGTTTTCTAAGTTTTATAATCCCATTTGTTCTGCAGTGGTCTATTTTGTAGGTAACCTCTACATAAACATAATCTTAAATTCATGTTATTTGTAAATTAGAAAATTAGTTGTAATAAATTGGGCAGCAAGCAATAGAAATTCCCTCTTGTTGTCATGATATGAGATAATGTGGCCATGTCCACATGGACAGAATGGCTCTCCCTTTAGTTTGTCTTGACGTCTTACCAATTAATGCAGGGGCACCTGGGTGGCTCAATCTGTTAAGGGTGCACATTTGTACACTCTCTCTCTAATAAATAAAATTCTTAAAAAAAAATCAGTGCAGACTACTGTAAATGCAGTTCAGCAGTTGCAGTCAAAACATACCATGTGGCAACCAAAATAGATCAGCCATGTCCTGATTCTTTTACAAGACCTACAAGGATGCACATTTTTAAAAACTTATATTTGTTTAAAATGTTACTTCTTATAAGAGATTTTCCAAACTACATTTGATATATAACTTTATTAGATAAACAAAAACTTCTTTCACTTTTTGTCTAGTTTTGCATTTTTAAAAACTGAAATAATGCACAAGATAAATTACAGAGGTACAGAAAATAAGAAATGAGAGTCCTATAACCAATGATCCCATTTTCCTGGGATAAATATTATATATATTTACTATTTATCCTTTCAGAGATTTAGATACACATAAAAATATATGTCCTTACACATTATTTTTAAAGAATTATTTATTTATTCATGAGAGACACAGAGAGAAAGAGAGAGGCAGAGACACAGGCAGAAGGAGAAACAAGCTCCCTGCAGGGAGCCCAACGTGGGACTCAATCCTGGGACTCCAGGATCACACCCTGGGCTGAAGGTGGCGCTAAACCACTAAGCCACCCAGGGATTCCCTCCTTGCACATTTTAAACAAAATTAGTAGCCTATATGTATGGATAGGTATGTATATTCATATAGAGGTATGTAGGTATATATAACAGAACTCTACCATGTTCTGGTTAGTTTAGGCTAAGATAAAGTTTCTGCCTTGTAAATTTTGGTTAAGTTACTCAACCTGTGCCTCAGTTTACACAATATTAAAGTGGAATGATAATGATAACTATCCTAGGATAGTTGGAAACTTTCTAACATACTATATGTGCTCAATAGTGTTAGATATTATTACTATTTCATATCAGTATATATAATTTCTATCATTTTTAAGCTGCACAGTATTGAATAGTTATCCCATGTTTATTTACCAATTTCCTATTGACAGACTTTTATATTTAATTTTTTATTGTTATAAATAAAGTCTACTAACGTACTACAGGATAAATTTTGTGTACTGTAGTGACAGTGCTGTAAAATGATTTCCTAGAAGTAGAATTGCTAGATTAAGCAATTAACAATTTTCGTAGATATTCTCAAATCACCCTTTCAAAAGATACTGCAGAATACCATGAACTATTTAAAATATTTATTTCATCACACTATTTACAACACTAGCTACTATCAATAATTTTAATCTTCACAAGTTTGATTACATTGAATGAAATAACTACTTCAATATCTATTTTATTATTAATTATATCAGATATCTATTCATGAACTTAATAGGTATTTGCCTTCATTTTCCTGTAATCCATTCAAATTCTTTGCACTCACCTCCCAAGCTTTTCATCTTTGTATTTTTTTAACTTTCTAAAAAATATGGAATGCTTAATGAATTTGACAAATTTGTATGTCATCCTCACACCAGGGCCATACTAAACATCTCTGTATTGTACCAATTTTAGTATATGTGCTGCTGAAGGAAGCACTTCATCTTTGTATTCTTATTCATCTGTTAAAGCTCTTTACATGTTAACAGTATTAACCATTCTTTGTATCAGAAAATATGAGCAATCTTGGCAATAATCACAATCAATTGCTTTCTCTTAACAATTTTTAGTCAATACAGATAAATCAGAGGCCCTTAATTTTAAAATGGTCCATATATACATATTTGCACATAATTAAAATCATGGTTGCTCATCCAAAATTGTTTTTCTAGAAATAATTCACCATTTACTTGGTCTCTTTTATAAAATCCAAACTGTTATGATCACTTTTGTAAAGATAAAAATTCTCCTGTACATCATGGAAGATCTAAGGATCCCCAATATTCTATGTTGTTGGCATTCTTATTTATATAAATTTCTTTATTTGGTTCCACAAAAGGGATATTATTTTATATTTTAAGCACTTGATTTCTGTCTGCTTTAAAAGAAAATTTTCATACTGTAGTCAGAGTAATCTTTTATATTTTTAAAATTTTTTATTTACATTCAATTTAGTGAACATATAGTGTAGTTTGAGCTTCAGAGGTAGAATTTAGTGATTCATCAATTGCATATAACACCCAGCACTCATTCCATCAAGTGCTCTCCTTCATGCCCATCACCCAGTTACCCCATCCCCCTTTTCTCCCCTGTAGCAACCCTCAGTTTGTTTCTTATAGTTGACAGAGTGATCTTTTAAAACCACAATATGATCATATTTAATTATTTTAATAGCTGTCATTGGCAAATGTTTAAGATGGCTTTAAGCAGGACTACTGTAAAAAGTGTTGTATAAGGAGGGGCAGCATTGCACATCTTCATTACCAGGGACCTTATTAGAAGTGTATAATCTAGGGCCCTATCACAGACTTATTGAATCAGAATTGATGCTGAAGTGTGAGAAGCACTAAACAGGAACTTAGATGAGTGAAAGTGAAAAGCCCAGTCTTTCTTTTTCCAGTCTTGTTCTCCTCTTGATCACTGCATTTCACACTGGCTTTTTTTTTCAGCTACACATTCCCTTCACGCTTTCCTTCCACGTGGAATATTTCTTCCCTCCTTTTTTTTCTCTACTGAATCTCACTTATTATTTTTTTTTTTTTTTTTTTTTTACCTCCAGAGGAACTGGGATTTTTTTTTTTAATTTTTATTTATTTATGATAGTCACAGAGAGAGAGAGAGAGAGAGAGGCAGAGACACAGGCAGAGGGAGAAGCAGGCTCCATGCACTGGGAGCCCGATGTGGGATTCGATCCCGGGTCTCCAGGATCGCGCCCTAGGCGGAAGGCAGGCGCCAAACCGCTGCGCCACCTAGGGATCCCTGAATCTCACTTATTATTTATTTATTTATTTTTCTTGCTTATTATTTAGATCACAACTTAAGTGTTCCTTCTTTGAGGAAGTCTTACTGCGTCATCAAACCATGCTCTTTCTTATTTAATGTTTTAGTATTTTCTTGTGCTTTTTATCAGTACACATATTGGGATTTTTAAATCCACCAATCCCTACCCCTTCACTCTTTCCTAATCATAAGAAGCTGTGCCCTTACTGGTTCACCCTTGAATCCTCAGATCCTATCATAGTGTTTGATACATATGGAGACTGAAGTAAATATTACTTGAAAGAATGAATAAATACATGAATGAACAAAATCCTCCCTAAAGTACTTCCTCACTAATTTGAGGATCAAATCTAAACTCAATTATCACATTATGGCTGAAGACTCTTCTGGCTTCCTCCTCTTCTTCAGGATGTCATGTGCCTCTTTTCTGTGCCCATTTGCATTCCCTGTTCTGACATTTCCTTTGTATTATATTTTAACCAGTTGTCGAATGCCCTTGCTTGTCTGCTTCTCCTCGAGGGTAGGAAAGGTATCTTTCTCCCACTCTCTTGCTTTCTCTCTTTCTCTGTCTTTTACTTTATCCTTGGTAACTGGAGCATAGCAGACCCTCAATGACACCTTAAATGAATTGAATTTAGCTAAATGTTAAGACAGACTGTGCCACAAGTTTGTTTTGAAACCCAGGGTCAGACAGTTAATTTCTAACATTTCAGTTTGCTCTGCTTATAAAAGGAAAGCAATGTAAAGCAACTTAAGGAACTTTTTGAAAGATGATCTATATTTTGATTGTGGTGGTGGTTACCCAATGATACAAGATGAACAAAACTCATCAAACTGTGCATTTAACATGGGTGGACTTCATTTATGTAAGTTACAATTCAGTGAACTTAGAAGAAAAATGAAGGCATGAAACTAAATCATGTTAGTGGTCCAAAACACCTTTTTGAGTTGAACTTAGAATGAATCTTATTTTTTTAACTTATTTTAAGAGAATCTAAATACCTCTGAGCCCAGTCCTCACTTCTATCTATCACAAGTCCATCTCTATGATGACTTTACATGAGTGCTGATTCTCCCATTTTTATTCATCTCCAAAAATAGAAGCCCTTTTACTGGTCCCTTTGGAACTAAGTTTCTATGGTTTTCCCCGTAAACATTAGATCACAATCAAGTGTCATTGCTGAATATGATACCCACTTGAAGATGATGTAAATCCTTAATTATCCAATTAAGTGATTTCCCTAAAGGCATATATCACCGGACGATTTGCCTGTGTTTTCACTGTAGTTCAAGTAAAACTTGAAATAAATTTATTTTTAGATTTAGATGCATCTTCACATCACTTTTCTACCTTATAGTAAGATCATCAAGAGTTTCTTCCTGTAATGATTAAAGCATACTATATGATCAGAACAAAAGTGCCTTATAGAGTAATATATAAAAATATATTACATATAATATATAATACAATGTATACTATATAATATATAATGCATAATAAAATATAAAATATAAGATATGAACACATACAAACCGATAGCATTCTTCACACAACTTAATGTTTATTTTCAGTTCATATTAATCTTGCACTGTTAATATAAGGAGTTGTTTCACATCTGATGTGCTATTAGGAAAGTGCCATTATTTAGAACCTCGGAGACACCTGCCTGGCTTTGCTGGTGGGTTACTTTAAATTTTATTATGCCAGGAAATTGTTTTTCCTTCCCATATGTTTGCCCTCTTATCACTCATCCCATCTCACACTTCCAAATCCACCCTGACTCTAATAGGCTAAGATGTTCAATCATCCTAGAAGCTGACAGGTATAACACAGAGCAATAAGGAAAAGAGGGAACAAAGGTAGTCTGCTGCACAGCCACCTGTGATAAACATGAGAAATGAGAACTCACATTTTAAATTATAAAAGAAGAACTGTGTTATAATCTTATAAAAGGATATTTCTACCTTTATTTTATTTTCTATTTTCTTAAAAGATCACTCTCACATATAATCTGGGACTACATGGATGAAAGTATTGTGTAGTTATATATGTTTAAAAATTCTAATATAAATAATTGACTAATTAGTTGTGTTTTGCTTCACAGAACAGCCAAACAATAATTTCCATGGTTCATAATAGAAAACTTTCATTTCACATTTAAAAATAGTTTCCTTTTTTTTTTTTGAAGATCTAATTTACTTATTTTAGAGACTGAGAGAGACCAAGCAGGGGGAGGAGAGAGAGAGGGATAAACAGGCTCCACACCCAGCTTGGAGCCCAATATGAGGCTCAATCCCATGACCCTGAGATCATGACCAGAGCTGAAATCAAGAGTCAGAGGCTTAACCAACTGTGTGAATTACTGAACCAAGAAACATGAGAGAAGCTGAGTGGAGAGCAGAGACGAGAAAACTGTGGGAAGACAGGAGAAAGGGTGGTGGGAATGCATAGGAACTGCAGAACTTGGAAAATAGGTAGAGAAAGAGGAGTTTAGATAAAATGAGAAGGAAAAATCCAGAAAGTAAGAGAAACTGAAAGGGCTCAGTTGTTTTTGTTTTGTTTTGTTTTGTTTTGTTTTGTTTTGTTTTTGGTGATGGTGGTGGCAGATTTGGTCAACTGACAACGTCTCCCTGCCTTGCATTAATTTGTAGCAAGCTCTATATTTTAGAGGACGTGTCTAAGACAGGCCCAACCCAGAATTTGTTGTGTCAGTGAAAACATTCTCTGTCTCTATGAGTGAAAGGAACACCTGGGCCATACCTTATAAAAGCTCTAAATGAGAATGTCATGAAACCCCACAGGTGGAGTCATTTGCTGATGAAGAGCAGATGCACGTAATGCTGCTACTTATATTGAAACACTGATCCAAATCTTTTTCTACTATTATGAGAGCTCTTAATTATTGGATCCTAAAAGAATGCCTAGACCTATACTAAATACATTTCAGTTTTTAAATAAGTTAATTTGCAGTATTGCTATTATGATTTCCATTTTAAAGATGTGGAAACTGAGGTTCAATGACACACATTTGCCAAGGTTAGGTAGCTAGAAGGTAACAGTCCAAATTCAAACTAAGGTCTGACTTCATAGTCTGTGCTCATTTCACACACTAAATAAACTCTTTCTGATCAAGACATCTCAAAAAGCTAAGATTTTTACCAACATACTCAGTTTACAAGAGTTTGCTATTTCATGTTGGCATGATGTCACAAAGCTAGATATAGCTGATGATCCATAGTTAATAGACTGTGTGTCTATAAAATTGTTTTGTAACTTTAGAAGAGAGTGTTTCTGTGCAAATCTGTCATGTAAATAATTTTACTAAGTTAGGAAAATTCAATATGAGGATAAGAGTAATTCTTGTTAATTTCTAGCCTGGCAGATGGTGGGGACTGAATTCTAGGTTTAAAGCACAACCAGAATACAACTACGTTTTTGTTTATTTGTTTGTTTACTATGTGCTTATACCATTGTCTCACATAAAAAGAAAGTTCAACTAGTTAGCAAATGTTAAAAACCAAAAGCTTTCAAATATCTCACACATTTATTTTTTGTTTTAACATAAAATATACATCTATTTTTTTTCAGTTGACCAGTACTATTATCTTTTGAATCTTAAATAAGGGATGATCTCTGACCTTTGAGTCTAGAAAAACTTTTCTATTGCAAGACAATTGTAGATTTTACCCTGAGGAAACAAGACTAACTCGAAAATAATTTTTGCTACCTTTATGTCCATTCCACTTTATATCAGTTATTTTGCTGAATAAACTCATAGACAAAGTTATTAATCAAAATATGAGATATGATTACAAAACAATTATGAGACAGTTGCTTCAGCCCTTGAGATACTGAAGAAAAAATTCTGAGTGGTGTTAATGGGGCAATCTCTAATTTGAAACAAAAATCCAAAAAGCATGTAAGACTCATAGTATAAGGGTTCACTTTTACCCATGTGTTTAGGAATAGATTACATCCCTAATTGAGAAATGTGTATGGAATGCCAGTGTCTTCCTTAGATCTGTTAATATCATTTTAGTTGAGTTTCTCAAAATTACTCTAAGTATGTAGAGGAATTTATAAATTGCATTTTTACATTTCAGTCAATATAAAATTGGGAAAAATTACGTTTAGCAGTTTTTCCTGTTATTATTTAGTATTTGATTTTGATTCTAGTTTTCCTGTAAAGACTTAACTAACCCTGGGTTTTAGCAGTGGGGTTTAATTTAATAAATGTTGGGTCTCTATGTTAGAGGACACAAATTCTTTCTTTGCTGTGTTTGGCTTGCAATGATAGATTTCAATAATTTATTGTAGTATCCATGAAATATATCTCAATATGTGTTAGGTTTCCTAAATAAATGTTTTCAAAATAATGGTTTTAAGTATTATGGCTTCAGATTCATTATCATAGCTATTTCCTGGTATAATATCTATCTACAATAATCTTTGTAGGAAGGACAAGGGTATTTTATTCAGGTAATTAATACTAGCACTGTCTAATGATGGAGTGAGGAGGAGGAGCCAATCTCAATCATGATGGTCAGGGAAGTTCTCCTCAAAAAAGGCAATACATGAGTGACACCTGGGAGAAGGTGGGAGAGCAAATAATAGATTAGAAGGAAGTTCTCATACAGTGAAATAGTTCAACGATTTTAAATTTAATGGTAGATACACTGAAAGTCGCAAAAAGTTAAAATGCATGCCTTTCTTTCTTTATAGGGATCCATAGACTTATGTGAAAAAAATTTCTTTTTTTATAGATCTTTTCACCTACATATTTTCTATATAAATTATATTTTAGAAGTAATAACCTGCACACCAGAAATGATTATTAAATACTAATACAATTCCATTTATAAAACACAAAGTAAAAGTGATCAACATACTTATTCTCAAATAGTTTGATGGGGAAAAATTGTTCACACTGATTTTCACTTTTATTTACTCTCCTTGAAGTATTTTAAAATAGAGCATGAATGAGTACAATACATTTAACATATAGGAGGAAAACATGGGGGAAAAGGATCCTTTTCAAGCCACGGGCCTAGAGGCTATGTAATCATTCAGACCTGGAACAGCATGTAAACATTTGTACATTTGTTCAATCTTGGAAAGCTAGGCTTGTTGTCTAATGATTTAAGACTTCTTTTTAACCTCTGACTCTTAATAGCATCTGAAAGTCATCTGTAAACCAAGAATCTACTATAAAAAAAGGATTACTTTAGGCTTTCAAACAACAAATGAAAGAAAGAAGTGAGGAAGATCAAATCGTCTGCTTTTCATTCTAAACTTTCATCTTTATTTGAAAACTTTTTTCTACTCTTTGGCAGTTCTGCAAATCTGGCAAGTCTGGCCAATACTTCTTTGACTAAAAACAAAAATGGATACCTGTAAGATTTTATATTCTGAAGAGGCTATTTTCTTTACATTCTCAAAAAAAAAAAAATCTGAATTTCTAAGAATTGAAACAATTGGTGAAAAGACAAACAGAAGGTCAAAACTATTATATTACTCTTTGTTCACATTGCTTAGTTTGGGCTTTTTCACTCTCTCTCTTTCTTTTTTTTTTTTTTTTAATTTTATTTATTTATTCATGAGAGACACAAAGAGAGAGGCAGAGACATAGGTAGAGGAAGAAGCAGGCTCCCTATGGGGAGCCTGATGTGGGTTGGATCTCAGGACCCTGGGATCACAACCTGAGCCGAAGGCAGACACTCAACTGCTGAGCCACCCAGGTGCCAGCTTTTTCTCTTTTCTAAAGACACAATTAGATGGAGCAACAATCTGGCAAGTAGAGAATATGTGTTCACATTTCCCTTTTTCTTTTGTGTTGGAGCAGGCTGTAGTGAGCATTTCCTCTACACAAATCACACATGTGAAACTGTAGAATAGACTGAAAAAGCTTCCAGCCCCTCTTCACTTAAAACCTGATCTATTTTGGCAATGTGACTTTCCACGGTTGTACTTGGAGGGCAGTGGGCAGTGGAAGAAAGCGCTCTCAGGCAAAGACACAGACATTGGAGGATACAAGTCCAGGAAAGCACACTGTATTCTCCAGGGACATGGACAGGACCCTGATGGCATGTGTTACATACCCATTGTCTACTGTGGGCTAAACTCCTACCCTTTTTTTTTGCAAAAGTAATTTCTCATACATTTTTCATTTCATTACTCCTGGCAACACAGTGAAGTAAGTTACTATTCCCTATTTAATAGATGAGAAGAAAACTACTAGTTTGGAAAGATTAGTAACTTGCTGTATTGGTTTGCTAGAGCCGCTCTTACATTTTACCACAAACTGGGTGAATTAAAGAACAGAGATTTCTTGTCTCAGTCCTGGAGGATAGAAGTCAAAAATCAAGGTGTTGGCAGGGTTGGTTCCTTTCAACTGTCAGTACAAAACTCTTCTAGACCTCTCGCTCCTTGGATTATAGATGATTATCTTCTCTCTGTGTCCTCACATTGTATTTCTCTAGCTCCATCTGTCTCCCAATTTCCTCTTCTTAGGAGGACACTAGTAATAATAGGTTAGGGCCTATGCTAATGACTTCATTTTAACTTAATTACCTCTGTAAAAACCCTATCTTCAATAAAACCACATTCTGAGCTATGGGAGTTAGACTTTAACATGCAAATTTTAACTGGTCACAATTTAACCCATAACACTTGTCAAAGGTTCCTTAATAAATGAGTAAAGAAGTTGGGTTTCAAACAGGTGAATGCATGATTCCAAATTATATGGCCTTCAAACAATAGAGCACTGCCTTCTCACGTAAATATGATACATTCAGTAGACAGTTACATAGTAAAAAATTAAATCTACTTTCCCATGTTACATAACTTTATAGAGAAGAGGCTACTAAGGGCAGGCTGTCATTTATCAGTCTTTGAGTCAAGGAGCTTATTTCCCTGTCAAGGGAAGCAGTTGCATAAGTGTCTTGTGATATGATTTATAGGGACTAGGAATGGCCATCCTCTCCCATAGGTCAATTCTAATGCTACCTTCACCTGTATGGACTTTCCTGATTCCTTTATTATAAGTAATAAATATTGTTAAGTATTCTTCTCTACTTTGGTGCATTATAATTTTTTTCATGTCTGACTTTACCAACAAATTATAAGCCCCTTGAGAATTTGTCTTCTCATATAATGAAAATAAAAAACTGGAGAATAAAGAATTAAATCTAAGGAAACTACATTAAAACAATCATGTCATATCACTGTCCATTAGAATGGTTCACATTTAAAAATACTGAGAATTCCAACTGAAATTCTCATTGAGAATTTTAGTGGAGGCAGGAAATTTTGTAGAGAATAATTTGGCAGTTTCTTATAAAATTAAACATACACTATCATATGACACACAACTTCAACTTCTGGGTATTTACCCTACATAAAGGAAAACTGATATTCACACTATAGCTTGTATACAAATACAGCAGCTTTATTTAGAATAGTCAAAAACTAGAAACAACCCCAGTGTTCTTCAATAGGTGAATGGAAAAGCAAACTGTGGACAATAGAAAAATACTCAGCAGTAAAAAGAATGAATAGCTGATAAATGAAGCAACTTGAACAGAGCTGAGTAAAATAAGCCTGTAAAAAGGTTGTGTGCTGTATAATTTCTAGAACATGACATACCTGGGGGCAGGGGTAAACCACCACATTGATAGAGAGCAGATTCATGTTTTCTAGACTCTGTGGGTGGTCGAGGACGGTCACTCATAAAAACATGGATCAGAGAGTTTTTTGGATGATGGAAATATTCTGTATCTTGATTGTGGTGGTGGTTACAAGTCTATGCCTGTATTAAAATTCATAGACCCATATGTCAAAATTAAGTCAATTTTACTCTCCTTTAGAGTAAAATTAAAATACTCTCCTTCCAAAGAAAAGCATATAGGGATCAAAGAAATACTGATTAAATCTCATTTCTCCCATTTTCATTGTAAGTCACAGTTTCTGCAAATATTTGAATATATTTTGCATGTTCCTTGGTGAGGAAAGAAGCAGGGACATTTGATGAAGGAGGGACATAGATGGACAAAATAAGACTTGAGTTCCTGGCTCCACTGAGAGTGACCACTTAGACATAGAGCCCCCATTGATGCGGCGGGGCACAGGGGTGCAAAGGATGCAGGGTGCAGGGACAGTGGGCAAAGACCCTGATATGGGGTTACCTGAGGCCACAACTGCCCTGTTCATTTGTAAGGACCCTCTTTTGAGGTTGTTTGTTGTAATTTATTTTAAGCTAAGGGAGGCTGAGTGGGATGGGGCCATAGTCACCTCAGCCTCCATGGAGAAGGAAGAAGGGGGAGCTCATTTTAGATGACTTTTTCCTAATCTGTTTTCCTGTTTCCCTCTCTCCATTTGGGGCCTCTGGGGATTTTTGTCATCTCTTCATTTAGTACCTGGGTTGTCTTTCTTTCTTTGTTGATTCTAACTTGTAAATGAAGAAAATTTTATTTATTACTCAGACACTTACAAGGTTCTCGGAATGGTGAAATGTTAGTCTTTGTGTGAAATGTTGTTTCACAAGCTCTCTCTCTCTCTTTTTTTTTTTCACAAGCTCTCTTGAATGAGAGCTAGATATGCAGTGAATTCTAGTTGTAATTTTTCCATGTCATATTGTCTCTTAAAATACTGAATTTGTCTTTTCTTTTTGTTCCTTGTAAGACTTTCTTACTATTTTTCATGGCTTAAGGAATCACAAGGCTGAAGCTAGATGTTTGTATCTGCCCAGAACTCTATTTGATTCCTCAAGTTAAAAATGTATCTCTTTCTTTAATTATGGAGAATTTTTTAGAGATTATCTTTTCAAACAGTTCCTCTCTCACATTCTTTTTTGTTTTTCTTTCCTCTAAGAAATCATTTTTTTATTCCCACAACTTATTTTTAGGCCCCAAATCTTTTGACAGACTGTAAGCCTTCCCATTCCTTATTACCATTGGTAGATTGACTTTTTGAGTAGCGGGGAATAAAGAACACATCAAGGCTCAGAGTTTATGTAGGAGTCCACTTATAACTATCTCAATATTCAGAACTGTGACTCCCGATCTCCTCATTGTATATGGTCGTTGGAACCTGAAATGTTAGTGCCTAGACCATGGGCCTTTGTCTAGACCAATCTCAACAGGCTGCTAACGTTTCAACCTTCTCTTTAGTACTCTGGCTTTGATTTCTCTTCTTCATTTCTAAGATCTATATATTTTTATTCATTATGTAGAACCTAGTAATTTATAAATTTTAATTTGATTTGATCCAATATTTCTATGTGCCCATGTGTGTGTGTGTGTGTGTGTGTGTGTGTGTGTCTGTGCAGGGCAAAAGAGGCTTTGATGGCATATCTATTTCAGCTCATCTCATCATAATGATGGAAAGCATCTCAGACACATACTAAGAATTGAGAATAACCTCAGAAAAAAAGTTGTAAATTCACAAATGATAGAATACAATCTTATATTTCATTTTATTCCCCTTACCTATTAGCCACAATATAAACACAATGTTCTTACAGTTATATAAAAACTTATGCTAGGAGGTGCTCAAATATATAGTTGTTTAATGAATGACTATGAATGAAGAATGTCTAGGACATTATACACTGATACGTAAAGCAGAGGTCTTCTCAAAAGTTTCTCAACTTTTGTTTATGGCAGATAGTTACTTTCATTATCTCTCTAGCAAATACATTTAATTCTTTATATTTGTCAAAGTATCAAGAACTTTCAAAGTTTATAGTTGTGTCATGTCAGTGTATGTTTGTTGGCCCATTATTCTACCAATATGACGCATGTCATATAGCATCATTATGGAAACGGGATAAAAATATCCCTGACTCTGTCAGAGAACATTAGTGAAAGCTTTCCATAGGCAACTGCTTTTGCATTGAGACTTAATAGATGAATTAGAAGGGACTATGGGCGAGCAATAAGGGGAACAGTCAATAAGGAAGGCCATCCTCAGCTAAGTAAACAGCAGCAAATGCAAAGGCAACAAGAATTGAATAAGGATAAAGGAAATTATCTTCTAATATGACTGAAGAAACGCATATTTGTTTCAGGGTGGCACAGGGGCTAAGAAAGCATGAGAGGTAAATTTAGAAACATTGGCAGAGTGAGATCATTACAGTCATGTTATGCTACTGTAAGAGGTGTGGATTTTATAGTGTAGAAGCCTTGTGTCACTGAGGGATTTTAAGAGGGGAAATTATATCATCAAATTACAGATTTATTTATTTAAAGATTTATTTTAATTGTTTGAGAGAGAGATAGAGAATGCATGCGTTGGCAAGTGCAAGTGGTGGGGAGGGAGGGAGGGGGGGAATCTTTAAGCAGACTCCCTTCTCCGAGTGTGGAGCCCAGGCTGATCTTGACCTAGAGCTCAACCTCATGACCGAGGAGATCAAGACCTGAGCCAAAACCCAGTTGGTCTTTCAACTGACTGAACCATCCAGATGCCCCTCAAATTAAGGATTTATAAGGCACCTGCTTAAAGCAGAATAGAGGTGATCTGGAAATGAACATGACTAGTTAAGTGCTTGGCAAGAAACTATAAGGCCCTCACCTAAAGCAGTAGAAGGGAGCCAGTGAGGAGGAGATAGAGAAATAAGTAGGTGGTCAAATCAACAAGGCATAGTCAAACCTGGAATATGTGAACACACTTCAGTCAACAAAAGGATTCAGCCCATGTAAACTATTATTCAATTTGCATGACATCTAAAAATTTGAATTGATTTTCTGATGAGAAAGACAGACATTTGCCCAAAAAACTTTGGGTCCATAGCTGACACTTTGGAAAAAGTATCTCTAAATTATCTGAAAGTGGTCACACATGGATGATTCTGACATTAAAAAAAAAAAGTCTACATAGCTAAATTTGTCTCTTGCCAAGATATGTCCTTCCTCCTATAGTTTTACAATTGCAGCCCAAATATGAATTGTGAGCATATTTGCTTTCACCAAATTCAGGCAACCTCATTTACAGCAGCAGCATCTGCAGACAATGTTTAATTGCTTCTTCTTTTCAATATAACCAAAACTACCAAAAGCATAGAGATGGAATTTTAAAGTGCAGCTTTTTGTAGTTTGAACAATTTCTAGATGTTGAAAAACGCTGATTGGTTGCCTAGAGGGTTATGCTAAAGAAAACAAGACAGAAATCCAAGCCCTAGAATTCATGAAAACCTTTGTCATGACAAACAATAGTGAAACCCAACATTGCCTGGAAGGGGAAATTTGAGTCTGCAATCTGTTAGACTTTATGCACTGATAAGCGATAAGATTCTGTGCTGCATTTGGAAAGGAATACAGTAAACACAATTCCGGACAGATCTGCCTCAGGCTTAACATGACACTTAAGTGCTCTGTACGCGAAAAGAAAAGGCAATCCGGGACACTACAAACTGCTTTTATTTTCTAGCATTAAAGCTAAAATGTCAAGTAATATCTATTAACAGGAAAAAGTACTCTTCACTGTGTTTTATCTAGTCTATATAAACATTGATGTGGAGGGAGAAGACAATTATTATTTTAAATGGGAATATATGTGAATGTTTGGAAAAATCTATCACAGAGGCACTTTAGATTTTAAATATGTTTCCACTCCAAAACAAACCTAATGCAGATGGAAGTAGAAGTAAATACTTATAAGTAAACCTGAATTGAAATTCGTTTTCTACAATAAAAAATAGTAACTAATGACTGTAATTATTAGCTATAACAGCAATCCATCTTTGATACATAGCTTTCCTACAGGAACCCACAACCCAGGAGGGGAGAAAGAGCACCACCACAACCAATAACAACAATCACATGTATGTTTAATTATGTTGGGTCAAACATTTGATGACGTGGGATAGAAATTACCTACCTTTTCAAAAGTAAAGCATTTGACCAGTACCTTGAAATAAGGATAATCTGTACATAGTGAAATCTTTAAAATGTCCCCACTTATTTAAAAATTATAAAATTTATTTAAAACTTATTAAATTATTAAAATTATAAAATTATAAAAGAAAAGATTGAATGACATGAACATTTACTAAAGAAAAAGTATTCTTCAGTGTTAGAGCATATTGGTTTCTATGAAGTGGCATATATGATATAACACAAAAAGTTGTGTGGCATTTGTCTTAAAATTATGGAGGGGATTTTTGGTTGGAAAACAAAACTCATTTTCTAAAATTTGATACTGAGACAAATCTTCTTCCCTTCTTATAATCCAAAGTAAGCAAAATTACCCATATAGTTTATAATTACATATACACAATATAAATAAGATGAACAGGAATTGGACAACTATATGGGTTGAAATATAGTTTGTCTTTTATTATCATAAATCGTCTATTTTATCTCATATTTTCTGCTTTATATTGGCTGTAAAGACACATTTTTCTATTATTTAGACTTGCATTTGTTCAGTGACATTTATAAATAGAAGACTAACAAATTTATAACAAAAAATTATAATACATTAAAAATATTTGTTTCTCTTTTTTTTTTTTAAAGATTTCTTTATTTGTTTTAGAGAAAGAGAGAGCACAAACAGGAGGGGCAGAGCTAGAGGGAGAGAGGAATTCAAGCAGACTCCACGCTGAGCATGGAGTCCGATGCAGGGTTCAATCACATGACCCTGAGATCATGACCTGAGCCTAGACCAAAAGTGAGACTTAATCAACTGTACCTCCCAGGTGCCCTGAGTTTCTCTTATATTTTAAAACACTTTCTACATAATTTTCATATTATTGTAATTATGTAAATTGGTTAAATAATTTAATATCATGACATTATATATATTATTTCCCTGAAAGCAAAGCCAGAATTGAGAAGAAAGTTCCACTGAATTTAAAGCTGAGAGCAGTGACTTTTCCTTTTACTATTCTAGTGACTTTTCCTTTTACTATTCTAGGAAAAATTGTGTGGTATATGTGAAAGAGCAACAAATACTTGAGATTGAATCTAAGTTCTACTACCATAGCATTTTGCTCTGGAAAAATTAATATTCAAATAAATGAAAAATTTAATTAATCTCATTTTCCTGGTCAATCTTAAAAATAAAATAGCCAATTAGTTTACCAGCAAAATTAGTTTATTCAGAAATAGCAGAATTGCAACTCAGAACATGTGAACCATAGGCAAGTTCAGAGAGCAAAAAAGTAGAGCATTATTTTATAGAGGGAAGGAAGAAGTCGAAACAAGCTGTGTAGAATCAAAATTCATTGGAGGAGAGCAAGAGTTCAGGGTTATGGAGACTTCTCATTGACTGAGTTGTGGAGGCCCCCATTGGTTGGGTTGTTGCTAAGCAGAAAATCTGTGATGAGTGGTACAAACTCAGGACTTCCTGACTCCATTTTCAATGAGGTTTTTCTTTACTCCTTTTTACATTTCCGTCTCTTGATCAAGATCTCCCCTCAAAAGCATCACTAACCAAGGGTTAGGTTTTCCACATTTAATGCCAGTGTCAGGGAGGACCTTTCTTGGTTGTCATGTGCCATGTCAGAGGGAAAGTGTGCAGACTGGAAACCACTGAGACACCATTTGAAGCATAAGGAAGGGTAGGAGGAAGAACTCTCAGGCATTTGTCACCAAAATCTGTATCTTATCAGGGTCATAAGCATTCGAGATCATCTCAATGTACTGGGCTAGTATTGCCCTAATGGGCATGTTGTCTCTGCAAAGGTTAGATTAGCAACAGATACAGAGTATAAACATGATTATACAAAGTAATATGAGGAGCAGAATAATGACCCCCATTTCTACAATAATTCTAAACAAGGAGTTTAGACCTGAAGGTAATCAGCTAAGGAGATGAAAGGATCATGGATCATTAGATGAAATTTGTTATAGCCAATGTTTTTGTTCCCTAAGCATATGTAATTGGGTTTCCACTTCTCCAGAGGAAATTATCTATGTACAGTTGGGGGTATTTACTATCACACAAACACCTCCTTGCTCAGCAAGTAGGTAATCAAGAGCCATGTGATTGTCCAAAACTACATTAGCCAGCAAGTCAAGTGATCTTTGTTGAGCTGCAGCTGCCTTGGGCAGGGAAATGGTTAGCTCACCTAATGAAGAGATTTCTGATCATGCATTAATTGGCACTAAGTCTGGCCAAAGGGAGAAGGGATATCTCCATGGAACAAAGCCCAGAGTAATATGTGCCTTCTGAAATTTCCCCTTTAAGAAGGCCCTGGAGGCTTCACTATTGGGGTGAACCAATAGAAAGATCAATGGGAGTCTTCTGATTTGTTATGAATGTTAACAGGGAAAGCTAAATGTCCCAATGAGTATTAACATTAGCCTTCAATTTACCAGCTATCTAAACATTCATATGCCCATGGAAAATGCCATCCATCACAGATAAAAAAGAAACCGGGTGGAGTGCAGAGGACTCCAGTTAGTCTGCTTACTGATAAATTCATTAGATAGAATTTCTTGATACTAAGTCCAGTAGGTAACATCCATACACTCGCCAGTATAATCAACAGTGGCATCTGGGATTAAGGAGAAATTAGTTATAGGTAAGATGATTAGAGTATCTGACATCATGAAGTTACCTGACATCAGGTTGAAGTTTCTGTTGATAGATCCATTAGTTAGAAAAGTTTTTCCCTTTTTGCAATAGATTGGGAAGTTACTGTTTGCTTCGATTCCTATAGATCTTTATTTTCCAGTCACCAATTGGTATGACTATCCAACGTTTGGTGCTTTCCTTTTGGTGTGACATGTGGATCCAAAAGTCTATTCCTTGGAGTTTGGTGACACAAAGGATTGACCAACAGAATCTGATAGGGGCCTTTATAGCGAGGTTGAAAAGTCTTTCTGGAGATGTCTTTTCCCATACCTGAAATCTCTGGGTTATAAGGAGTGATGCTTGAGGTCTTTATCTCCTGGGAGCATGCTGTTTAAAGACTGCCTTACTAAAGTATGGCTATTTTCAATAGATTTTGTTAGACTTTTACAACATTGAAGTGTATTTCGTTAAACTTTTACAACATTGAAGTATATTTCCTTCTGTCAGCTGTGGATCAAAAGAAGCAGGGACTAAATACATCAGGCACCTAGTAATCATTTTGAAAAGTATATGTTTGTGGGCCACAAAAGGAATATCTAGAGATTTAGAAGGACTAAAGGGAATGTTTTGGGGCAAGGTTTTTGAAGGGTCTCTACAAATTTTGCCAATTGAATCTTACTGATACCATTAGTGCATTCGACTAGCCCTGAGAATTAGGGTGGTAAGCACAGGGAAACCAACCAAATAACAAAAACTTGTCAAAGTACCTGACCAGTAAAGTCAATTCCTTGTCATTATGAAGTTCAAAATAGTAGGGGTATCCCCAGGTAGAAATGATCCTTTCTAATGGGATCTTTGCCACAGAGGAAGCAGTAGCCTGTCTACAAGGTAGACAGATTCTTATTTAACTTGCACAAATAATTAACTACATTGCCACAAGGAAAAAAGTACTCAAAACTTTTTAAATTCTGGAAGGATTAGGATGGGAAAAAAGTAATTGTTTTATCTTCACTTACAAAGATTTTACCAAATTACTCTAAATCATGGTTTAGGAGAAAATATTTCCCTAAATCCAATTCACTGGTATGATCTGAAGGCCATCAGAGACCTATATTCTAGAGTACTTGTCAGAATCCTTTTCATGAATTTCTCTGACGGTGAAACACGTTTGCAAAAGCATCAGAATAAAACAATAACTGTCTATAAATGACAAAAATCCTAAGTGCCAATTATTGGGACATCCATGTGGCTCAGTGGTTCAGCATCTGCCTTCAACTCAGGGCGTGATCCCGGGGTCCTGGGATTGGGCTCCCACATTGGGATCCCAGGAGGGAGCCTGCTTCTCCCTCTGCCTATATCCCTGTCTCTCTCTGTGTCTCTCATGAGTAAATGAATAAAATATTTTTTTTAAAGCTAATTATTAAAGATCTGGTGAGAGTTAATTATAATGTATTTGACAAGGGATTTGTTTATTTCTGTGACATACATTTTAAAATTATGACTGGTAACATATCAGGACAAAGTAGAATTTCAGGACTTTCATATAAGTTTTGGAACACTTATATTAGTATATACCTATACAAATACAAGGTGAAGAAGGTTTAGTATAATTCTTATTTGACATACTTCCCATATAATTTAACCTATGATATAAGCCTAATTTAGTCGAAGATCTTACCCTTTTATAATGAGAGAGAATGAATCCTTTGAGATGGTCTAGGACCCTTCAGAAAAATCTCAAGTTAGTTCAAAGTTAAAAAGACTTCACCCAAAATTTGATTTTGGGGAAAGTTATCAAAAATATCAAAAGATTTTGGATGCTTGATCAAATAGAATCACAGATAATTATGAAATGACTTAATTATCCATTTAACTAAAATGACAAAAACAAAAATTTAAAGGTAAATACAGAAAGTTACATAGTTGCAAAAGCCTTATCTTTTTTTTTTTTTAATAAAGACAGTTTTACCTAGTAATCAATACCTGATAAAGACAAAGCACAGAATAGAATCTTTACTTTCTTTATAGGTAAAGAAATCTGTTTACAATTTCTTATTAAGAGCAGACCAATGATCTAAAAAAAAAAAAAAAAAAAGAGCAGACCAATGATCTAAGAAATCTTTGTCCTTTTAACAGAGAGGAAAAAAAAAGAAACAAAATCTAATTCTATGCCACTATACTTTTAATATTAAAATTCTTTTTTTAACTTAAATAAATTCATTCCAATCTTACCTTGCCCTGACAGAAAAATCCTTTCTCATGATTTCTTTTCCATAAACCTTCTATAATTTAACATATCCAACTCAGCTTTTGTCCTTTTTCTTTTCTTACTCTGGCAAAAATTTTACTTCAGAACAAAATTAGTTTCTCCTTCCTCAAAAAAATGCATCTCCATTCTTCATACCTTCTTTTACTGAAAACACACATCCTACTTCCCTTCTTTCATATACAATTATGTTCTTTCACTCATATTGTTTCTACTAGTTTTATTTTTACATATATATATGTCTATACATATATATATATAATTTATTTATTTATTTATTTATTTATTTATTTATTTATTTATTTTTAAGTAATCTCTACACCCAGAGTGGGGCTTAAACTCAACCCGGAGATTATCGTACACTCCACTCACTGAGCCAGTCAGATGCTCCTACTATTATATACATTAATTAAAACTCTTACCTTTAGAATTCTTAATTCTTAGTGCAAACTAAGAAGGAAACAATTGTAGACTCAAATTTATAAACACATTTCATTATTTTTTGAAACATATGCCCCTTTAGCTAATGTAATCTTTCAATGTGGCACCAGACATGGTTACTAACAGACCTAAATTTATCTTTCTTTGCAATTGGAAACCAAAAGTAGATAAACTTATTTTCAGTAATAAATTTTTAGTATTTTATCTTGTTTGGAAAATGACCTCAATGAAATTCTATCATTTAATTTAACTTAACAAAATCTAAAGTTTCTAATTACCAGAAAGATTTAAGAAAGCTATTTTTTTAAGCACACATACTATAAAACATAATTATTATACCTAAAAACTCTTAACCCATTTTCATCTACCTAGGTTACTTGTGTCCAAAATTTATATTTAGATTACTCATAAAAACTTCATCAAACCTTTTCCTGTTAACAAATTTTGAATACAGGCCTGCTTTTATTAAACAAATAAATTAAACTAGCATTTATTTATCAAATAGTATTCAAATAATGTAAACTTGAAAAACATTTGTGTTAGTTTACTTAATTTTTATAAGCTCTATTTTTTCCTTAAACTGATTAAATAAAGCTCGTTACAAATTAATTTTGGCTATACCATCTGGAGATAGAAAAATATCACATATTTATAACATACATATATAACATGCAAACAGACATGGAGATCTTAGAGATTTGTTTTAAAAATTTTAGCCATGTCTCAGGTACAAAACAGAAGAATAGTATCTAAATTGTGTTTTGTGTTTCTGGCAGATGGACTAATTTAAGGTTCTCTGCTCAAGTTTTTTAGTAGTTTTTTTGCTTTTGTTTTTTATTCTTTATTTTTATTTTTTATTATTTAATTTTATTTATTTATTCATGAAAGACACAGAGAGAAAGAGAGAGGCAGAGATATAGACAGAGGGAAAAGCAGGCTCCCTGCAGGGATCCCGATGTAAGACTCAATCCCAGGACCCCAGGATCACACTCCAAGCCAAAGGCAGATACTCAACCACTGAGCCATCCAGGCATCCCTAAGTTTATATTGTTATTGTTTTGTTTCGCATGCAGTAAGGATCATTTTGAGCTATTTTTTTGGAGTCCTTTGTCTTTTAGAAGTTTCTACATACTAATAAAAAATGCATCCCATTGTCTCTGAGAGGGTTGGAATCTTTTCTTTTAAGAATCTCTCTTAATTTATCTAAATTCAAAAACAAATACTCCTCAGAATAGCATTATAATTCCCAACTATCCAAATATTCATATATTTTTCCATAAAGGTACAAGAAGATCTTGGTTCAAGGATCAGGTGAAACCTATCTTGTCTTTGGATTCCCTAAAATATCCTGTGAGGGACCTTGTTTTCCAATAGCTGTTGTAAAACACTGGGAATTGCACATTTTACCCCTTTGAATAGAGTGACTTACCAAAAAGTTTCAACAGAAACAGAAGAGAATAATCAAACAGGAAAATAAAACAGGTGTGCACAATAAAGACTGACAACTCAGAACACAGAGCGGAGAACCAGAGGTTTAGAAGAGTGCTTACCAGGAATAGCTATGCCTTCTTAAAAGCAGATCCTGAGTAAGGTCAGAGCTCAACTAAAAGGAGGGAGCTGAATCCAAGAGACTGGGTAAATAAAAAGGAAAAAGAACTCAGAAATAGAGTGTGTAGGGCTCAGGTAGGTACCACATGTGAGTCCAGGGCTCCTTTGTTCCTCACGCTTTGTCTCCTTTGGATCCCATTTCTAATAATGTGTAATGTCAACCTTAAGAATAAAATAGTTGATTAGTGTACCAGAAAAATGAATTTATTTGGTAATAGAAGCAGAATTAAAATTTGGGAAAAAACTATGGCAGACCATAGACAAGTCCAGAGAACAACAGAGTGGAATATTACAGAGGAAGAAGGAAGGCAGGATGTTTGGAATGAAAGTCCATTGCAGGAGAACAAGAATTTAGGGTTGTGGTGACTTCTCATTGGCAGAGTTGTGGTGGTTCCCACTGGCTGGGTTATTCTGACCAATAATATTTCCCTTCCTCTTACTCGGGTAGTAAGTAAGCTTCTTATCAGGAGGTATAAAGTAAACTGCAACAAGTGGTACACGAATGAAGGCTCCCCCTTTAAGACTTCCTGACACCATTCTGAATGACATTTTCCTTTATTCAATTTCACATCCTCAATTACAAAATGAAACTAAGAATAATAAAAAGAATAGCAGCAACTTTGGAAGATTCGTTTAAGATTTAGAGATGATGTAAAGAAATTATCAAGGGAGTCAGCGCACAGTAAGTTTGTAAAATATAACAAAAGTCCTAGAAGTAAAAGCAATAGTCATTAGTAAGGGTGTGTAAGTACCACCACTATAGTTATATGTAAAATCACTTTATTTAATATTCTAAATTAGTATTACTACTTTAAAATATTTATTTTATAAACAAACATATTTAAATTACATTCTTCTTAAATCCATTTAATGTTTTCCCTCTTTATCTTCGTTGAAGATAATGCTATGCCAAGTTGTATTCATTGTCAAGACACACTGCATTAGACACTACACAAAATGATAGACACAAATGATAAAAGTCTTTAAAAAACCACAATTGAGCTTATTTAAAGAAATTACTATGCTTATGAATCATTATTGGAGTATAGAAAATATCAGCATTATTGAAATATCAAGGATATTTGTCCAGTACAAGAGATACCATTTGTGAAGTGGGTTTTCATAGAAAAGGTAATACTTGAGAAAAGTTAAAAAAATAGAAATGAAATGGCAGGCAACTAGGTGTGAGAGTTTAGAGTAAGAAAGCTTGTCACATCAAAAGCCAAAAATCTATGAAATTATTTGGCATTTTAAGGAACTGCCCTTAATATGGTATTATAATATTTAATAAGAATAAAGATGTTGTACAAATGTGATCGAGAAGAAACATGCTAAGAATTTGAGATATTTTCTTTTCCTTAAAGGTTATGGAGAATCAATGATGAGTTTTAGCCAAGAAATGGCATGTTCAAATTTTCACTAAATATAAGTAAATAAATAAAATGTGATTTGGAGGATAAAAGACAAACAGTAAGGACATAAATTGCAGAATATAAGCTAGGGGCTTAGACTTAGGTAAGGTATAAGAAAGACAGTTTTAAAGATTACAGAGTGAAAAATCAAGAGAGAAAAGGCATTTCATCTCAATTTGCCAAAATCGATATTTAATATCATGATTCCCTCTGCTACTCATAACATTTCTTCACAATTAAAAGAACAAAAATATCACCAATGTTTGAAACAGCCTATGGCTTTTCAGGTTAAGCAGTCAAATTATAAGTATTTGACATAATTTTCTCAACTAACCATTCCTTAGCTAATTACACTATCATTGACAAATTAGTTTGTAATTATAAAACAAAATGTTATGTATGTATTTATTTAATTATTTATTTCTTAAAATTTCAATGTAATTAATATACAGTGTTGTATTAGTTTTGGGTGTACAATATATTGATTCCACAATTCTATACATGACTCAAAGTGCTCATCTTGGTAAGTGGGCTCTTCATCCCCTTCACCTATTTCATCCATTCCCCTCCCTCCACCCCCTCTGGCAACCACCAGTTTGCTCTTTGTTATTTAAGAGTGTTTTGGGGGCACCTGGGTGGCTTAGTCAATCGAGTATCTGATTCTTGATTTTGGCTTAATTTATGACCTCAAGGTGGTGAGATCAAGCCCCTGTGTGAGTTTCACCTGGGCATGGACCTGCTTGGGATTCTCCCTCTGTCCCTACCCCAACCTCCACATGAGTGCATGCTCTCTCTCTCTCAAAAGAAAAAAAAGAGGCTGTGTTTTTGTTTATCTCTTTTTTCTTTGTAAAATGCATACATATATACATACATAAAATGGGTTTACTAGGGAATATGTGAATATTAATTAAAGTAAGTAAAATAAAGAAAATAGAAATCTAATTATAGAGAATTAATTATTGTTTCTAATTTGGTGTGTATCCACATATATTTGGTTCATAGCTACAGAAGACATCATGTTTCTGAAATTTAAAGCATTTAACTAATTCCTATTGATTGTGTAATGAAATTCATTTTTATATTTTAAAATTATTCACAATAATATGGTGAGCATCATTGAAAACATCTCTCATACTTTCTTTAGAGTAAACTCTACTCAATGGGTAAAGGCATTTTTAAGTCTCTTCAGATGTTCAAAGCTGTCCAAAGGAAAGGGCTATGTCATTTTCATTGCTCATTTTTATCACTAGTGCTGGGTATGGTATGTTTTATATATATTTTAAACATAATAGAAATAACCATTATGTCATTATTGTTTGCAATGTTATTTCTTTTCTTTGTATTTATATTTTTTTCCTTATATTAAAATTCCAAGATGTGCACATTCGTTTTAGAGATATATATTTTTTAAGAAATAATTGAAATTATGAGCTAAAATAAGACTAGTAACCATTTATTGAGGCAGGAAGAAACACATTTTTTTTTGGAAATATGAAATCAACAGAAAGGTTTAGATTTCCTTGCTTTTGACCTTGATAAACAAGATTACTACAGAGGGTGTATAACTTTTCTTATAAACACCTAAGAAAGTATCATCAGTTGGTACACCAAAGACAGTACTAAAATTAAAGTTAATAAACTTTAGGTTTTAAAGGAAAGATAGAAGGAATTATGGTTTGCTCTTTAAGTCCCCATTATACCGTGTCAAGACAAAGGTTTCATAAACCTCGACCACACAAAGTCACCCGGAGTTATTTCCACCGCTGAAAAGCAGCCTGAGTAGGCAGTAGCATCCACCACAGTATGCGGCAGTGCTCATTACATTTCTATTGAATGCTTTGGTTCAGGACTGTGATTATCTGGATATACAGAATTTAAAGGAGAGAGGAAGGTATAATGAGAATGCATTGTCATAAAAATATAACTTACTTTTGCCAAGTGTTTCTATCTAGAAGCAAAAGGGCTGAAAGTAAAAATAAGACTACTAATAATAGGCGGAAATATTTTTAAAAGTTTTCAGATAATATAAATGCAAGGTTTAGGATTAAATCAAACTTCTACAAACTACTAAAGACACATGCACTGGTTCAAAAATAGAATTTCAATCTTATAAATTGTGTTGAGAAATTAATACAATTGTCTGCTCTTGGTCAACCAAGTTATAGAGAATTGATAATAACATTTAAATTTCAAACACAGAGGAAATAAAGAGAGTAAAAGTTAAGTTCTTAGGGAACTTGTTGACAAAATCACAGTGCCATTATAGCTACTATTTAAGTATAGGCCTAAAGATGTTAGATAATTTTAAAATGTTGAATGTGTCATTTACTAATAGCAAATAAGGATGTATTAGAGGATTACAGTATGGTTAGAGTAATTTTCATATCTATAAACCATCTAAATTTATGCACTTAATTAATTTGTATTTATCAACAGAACAAAAGAGCGGCATTCCATTCCTTTTGTGTTTCCTGCCATCAAATTTTGAATTGATAGAATTAAAGAGGAATTTTTTTACAATTTCTACCCCTGAATAAGGCTAGATTTAAAGATTGTCTTTCATTAATAACTGTTCAGAAAATGTTCTTTGAACTGAATTTAAAGGCTTATTATTTTGTTCTGAAAGTCTAAACTTGTATTTTCTACTGTGCGACAAGGGAAATTTAGAGCTAGTTTGGTAACATATTTCCAGCATTTAGATGAACCCCTAGGTATCCCATTAGTATTGCAGAGATTATATGATAGTTCTACTCTATTAAATTTTTATATAAAACATAACTTTTAAAAAATTGAGTTGAACAAGAATTGCCACCATCTGTATGTTAACCTTAATAGAAACATCACTGAAGAACAAATGAGTTACCCACCTAATTAATTAGCAAACTTTATAAAATTCTTATTTTAATATGACCTTAATACAATGCCTAGCCTCAAAAAAAAAAAAAAAAAAAAGAAAGAAAAGAAAAGAAAGAAAAGAAAAAGAAACAGAGAATTTTAAAGCTGTCCTTGTTATCAGCTTATCCTTGTAAGCTTCCATTTATCTTATCAAAGTAAGGCATCACTTTTGCTTCCTTCTGCTAATAAGGTCTGGAACAGAGCTTTTCTCTAGCAGTTCACTAATTCCTTTTGCAGACAGAAATGTTCAGTCTATTGGCTCTCCCCACCCCCGATGTGTCTCTTCTCTTTAGTTCCTCCCTCACCCTCAAGGAAATTAGAGATCCAAGTTCCTCCATTGCTGGAATTTTAAGATTTTAAAGAATATAAGATTTTAAAGAATATTTTTTTATCCTCAAGACCTCAATTCTAAGTAGGTTTTCATTTTCTGGATGTCTAAATGATTGTGTAGGAATGTAGACCCCGAGAATTCTGGGGTAAGTCACGAATCATGACCGAATCATGCTTAAATCAAACATAATCATATTTTTGGCACTTTTGTCCAAGCCAGTGGTATAACCAACTATCAGTAGTTTTCTGTAACATGCTAATGAAAACTAGTAATTTCCAGAGTATTTACAAAGATAAATAAATTAATATGAACATGATGTAATGGCATGTATTATTATTACTACTACTATTATTAATATTACCATTAAGTGAGATAATCTATATAAGATATCTGATATCATTATTGTTTTGTTGTTGTTGTTGTTGTTGTTATCATATGTTAGCTAGTTATCCCAGTTAAAGAGTAATTCTCAATTTACAAATGGCAGCCTTGGAAAAAAGATTTCTAATTCATTATTACCTCAGTAAATTTGAAGGAGAGATATAAACAGATGACAGCTTCAGCAAGACAAAGTTAAATTAGAACAGTTGAAGAGGATGGCAGTGGAGGAGGGAGGAAGAATTAATTGATTTTATTTGGGAGCAATGGCAAAAAAAAAAAGCATATGTGGAAGAAACCAAGTGTCAGTCAACTCAATAGTCAACAGTGTCAGCTTCCCAGCTGGAAAGGCAGGAACCTGATATAAAATGAAGGACCTAGTATGTAAGAACTATGAGGTAATCCTCTTAATGAATGGACAACTTGTCAAACCCTTCCTGGGATTCTGTATTATGTAGAAGGCTCCCAATCTTAAAAGGAATGCAAAAACTTGGAGAGGGTTCAGAGGACAGCCACAAAGATAATGAATTGGTTGTAAAGTAAGACCTACAAGAAAAGGTTAAAAGATCTGGAATTATTCAACTTGGAGGCAAGAACTTAGAAGTTATTTAAATTCTCAAGTTAAAAATATATGGTGCCCATCTCAAGCTTCTCCATGAATTAAAAGGGAAAAAAAAATCAGTTTAAATCTCAGGATGGAAAATTTATGGAATTTAAACAATAATTTAGCAAACAGATTCATTACACATCATTAAGGACTCCTGAGAGTGGTTTACAAAATGTACATGCCCCTTTAAGTTGTATAATTTATTTACATATTTATTTTAGTGAGCTGTGAAGGTGCATCTTTGATGAAGAAGAGAAATGGCCTAGATGACCCAGCAGGGTTCTTCACAGTCTTAAATTTCACTGAAATCCAGAGTTAAGTATTAATAGTCTACTAAATCATTGCCATGCTTCTTGCCTTTCTCTCACTCATTTATTTAGGACTGTAGGAGTGAGAAGGAAATTGAGGTGATTTGTACCAAGGTAAGTCTGGGCAAAAGGGATAGGGGCAGGATGCAAAGAGGATGGAAATGTTTAGTGATACCAGCCTATTAAATAGCAACATCAAGGAGAGTGGTCAGATCCCTGGACTCCATGGGATATCTGGGCCTCAGGTCATGTGGGGATAGTCCATTAGTTGTTTGTTTCTTTGTTTGTTTGTTTGTTTGATTTTTAGGAAGCACCTGATGGCCATGAGAACCAAAGTTTCTCAGATAATTTTGTCTGTTTCAATTTTTAATATGCCATTCATTCATTCTGTTTTAACTGATGATGGTAAAAGTGGCAAAACTTTGGGGTTACAGACTTCCTTAATTATTCTCTCAGTGAAATGGGTACCACTATTATTAGATATATATGAGGGTTTTCCCCAAGCAGGAAATGTAAAGTTTAAAATTTCTTTGCTCTGTAAGAGCAGTTGTTTTACTGTTAGAAAATCTGCAGAAAGTAAAGAAGGAGCATGAAGAGGCTTTTAGCCAACCATGACACAGACAATATTAAGATCATATTCATAAACATATGGGGCAGGGGCTGGAATAAACATGATTTATAGATATTCAAACATGCTTAAGATTTTAGCCTATATTCTTAGCCAATATTCTTATCCTACTTGTAAGTTTTCTTAGGATTATGGACTTGAACAATAGAAAAAAAAATAGACATTTTGGACCATCTCTTTGAAGTTCCAACAACAAAGTATAGGATGGATGTTAAGTTTTTCTATCCATAGTAGTTTATAACTACAGCATTTTTTATAAGACTGTTTCAACTTATTTGGGCTGACTATGTTAGTGCCACTAGAGACTGAATGGAACAAATAATCTAATCTTTACTATAAAGTGTTTTTGTTTTTTTTGTTTTTTTTCCAGAAATAGGTGCCTAAAACTGGCATTAAATCAAGACTTGACATCAATCAGGATTTTGTTTTGGCTTTGATTTCTGAACTTGTTGGACCAGCTAGATGTGTTTTAAAGCAGTTCACTTAGCATTATAATCTGCTAAAGCATTGCCTTTTGCTTGTTGAATCTCCTTTTAAACTGTGCTTTAATCTTAATTATTACCAATTGCTCTGTAAGAAACAAGTCAATTAATTGGGTTTTGATATGGCCGGCATATTTAATTGCAGTTCCACCTCCAGATAAGAAATCTTGTTGCTTCCAAAGCACCCAAATCATTAAGGACTCCAAAAGATAACTGCTATCTGTATAGACATTTCTTTTCCTATCTGTACCTACTTGACAGGGCTCAGTAACCCCAGCATCTACTAGAAATGAAATATTTTGTTCTTGCCATTGTAGCAGAATTTATCCCTCTTTTGTGAAGGGTAATTTTGGTCAAACAGGAGGCATCATTCAATCAGACAAAGTTTGTTTTTTATCTTTTTAGATTTTATCTTTTAAGATAAGACACAGTAATTGTTCTTTAAATGTCCCTTGCCTTTCCTATAATAACAGGTATGTGAGGTTTTGCTGTTTCTATTGTTGATTTGTTTTGTTTTCTGAGTAGTCCCAGAGATGTCCTTTCTTAGGTTTACTTAATTATCAAATTTAAAGAGTTATTACATGCAGGTCTAGAATTTTCGTTTGTTTGAGTGAAAGTGTCTTCAAAATGCCCAGCAAGGTCTTATAGAACAGAGAGGAGGAGGTCTACCATCCTCTTTGTTTTCTTATGAAATCTACCACTGCAGACTTAAGGCAATCAACAACAAAGGTGAATAGGACAATTGTAATATCTTCTCCCTAACTGAAACCAGAATACTTTTTGAAAGCATTAGTGAGATGGTCTCTAATATCTGGGATGCATTTATTTTTATGCCCTTGTATTCAGAACTGAATTTTTGACCAATTTTTCCAGGAAAGATCTCAGGGATAGTTTTAACAAATCTTACTCAATTTTTATACTCTTTTTATCTCCATGCTTGGCCAAATTTTGATTCATATAATTGATATAATTTTGGTAATCAATTCACTCTGATTCTTCCAAGTTTTAGCATTCTCTGTTCCCAAGAGGTGACTCCTGGACTGAACTTCACAAGGGACATATTAAATCCTCCTATGGATTTCTGTGTTGTAAGGGTCAGAAAAGTCTTTAACTAGATAATGCAAATCTAATCTTGACTAAAGCTTAAAACCCTAAAGCCAGCAAATTTGGTCATTGTCTGAAACTATAAGACATTGTAAGTGGCTATTGTCCAACAGGAGTGGGAAGGGTTAGTGGACAAAAAGGAAGAGCATAGAAGGAGTAAAGCAAGGGGTAGACAGGTGGAGAGTTCAAATTAGAGCAGGGGGCCAGGGAAATGTTCATTTTAAAATTGTACTTGGCAGAGGGGTGAATTCAAATTTAAATTTTAGTTCTTCCATGTAGGTAGGTCTTATCTTAGAGTAGCAATTTCAGAATTTTTCTGGATTTTAAAAGCCTTTTTCATTAAGCTAAAATACAGCTGGCTACTGAATATTTCAAGTCTTATGATCCTTTTATTTCTAAGATCCCACACAGGTAAATTATTTTATTCATATCTTAAGTTCCTCATGTAGATCACTGAGTTTCTTTATGGTTATTAGTAAAACCCTGCAAGAGCTTCAAATATTTGGTGGTTTTTTCTTCTCTGTCTCCTTTTTTTTTTTTTTAACTATAATGTCCATACATATAACCCAGATAATGATGACACAGAAGTGCATAATAACTGATGATTATCTGTTTTCAAATAATGAGAATAAATGAGAGAGGGGAAAAAAAAAAAAAAAGATCCCAAGAGCCATCTTGTTCATGAAAGCCCTGAAACAAATAAATCTAAATTTTTAGCACAAGAAATTAAAAGTATGAATAAGGGCTTCAATGATGCTCAGTTTAAAGGAGTAAGTAGGATTTATTCAGTGGTCCAGTGCCTGAGACTCCAAGAAGGAGAGATGTCAATGACCTTCTGCATGGTCTATTCTTATCAAGGTGGCCTGGACTGAGAAGCAAGAGGACATCGGCTCATTCAAATGACAGAAATTATGTTTTTATAAGATCTCAAGGTTAATTCTTGAACAGAGCTTCTATATTATTTTAACAATGGAATTAAATGCATTTTGTTAGTTTATCAAACATAAAACGTATTTTAATCATGTGCTAGTTAAACTTTGCTATCATTGGCTTACAAGTGATTAATTTAAAGATGCCTAAATGACAGTGGACAGAATTGAATCATAACACTGTTTAGAGTACAGTGACAGAAAAGTATGGCTGCTACTGATGTCCACTGCTATCTGTTGCCTTCTGTTCTCTGTCAAATATACCCAAGAAAAGAAACAATCTATTAGGATGAGAGAGATAAATTTAGCATAGAATACATATTTTTATGACTGTTTTTCTTCAGAAGAATAATATTTGAGAGGTTATTAGATTTTATATTTTATATATGAACTATTAAAATATCAAATTTTAAATTAGTTTTGTCTATAATATTAATTTCATATCTGCATTAAAAAGCAAACCTATCCATTAAATAAAGAATTGAATATTCATTTCAAAACTTTAAGACAACTTTGTAAGAAAATATATGCTTATAATAAAATTTAAGAAAGAAAATTGGATGTAAATGATATTTTTCAAAAACTATCCCATTGACCATCTGAAAAGATCTGATCTATAATACGGAAAAGTAATGTAAGTAATGTCCCTTAGACCCATCTATATTTACAACACACTCTTCCCCAAGTCTGAAAGGAAACAACATTTTTTTTTTCTTGATTTGGGGCAGAACATTAAGCACAAAAGAGAAGGAAAAGAATATGATATTTAATGAGGTCAATATCTTAATATAAAGTAAGTTCCTACTAATTGGATATAAATCTCTAAGCCCCTATACAGAGTAGTTAAAAAACACATAACAAAAGGGAAATATGGCAGTAACATAGAAACCAATATTCATTCTTACTATTAACCAATAAATGTGAAATATAACATAAGTGGAACCATTTTCTACTTACAAAATGGTCCAATCACTGAAGGAGACAAGCTCAAGAATATGCATTAGAAGCCAAAAAAGAAATCTCTTGTCTCCATAATCTAATAAAAACACTTTTAAGAGTTTATCCAAAGAAAATAGTAAGATACAGAAAAATGATATTATTAGAAATATCTACAATATAAAAAGTAAAAAATAATTTTGAAATATTTAATACAATACTTTAAGTCAAAAATTAAGACACAAACTATGTATTATAGTATCTCAAATATTCAAAAATACCTTATGTAGTTTTATTTTTACTTAATTTATTTACTTTTATTCTTTTAATAATTTTTTTAGAGTTTTTATTTTAATTTCAGTTCATTAACATACAGGTAGTTTCAGGTATATATTAACATAAGTTTCAGGTATACAATATAGTGATTCGACACTTTCAACACCCAGTGTTCATCACAAGTGCTCTCTTTAATCCCCATCACCTATTTCACCCATCCCCCCTCACCAAACTCCCCTCTGGTGACCATCAGTTTGTTCTCTATAGTTAGGAATCTGTTTCTTGATCTGTCTCTCTCTCTTTTTTCCCCCTTTGCCTTCCAATATTTTGGTGGTTTAATATAACAGGAACTTGTTTCTTGCTCATAGAATCAGTTGACTGGTCAAGATGCTTTAGTTACCAAATCACCACACGAAGATAAGCCATGCCGCTTATCTTGAACTTCTGTAGTTTTAAACTATAAGGCAAGATACTAAAAAAGTAGACAATGATTTTTGTTTTGTTTTTCAGATTATTTGATAATTTAAATTTTTTATTCATATTTTTCAAGTTTAAAATTTCTAAGCATGTCATGTATTGCTTCTCTAATTATAAAAATGAAAAAAAAATCCTACAAAACTCCATCTTTTTCTAGATGGCAATTAGGCATATTAGATGTAGTATTGCAAAATACATTGCCTCAAATTATTCATGGCATTTCTCAGCCGGATTTAACCTTCAATATTTAAAAGACATAGTTACATAAATTACATATGTAATACACATATAATTCCATATATGTATGTACATACATACATCTGTATATACATATATGCATATGTATTTACATTGGTGACAAATGCCAAAATATTGTGCCATCAGTATCTTAATTAAAATGGTTATTCTGTCATTTGTGTTTCAAAACATCATTCAATGAAATCTAATTTCAAAAATCACATACACATCAAGGATTTGTAAATTCTAGCAAGATAAAATGTAAACAAAACAAAGCAAAACAAACCAACACCTACAATATCAGCAAATAGTCAACTATATTTCAATTTTTTAAAAAAGTCAGTGGATAAAATGGAAGTGTTATCTCAGGAACCCAGTTTATATTCAGGAACCCAGAAGTTCATAACTTCTCTACTGAAATAATGTATGGCAAGGCTCAGTGGTAGAGTTGAAGTCCAAAAATCAGAACAGTCTGTGATGTCATCAAATCTTGGGAAAGTATACAGTTTTATACCAATTATCTAGTAATCTATTAGGTTTTATCTCCAACAAGGGTTAAAAACTTAAACAAGGTCTATTAGCAGTAAATAATCCTGCCAATATCTTTCCCAGTAGGGCAACTCCTCCAGCAATTTTCAGGATTAATTATCAGTAGCAAGCATTTTCATAATCTGTTCTTAGTTTTTCAATTTCTGAATGAACTTGGCTCTGACACATTCCTTATTATTTCCCTACTACCAGTAGGATGAACAACTTGTCCAGGTCATGCTGTGTCAAAGAAGTGCTAATGTGTTTATATAAACTCTGCAAACAGCACCTGTCTTGAATGCTTTGTATTACTTTTTTTTTTTTTCACCACAGCAGAACACACACACACAATTTCTTGGTATAAGAATACAAAGGAAGAAAAAGACAAACTGGAAATTTATAATGCCAATAAAAATTAAATTGTTTTTGCTGAAGCCAATCAGCTATCATAACATTAAAACCAATTTCTTTTCCTCATCCACTGCTTTTCCTCATTTGCACTACTTATATAGGTAGAAATTTCGGTTTGTCCTTTTCAAATGCTTTGAGAATTATAACTGAACTCATTTTCATTCTTTTTTCTCAATATGTACATTAGAATGAAAAATAAATTAATATGGCATTTCTTTAGACATCTGTCCATATATATAAATTCTATATTTTTAGGTATAATTAATACTTATGAATCATCTAAAAGGAAAAATGCATAATCATGACTAAACTTCGATAATATTTCTGATCCCTCAGATTATTTGCCTGATGAACCAAAAACCTTATTCACTTATGTAGTTCATCTTCTTTCTGTGTTATTTTGAAGTGTATATTGTAACTTACATTTCAGTCTCAAATGTTTGTGTGAAAGAAAATCCCTCATTTTTAATTCCAGTGAACATATGGCACATCTTTAGAGTCCTTTTCTAGCTCTTAAAATAAGTCTAGTAGTCATAGTTTCCAGATAAATATAAAATAAAATTCATTCCAATCAGTTATATAGTTCTCTTTCTTATACTAAATACTTCAGCTAGGAAAATACTTTGTTTTCCTAAGGAATTATAAAATGCTGTCAGTTTGGTGAATTATGGAATACAAAATGGAAGATGGTAAATGTATATGAAAATGCATCAAAAAAAAACAAAAAAAAGAAGATGCATCACTTCCTTTTTAATGAGGGTTAAATTGGTAAAGCTTGCTAACTTCTACTCACATCTTATAAAAGATAAACATCTTCTATTGTGCAATGTGAAAAACTTGTTAAAACTTTAATTGGATCATGATGGTGTCGGTTGCTAATCCCTCATTTTCTTAGCTGTCAATATATTTAGGCTGAATGTTATAGCAAACAAATTCCCTAAAATGTAACAAAAGAATTGGGATTGGATAAAATGCTATTTCTAGCCTGAAGTAGGGTAAACTGAAGCCTAAAATAAACTCTGCATCCTAACTGCAACCAAGTAACTTAGAAATGTTCAAAAAAATTGAAATAATAACATAAATAAGTATTTATTGTATGCTTTGGCACATATGAGACAGATTGAGAGACCAAGACAAAGAGGTAAACGTCCACAGGGCAGTGTACAACACTTGGTCATAGGCATATGCTTGAGGGCCAGGGCTGAGCCCCAAGTAAGGGTTAAAGGGCCAGCATATGGAGCCAAAAGTACTGGAGAGCATGGTTTCAATTCTAAGTGCCACCATGGGGCTCATAGTAACCTCCATTGTTGAAAAGGAGTCACCAGCTGGATCAAGATTTGTAACCACATTAGAAGCAAGTTTTCTAGTTGTCAGTGCTTGGGGCAAAGATTGTAAGAAGTGAGCAGCTGTCTCCTGAGAGAAAAGAGATCAGCTTTGGTGAATTCTGTGACAGTTCTGTCATTGAATGAGGGGTTGATAGGGTTCACACAGATGAGGATTTTAAAATGGAGCTTCAAGGTCAAAAGGGAAAAATGAAAGTAAATTTTTAATATTGCTAGGATTGTTAGGTTAAAGGATACTAATATGAAAATAATGCTTGCAATGTGTGTTGGAAGAAAAGCAATGGTACACAAATGTAATCACTACCAGGATATGGTGGCATGTCTAAGTTAAGTAGGTCTCAGTCTTAGTTTCTAACGTGTGCAATCATCACTTTGAGCAATAAATTTTTCATTCTGACCTAAAAATTACAACTAAAGATTCTTTGTGCTATATAAAAAATATTTGTAGTTCTACATAATGTGGAGAACAATATTATAAAAATATGAAGTTCTAAAAGCATATATTATAAGTACTATACTATTTTCAGTGACCTTCCCTACTGCATACTTAATAGAAAAAGTGGTTACTGATTTGATGTTAGGTCAATAGATATACATCTTTGGAACAGCTAATGCCATATTAATCACATTTTTTTTCTGTATTGTATCACCAAATTTGTGACAGAGAAGAGCATGAGAAAGTTAGTGTAGGTGAGCATAAGGCTTAAGGGTTCCTCTGGAGCAAGTCAGAAATAATACATGAAAGATGGAGAATAAAGGAGAGAGGGGGAAAGTGTGAGAGAGAAACAGAGACAGACCAACCCAGAGAAATGGAGCACGTGTGCACAAGAGAAAAAGTGATGAAAGGAGCTAAGATGTTAAGAAAGAACACAATAGAGATGCCTGGGTGGCTCAGCGGTTTGGCGCCTGCCTTCAGCCCAGGGCGTGATCCCGAAATCCCGGGATCCAGTCCCACATCGGGCTCCCTGCATGGAGCCTGTTTCTCCCTCTGCCTCTCTCTCTCTGTCTCTCATGAATAAATAAATAAAATCTTTAAAAATATATAAAAGTAGCCATTGAAAATATTTTATTGGCATTACACTTGAGTTGGTTCAGCCTATAAGACATTCATTAGCAATGCATGTACTATGGGAGACCTTCTCCAGATACTCTTTTTTTTTTTTTTTTTGTCAAGTAGACACTATATATCCCATGCATTAAGTAGAGGTTATTATCCATAACAAAATGCTTTCATCAGCATTGATGAGATGCTCTGACTACCCATGCTATTGGCAGTCAATACATGCTTAATAGTAGTAATAATATCACAGATAACATGTAGTTTAAGAAATAAAATTGTCCTTCATATATTTGTCTCTTTCTCAAAGAATAAAATGTCTTCCCTGGCCCTTTTTCATCTGATGTGATGTGAACATTTTCCCATTAATGTGAGGTAGATGTGAGTAGCTCTACTTTGATGAATGCTTCTGCTGCACTCAGGAAGATAAAAGTAGGCCAGATCATAATCACTTGAGTTGTGTTCATGGAAAGAAATGCTATAGGTTCTCAAAACATTTTACTCATAATATGTAATGTAGCTAGTTTAGTTGCATCGACTTTCTCTAACATCTTTGATGCTAGATGGAGTATTTGTTATCCTGAATCATGTGTCTAATTTCAGATTGTAAGAGACAGAATAGAACAAATTGCATGGAATAGGATTATTATTTTAACAAATATATGTTATATTTAAGCTACAATCTGTATAAAAGTACTCTAATTGATACCAAATAGGCATCTCAGAAACTGAATGTATTACATGTGAAAAAAAGAAAACAATAATAGGAGAGACAAAGACATACAAGAATAAGTTTATACTTTTGCAAACTACATTTGAAACTTATATACATACAAATTGGTTATATACTAAATGTATAACATAATAGGAATAGGATATTTAAGAGTTTACTAAAGTAATCTGTATAATTACTGAATCATATTTTGGACATTTAGTGAAGTTGTGTCACATTCTTTGACAGTTTTGTTTAGAGAATTTAATCTTAAATTACCATTACTACTGCTACTAAACTCTAATGAGTTATAGAAGATAATCTTTGTGTACGCCTGACATTTTTTTCAAGGATCTGATACACTCCTATTAGTTGTATTTGTATCTGTTTGATTTCCTTTTCAGGGTTCTTTGTCACTTTTGATAACTCGCTTGAATCTTCTAACTAGAAATGCACAAGAACACTTATTTGCTGGTATTCAAAACACTGTGATAAGGACAATGATGAAAGGAAAAGGCTCCACTCCTGTTTGAGTACTCAATGACATCTCAAATTTTTGCAGCTAAAGTTTTGTAGAAACACAGCCTTGCCCATTCATTTACATATTCAGGGCAGGATTATGTATGTGGGACAGAGAGCTTATAGTTTGCAAAGTCTAAAATATTTTCTATCTGGCCCTATATAGAAAAAACTTCCTGACCTCTGGTTTATCAAAATAAAGTAGCTAAATTGCCTTAAGCCCTGTTGCACTCTTTCCCCAATCTTTTTTCTTCTTTCCCTCCTCATCATAAAATAGGTAGATCTTATTCCCTTCTCACCATTCATTGATTGACTACATGGTTGTCAAGTTTTCACTTGAGAAACATTTTTTAAATAGTCTAAGATCATTTAGTTTGAATTACTTTCAGAGATAACCAAAAACCTCTAAGACCAATTCATTTAAAATCATAATAGCAAATACATATACAGCACTTACTAAGATCCAATCGTAGTTCTGAATATATAGCTTGTATTAATTTATTTAAACCTCACCACAACACCTTGGAGAGAAGCATCATGATTATCCCCTTTTGGGGAAAGAAGAAATTTTGGTACAAAGAATGTAAGTAACTTACTTAAAGTAACATAGCTAAATGGAAGGCAGAAATGGTATTAGATTCCAGGACAGCTGGATAATAACTAAACTCTGGTTTCAGTGTATATATGTTGGTTAATTAATGTGCTTTACATTTTAATCAACATCATTGCCCCCCAAAAGATCATTATCTCTTGTTCTCATACATTATCATAAAACTCTAATGTTAGCCAGGTGATACATTAACAATTTAAGGCTTTCATTTAATATACAGAGGTATCCTATGTCTCTAACTCTCCAGTGCTTAGTAATAATGCTCAGGAAACATTAAAGCAGCACTTAACAGTGGAGAAGAAGGAGAAGAGTGGTGATACTTTGAGCTTTATGTAACATATGTCAGAAATAAAATAATTTTACTATTACATGTAATTTTTATATGAAGATACAGATGAAGTACAGATAAATAAGTGAGCTTATGAAAATAAATAACACACACAAATTTACCTGGGTGCTGCACATCAGAATCAAAGTAGAAAGAACAATTTTCTCAGCTACAGAAATAAACCATCACTGAAAAAAAAATCCCTACAAATTAGAGAGAAATAAAAGGGAAAGATAGCTTTGGGAAAATGACTCTAATTTCAAACTAAGCATTAATTACTCTAATTATAAGTAAAATAGGCGAGAAAAATATGTAAGATCTGAATGTCAGTAAGACATCTTGAGAATGCTCTAGTTCATCAAATTTTCCTTCTTTTGTAAAGAATATACCTAAACTATTCAAACACAAAAGAATTATCTCACCTTTAAACTCACATAATTATTTTTGACTTATGAGCCTGTTTTCCTAATTCATTGTCTGAGAATCTCCTCTTACTCAGTCTTTGATTCACAAAAATAAAATAACACAACTATTTTTTTCCTAGAAAATTATGTAATGTACTAAATGGAGAGCAATAAAAATAATTTTTTTAACAAGTAAGCTCTGAAAAGAATTGAACTACTATTGTGTGATATGCCATATTATTTTATTCTATAGGATTACATAGTCATCTTGAAAACAAGAAATGCTATCAATTCAAAACATTACTTTTTACATTTAATAAAAAAATATTGGCTATTTAGATCAACCTTGAAAAAATAAATTTTATTGGATTAAAATTTTGTTATAATAGATGTTTTTATAGCAACTCATTCGAAACTGCTTAAACATTCACATCTGATGGAGGGATAAATCTGTTTAAAGGGGTTTAAAGCACAACCACTCACAACTAAGCTGGCCTTTGTCAGCATGCACTTGACATCTGAATGAGTCTATTCTCTATGTGGTGAGGGGTCAACACAATAAAATGGCTGTCAGTGAATCATCCAGTAGTTTTGGAGAATACTACCAAAATGCTGTCTAGGTGTTCTGACACTAATCTGTGGAGAGGTCACTTTCACCTGAGTGACCTATGAAATTTCATGGTCAAGAAGACACAAACAATGGTTAACAAACCCAGAGACAGTAAATAGTTAAGCAGCTCTCCCTTGACCAAAGTTTTGTATTTAATCAGGCTTCTACAGGAGTATTGTTAGATCTGCTTTGGAACTATGGAGACAATGTGAACTTAGGATAGATGAAAATTTTCTATTCCAAATCCCATTCTGATTCAATCACAGGTACTTTAATATGTTCATTATTTTTATTATTGTTGCTGTTTAAGATGTTTAAAATATGTCAGATTTCCATTGAGAAAGGGGTTAACTATTTAAAAGTAGATTAGAAAACCCCTGCAATGATGAAACAAATTAGTTTCTGAGACTATCTCAACATTTAACATAGTTATATACTAATTCAGTTTTTTAAATAGTAAGGTGGTTTGATGCAAGATGACTCTATAAATAGTCTATATCTTAAAAGGCATATTTCTTCAAAAATTGGGCAGAGGGGCACCTGGGTGGCTCAGTGGTTGAGCATCTATCTGCCTTTGGTTCAGGGTGTGATCCTGGGGTCTTGAGATGGAGTCCCACATCAGACTTCCTGCAGGGAGCTTGCTTCTTCCTCTGCCTATGTCTCTGCCTCTCTCTTATGAATAAATAAATAAAAATTTTTAAAAATTGGGCAGAGTATAAAATAACCTACATGATTATTTCAGAATTAGATATGTTATTGTGTTTTAAAATGATTTAATTGTTAAATTTGAAATTTTTGTAAAATAGCTCAATACACTGATTAAGGAAAAAAGTGTATATTATAAATCAAAGAAGTATGTATTGCAGACCCAAAGATTCTAAAGACTATCTTAGCATTATTGTTATTATTATTATTTTTTAAAAGATTTTATTTATTTATTAATGAGTGACAAAGAGAAAGAGAGAGAGGTAGAGACACAGGCAGAGGGAGAAGCAGGCTCCATGCAGGGAGCCCGATGCGGTACTCGATCCCGGGTCTCCAGGATCACACCCTGGGCTGAAGGAGGGGCTAAACCGCTGAGCCACCCAGGCTACCCAAAGAATTTGTTTTAAACAGTGTTTTGGACACAGTGCATCTTGAGCTCACCAGGGTACTTGACATTTCGGTGGGTCTTCAATGAAATGTAATTTGCTAGAAGTTCAATTAATGTAAATTAAATAGAGAGGTAAAGTTCTAGCAGCAAATTATAGACTTAGTAATTGTGCCCTTGGTCATAATTTTTGATAGAAACTATTTTGATAGTTCATATTCCTGCTTCCTCCACAACTTCACTCACATCCTCAGGACATCATGGATTTGATATATATCAGGCCCAAGGTTGATGCTGAGTGTCAAAGTGCTGAATTGGCCAGACTTGGCCCTCTCTCATGGAATTTATAGACATAAGCTCTTCCAAGGCAGGGAATGAGTCTTATTCATTTAATTGTATTATAAGTAAATAGAATAGGTGCTTAATAAATATTTATGAATTCTGATTGAAAATTTATAAGGCATGCATATCACATTTTCCAAAATTTGAGTATACTCAATATATTGAATAAGTGGTATACTCATAGGGGTATACTCAATATATTGAATAAGCATACTCAATATATTGAATAAGTGACCACCAGTTTAAAAGATTTTAAAAATCTAGATTTTTTTCAATCTGCCTTCACAATGGGGATGATTAAATTTGTAGAGATATGCTTAAAAAAAAAAAAACAACTCACGTAACTGTAGAGCTACAGCATGAGCTAGATATAACCTTAATGTAAGTGTCTATGAAAAGACCTTCTCAATTTTAGTTTATTTTCAGTTCCTTGGTATAATTTGACTTCTGAAATAGTAAATAAAATTTTAAGTAGAAAATAGTGTTCAGATGAAAGAAAAGAGCAATCTCATTTGCCAGAGCATAATCAAAGCCAAGTTTTTCATTCTAAGATTCACATTGTGAGAGAAACTCACGGAAACGCTGAAGGAATTAGTGTCAGTTTTGTTGGTGAAAAGAGGCAGAAGAGAACTAGCTTTAAAAACACAAAAGAAGGGTCAACTGGGTCGCTCAGTGGTACAGCCTCTGCATTTGGCTCAGGGCATGATCCAGGGTCCTAGGATGCAGTCTCACATCAGGCTCCCCACAAGGAGCCTGCTTCTCCCTCTGCCTATGTCTCTGCCTCTCTCTCTCTCTATGTCTCTCATGAATAAATAAACAAAATCTCAAAAAAGAAGAAACCACAAAGGAATGCCAAATGGAAGAATGGCTCCAAGTGGAAGAATCAAAGAATCAGACACTAAACTTCTAGCATCAGAATCCTAGGAAGATCAGATTCTAGGATCAGCATCTTTCTGGTCTCTTGGTTCCTAGGAGAAGAATCAGGAAGAGGGTCAAAAATGTCAGGTCACACCTTACTTAGGAGGCCTATGAGGGAAGGGAAGGCCTAAAGACACTCTGCAGAATATCTTTACCCCATGAGAGCTGATAGTCTCAGTACCTCTTATCAAAAAGAATGAGAGAGTTATGAGCAGGAGATGAAGCTATGGCTCAGACACCCAGAAAGAAGGACATTGAGGGGCTAAAATCAGAATAATTTGGTTGCAAATAATTGGGATGTCTCATCAAAATGGGGAACACGTCACAGTTGGAGCAGGTGGATAAAGAACAAGGCTTGAGAGAAGCCACATGAGGTAAATCGTGTGGCCACCATTTTCTAATGATGGCACTCCCTTATATGGAGGGATTCTCACTCCTATGCATCAAGTATGGGTCCCTAAAGGAACACGCTTCCAGAAGAAACTAAAACACAACTCAATTTATGTACATATGTTGTAACAGGGAAAGTGTTTAAAAATACAATGAGATTCCCTGTCTCCTGTAACTAAAAAAATTCTGACACACCACATATCCCTGAGTTTTTCAAGTTGTGGGAATTTTTCTTAATTATTATCCCGGGCAAGTTATTTATCTCACACATTATACTTTAAAGTTGATGTTTGATGAAAATCACAAAGTGTGGAATGAATTTTATCTTGTATGTTTGAAGTTAAGGTGTCAATAGCCAAGCCACCAACATATATGTTGCATGCAAATTCACCCGAGCCTTGAACTTCAGATTGTTGGAATAAAAAGTGATTGCTTAATTTAATATGATGGTTGAAGTGCCTTTTATGCATTACGTAAGAATATAAATTAGCAATTAGAAAAATTCCATGAGTCAAGAATTTCTTAAACTAAATGCAGAATTAAGTAAAGTGACACAGTTTATAGCTTTTAAAGCTTTGAGATAATCTTTCAAACTGGGTTAACACCAATATTTTAAAAAGTACTGACAAGAGATATCCTTAATAAATTTGAAGAAGTATGTTAGTGACTAATCACTATCTACATGTATGGTCAGGATACGGACATTAACAACTCCTTTAAAAACAAACCCTAAGCCACTCAAGACCAAAAGATAAAAAACCAAGACGACTATATTTCAGTAGTTCCCTTTGGTATATTTGCTCCCACCGTGCTTGTGTTTTTTGCTTTCTGTTGCTATTTTTTTGTTTTGTTTAGATTTTTTTTTTCCTCTTCCCCCTGAGAAAAAGGTAGAGTGGTGGGAGATGTGGAAATTCTCTGGGTTACAGGATAAATCCCGCCTGGCTGCCTCATTTAGCAGCTGGTAATTCTGTGCAGCGATGCTCAGCACTCACTCTTACAGTCCTTTATGTAATATAATATATATTTTTAAAATTGATTGTAATTTTTTTAGCACTTTGGGGGCTGCTGGTGGTCTCTTTTTCAGGCTAAATAGACCAACTGCTGCTGCTAAAAGAGTTTATTCGACCACCCACACTCGGAAGCACAACCTCCTTCTCCCTGTGTCCCCTGAAGTAGCAGTCGGTGAGGCCCGTGCAGTAATAACTGCGAGCAACCTTCAGGCTCAGAAAAATGTCACAGCTTGATCCCTGGAGTCTCCAGTGCCCCCATTCAATCAGTGTTCGACTGCATGACGCACCCTGAAACTTAAAATGAAAGCCCTGGATTCATGGCCAAAAATACAAACTCCCTACTGGCTCCTCCTGTGGGAGTTATTGAGGTTCTCCACGAGCTTGCAGACAGCTACCTACCCTTTCCTTTGGTCCCAGGCAGCAAGGAAAAAAGGCACAAATGTAACATTTTCTACACAAAGGTCTTGACTGGGATGCAGAAAGACTTAAAAACAGCAGGCATATACTTTTTAAAACAACATTTTGACAGATACAGTCAAGTGATAAAATATAGTAAACTTCTAATTACCTCAGCGGTTGGAGGCCAGCAAAGGAAGGGATAGCTCGGAGGAGGGGTATGCCAACTAATCAAACTTCATTTGGTTTTGCTCTGAAATCACAGAATTTGATAGTGTGTGTGTATGTCTGAATTCCGGCAAGGGGTAATCATTTTCAGACCCAGATGAGTATAGAAGAATGGGGGAGTGACGGTGGATAAAATGTTGTTAAAATATTTCCTCCCCACCCCATGGCAATACGCATTTGTGGTTGTCCCCTGCCTGGATCTTCCTTCATTAGAGAAGCCCTCAAAGTAAAGTGGACCAAGAGGTTTTAGCCATAAGGAGGAAGGATAGGTAACTAACACGTGTAGAAATGTATATCAATATCAATAATCATCCTCTTGATACCCTGATGATCCCTCCCCCTCTTCACATCCTGTGTTTATTTCTTTTTCCAGTAAAATTGCATTTTCTAGACTTTCAAACTTTGCTATTACTCTGTTAGAAAAATTTAGAAAGGAGTAAATCATTTCCTTTTCTTGCTGCTATATTTTAAAATTACCTATTTTTTCCACATTTTATTTTTTTAAGAGTTTATTTATTCATGAGAGACCCAGAGAGAGAGGCAGAGACACAGGCAGAGGGAGAAGCAGGCTTCCTGCAGGGAGCCCAACGTGGGACTCGATCCCAGGTCTCCTGGATCACGCCCTGGGCCAAAGGTGGCGCTAAACCGCTGAGCCACCCAGGCATCCCTTTTTCCACATTTTAATATAGAGATGTAAACAGAGATGTACACAGATATATATAATTTGTGTATATAAGACAAATCTTCAAAGGCAATACCTGTTGTCTGCTCATATGGCTCATATGGCAAATTGTAGATCCTGTTAATTTAGAAGCAAACTCACAGCCTGTTTTTACACAGGAAACCTTGTCCAGTAATTCAAATCCATCATACCTGAGTTTAATTTTACATTTAAAAAAGTTGTAATTTACTATTCCTTTTTATTACTATTATTATTTTCCAGAAAGGGGGAGAGAGAGAGAGGAGTCAGAGAGAGAGAAAGGAGGCAGAGGGAGAGGAGAGAATCTTAAGCTAGCACCACACCCAGGACAGACACAACACTACGCTGGATCTCATAACCCTGAGATCATGACCTGAGCCAAAATCAAGAGTTAGATGCTTAACCAACTGAGCCACCCACGTGCCCCTCTAATTTGTTATTATTTTATAAAATATGGTTTCTTTCTTGATTAGGAAATTAACATGAATTCAGTGAATCTCAAGATCCATTGGATGTGTGTGCTCATGAGGACGAAGCAAACTGGCTTGCTGAGAAGAGAAGGGGCCCCTGACGCTAAAGAATCTTTATTCAAATAATTGAGCAGTGATGAGCATGAAAAGGAATCTTGGTTAAATAAATGAATCACTTTTCTCAAAATTATCTCAAACAAAATATTAAATTTTTAAAAGTAAATAATAGAATTGATCATATTAATTCACAAAAATTATAGCTTTTTATTAGGTGGCCAATAGTACTTAAGATGTTTATTTTAACTCTATTAACCTTATACAGTTGGGGAAAAAAGGACTGTCTCTCATCTCACCTTTCTGTTACAAAACTGACAAAATGGTGTATGGAAAGATCAATAAGGAAGAAAAAGAAGCCAATGCTCAGGTATTTAATAAGGCTTTGTAGAATAAAATTTGATATAGCTTTTATTTTAACTATTTCTTTATTGATTGATGTCATAAACCAATTGTTTTGATGTCATAAACCAATGTGTCTTCAAAAATAGTGAGGAACAGCAGCATGGTGGAGAATGTATAGTCCAGATGTCTCCTTTTAATAAAATTTTGTTATATGTTACTTTTACTCTAGGGCTTAGGTACAGAAATTATCTATCTATCTATCTATCTATCTATCTATCTTTATTTATTTATTTATTATATATGCATTAGAGCAGAGGTTGGCAAAAATGTTCTATAAAAGGCCATATAGTAAATATTTTAGGTTTTTTTAGGCTTTGTGGGCCAGAAGGTCTCTGATACAACTATTCAATCCTGTTGTTGCAGTGAGAAAGCAACCATAGATAATATGTAAACAGACAACAATGGCTGCGTTCCAACAACATTTTATTCAGAAAAATCAGCTGAGGGAGTCACATGAGTGAATGGTAGAGTAAGGACCTCCAAGAATTCCTTCCTCCATAAAAGCAATGAAAACTGGCAAAATTGTCAGAATCAACTTTTTAAATACTCTGGAAGTTAAAGGCTTGTAGCAACCTAGGGATTATATATTTAAAATAAAAGGCTGAATCTTGGTTAAGAACAGTGAGCTTTGCGGCATTATAACTTGACCTATTCCCATTCCCCACATCAGTTCTGGAGTGTGGCCTCAGAAAAGCCTGCTATCATGGTGAAAGCCAGCAGCATGGCAGCCACCAGAGAGTACAGAATAAGGCTGGAGCCTCTTTAAACCTCATTCCCAGAGAATTGTCATTATTTGACCTGTCAAGTATGTGTAGTAAAGATTTGACCTTGTCCAAAGAGAGGTCTGGGCCTTTGCCCTCAACTTCTGGGAGGTAATCAATGTCACACCTGATAGGAGTGTCTTTGTTTAGAGGAGAGTCTGGCCATACCAGATCTTAGGGTGAGGCTGGCCACAGCAGAAAGCCAACCATGTGATTAAGGGAGGAAGGCTTAGGTCACATGATATTAGTTGACCTGGAGACTGAGTTCAACCAAGTGGGCAATGAATCAGTCAGTCATGTATGTACAATGAAGTCCCAATAAAAATTCTGGACAATAAATCTCTGGCAAACTTCCTTGGCTGGCAGTACTTCATATGTATTGTTACACATCAATGCCAGGAAGACTATGTATCTGGACAACAACAGATTTTCATGTTTGAAATCCTCTCACACTCTGCCCTATACATCTTTTCCTTTGGTTGATTTTAATTTGTATCCTCTCCTTGTACTAAAACATAATTGTGTGTATAATGGTTTTTAATCAGTTCTGTGAAGTTTTCTAGCAATCATCAAAATTTAAGGAAATTTTGGGAACCTCTTCAAGCCATCATTCTGTATCAGAAGTCTTGGGAACATTTGGCAGTCTGGAGAACTATTCTCTCAAACTTCATAGTTTGACTTTGGGTATTTTGTAACAGGATTAGAAGTTCCCTAGAATGATATTGATTTAGCAATACATGTTTTTCAGAAAAAGAATGTGTAATAGGGTGGAGGTGAGGAAACTTTGAATGGTCATAGGGTATACCCATGGTATAGAACTGCAGTTGTGTTTTGATTCATTTATGGAAGTAAAACTTACCAATGGAATTTAGAAATGATGGATCCATCTCATGAAATGTTGGTTCACCAGATACATAAAGAAATGTAAGGCAAGAAGATATAAACTAAACATATAATCATTCAGTTATTGATACCTGTAATAGTTAAAATGAAAGGGAGAATGCTGAGCCAAATTTGGATTCTAGCACATCCAAGTTATAGCCTCTAACCTCAGGTCCCATGTCAACTGGGTAAAGTTAAAATAAAAACTAAAAGGTGTTAGAGAAAATTCTGACTCTGGGGCAAGGTTGGATCCTGACTGGACTAAGTTATAGTCTCTAGCCTCAGGGCCCCTACCAATGGTAAAGTTAAAATAAAAGCAAAGAAAATACTAGGGTATATTTTAACTGAGGTCTCAAAGCTTCTTCTAAAGGGAAAAATTATTCTGAAAAATACAGAGCAAAGAAGGTTAGAATGATTCACGAGGATGGGCAAAACAAAGAGGAAAGAAAAAGAGAGTCAAAGGACTATCCTAACTAGGTGGAAATCTTTAAATATTTATGAAGAAATGAGGTAAATAAAGCAGACATTGATGGGGTCCAGAGAAAAGTCTTAATCCAGCACTCTCCAAGTTTGGGTGGATCAGTGGAAACCCCTGACGTCTGAACACTGAAGGGCTAACATTGAAGCATGACCTACCATCATTTGGAACAATGATCATACAATGTATTTAAAACAATGACTGATCAAAGGGTCTGGGTCCCTAGGCCTGACTCCCAACTGGCAATCAAAACCTACAGAAACATAAATGAATAAAATTGTTAGAGGGTGGGGGGGGGGTGCATCTCAGGCTCTCCTGGACATAGGAGCTCATGCACTTTCCAAAGGAAAGGAAAAATGATTGTCTCAGCGACATGAGATACACGAGTGTATCTGCAAACATGAGACCTCAAAAATAGAGAAATGAATAAACAATATTTTAAGAAACAATTGTTGAGATCTTCCTAAATTTGATAGAAAACATAAATCTATACATATAAGAATCTCAATGAATTTCAAGTACAAACACACTCAGAAAGATTGACACCTAGACACATAATCAAATGGTTGAGAGCCAAAGAGACAATCTTGAAGCTGCAAATGAGAAGGAATTCAGAATTTACAAGGAATCCTCAATAAGATTAACAGCTAATTTCTCATCAGAAACCATGGAAGTCAGAAGGCAAGGGCATGACACAATCAAAGTGTTAAAAGATAAAACTGCCAAAGAAGAATTCTATACCAGGAAAACTATTCTCCAAAAAGAAAGGAAAAAATAAGGCATTAAAATTAAAAAAAAAAAAAAAATTGACCCGGAAAATTAGAGAATTATATTTTGCTAACAAACCTGTCCTACCAAAAATATTAAAGGGAGTTATTCAGGCTGGAATGAAAAGAACATTAGACAACAACTTGAACTCACCGAAGGAAAAAAAAAAAAAAAAAACACTGGTAAAGGAAACTACACAGGTACATATAAAAGATAGTATAAATATAGTGCTTTTTTTTGTAACCAGATTTTTCCCCCCCAATTTAAAAGACAGCTGTACAAAGAAATAGCTTAAAACCTGTGTTTGTGCCATTTAATTTTCTACATTTACCTTCAGTTGCCTGGGAAGAATCTTTTCCATTAGAAAATCTCTAGACCTTTGCAAAGAAAAGACTTTGAATAGGTTTCTCTATTTCTTCTTCGTGGAAAAATACTTTGTGTCTCTTTCTCAGGGACTCTTTTTTCTCAACCTTTTTGTGAGCTACTTCACAGTTCTATTGCTTCTTATAATGTTTAATTTTAACACTATAATTATTGATTATATCTTACTTTTATTTTAGTGGATCCCAAAGAGACGCAGTGCTGATATGTCAAATTTTTCTTCTTCACAATACCTCAATCAGGGCAAACAGAAATGCAAAACACTGATAAGGAAATAAGAAACACCTCACATCCCGATTAGTAAAAATAATGAACAATTCGGTGAAAGGAGAGATTTCTTAGCTTTTGGAAACTTGCTTCCACTATACCGTGCTGCACAAGATACACACTGGTCTCTGTTCTCATTAGGATTTGCAGAGTAAGTCTGATTTTAGTCACTGTAAAATAAAACTTCCTTTGTAGTAATGATCTGGTGTTTTATCTTTAGGCTAACACAAGACTTCTGGGATCTAATTTTAGTTCTGCTTTGAATGGTGTTCATCTCCCCCAGTCCTCCACACACACATCATAGCATAATTGAGATTGGACATTTGTGAAATATATATAGTTACTATTCCACATTGATATTCTGAAGTTGAATGAATGGATTTTGTGAGACAGGGGAGAAGTCAAAACTGTAATTCAAATGCACAGATACCAGGTAGCTGTTCTAAGTACAGGCATACCTCTGTTTACTGCACTTCACAGACATTGTGGCTTTGACACATTGAAGGTTTGTGATAACCCTGTGTTAAGCAAAATGGTCAGCACCATTTTTCCAAAAACCTTTGATCATGTCATGTCTCTGTCACATTTTGGTAATTCTCACAATCTTTCAAATACCCTCATTATTATTATGTTTGCCATTATGATCTGTGATCATTGATTCTTGATGTTACTATTATATTTGTTCTGAGGTGGTATGAAATGTGCCCATATAAGTTTTAATTGATAAATATGTGTGTTCTGATTGTTTACCAACCCCATATTCTGTCTCCTCTCTTCCTCTCCTCATCCTTACCATTCCCTGAGACAACACAATATTGAAATTAGGCCTATTAATAACCTTACAATGGCCTTTAAGTGTTCAAGTGAAAGAAAGAATTACATGTTTTTCACTTTAAACCAAAAGCTAGAAATAGTTACACTTAGTCAGGAAGGCAGGTAGAAAGCTGAGATAGGCTGAAAGCTAGGCCCCTTATGCCAAACAGTCAAGCTGTAAATGCAAAGGAAAAGTTCTTGAAGGAAATTAAAAGTGCTACTACAGTAAACACAAAGATGATAAGAAAGCAAAACAGCCTTATTGCTGATATGGAGAAAGTTTTAGTGGTCTGGATAGAGTTCAAGCCAGCCACAACATTCCCTTAAACCAAAGCCTAATCCAGAGTAAAGCCCTGACTCTTTTTAATTGCATGAAGGCTGAGAGTGGTGAGGAAGCTGCAGAAGAAAAAGTTTGAAGCTAGCACAGGTTGGTTCATGAAATTTAAGGGAAACAGCTGTCTCTATAATATCAAAGTACAAGGCAAAGCAGCAATGCTGATGTGGAAGCTGCAGCAAGTTCTCCAGAAGATCTAGTGAAGTTAATTAATGATGGTGGCTACACTAAACAACTTTTCTTTTCTTCTTTATTTTCTTTTTTTTCAAGATTGTATTTATTTGAGAGACATCATGAGTGGGGGTGAGGAGCAGAGGGAGAGGGCCAAACAGACTCCCCACTGAGCAGGGAGCCCAACGTGGGGCTCAATCCCAGTACCCCGAGATCATGACCTGAGCTGAAGGCAGATGTTTAACCAACTGAGCCACCCAGGTGCCCCCATAAACAATAGATTTTCAATGTAGATGAAACAGTCTTCTATTACAAGACTATACCAGCTAGGACTTTCGTATCTAGAGAGGAGAAGTCAATAGCTTTGGCTTCAAAGCTTCAAAGGACAAGCTGACCCTTTTGTTAGGGGCTAAAGCAGCTGGTGACTTTAAGATGAAGCTAATGCTCATTTACCATCTGAAAATTCTAGGGCCCTTAAGAATTATGCTAAATTTACTCTGCTTGTGGTTTATAAATGGAACAACAAAGCCTGGATGACGGCACATCTGTTTACATGGTTTGCTGAGTATTTTAAGCCCACTCTTGAGAACTACTCCTCAGAAAACAAATATTCCTTTCAAAATATCACTGCTCACTTACAATGCACCTGGTCACCCAAGACCTCTGATGGAGATGTAAGAGATTAATGTTGTTTTCATGCCTGCTAATACAACATCCATTTTGTAGCCCATGGATCAAGGAGTCTTTTTAAGCTTCAAGTCTTATTATTTAAGAAATATATTCTGTAAGGCTACAGAAGTTGCAGAAAGTGGTTCCTCTGTTGGATCTGAGCAAACTCAATTGAAAACCTTCTAGAAAGAATTTGCCAGTCTAGATGCCATTAAGAACACTCATGATTCAGAGGAAGAGGTCATAATACCAGCATGCATGGTTTGGAAGAAGTCCATTCCAACTCTCATGCATGACTTTGAGGGGTTCAAGACTTCAGTGGAGAAAGTAACTGCAGATTAAAAATAGCAAAAGAGCAAGAGAACTAGAAGTTGAGCTTAAAGATGTTAATGAATTGCTGCAATTCCATGATAAATTTTAGCAGATCAGGAGTTGCTTCTCATGAATGAGCAAAGAAAGTGGTTTCTTGAGATGGACTCATCCTGTTAAAGATGTTGTGAAGATTGTTGAAATGACAACAAAGTATTTAGAATAAATATTACATAAATTTATTTGAGAAGCCAGTAGCAGGATTTGAGAAGATTAAGTCAAGTATTCTTTTAGATATAATGCTATTGCACACTTGAAAGTATAAATGTAACTTTTATGTGAAAACTACAGTATACATACAACTTTTAAATATAACTGGTAAACCAAAAAAGTCATTTGACTCTATTATGGCATTCCCTTTATTGCAGTGGGTCTGGAAGCAAGCCTGCAACATCTCCAAGTATGCCTGTATTGCAAAGCCATCTCTTTTCTTCACTACTGTCTCATCTTTCCCCACTGTTACACCTTTCTTCCATTTTGTTCATATATTTTCTAAATTCTTTATTAAATTCTTCTTACCTTGACAAGAAGTAAATGATTCAGAGCTCAAACAGGAATTTTAGTCTTAAAGGAGTACCTCATATCCTTCAGGATTCTACACTATTTCTATGTGTGTACTCTATTAAGCAATTTAGCATTTCTCTACTGCTAAGTATAAGAAAGCTAAAGCAACACTGCAGTTAAACAGTAAATAACTTTGACCTAGGGGCCTTTTTATCCAAAGAATGACAATGTTGGGAACTTAGACTTGGATCCCAGTGTGGTGTACAAATAATCATCTGTATGAAGTGGCTACAATTCTCTTAGACATTGTCTTTCATATTTTGAAATCCTTTCTAGAATGTAAACATTCTGTGGGAGTGTTTTTATTTGTTTGTTCATTTTTTAAATTGGTTTATTACATTATTCTCAATGGCTGACAAAGGGCATCATTAAATACAGACTGAATAATTAGGACCTCTCAGGGAATAACTGAATTAGATCACAAACAGTATCTTTCAATTCTATTTTTTCTAAGTTGTTATATTTTACAGTTAAAAGGATATAATAAATATAAATTTCAATATTATACAAGTAAAACAGAAAGTAATGAAAGGAATACATCATCACTTGACTTACATGTCCTTTGGATCAATTAATCCTGACTCTCCATCTCATGGCAACCCTACCATACTATTAATTTAAATCTATTCTATTTAAAATTTCCTCCATCAGCTATGTTTTGAAAAGACTCTTATGCCTTTCTCAGGTCCCACTCTAAGCAGAGCATCTTTTTTAGCTAAAATTTAATAAGATTTTTTCTTTTTCTTTTCTTTTCTTTTTTTTTTTCTTTCTTTTTTTTTTTTTTAATGTTTTTCCATTTGTCTCAGAAGCTGTCAGCGTCAACTACATCGGGCACATTTTATCAAAGAAGCTCAAAGTCTCTGGCTTAGTTATATGAAAATAAGGCAAATTGATGCAAATGAAAATTGACTTCTTTAACCTCTTGAAACAGAAGATGTCTAATTTCGGAGGTGTCCACTCTATGTGAATTTTTTCCCACACTGCTCGACGTCATTCCTGTTAGAAACTTTAAGATTCTTTAAAAGTATCTACAAAATTAGGTGAAGGGTAAAATTATGAATTTCCCACTTGGAAGAAAGTGGCTTAAATTCTATCCAATTATTTGCCATGACAACCAGCTAAACACAAAAGGGCTAGAATGGATGCAGAGTACTGCCTCTATAATCATCACTGTATGTCCTTCAAATCATGGATATGCAGCACCACTATCCCCGGCTACTTCAGGGCCATAAGCCTACACGGTAATTACATGCTTTGGAACACTCCACTTAAGTGCATCAATAATATAGTGAGCGAACGTGTTCTTTAATTCTGCACCTGTAAATGGAGGAAAAAATAAAGAAAATATCTCTATCAAAAAAATAATGAAAAGGAAGAAAAATAAACTAGACAGCCAAATTATGTTTAAGCTGCTTTGTGAAGTCTCTCTCTAAAACTCAGATGATTAATAATTCAAAGTTTTTGATAAACATAATCAGATGATAAAGTATCTCTGCTTAAAAGACTGCTCAAATTAGGACATAAGAAATAAATGATGAGAAACAGAAACTCCCAATGAAGCTTAGTATTTTGTCTTTAACGTACCCATTTCAATTGAGCATTACAGAATCCCGGGTGACTTCTTTTTCCCATTGCCATGTCTCTATATAACTGTTATTAATGAGATTTAGAAGGTAACACCTACTAACTACTCCATGACTTCCAACACAAAAGAAAAGTTAACACGTCATGGCATTACACAACAGTATTTTTCTGCATGCTATTTATAACACATTTAATAGATTTTAGGGTGAGGGGTGTGTGTGTGCATGTATATATACTTGTGAGTGTTTTTTTCATTTTACAGACTTGAAATCCATATTTTCCTCAGAAATGGAAAGTTAATACAGTCAATTTAATAGAGAAGATATAAGTCAACAGAACCATAGGGAGAATAAGTAGTTGGTATAAAACAGTTCTCTCTCCTACATATTCTGATAAAATAAAATGGCTAATTTCTTAAAACCAAAAATTTCTTCTGAAAGTAAAATATTTTTGAATGACTAATTTCACATATTCTTGAGGAATTTCAAAGAAATTCTTATGAAAATTATGCACATACAATTTATAATAAATTTAACACTCTTGGTATTCATAATAAACCAAGTTTTTTTTTTTTTAAGATTTATTTATTATTTGAGAGAGAGAGGACTGAGGGAGGGGGACAAGAGGAAAGAATCCTCAGACTTCCTATTGAGCACAGACCTAGATGTTGGGATGCATCCCAGGATCCTGAGATCATGACCTGAGCCAAAACCAAGAATCTGCCGTTAACCACTTGAGCCAGTCAGGTGCCACAGGAATAAACCAAGGTTTTAAGTGGTTCCATCCTAAGTTTTTTCACTTAAGAAAATAAAAAAAATAAATAAATAAGGAAGTCTATACCGATGTTTTTATGCAAATTAGCCAACATTTTTAAATGAAGAAACTCAATGTGAAATTTAACTCTGTATATTTATTTTAAAATATGAATGCTATTTAAACAAGAAAAGCTTACATAATTTCAGGAAAGCCATCAAACTCAGAAAAATCAGATATGTAATGGTCCAAAATTTATAAAGGAAACAGAAAAGATGTACTGAATAACCATAACAGAGTGTCTTATTTCAAAAAAATTGTTATTCCAGAATAAAGTTGAGTTTGTTTTTCTTTGTCATTTTACATTTTTAAGTTGATGGATGTGCATATGTTTTATTAAATTAATATTCGATACCTGAGTATGACCTTATGTTCATACATTTGCTTCTTAGACATGATCCTATGTTTCAAATGTTGCTTTTAGGATCAAGAGCATTTCTTTTCTCCATTATGTAATCAATATATAGTCTTTCTCTAATAGCAAATATATTTGGTAAACAAAATGCAATTTAATTTACCATGTGGCAATGCCGGCTAAAAGACAAAATCATTATTATATTTTTGAAGCTACACATAGAAACTTTACAAAGTTGCATTACATAACATTTACTAGAACTATGTATATTATATTAACTATTTCTTCTGGAGATTTTTACTTTTCACCCTGTTCAGAGAGTGGATTTTGAAACTTTGGTATGCAACTCTTAATATACAGATACCCCGGTACTAAAAGTACTAAAGTATTGTTTTATATGGGGAACTACTGTTTTAAAGTTTAAGACTACCCACAGGATGCAAATTCCATTAATTTGGCAATGAACCATCAGTATACTAAATCCAGAATAAAACATTGGTTGCAGGGATCCCTGGGTGGCGCAGCGGTTTGGCGCCTGCCTTTGGCCCAGGGCGCGATCCTGGAGACCCGGGATCGAATCCCACATCGGGCTCCTGGTGCATGGAGCCTGCTTCTCTCTCTGCCTGTGTCTCTGCCTCTCTCTCTCTGTCTGTGACTTAAATAAATAAATAATAAATAAAATATTAAAAAAAAAAATTGGTTGTTTTTTGAAGGAAATACTTACAATCATAAAAGGGTTGAAACTTACTAATAGTTTTTTTTTTTTTTTCTCACTGACACAGACACAGGAGCAGGCCAATTATTTGCATATTGTTAAAATGCATATTGCTGAGACTTGGATTATAAAATGTAGACTGAAGAGAAATATTACAGGTGAATTTCAAGTTCTTGAGAAGGTTTTATGATGGAGTACTGGCAGAAATTTTTCAAATGACAGTACTAGTAAGGACTCACCTAGAATAGCTCATTGACGGTATGTATAATAGGAAACAAAAGTGGAAATGTTTGAGGTTGGGTGTCCAAATGACCCCATACCCAATGTTTTTGTTTGTTTTGTTTTTGTTTCTGTTTGATTTTAACTTTGTCTTCCTGATGGGATGACAATTGATAATATTAAAGCAAGGCAATTCTAAACATTTAGATCACTCAATTGACCTGCATCTGTGATCTCAATGAAAATCTTAAGAATGTCACCTTTGAACAGGCAACTGAGTGTAGATTAATCAGACATATAGAAACTATCTCTTGGTGTCATCTAGTGGCTGTATTTCATCACTGCATAAAGGAAATACCTTACTGGTTTCCTGAGTAAAGATTGTTTTATTGCATTTGTTTCTGACTGACTGGAGAAAAAGAAGCTGCCATTTGTAACAGACAAGAGAAGGTTAGTAGCAATCAAGGCTTTCTGGGCTCTTCACCCTGGCCCTTCTCTGTGCCTTCTTATAAGGTCAAGACACATCGTCGGAAAGCTCAGTTATCGCACACTGGTGTGAAGGTGTTGTGTGCTGCCTCATTTAGGCTGCATGACTGAGTGACTGGGTGTCGTGAAGGGACATCCACAGCCAACACACTGGCCGAGCAGCACTCAGGGGATTCTGACAGACTGAGCTGACATGCTAACAATCTGATTTCCGATGGCAATGGTAGGAGCCTTCGAGTGAGAGCGAAGAGTCCCCTGACCCTCCTGTCATCTACTCTCTCAATCTCTATCCTAGGATAGGAACACTGCACAACTATCACAGGGAGAGGTGACATAGGGAAAATAACTTATCCGCAAATGTGCTGAAATGTCATCTCTAATGTTATAGTTCCTTTAAGACGAACTATAATTTCTAATATAACTTTTCAGTTTTGAAAGGAAAGGGCACCAAGGCTGGGTTGACAGAAATAAATTATCCAGATAATTAAGGCTAACTACTCCACTTTCTCTTACTCCCTGGCCCACGCACAGACAATAATAGGGCTCAATTATTTATAATTCAGGAATATTTTTTCTTTAAAAAAAGGATTTTCTATAAAACTAGTGTTTGAATGACTTACACATATAATGATTAAGGAAGCAAATTATTAACAAAATTAAGAAATTTATAATTTTAATGATCATAGTTTTATCATGTCCAAAGTAACAAAGTATGATTTTTAAAAAAGGAAAAATGTCTGACACTTCATTCTTAATTTTCCACAATTACCTGATGTTTTCAGGTAAATTCTGTGGGTTTTTAAAATGATCTTGAAGGATTTGTCAATATCAAGATACTTCTCCACATACTTATAGACACTGTGTATTACTAGGTGGACATTTCTTTTATTGTTGAATCTGCTGTTATTTTTCATTGATGTTTGCTTTTTCTTGTCTATAGGTCTTTAATTTCCAAATGTCTTATATGCAAACAAAAACTGAGAAAAATAATTAAATGAGAACATGAATGAATATAAATTTCCTGAAAAATTTTTTTTAAAGATTTTATTTATTTATTCACTAGAGATGCAGAGAGAGAGAGGGAGGCAGAGACACAGACAGAGGGAGAAGCACTCCCTCTGATCCTGGGACTCCAGGATCAGGCCCTGAGCCCAAGGCAGATGCTTAACTGCTGAGCTACCCAGGTATCCCAATTTCCTGCAACTTTTATCTGCCTTTGGTATAAAGGTCTTTGCTACTGCTAGTTTCTTGAAATGCATATACCACAAAATGCAAATGTACATCTATGAGGCATGTGGGTATATTTACATATATATATATACAGAAATAGATATATTTTTATATTTTATTTCATATATAACAATAAAATACTCTCAATTCACATACACATTAATTCAAAATATATGGGACCAATTAATGTTCTACATATGCCTCTGAAACATATTATCTTTTTTCTAAACAAAACCACAAGATAGATCATTTAATCTTCTATCTTGTGTGTGAGAATCAAGTTTGGTCTATGGCCATCAATTGTGGTCATTGTACTATACATTATTATTTTATCTTATAGAGCAAGTGATTGAGAATAACAAAGTAATTATGTAGGAGTGTTGTGTTTGTAGTATTCATAAATCTCTTGTCAGATTTTGATTCCACTTATGGAAGCCATCTTAAGTCTGAATCATAAAGTTGATCATAATTTTAAGTATATTAATACATTTCCCAAGCCTATTTTCTGGTACTACAGCTAAAATCAGAGCACAGAGATAAGACTTCTTTGACAAACGAAACAGGTGATTTAAATATCTTATGTGAAGAAAGTAGGGCTCTGTCTTAATTCCCCCACCCTGATTTCATTTTAACTTCTTAGTAAATAAAATGTATACCATCTCATAAGGAAACAGATGAATATCCACCAGCTCCAGCAAGTAGGAAACTTACACCTTTCTTCAACATTAGCAGAACTCGTTTACTATATCCAAATGAGCAACCTTAAGTAGGAGCTAAAATTGTTGGTTAATCATCAACAAAGAAAGTAAATGTCAATTTAACATAATTCATTTTTCTTAAAAGACATTCTTTGATATTTTAGTTGGCTATGGGCTTATCTAATAGATTATTTTATTCAGTTACACGGTCATACTTTTGGGAACCAATTCATTCTGACAAGTCTACTGGAATTCCATTTCATTTTCCCAGAGTATTTAGATAAATTGTGAACAAGCTGGTAGATTAAAAACACAATCTTTTTTTTTTCTATCCATGATACGTATTGCAGTAATCTGTGGTTTCCACTTACATATTTACCCAAATGCTAAAGCTGATGCAAAAGTCCTTACTTGATTAAAAAAATAATATTCCTAACTCGCACAACTTCATGATCCACACTCCTTAGTAAGTGAAGGTAGCTACCATACTGTAATGTAACATTTCATAACTGGCACCTCATCTCCCATATCTCCTTGTGTTGTTATTTAATCTCTCCCAACAATGCCTACGCTTTAGAATAACTGCCTAAATTTTACAGATTACAAAAACAAACTGATGCTCAGAGACATTACTCAAGTCTCTCAATCTACACAGTAAAATGTGGGACTATAATTCGATGCGAAGTCTGATCTTTTTCATAATTTGTACAGCATATAGATCTTCTTCCAAAAATAACCTAGAATAGATGCAAGTTTGTTGTAATCTAGCCCCTTAATATAGCTTTTAAGAGAAACAATCTGGTAGCATGCTAGCTTTCTGTTTCTCTAGCCTACCAAAATCATACATTCAGTTAACATGCCTGGTAGCAAAATAATGGCCAGAAAGGTAAAAGGACAAAGACTTCTTAAAGAGGAATGGATGTGCCCTTTCTTATGCTCTTTCTTCCTTCTATTTACCAGGAGATGTGACTGCTGGATTTGGAGCCACCATTTTGTATCTTGAAGTGGCACTGAAGAATAGCATCCTTTTGACTCAGATAACATATTGGTCCTGGCTACTCATTTGCAGATTACTTTTAGTTGAAAGAGAAATGAAATTATGTGCTGTTTTATTAGTTTTCTATTGCTGCATAATGGATTTACCACAAACTCAATGGTTTAAAATAGCACTCATTTACTATGGGTAAATGCAGTAATGCAGGTATAGGTAAGCTGTGTCCTCTCCTGAGGGTATCACAAGGCTGAAGTCAAGGCATTGTCTGGGACTAGAATCTCATGTAACACTCTGAGGCCTCTTCCCAACTCCTGGGTTGGCAGCATTCAGGTCACAGTGGGGTAGCATTGAAGTTACATTTTCTTGATAGTCATCAGCCAGGGATGGTTCTCAGATTTTGGAGACTTGTCTCAGCAGGAGGTTCTCTGGTGTGGTGCCCCAATCTCTTCTTTTAGGAAAGGGTCAGTCCTTTTTTAAGGACCTGAGTAGATCAGTCCTGCCAGAATTATCCCCTTTTGATGAATTCAAAGTCAATTAAATTGGTACTTTAATTGCATTTGCAAAAATCCCTTCACCTTTGTCATACAGTACAACTTAATCATGGAACTGAAATTCATTATATTCCTAGATCCACACTCAAGTGAAGAGAGTTATATAGAGAACATTATCAGGGAATGGGAATCTTGGGACCATTTTAAAATGTTGACTACACTCGTTTAAGCAATCATTGTTTTTTAATGTACAGCCAAACCTCGTTATAAATAAAGCATCACATGTAACATTTGCCTTTGAATTTTATGCAGGAATGGTTCTTTAGATAAATGTATGTCCTTCCTACCACAGACAGAATTACTTACAAGTATCTATCTATCTATCTATCTATCTACTTTCTTAAATTTCTATTTTAGACACCAAGATATTTATTTCTAAATTTAGTGTACAAATACAATATTCTAAATCAACTAGGATGATTATCTATCCCCTTATGTTCTATGTCTTTCTGCATTTTAATGACCCTATTCTACATTGTGTTAAATTTTATAAATTACTTCAAATTGCTTTTAAAAGAAATCACGATATGAAAATAAGTGATATAATTAAAACATGGTATATTATATTTTAAATAGATGTAAGCTTCATAGAGAGACAAAGCTAGGCATTTTTACTTCCTTTTAATCATTTGCAATTTTTTATTCTGATATATTTAATCCACAATTTGAACAAATTTTTACTGGAAAATATTTGCCTTTAGCTGTCTTTAGAGTTCCATAGTGAATCTAGGTATTAATTTTTCTACATAATCACTACTCCTCATTAATTGCTTTCCTGAAAATCTTCCTCACCAGAAGTTTACATGGCAAGTTGAGTTTATAAGACTTGGTTGTGAATGAGGAAACACATTAAATATTGTTTTCTCTTTGCACTTCTTCCAAGGGGGGAGAGGGAAGAAAGCTGACTTATGGATGTGGTTTGTAAAACTAAGAGTATATTTTATTTGCCCTCTGTTCAGATATTTATCATCATTCTGTAATTATCCTTATGAGTTAGGCATTATCTGGATAAATCAGCTATCTTTCAGCAGGATTCGCAAATTCAAATGCTTATAGGTCTAGGCACAAATTATGAATAAAGTTAAATAAGTAGGATATAAATAGGGAACAGAACTGGAGAGTGAACTGCCCACTTAAAGACACTCCCCCCCCCAAAAAAAGACACTCCCCCCCCATCACATCAGATGGATCCTTTAGGCCACGTTTGCCAGATCTGCCATTGTACATAAGGAACTCACAATCCAGACTTTTTGAAATAACTCAATTTTATATGCTAATTTTACATTAAAAATTTCTAAGGGGTGTAGGCCAGGAAACATCACTAAGTGAAGATGGCCAAAGGGCTAGCAGTGCATAATTTCTGCTCCAGACAATTCCATTGGTCAACAATAGTGTTTTATTGTTGGATGTGAATGCATGTTAAAAGATGGATACATAAAACGTGCTCTTGAAATATAATAAATTTAATTTGATATTTCATAGAACCATTTCCTCTTTTTCACAATCTTTCTCTTTATTAAATAATACAATATAAAGATACCTAAAGGACCTTTAGGTCTGAAATTGTTGTGCATGTAATTGCTTTATTTTATTTTTTTTTAAATTTTATTTATTTATGATAGTCACAGAGAGAGAGAGAGAGGCAGAGACACAGGCAGAGGGAGAAGCAGGCTCCATGCACCAGGAGCCCGACGTGGGATTCGATCCCGGGTCTCCAGGATTGTGCCCTGGGCCTAAGGCAGGCGCCAAACTGCTGCACCACCCAGGGATCCTTGCTTTTAGTTTAATGACAAAATCCCTATATCTTATTTTATAGATAAAACCTGAGTTATCTTTTGGATAACAAAGACTAGTTTTGTTCCAAGTAAGAATAGGGTATTTTATAATCTGTATATTTATTACATTAGTAATAAAAGTTCTGAGATTTTTTTTCTCTTTGTGCCATATCCGATCAGAGAGGATTCCTATCCCTATAATCACAGTGAATTTCTGAAACATAAGAAAGATTATTTTACTCTTCATGTTAAAAGATACAACATGCTACCTCCAGAGGACAAATATGTATTCTATATGAATTATATAACTTTTTTTCTGCTATTATAGCTCCTATCATGACCAGATAGTTATTTCATTTTAAACTCTACTTAGATACAAATGACCTTTGGATCTCATGAATTCGGTAGATGGGATTTTGCCCACTTACCAATACATCAGAGTATTGATAATCTTTGCTGTGCTGTTATCTTGAAGAAGCCAATTTACATCAACTTTTAATCTGGTAGCTGACCTGTGCTACACTTGGAAGGGGAACCCATCTAAGTATCCAACTCTGACATTGCAGCCAGGCTAGATTATTCTGCATTCTTTGACTCTCCTTTGGTTCCATGGGCACACAGAGGCACGTTGCGGCACTGCAGTCAACTCACAGTGGTGCCACAGGATAGCAAAATGTTTTAATTTTACAAGTTTGAAAGAAACACAGTGATCCTTGGTAGCTACTGGAACTGTATAAACTAGAAGTCCAAGATAGTTCACGGTTTCCATATTAGATGCTGCTAGAAGGTCTAATGTCATCATATCCCTATGAAGCTGAATTCTCGGTGGTTCCTATAAGACAAAGAAAGTGTTACCCAGCTAAATGTAAAACAGCAAATGAGGACACTGCTATCCAATCTGATTCCAACACTTGAGAACCTGTGCGGTGCCCTACAGCTGTGTGCACCTCAGGGTTAAGTAACTCTAGTTACACAAGAATGAATTTTTTCTTTAAATTTATGTATATTGTTTAAATACAGTAAGTTTCTAGAAAAAATACTTATTAAATTGTTTGGGCTTCACTACTTATGAAATGGACTGTTAGGTACTCCCTTTTGTCTAGGAGCACTGTGAAAAAATTCATGTAGAAAAGGTCCATGAACAGAGAAAACTTGGAAACCTTTGGTGATGGCCATTTCTACTAATCAGTAAACTCCAATAGTTAGGGACTAAGTCAACTTTGTTTACTGTTCCATTCCCAGCACCTACCACTGTGCCTGGCATATCATTACCACTCAAATATATGTGTTGAATTCTTTTATTCAGTAATCAAGTGACGTAAATGGTCCTGATAAGTAAGCCAACTGCTACTGTAGGCATGGAAAGTGAGGGAAACTAAGTGTTCCAAGAAAGATATGTTCCTTAGTAAAAATTGAAAGTTTGAATAAATTTTAAATGGAAAATCAACTTTGGCAAAGGCCTGTATTTACTATGTGAATGACTCTACATTTTGATCTTTTCAGAAATAAGAGAAACAATTTTTGAAATCCTTTTTTTGTATTTCTGCTAGTCCTGTCATGCTTATCAAATTAGAAATAAAATTATTTGAAAGTCAAAAAGGCAGGTAAGTTCTTGCTAACACATGTGTTCAAAAATTTTACTTTTAAAATTGTGATTCATGTAAAATTCAACCCCTCTGTATTTAACCTTTTCATGAAGTGATGAATATGTTAGTGAAGACACCAAACCAATGTTTCCAGGGAATAAATATTTTGGTTATCTTTTGCCATACAGTAAAGTACCCCAAAACTTAGCAGCATAAAATAACAATTTACTCTTATCTCTCACAATTCTGAAAGTTGACTGGACTCAGCTGGCCAATTCTTGGAGTGTCTCAGGAGTTTGAAATTGAGCGATGGCTCAGTTGGGTGTCTAGATGGCCACAATGGCTTCTTCGCTCACATCTGGTACTTACGCTGGGATGGCTGGAGGAAGAGTTAGGGGTTGGCTGGGGATCTGGCTCTTCCTAAAGCCTCTCCACATACTCCCCTTGTGTTTCCTTGCAACCAGGCAGTATCATGGTAGTTCAACATCTTCCATGGTGGCTGGCTTCCTGAGCAAGCATCCCAAGACATCAAAGCAAAAACTGTGAGCCTTTTTCTAATGTAGCTTTGACAGTCATCCAGAATCATTTTTGTTGCACTGCATTAGCTCTAAGCTTGTTACAGTGTCAGCTAGCTTAAAGGAGAGGCACTGAATAGCACAAACACTGGCAGGCATGGCCAATTGTGAGGACATCTTTGAAGATCGGCTATCACAATAAAACTTGTCTTACAGTTTTAAGAAACTCATAAAGAAGAGGCATTATGGGTGGTAACACATGTACCATGCCTATTAAAACTGGTCTGTTTTGAAGAAAACCTTAGTAAATATCCATATTAAAGAGAACGAGATCCTAGAGTTAGGTTGCCAAAGACAGGACAATCTCTAGTAATAATAGAAAATGTGGAAGTCTTTATGAATAAACAAGTTTGGTCTCCAATGTTGTACAAAGGAGAAAAATATTCCTTTGTATATTGACCTATATTGGGAGAGTTGTTTTCTTAAATTTCTTCACCACTTGCTTCAATCTGCTAAATCTAAAAAAACTGAACCCTGAATGACTAAAATTATTAAAATCTGATTATTATTTTTGTTTTTCCAGTAGGGAATATGATCACAAAGCTTATCTCAAAAAAAAGATGATAAGCTATAGAGTAAAAAATATAGCTATCTTCCAAATATAATTGGACAATTTTATTAACTATCATGATAAAGAAGGGAAATGAGGTGGCTGAGTACATAGGAGTTCCTTAGGGATCTAGAATTAAAAGCAGGAAACAGCATTTCTAGATACATTAGGTGTATTTATGTTTTCTCTTCAGTATGGATATATTGTTAGGTTCTTAATTAATGTCTCTTTCCTTGAAACTCCCAGATAGGAACTATTCCTCATCTTGCTTAGCATAATGACTCCATTTCTGGGTCGGATTACTACTTTCCAGACCAGCTTTGTAGAGTCTTTCTGATAATCATGAAGCTTACTGAAGAAAACTAGTAGATTTCAGAGATATTCGCAGAACTTCAAGCTCAAAACAGCAGCCACATCATGCCCCTTGGAGCCAATGTCAGAGACAGTAGACTGGATCAATCATATGGTGACATTTCATTTATTTTCATTAAATTAAATCTTATAGAGGTGTATGTGCATGCTTTTCCTTTCACATTACTTACTTCTAGGCAGTAAAAAAACACAATGCCTAGAATATGATAGACACTTAATAACATAGGTTAAATCAGGATTTAAAAAATTATTTTATATTTTTAATAAAGACAGATATTCCATGTGTGTGTGATGGGGGTGGGTATTAGATTTTGTTTGTTGCATCCTCTGCCTAGAATCATTTTGCTCCTCAACTATCAACTGGAGATATGTTTCTTCATTTACTGTTACTACCTTACAGTCTTTATTATCTTTTTACTAGGCTGTTGGAATAGTAACTTAACTGGTATTTTTTATTTTACTGGTACATTCTCTAACCTATCATTAGTGTGAGGCAGAAGACCGCTCTACTTCTCTTCATCATTTGTATTAGTTATATATTGTGGCATAACAAATTACCACAAACCTAGCAGCTTAAAACACCACAGTTTATCATCACAGTTTCTATAGGGAAGAGTCTGGCACATCTTCACATCCCCTCTTAGGATTGCACAAGGCTGCAATCAAAGTCTCTAAGGTGACTTAGGTTGTTGTTGGAACCCATACTCTTATGGCTGTAGGACTGAGGCATTCAGCTTCTTGCTGGCTGTTGGCTGGAGGTTACCCACAACTTCCAGATGCTGTCAACAATTCTTTGCAATGAGGGCTTCCTAAAAATGTCTGCTTACTTCATCAAGCCAGCAAAGAGAGTCTCTCTGTATGTCTGTTACCAAAAAAGAGGTCTTACACAATGTAACAAAAGCCCAGAAGCAGCAATCTATCACCTTTGCCACATTTTATTAGTCAAAAGAAAATCACAGGTCCAACCCACGATCAAGGGGAGATTATTATCCAAAGGTGTAAAGACCAGGAGGTGGGAGATCATGAGGTGGAGAAGGGTAGCTGAGAGTCTGTCTGCAACACCATGCTTAAATTCCATCTGTGCCTGATTGTAAAGGTTCTATATTGCTTTATACGTTGTGCTTGTATATACTCTTCTCTTTTTAAAATTATTTTTAGATTTATTTTTTATTTAAAGGGATGCCTGGGTGGCTCAGCAGTTGAGCATCTGCCTTTGACTCAGCATGATCCCGGGGTCTGGGACCAAGTCCCACATCGGGCTCCATGGTGAGCCTGCTTCTCCCTCTGCCTGTGTCTCTGCCTCTTTCTCTCTCTCTCTCGTGAATAAATAGTCTTAAAAAAATAAATTAAATTAATTAACATATAGTGTATTATTAGTTTCATATTTATTCTTTTTATTGGATTATCATTTCTACACCTATTACTAGGCAAAATCTCATTTATTCTGCAAAATAAAGTTCTGTAACTTTTTGAACAGATTTTGCTGAAACTTATCCTAAAAAAGGAAAAAGACATCACAATCCTTTGCTTCTCTTTTGTACTTTTTTTTTTACCTTATCACTTATTATAATGTATTGTAAAAATCTGCTTAGCTGTCTGTCTCTCCTACCTTTGTGACATTCTACAAAGATGGGAGTCGTACCCTAATTATATTTTCATTTTCGGTATTTAGCACAGTGATTAACTACTAATAAGTTGATTGAGTGAATAATTTAATGATTTCCTAGAAGAAGAAACCTTCCAAATAACCCTTGTATTGACTGTATATTTATTAAAGGGATCAAAAATCCAACTTACCTAACCATGTCAGTTTACTCTCCATTGGCAAAACAATAGATCTTGTTTGTATAGGGCATTCCTTGACTCTACTTCTGTTCTAGAACCACAGGGTCACATTTCTCCCATGACCCAAACAGACGTCCTTAGTCATCTTGAACAGTAAGTTTTTCTTTTATTTTTAAAAATGGAGTCGATTATGTTTAAAAAAAAAAAGAGTACAAAAAATCCCCCTTAACACAACCTATCCACAAAAAATGTGAGGAATCAGACTTAGCTCCCTGGAAAAGCCATTGAATACAATATCATTATTAGCTTCATTCGCAAATATTCACAAGGAACAGAGGACACATCTTTTCATACCCATGTAGGATCTGTTACAGCAACTGTTTTGAGATGTGAATATTTCAGTAAGATAATAGACACAGGATTCACATTCATTCTATTCAGAGTTTCTTTTTAGGTTTTATAGAAATATTTCCTGAGCATTCATTATGTTTTGATAATAGAGCCACAGAATAAAAAATCATGTGAGGGGCGCCTGGATGGTTCAGTCAGTTAAGTATCTGACTTTTGATTTTGGCTCAGGTCATGAGGTCAGGGTCCTGAGATTGAGTCCCACATGGAGCCCCTGTGGAGCCCTGCCTCCAGCTCCAGGTTGGCTCCATGCAAGGCAAGGAGTTAGCTTAAAATTTTCTCTCTCCCTCTGTACTTCCCCTCTCTTGCATGTGTGCCACTCTCGCTCAAAATTTAAAAAAGAGAAAATTACATGAAAAAAAAATGAGATAAGTTTAAAAAATTAAATTATGTTTAATATCAGAAAATTTTATTTATTTATTTTTTTAATTTTTATTTATTTATGGTAGTCACACAGAGAGAGAGAGAGAGGCAGAGACACAGGCAGAGGGAGAAGCAGGCTCCATGCACCGGGAGCCCGATGTGGGATTCGATCCTGGGTCTCCAGGATCACGCCCTGGGCCAAAGGCAGGCACTAAACTGCTGCACCACCCAGGGATCCCATATTATCAGAAAATTTTAATGATCAGTAATAGTGACCATAAAAATCTATAGCTTCTTTCTCTTGCTTTTGTTAATGTTTCAAAATCTTCAATATTACACTTCTCTAATCAGTAAGGATAAGCTTCTTTTAATGAATATTACAATCAAAATATTTAGTTTTAAAATAACAAGTGATGTATTTTTTGCTAGAAAAATAGAAATTTGATGCTATTTAAATATATATATATATATATTTCTATGTTGTAAAGGCATGAAAACTTTACCCAGCTACAGCTACTGTAAACTTAAAGGTTGACTCTTTCCATAAAGGCAGATAGAGATTTTTATTGTTTACAATTATGGGGCAAGTAGAGTTAATCATCAAGTTTACATTTTATTAATGATGCTGTATTTTAAAGTAAACCTTTCATTTTATAAATATTTATCAGGATCATGAAACTAATGAAAACATCCTGTTATAATGTTACTTTTCAAAATTTTCTTAGTACTTCATACTCATGATTATATCATGGTCTGCACAAGCATATGGTCTTTTATTGTTTTTAAAAAATAAGACAGTTTATGAAGAACAATAATATCCATGAGTGTGAATTTCTTTTCTTTTAGATCAATTGGTATTAGTCAATCAAGAGAAACTATAGTAAGAATTTATACTACTAGAAGGTATTTAACACTTTCATTATTCTTTTTTATTGTAATGATTGCTGTTATATTGTACTATCATTATTGTGTGGAGGATACCGGGTTTATTCCTTTAGAATTTATTCAGTGCTTTGTGTTTAGATGATCTAAAGAAATGTATAAGAAAAGAAATGTATAAAGTATTAATTTAACTGAACAGCAAAAATTTGGCATTGATATTCATCTTTGATAGGAAAAAGACTGTAGGTGAATTTTATTTTCTTTTTTATATTCAGTGTTATTCCAATTTAACATTTTATTTCTGTGGTAAAATACAATAGCTTTTTTGAGAGTAGTGATTGTTGGGTGATGGGTTACTTTATATTTCTGTAATGTTGAATTTGCATGACTATAATTTTTCATTTTTACTAAGAATTTAAAAAATAAAAAGAAAACATGATTATATAACTTTTAAAAATAAACTATGTCATATAGCTCAAAATATAATTTAAATACTGAAACTAACTTTAAATAATAAGGATTAAAGAGAAAACAAATTTTTATTAACAAAATTTATTTCTATATTACCTACTCTTTTATTAGTAAATCATATATATCATTCTATGTTAGTAAAGATACTTCTACAATGTCAGTTTTAATGGATCTTTGGTAAAGAAATGACATAATTTATTTAATCTAATTTACTTGTCATTTCTTGTTTCTTGTTAGTTACACTACCGTACAATAACCCACATTTTCTGGGCATTTTGGCTATTCTTATTATTCTAACAATAAGAGTTATTTATACATTATTGGGAACATTTTATCTGTAAATCTTGCCATAAATGATTTTCACAGTTTGTATTGATTTTTTAAATCTATACATGGTGTGTTTGGAAATGCAGATGTTTAAAAATCATATAATCAGATCTGTATTTTAGGGATTTTATGCTTAAATAGCTTTACTGCATAATTATTAACAATTCTACATTTTATTTTAGGCCTTTTGTGATCATTCCCTCAATCTCCTTTTTTGTGTTTAAAATTTTAAACTCTTTATTTTGAAATAGTTATATTCTCACAGAAACTTGCAAAACTTAGTACAGAAAGCCCCATGTACTTTTCAACAAACTTTCTTCAATGGTAACATCTTACATAACTATAACACAATATCAAAACCAGGAAATTGACATTTACATAGTATTTGTAACTATAGACATTCAGATTTAAGCAGATTAAGAAATTTTATCACATGTATAGATCTATGACCCCACTACCACAATCAAGACACAGAACTGTTCCACCACCATGACAGGATTCTCCTGTGCTATATATACCAGTCCCGATGTCTCTATGCCTAGTCCCTGGTAACCACTAATCTGTTATCCATCTATAGTTTTGCTATTTAGAGAATGGCATATAAAGGGAATCATGCATAATGTAACATTTTTATTGGCTTTTTCACTGCCATAATGCCTGGGCTTATTAAATGCATATATTTCTTTCATTGTTTTATTTAAATACCTTCATTTTCTTCTCTTACATTATTGTTGAATTTTATTATTTATTTTTTAAAAATTATGCTGTGAACTATTGTGACTGAGTGGTGATGGGCTTGGTGGAAGCCTCCACCTCTTCCCCTATCCCGATGAAGTATTATTAGGACTACTTCATTCTGCCCTAAAGCTGTATCCTGGGTCTTTGGCTCCACCAATGGATCTTTTAGCAATCCCAACTCTGACTTTCCCAAGTAATCCTGTGATTGTCGACACAGAAGAGATACATAGTTGAACCCTCCCTACAACTGAAATCTCTGTGTAGCACTACTGCAAACTTGCACTTCTTATATAAGGGTTCCAAAAGTCATGGTCTCTGCTATTAACAATAATGATATAATGCTAGCTGCAATGTATTAAATATTTGGTATATATTGAATGCTTTCATTCAATTTATAATTTAAGCCTTATAATCACTATATTAGATATTATACCCCTATTTTGCTGTTGAAGAAACAGTCTTTAACTAGCAAGTCCATAAGGAGGATTATAAAGAAAGTGCATTGAACATTACAGCCTGAATAATAAAACCATTCTCTCATTAATATCGCCAAATTTTGGACACTGTACTGATAAAATTCAAATGGTCAAGAGAAAGTATCTAAGAGATTATACTTTTGGGAAAAGTCTATTTTCTGCCCTTAACAATGGTGATGAATTAGGTGATGCTAAATGCTCTGATGGATTAACATGATCACAGTAATTTCCCCAGGATAATGACTCATATCATCACTTTTACAGCAGCCTGATTTTACTTTACTAATTTTCAAGTTCTTTTACATTTCTACAAAAAAAAAATCAAAAGATTTTCTCAATAAGCATCTTATGCTGGTCCATTGCCATGTTATACAGTTGTGGATTAATTGGCTAGAGTGAAAGCTATTTGAACAAGAAACAAAAAAGATGTCAATGTATCCTGACATTGTATTAGACATGCCTTAATATTTTGTATTCTGTACTTGATTCTCAAGGCTTATCTAGTTAAGCAGAACATAAGGAGAAAGGGAAAGCCATCTGAACCTGAATTAACCTTGTTCTCGTCTGGAAGAGTCATCAGGTAATGTCATTCAGCTGATGATGATCTTTGCTGAACCTTTTCTGGTCCAACAAGGAACCGAAGAACACTGACCATGACTTCCTGACTGGAAAGTTTGGAGAGCACTACCCAATATTTGAATCTGCTTTTCTTGGTGATAATTCTTGAGAAAACTATATCAATATCCCTTTTCTTGTATAAACATAAGTAGACGGGCTCAGAAAACCCATAGATTTCTTTAGTTCTAGGAACTATTTAGATGTAATCTACCTTGAAACAATATTTACTTTTAAGTTTAAGAGTAGTACCTTATGATAAACCATACATAAAGTTTTGGGTTGAAAAATTTTTGTGTGTTTTTTCTAATGAATTGAAAGATTCTTACAGTCATTAAGATCAATTTCTTAGTGTATTCCTCAATGAACTTCTAAATGTTCTTGATAAAGTTTCGCTTTTCCTGATACATTTAATATTTCATGTTCATAAGATATTTAAATTTCAGAATAATTTAACATATGCATAGGCATTCAGGGGGAAAAAGATAACTACACTAATTAATGTCGGCTTCAGGGATTCTTAAATACACGTTTCCTCTTAGATGATTTTCTAATTGCTTCTCCTCCTCAATTAAAAAAAAAAAAACAAGCTATGTTAATAGCTTATCATTTGGGGGGATCTGAATGCTACAGACAATAGTGGTTCCAGTGGTGCTCTCTCTGGAGAGTTGAGGAATGGGAAAATTACCTTCGTATAGGCTATTCTTCCAGCCACAGTTAATATTTGTTTAAATGGTAAATTCTTCTACAAACTCATGTGAAGAATGGAGGTTTTGAAAGATGATAAAATGTATGATTTTAAAAGAACACACCAAAGTTCACTTCTTTTTCATCTGTGTTCAAAACCAAATAGGAATAAATCCAGTGAATCTGCAAATTGGAATATCAAAATAATTTCTTGAGTATTGATAAAAGTTGGAATGAACTCTGTGGCTTAGGACAAGCACCAAAAGGCAACTATTATCTCTTCCTCCCAGGGCTAGGAATTGAAAAATCTTTTTAGAGCAGACAATTACCCAAGAAAGAATGAAGGAGAAAAAAAAGAAATCCCTCAAGTCAGAATTTTTGATGGATTAGATCCACTCAGTTGAGAAGTTTGGGTCAGTGGCTGTCACTGACCACTCAGTTAATCTGGAAGTTAATAAAAAAGACATATCTATCTTCAGAGAAAGAAAGAGAAGAAATTGAAAAGAAACATTTCTCTTTCCAACAGCAAGAGCAAACATTCTGAAGAAAACTTTATCCATATATCTTTCCAAATTAATTGTACTTTCTTTAGCGCATCTTTGAGGTACATCTATCATCTAGCTCTGCCACTAGTTAGTTGTGGGACATGGGGACATTCTCTAAGTGTACCCCTTTAGTATCAATTTCTTTATAAGCAAAATGGTAATTATACTGAGACCTACTTTATAAGTTTATTATAAGGATTAAATGATGTAATCTATACCCAGTCCTCATCATACTGCCTGACACATGACAAGCATTCAATATATAATAGGGGGAAGCAATGTCTGTATCATTTGCAGGATAATATCACAGGTACCAGAAACTGGGTGATGTTTGATCACTTCCATGCCAGATGAGCTCTTGGCCCAATTGTGTCTCAACTTACCTATATGTTTGGTTGGCTTAGGAAGCTTCAGGATTTAAAATTAGGCTAACTGCACTGTTGACTCTTAGAATTCATGGCTCCTAGCAAAAAACAAAAAGCTTCTAGCAAAAAAACAAAACTCACCCTTGGCCAAAAGAAAAAATATGGTAAGACTATGGAGTCACTTAGAATTTCAAAGGAACGCTGAAGAAGTAGGGAATTGTCTAGGGTTCAGAAGCAGGAACTGATCTGTAGTTGAAATGAAGAAACAAATGCCAGCATGTTTTTATCTTTGCATTACTCAGCCATTGAGAGAGAAAAATTCATATGGCTGTACAGGTAGAGGGAGGTTTTGAAAGAAGTCCTCAAAAACCAGGCTTCCCTGAAGAGAAGACCTGGCAACTTGATTTGGCCACCTCCCCAAATTGAACACAATGAAAGAGAGATAACTTATTACATGAAAATTGTGGGGGGTTTGAAAGGATTCAGTGGTTTCACATAACCTGATAGTAACATGTAGCTACTGTGGTGGCCCTCCACTAGTGAAAAATTGCCTAAAATTCTGATTCAGATAAGCTAATAGATTATTTTCTGAACTCTAACAAACATGTTGCTATCAATACAAGTAGCACCTTCAATAAAGTTTGTTTATTTTTTCCAGATAAGTTCTTCACTGAACAAGAGATTTGATCCTTTACAGTTTATATTTATGGAATGAGAACTTTTTTTTTTTTTCCTATCCTGACAGACTTATCCAGTCTTTAAGAAATTTGATGAAGAATCAATGTCCACTTTTGGGACATATCACAAAACTGATTTTTATGCCTATTTCTACATTCTGCTATTTAGCCCACCCTAAATTTATTTATTTACTTACTTACTTAGTTATTGGGAATATTGTGTCCATTGAAGTAACAAGGGAATTCTTAGTGGCTTTGGATACAATTGAGAACTACTTTATTATTCTGACTCTGCCTGGCTCTTTCTTGGAATATATTTGAGTCAAAACAATTCCTCATTTCACTTTTTTGCTCTTTGATTTTTTATTCTTTAAAGTATCCAAAACTGGAGTGTATTTAACACTTTCCTAAAATGTTTTTTTTTTTTTTTTTTTTTTTTTTTTTAAGATTTTACTTCTTTAAGCCATCTGTACACCCAATGTGGGGCTCAAACTCATGATCCTGAGATCAAGAGTCGCATGGTCCACCAACTGAGCCAGCCAGCCATCATTTTCCTAAAGTGTTCTTAATTAACTTCTTGGCTAAAAAGCTAGAAGGATTTTGAAGAAACAAGATATACATTTTCTAATATTAAAGCTAACACAATTTAGTTTTTAGCAGTGGCTTTTGATGCACAAATTGGAACAAATATAGCCAGATTATTTTCTAAAATGTTACTTAGGGGGTCATTCTTTTACTGAGAAAAAGAAATAATGTATAAGAATATTATGTATTTTAGATTGCTGTGGATTTTTTGTGTCTGAGAACTTATTCTAGTTTCACATTTACATTGCCAAACATTAATATTTCTATTTTAGATAAAACATTTAGTGTACTCTAAAAATCTCTTTATCACTCTCAATTAAAAACCACGTCCAAAATGTCAGAATCCTTATCAAATGCTAAATAGTGTGTAAGGAAAGGAATTTTTGAGTATCTGAAATCCAGTCAAGAATTAAATTGCTCCCAAGCATCAATTAATATACAGAACAAAATACCTTTGTTCTAATTCTTTTTCTTTCTTTCTTTCTTTCTTTTTTTTTTTTTTTTTTTACTATTTCAGTGTTTAAAATTTGGTTTACCTTTCCACTCACTTGTGGATATTCTTGTTTAAATCTCCGATGAAATAAAAACATTTAATGAAATAAATGTTTACCTTTACAATTTTTTGTCTTTACATTAACTCAGGTTGAGACAAAATTGCTATATTCTTAATGTCCACTAAAAAGCTTAAAAATGCAATGGATTAAAATGTAAATATTTTCTTTGGTACTTGTGATGCAAAAATATAAAAGTCTTTGAATTGCTCCACTGTTCAGGGCAAAGCAATGTCTGTACCACATCCAATATGATCTCACGTGTGCTAGAAACTGGAGAGTTTAAAAGCCCTTCTATTCTTTCCCTTTCAGAAACTGCCTTCACCCTTCGGGGCCACACTTTTCATGTGCCAGACCCAGCGGAGCTGTGTTAACATTAGCACAATCCCCCTGACAGAAAATCAGATCAATTTTAAGCTAGTTCTTTACTGAGGTAAACAGCTTTAAGGACTGACTGGAAACCCACTTGACAAATATATATTTGTTACCCTAGCCTTGTTTATTTCTCATATCTGGTTTGTTTTTAATATAAAGGAAACAAACTCTTAATACAATTGTGAATATAACTTTTTAAAAAAGTTCTCTTTTACTTGACAAAATTAAGTCTACTTAAGACTGGTTTTCAAAAAGACAAAGGGAATAAATGGTTTTTTAAAAATGTTTATTTAAATTCTAATTACTTAACATATAGGGCAATATTGGTTTTAGGAGTAGAATTTAGTGATTCATCCTTTACATACAACACCCAGTGCTCATCACAAGTGCCCTCTGTAATACCCACAATCCATCTAGCCCATCCCTCACCCACCTCTCCTCCATCAACCCTCTGTTTTCCATCATTAAGAGTCTCTTATGGTTTGTTTCCCTATCTGTCTCTCATTTCCCCTCCCTCCCATATATTCATCCGTTTTGTTTCCGAAATTCCACATGAATAAAGTCATGTGGTATTTGTCTTTCTCTGACTTACTTCACTTAGCATAATACACTCTAGCTCCATCACATCACTGCAAATGGCAATATTTTATTCTTTTTGGTGGCTGAGTAATATTCTAAAAAGGGATCTAATAATGTTTGCTATGTGTGTCCTCTCTTTCATCTATTGGGCAACCCTGTGATGGCAATACTCAGCTTTTCCCATCTCACTGGTGAGTCAGTCATTTCTTCAAGGATTACACAGATAGGTATTTCTGTAAATGGCACTTGTGAAACCACCCTTTATCTATCTCTTTTGTCCTCCACAATAACCCTGTGATTGGTCCAATTTCACAGAGAAGGAAACTGAGGCATAGAGATGTTCTGGAATGTATTCCAGGATAAGCAACTACTAAACGATGTAACTAGGGTTTAGCTTTACCTTAGGGCTGTTTAACTGCAAAGTCTGTACCTTTCCATTTTTGAGCCTCACCAGTTAGACATTTCTACTAGAACCGTGCGTGTGTGTATGTGTTCTGACAAAAATCAATGACAATGTATCAAGTACTAAGAAAATGTATTTTTCCAGTCTGAACAGTTTCTGATTTGAAACTAAAATCTAATTTCTCTCATCAGATGAAATTGAACATATTTACGTGAATTTACTACATAGTTGAATAAGAAATAAAAACACCCTACATTTTACATACATTTACAATGTGCAAGGCACTGCCATATCCAATAACCTCATCTTTCAAATAACACTGGGCATAATTATTTTATGAATGTTCAAATCAGAGTAAGACCGGGAAGCTTAAAAGGGTGGTACAGGGCTAGAGATTGGGGGAAAAAAAACATGTTATTTGGCTTAAAGCAAACTAAACAATTGTTATAGTAAACAAACAAAAGAAGTACCAAATTTGGACTTCCAAAATTTTGTCATTTTCCAGCTGGACAAGAATAAAGAGCAAGAATACCTTAGCCCTCATGACTCAAGGCCCCATTTCCTTCAACTTTAAGGAATTAAATTAGAAATTATTCCTGAGGTTCATAAAGGCATTCAACTTCTATCTTAGTGTAGATATCTCTTGGTCTAGAGAATGTTGCATAAACTCTAAATCTGTCCTCCAAATTTCTGCAATGTCACCCCCGCTTGTGTTCCCCTAGGCACCAGCTGTCCCCAGGCTCCTTTCCGTGTATGCTGTTCACATTATATCTACCCAGGTGTGAAATTCTGCCTCTTGGCCTCCAGGAACCAAACAAGAGGTAAACCATGACCACATAGAAGTGTCACAGGTCCTATTGAAGATGTGGGAACCACAGGAGGAATGCCATAGTGCATACACACAGAAAAACTTCCAATTTCACATTAGACATTCCTTTCCATGATCGTCTAATTGGGCACTGTGCCAAGGGCAATTGTTCACTCATCCACCTACATCTTGCCTTCCTCCATGTATTAGTCTGCCAGGGCCACCCTAATAAGATATTATGGACTGGGTGGCTTAAATGACAGAAGTTTTTCTTGCAGTTCTGAAATTTAGGAGCTCAAGTTCAAAGTGCCAGCAGGGCCAGTTTCCGGAAAGAGCTCTCTACCCAGCTTGCAGGCAGCTTCCTTCTTGCTATGTTCTTATACAGCTCTTGCGCAAATACAGAGAGTTCTATCAGATGGTCATTTCCCTTCTTATAAGGACTCCAGTCTCATTGGATTAGGGCCCCAATCTTATGACCTTACTTAACCTTAATTATGTCCTGAAAGACCCTATCTCCAAAGAGTACTGTGAGCAGTTAAGCCTTTAATAAATTTTTTTTGAGCAGGGTGGGGGAGCACAACTGAGTTCCTAACAGTCCAGTTATTCCAACTTCTCTCTCTGCTCCCTTCTTTTTTCTCTGTGCTCTCACTGCCACTCTACTAATGCCCTGAAACATCCACATTTCTTCTTCCCTCCAAGGACTTCTGGCTCATAATCCCAAGTACTCAATTGGCTGGGGGTTAGAGAGGGGAAAAAGAACATGAAGCCCACAGAAGGGAAAGAAAGACAGCCTTTTAAGGTTTATCCTACCTTCTCTAAACATTAGTCATACACAAATGGCATTTTCTCTTTTGCACTGGCTCTTTAAAATACAAGGAAAAAAAATTAAGTACAAGGAAGCAGGATAATTAAATTTTCCAATTTAAATATACAAATACTATTACCAGAACCCCATTTTGGTAAAGTTTTAATGACACAGTGAAAGAGTATAAAGCATTATGAATTCTCAGAAAAGAACAGAACTATAAATATACAAAGTATAAAAAGTCCAGACTTCACTGACACAGTGACCAAATAAATAGCCTGTTTTAAAACCTGGTAGAAATATTAACATACATGTTTCAGTTAACCAGCAAGAATTTTTACAACTTGGACTACCTACTAATTTTGCAACTATCTCAGGGCCTAGCATAGGGATAGGCACATAAAAGGTATTTAACCAATATATGTGAAATGAATGAGCTCATTTGATCCCTTAAAGCATGATTCTATGCCCTAAAGTCACTAGTTTTGATCTGGTAAACTGTATTTTAAAAGGTTGACATATATTATTCATATATATGTGTATATAAAAATATATGTATTTATATATATGTGAATATTGCAGCTGTTGCCTGCTGTCCTACTTTTAATCAGGCCTTGTGGTAAAATACATGTTAATGCTTTGTTGATAGGCCGCAGTATAAAGTAGAGGCATTATGGTTCAAAGGAGAGGAATTTACCTTCACTTTCCTTTGTGGAAGCTCTAGCACTGATACATGGGTGTCCATATCCATTTGTACCCCTCTGGGCCTCACTTCAAATACGAGTTGGTGCTTTTCTTTCTGAATTGCATCCCAGCTGAGTAGATGGCAGACACTCAGTTCTCTGTAAAGTGAGTCAGGATTTAGTAAAGCGGGTCGGTTACCCTCCTGGCACAAAGAGCAGCAACACAGCTGAGGAGGATTGATGATTGTTCACAGCCAGCAAGAGAATTTCCCAGAATTTATTTGCATGAGATGCCTATGGAAGACTGCCACAGGATGTCTTTGCAGTAGTAACTGAAGCTTCTTTAGGGGAGAAGTTGACCAGCTGTTCTGAGGCTGAAACCGCAGTGGTTAGCAGCACAGGTTCTGGCATCCAAATCAGGCTCAAATCCAGCTGGCTCTGGCACTCTCGAGCTGGGTGTCCCTGGCTGATTTACTTCACCTGTATAAGCCTCAGTTTCCTCATTTGTAAATTGAGGTAAAGTTGGGCTAATGATACCCAACTCATAGCAGGTTGCAATGCTTGCATAATTTATATAATTGATGACGAGCACAGTGCTTATATTAAGTGTTCGATAAATATGAGTAAAGTGTAATAGTTATAGGCATGGCGTGGATTTGGTGATATCATAGAGCTGAGGGTCACAACTCAGCCTGCACATTAGAATCACCTGGGGAACTTTTAAGACACACCAGTGCCCAGGTCACCCCTAGAGGTTAATTCAATTTAAAGCTCCCCAGGTGATTCTAATGTACAGCCAAGGTTGAGACCTACTGCCATAGACCCTCTGGTTTTCAAATCCATAAGGGCTTTTAGTGATCAGTAAAACCAATGCTCTCATTTTACAGACGGGGATGGATTATTTTTAATAAGTGGCAAAGATTGTAAGCTTCCTCATTTCTAGCCCAGAACACTCTCTCCTCTACAAAATAAATCAAGACTTGGTATATTTCTTCTGATCATTTTAGGGATTTTGTAGTTATCAAGTTAAACAGTAATGAAAGTTAGTATTAAGGTGGCTAAAAAAGTCTGGTGAGTATACCATGATCCTTTGATAGGAAAGTACTCCTAGAGTTTCATTGTGGTATGCCTCTAATTGGAAAGCCATAGCATATAAGAAAAAAATAAGTTACTTTATTAGAAAAAGGAACTGTGTCTGTTGGCCAGATGTATGTCTTATTTGGAAAAATGACAGTTCAGTTTCTCTGCTCATTTTTAAAAATATTTTATTTATTTATCCATGAGAGGCACAGAGAGAGGCAGAAACACAGGCAGAGGGAGAAGCAGGCTCCCTGAGGGGAGCCTGATACAGGACTCGATCCCAGGACCCTGGGATCACAACCTGAGCCAAAGGAAGATGCTCAACCATTGAGCCACCCAGGTATCCCTTTCTGCCCATTTTTATTTTTATTTTTTAATTTTTTTTAAATATTTTATTTATTTATTCATGATAGTCACACAGAGAGAGAAGCAGAGACATAGGCAGAGAGAGAAGCAGGCTCCATGCACCGGGAGCCCGACATGGGATTCGATTCCGAGTCTCCAGGATCGCGCCCTGGGCCAAAGGCAGGCGCTAAACTGCTGCGCCGCCCAGGGATTCCTGCCCATTTTTAAATCAGATAGTTTTCCTGTTATTGAGTTGTATGGACTCTTTATATATTTTAGATATTAATCCCTTATCAGATATGTGGCTTGCAAATATTATTTTTCTATTTGCAACAACACAGATGGACCTTGAAGGTATTATGCTGAGTTAAAAGTCAGAAAGAGGAAGACAATGTATGATTTCACTTATATGTCGAATCTAAACAAGCCAAACTCATAGAATTAGTGAGAATGATAGCTCCTAGGGGTGAGGATGAGGGAAACAGGGAGATAATGATCAAAGAGTACATACAAACTTCCATTTAGAATATGAATGTGTTCTGGGTAGCTAACACAGAGCATGGTTAAAAATATATAGTTAAAAATAACATATTATATACATGAAAGTTGGTAAGAGAATAAATCTTAAATGTGCTCACCACACACACACACACACACACACACACACACAGAGGAAATGATATTTATGTGACATGATGGAGGAATTAACTAAGGCTATGGTGGTAACGGTGTATCAAATCAACTCATTGTACATCTTACACTTGCACAATGTTATGTGCCAATTATATCTCAATAAAGCTGAAATAAAAGAGGAGTTGTGTACATGATCTCTGAAGTTTTGTTATTCTTCTGGGTTTATCAAGATAAAGAAGCAAAAGAATTTCTCCATCATCCCCATGTTTCTTAGGAACACAGTACAAGTACCTGATTGGCAGAAACTGGTGTCCGTAATGCAGAGGGCTGGGGAGCAAGTCACCACCCAGCCCTTCCAGGGCTGCCTATCTCCCTCATGGTGCCCCAGTTACACAGCTGCCAGAGCAGCACCGCTAATTAGGTGTCGCGCCTTGTTCCCCACCATCTGGACAACACTGCCAAGTTTCATCCCAAGTCTCCCTTGAGGCTCTCTGTTCCCTTGTGGCTCATTGCACACCATGCTCCTCCCCCTTGAAAGCATTTGGGGACTCTGCCCCTCACTTGGGCTCCTTACCAGGTTCAGAGGTGTGGCAAGAACCACACAGCACAGTGCGAGGGTCAGTTCAAGCGAGAAACTCTGAAGTGTCAGGTAACCAAGAAAGGCATAATGAAGTTGAAATAAGTCCTGTGTGACTAAACTGGGATATTATCTTAGGAAGCAGATATAATTCCATTGTTTTACTGTGTTCTTAAATCAAAATGTGTGAAGCTTGCAAACATATATGTGAATTTATACTTTAGGATATGCCTTACTATTTATATCATAAAATACTTCAATCAGCTTTCCTTACTTTGGATAGCATTTAGTGGTGGGTAGAAAAAAGACCCTAGTAAATACATTAGAATGCCATTTTCAAACATTTCTGAATTTTTTTTTGGTGTTGTTTAAATCCAAAGTTCTTCATTTCTTGATGGAGAATATTTAATAACTATTCTAAGAATATGAATGTATATATATATGCATAAACATACAAGATAATATATATTCTAATGTTTATTGTTTTAAGAAAATTCAGTTATACTAGACTGCCTGACAGGAACTCAAAACACACTGAATTTTGTATGTGACACAAAGTTCAAACTATGTTTAATCATTTGTACAAACCATTACTCTTAAAGAAATTGAACTGCACCTAGACTAAAATTCCCAGATTCATCCTCCTTCTGCCAAATGTTATTAGCAGCAAGTTAAAAGTGGGCCTGCTGTCACTGTGACCCCAGCTGACCTCTTAATTTCTTGAGTTCAAGTCCAATTAACCTCTAGGAAGAGGCACAACTGTTCTAACCAGACAAGTCAATAGAATGCAATAGTAATCATTTCATTTTCTGCCTTGTCAAAGGGTGGCCCTCCCACCTAACCCATTTCACACAAAGGTGGTCATTTATCACCGTGTAGAGAACTGTACTGAGCCGTGTCCTAGCCCTGTCTGGAGTACATTCATCAACTTCACAGACAGGAGCTGGGGTGTGTCGTGCTTTTGGAGGGTTTGGCAGAAGGTGCTGCTTGAAAACCCGCCTTGTCTATACAACCTGTTGGTGTGCTTTGCATAATGGCATCCAAAGTTTGAATCTAGAAAGAAAATGGTTAATGAGTAATCTATTTCTTTCAAAGAAAGCTAGCCCTTTCCTGATGAATATATAAAGTATTTCTTTCCAGGGCAGACAGATATTGTTATGATTATTTTTTAAAATGACTTGGGAAGTAAAATAGTGAAAAACATATTTAAAAAAATAGATATGTACCACCAAATGTGATTCCTTTCTAGGCTGCTCCCAGCAAAGCAAGGGAAAGAACATTACCTGTAGAGTTCATGTACAATAAAGTTTACTTTAAACCAATTTTCTAGATGATATTCACAAATAATCTAAGACCTTCGATGTGATATATGTATTTTAGAAGTAGTTCTCTGAAATAAGTAATTATTTTCTGGTAATGATATATATATTTTTTTACTCTATTGTATTTTAGAAAGGATCTAAAGGCAAATCATGTTATGTTTTCAGTGTCTCCAATACAAGAAGAGTCAGTATGGAAATCTGGTACTATTTTATTTATATTCCCATGACAGGGATACATATACTAATTTTCTTGTGCTTTACTTTTTGTCACTTAAGTTAATATGAAAAATTATAATCACAAAACTATTGAGAAAATATGTCTATTCTGGCAGCCATTTAAAACTAACAAAATTTCTCAATATAGCTTTTACTTCTATATCAGATCTTTTAAAAGCTCCATGGATTTTTTTTTCCTTAAAAAAAAAAAAAAAAAAAAAAAAGAAGAACTTCTGAAATAAGGGTCAAAGTCCTTTGGCATCACTAATACATGGGATCCTCACACTCCATTCTTCATTTATGTTCTTTTATTCCTTTTTCCATTCCATTTCTACTCTTCTCACTAAGAAAATATTAACCATAAGGAGCAGACCAGGATATAAAATTGACAGAATCAACAATTCTGGTCCGAGACTAATTCACTCTTCAAAAGTGAGGCTATTAAAAATGTAATGGAAAAAAAAAAAAATAAATAATAAAAAAAAAAAAATAAAAATGTAATGGAACCTAAAGGATAAGGAATTGGCCTCTTACTTTCTAGAATAACATGGTCCAATAGGACCTTCTATGCAGATGGAGATGTTCTATGACTATGCTTTCTAATACAGTAACCAATATAGGCACATGTGGTTATGCAGCGCTTAGAGCAGGGCTGGTGTTTCTGAGGGACTGATAGCATAGTACCTAGAATATCCTCTGTCTTGGCACCTGGGTGACTCAGTGGTTGAGCATCTGCCTTAGGCTTAGGTCATGATCCCAGTGTCCTGGGATGGATTCCCACATCAGGCTCCCTGTGCTTATGTCTCTACCTCTGCTTATGTCTCTACTTCTCTCTGTGTGTCTCTCATAAATAATAACATAAAATAAAATTAAAATAATAAAATAAAATAAAATAAAATAAAATAAAATAAAATAAAATAAAATAAAATCTATCCTCTGTCTTCATTGGGTAGGATTTAGCAGGTAGACTATGTCCTCAAAAGTTAACAAACAACTTCATACTGTCAAATGTACAATTAACCTTCAACTCTGTTTCTGCCTTTACATCCTCATTGAATCTGTGGTTTTAAGTTGTATATATAATAACATGTACATGGGCAAGATATGCTGTATCTATGTAATATCACATAAATAGGGCCTGAGTCTCAGCATACATAGTAATATTCTTATGTGGGAATTAGAGTTATTTTTGTCAGGGCCTAAAACATAAAACCTTATGTCATCTCACAGACTTCCAGGAGGTTGGTATCCTGGTGATCTGAGTTTGGTGTATGTGAACTAATTGGTAAATGTGAAGGAGTTAGGGATTTTTTGACACAAGAAACCATTACTCCTTATATTTTGCTCATGCAATCCCTAGAGTTAACAGAATGTCTTATGCAAATAGATTGACATCAGATGTAAATAGTTTAATATCTATACAGGGATTGACATAAGTAAAAAATTAGGCAGCTTTTGAATTACTCTTAAAGAGATATGAAATATTGTTTCTGTGAATTAGCATGTGGTCCTCCAATGACTGTTCACATGTATGAGACAAAAAACAGCAGTGAAAAAACTCTCTCTAATTCAGTTGTTCAGTTTCCTACTGTCTTGTATTAAAAGCTATCTAATAGAATTTATAGTTGGAGAAACCTTTTAGGCAGCACTCTTTGTATTTTTTATTAAGTCCAAACTCAGAGAATCTACTTAATGTCAATTTTGTACAATGGTTATACTGCACAGCATATTTTATTTTAAATCTGCAGGACATGATGATAAATTGATAATTGACCCCAAGGCCATTATAAATAAAGAGGCCCTGTTTTTCATTAGTACAGTATTACCTAGTCATAAGGGAAAGAGGACCAATGCTCATTTAGCTCTCTGAGAAGTGAGCAATCAGAAGAACTCATGGTTTTAAAAACACACATTTAAAGAAAACAAATTTCTAGCTGTGAACAGTAAAAGAAAATGTAATTATAGAAGCATATGATTAGAAACATGCCTAAAAAAGTTTGTGTTTTGTACAGATAAATAGAATGTTCTTAATCGTGTTTGCTTTAAAAAGTCTAGCTGAGAAATAAACTGAATAATGTCAGGTAGTATAATTCCTGTTGGTATCTTTGTTTAGGGGTATCCAAGTATAATTGTCTTACCTTGACATTCCCACCCTAGGAGAGAGCAGTTTCCATAAAAGTTCATTCATGTGAAGAAGTCACTTTAATCATGTTCCCCAGACTCATGTACACTTACACCAACATATGTAGACTACCTGTCTTAGCTCTACTGGCTCTTGCTTCTTTAATAAATTAACAAAATGTGTTTAGATACTCTCGCTACAAGCAAAGACACCATGGAGAAAGCAAAGTCTATAAAACACAGTCACTAATCTTGAGAATCCAAATGTAAATAGAATGAACACTTCCAGAAAGTAATATTTAATAAATATAATAGCAGATATCAACCATGTGCTCTGTCCATGAAAAAAAGGTAGAGACATAACATGAATTTGAAAGGGCTAAAAAGGCCATCAAGAAATAATAGGAATTGAAAAATAATATTGAAGGATGAGTAGAACTTGAATTGATAAGATGCAAGAGAGGTTTTGTGTTTCAAGGACACCACCAAGGAAGCAAAAAGACAACCCACAGAATGGGAGAAAATATTTACAAATCATATATCTACTAATGGACTAGCATCTCTAAGGAAGATACACAAATGGCCAATAAGCACATGAAAATATGCTCAACATCTTAGTCTTTGAGAAATGCAAACCAAAACCACAATAAGATGCCACTTTTTACCTGCTAGGATGGTTACAATATAAAGGCAAACAATAACATGTTGACAAAGATAAGGAAAAATTGTTGGTAGACTATGAAATGGGGTAGCCACTTTGGAAAACAGCTGTCAGTTACTCAGATAGTTAAAAATAGTTACCCTGTGATCCAGCATTCCACTCCTAAGTATATATCTAAGAGAAGTGAAAAAGTATATCTACACAAAAACTCTTACACAAATGTTTATATTAACATTATTCACAATAGCAAAAAAGTGGAAACAACTCACTGTTCATTAAATGATGAATGGAAAAAGAAAATGATGTATAATTTATACAATGGGATATTATTCAGCCATAAACAGGAGTTAAGTACTGATGCACACTACAATGTGGGTGAACTCTGAAAACATGCTAAGTGAAAGAAACCAGACACAAAAGGCCATGTACTGTATGATTCCATTTATATAACATATCATGTCCAGAATAGGCAAATCCATAGAAACAGAAAGTAGATTTGTGATTTCTAGGGACTAGAAGGAGAGAGAGGGGTTGTGAGTGATTGCTAATGGGTATAGAGTTGCATTTTGAGATGATAAAAATATTCTGAAATTGGTTAGTAGTGAATTATTGCAAAGTTTGGTGAATACACTAAAAATTACTGATTTATGCATTTAAAAGGGTGAGTTTTATGGTCCATAAATTATATCCCACTTAAAAAAAAAAAAAGATGCAGGGGTCCCTCTGGATAAAGTGAGTAGATTGTATGAACAGCAAAGGAAAAAAGTGACAAGGAACCAGATATGTTTGAAAGAGCATGATTATTTTACTGATTATAGTCCAGGATGGAGATATATATCGTTTACATTTATATATAAAATAGTGAGAGGTGGAGATGAAGCTGAAATGTTGGATAAGGGAAAAATTAGGGAGAGCTTCAAAGGATTGCCTAAGGAGTTTGGCATTTATTTGTTGATATTAAACAGTGAAATTAATTTGACAGTCATGTTATTTTATCTAATTTGAAGAAGAAAAAGATGAAAGGGGCAAATCAGCTACCCACAATGCACATCAGTTTCCTTGGTGGTTGAGGCGAAGTGAAGTGAGAGTCATGAGGTCTGGGTTGAAGGGCCAGAAATAACAAGCAGGCTCCTCATATCAAGGATTTTCCTATTACAGAAGGAAACGTCTGATTTCTAGCATATATACCAAGTGAAATGAAATCTGTATCCTCAAAAATATGAGATGAGGAATTTTATATTTTACTTTAGAGAGGTTATAAACATGGGAAGTTATATCTCCTTCAGACATTGCTAATAATTTTAACAAATATTTTATTCTTTATGGAGAAAAACAAAGTGACTCATCAACAGTGAGAATGTTTAATGTTAATCCGTTGTAAATTTAGTTAAATTTGTAAAGGAGCTAGAAGGTAGAATAAATCTGGAAGTGAGTGGAAAACGTCTATGGGGGAAGTATTTCAAGCAATGTATTAGGTGGTCAACTTCCTCTCACAAGAAAAGTTTATCTATGGAAGAGCTCAGAGATGAAATACACAGACTACATCCAAGAAAAAATTGGCCAAAGAGCATCATTTCCTCTGGCTGGCATCAGTGGTGACCCTACACAGCAAATCATTTTATGATGTCTAATGCTGTCTACATTCTCCAGGATTTCACTGATCCTGAATGTGTTGTTATTTGTAACAATTTGCATATGGAACAATAGATAATTAAATTTTAAACGATTTATGCTTATATTTCAGAGCAGACAAAGGACTGGAGTAGTGAGTGATGTTTGCCTAGAGAAGATAAGTTCATCTTAAATATTAAAGAGAGCATATAGGTAAATATATTCCATGGCAGGGAAAGCACTGGAGATATTTTAGTAGGGAAATAATATAAGAAGAACCAAGTTTATTGATATTTATCATATCAAGAAAAGCAGTAAGACAGGGTGCTACAAGCCTTAGTACCAGTGAAATTCTAGTATATGTGATGGTTGATTTGATGTGTCAGACTCACAAGGGATCCCAACAAGAGGCATGGATGCCCTTTTACCAATTCAGGAACAATAATAATGGAGAAAAGTTGAATTTGAGTGGATGGTGTAAAGAAGCCATGAAATATGGTTGATTCAGAAGTGAGGCGATGGACAATGTTGAATACTGGGAAGAATATTTGATGTGATAAAGAGAGATAACAAGGATGAGGAGCATGAAAGAAATATTTGCTCACAGGGAACTGCACAGTTCTCTAATGGGTGGGTGACTAATAAAATGTTGACAACATTAACAAAGGAAGGGAAAATTTAGAAGGGAGACATTTATATCATGTATTCATGATGCAACAAACACTTGCCCATATTTTCCTGCATCCCTTGCATTTAGACATCAAGACTGCAGTGAAGAAAACATTAAGGTCTCTACTGTTCAGGTGCTCAGACTCTTTGGGAGATTCTCTGTTCTTGTAAAAAAATTTAATAACATGAGATAAGCACAAAGCTGGGAGTGAGGAAAATGTGGTGGAGGATGAGCCAGAGAAACTGCAACAGAGAGGGGTCTACTGAGGTGTGTAATAAAAATTAATAGGAGCTCACCACGCCAGAAAATTTAAAAAGGACTTTAAAGGTCAGAGAGTAGTGTCTGCAGCCATAAGGAACTAAGAATAGGTAGCATTTTGGATACTGATGAGAAATTTGGTGAGGTTGGATCCCTGGATAATGAGAAGAAAGAAGGCGTAGGAAGGTGTTAGTGATTAATATAGACTTCAGATTTTGTTACACTGGTAATGGGGAGCTAGTGAAGGTTATAAACCAAGGAGAAAAAAGCCGGGAACTTATTTACATTCTAGAAAGATTAATTTTGCGGGGGGATTTGAGGGTGAAGGGGTAAGGAACCTGACTAGGATTTTGCTCTTTTCCAGATGAGGGACAATGAGGACCTCCTCTGGGGCTGGTAGAGGACATGAGGGAAAGGGAACAGGCTATTTAGGAGGCTGTCAGAGTAAGTGATGTGATAGAGGGAGAAAGTGAGAGGGAGTGCAGGCTATCAAGGAAGACTGCAAGGTTTCTGGTTTGTGTGACATAAAATGGATGTGTCGTTTACTGAGATATGGAAGACTAGAAGAGAAGCAGGTCTCAAGAGGAGGAGGGGGCAGACAATAAATTCATGTTGGTCTAGGCTGAAATACAGACTTTCAAGAAAAAAAAATCAGAGATGTGGTCTCTCTTCCTCTTCAGCTTGATGGGGGAAAGGCGATTAGCCTACACATCTCCTTGCATCCACAGCGAGAATATGATTCATTTTGTTCCAACCAGGGTTATCAGAATGATTTAATTGTTTTTAGAGCCTCTCATCTTTTGATTTAGATAAGGACTATCTGGATTCCCAAACCAGCCCTGTACATTTTTGTACTATGGATTTTGCTTCTTTTGCTGTTGTTTTTGAAGCTAAACTGGTTATTTACTGTGCTCTGTTGAAAGAGCTTACAAGGAGGGGAGAGAAGTTGAGCATTTGAAATTCAGTATCTGATTAATGATGTCTGCTCTGCGGGTCTAACAATATTTACAGATAAGCAACTCCAAAGAATATGAAACTCGTCCTACAGGCCCCAGCTTTTCAGGAAATAGCCATAATCCAAATAAAACATCTGGCTTTTCCAATGTGTATTTCTAGAGATTATGTGCCATTTCTTCGTAAGCGCGTCAAGTAGTCTACTATGTGGTGAGTTGAGAATTCATCATCCAGAAGATTTTCTTCCTCTCTCTTCTGAAAGCCTTTAGATATAACCATTTTTATTGGAACTATGGAATTATTTTGTGATAGACTTTTATTATGCAATATAAAGACACAGCCTTTAATTACCTATCTGCAAAATAATGATATAAATCTACACTATGATGTATTTGATTGAGAAGTCAGAGGGAGAAGTCCTTAGGCTTTGGGTGTTTAAAGAAACAGAGAGTCAAGAAGAAGTCACTGGAACAAGAATAAAACTGTGACCAGCCAAAAAGAAGCTTTTTTTCTATCTCACCATTTCCAGTGTCTCATTCTGGGTTCCCAGAGTTTGTGTGTGTGTTTATGTATGAAGAGTTTTGGAAAAATTTAAAGAAGCTGCAAACTTAGTAGGAAAAGGTCAAAACTGAGAGTTGAACAATCCTGTTTCTGAAACTCACCAGTGAAACCTCCCCAGTCTAAGTGCTTGCTCTTTGGCGAGTCTCTAACTAAAGAAGATGGTGAACAGCTATACCCAAGGGTACAACTGTGAGTGATATTGATGGGGATGACGACAAATATCACTGGGTGGATACATAAAATACAAGTTGGTGGGGTTTAACATTTATGTGCATCTTTTGAGAAATTGAAGTGCAAAAAGAACAGAGTGGCTCTCTTGGTATTGAATTTTTAAGTATATTATTTAATTGGACTTTTAAAATAATCTATATCACAAACCTGATACCTTACCAATAATCTTTGGACAAAAGATGCAAGAAAAAACTAACTAAAGACATGAAGGAAAGGAAGAAGGACAAAAAAAAAGAGAGGAAGAAAAATGGAAGAAAAGAAGGAAAGAGAAAAAATGGTAGTTTCTTAAAATGAGAATTTTTAATGTTTTTTTGAGCTCAAAGAGCAAGCAAGCAACTCATTAAGTAGGTGATAGAAATAGTAATTGAATTAAAATTATTGATTTGTATTAAGAAGCTATTTAGTGAGACTATCTCCCACATTCATTTCTATCTTATCTCTACTAAGCTGTTGTCACTGAAATAAGTGTGAAATAAGCAAATACACGCACATTTACTATAGCAAACAGGCCGCCCAGAATCTAATTAGACAAAACTCTGTCCATCTGCTCTGCATTATCATGGGGCCTGCCCAAATGGATGCTGTTTCATTACTAAAAGGCAGAGGGAAGCAAATTGAATTGAGCTGGACTTCCTTTCAGACAGAGACCAGGGCACGAAGTCAAACCCTTGCTGTGAACTGACAAAGCACCACTGGGAAAAAGTGCAATGAGAGGGGATTTCTTTTTCTAAGGCCACATGTCTAGTACTTAGTAGAGGCCATAAGGGAGTGTTCATCCCATTGTTCAGTACAAGCCAACATGAGTCGCCACAATGTAAACCTTGTTCACTATGCAAATTGTTGATTTTGGTACTTAGTCCCTTGTGACAGATGCCCTTTTATTAGCTGTATGTCACGGCATGTTGAAATGCATTTAACATGAGCAAGACAAAAACTAGCAGTCCTGACAGGAGAGTTTATTTCATAAAGTTGGTAATATGCATTTAGTACTCATATAAAAGATTAATTAAAATATTTGAGTAAAACTGTTGCTCAACATAGTGTCTCTGGCATGCAACAATTTGCAGAGCTCCTTTTATGTGGTGTTCCATCCCAGGCGTTTTTAAACTAGTTTTGGCAATTTCTCTATTGATAGGGGCAATTAATTGCTGATGTTCTCAAAAAGATTGAAAAAACCCTTGGCTTTAAAAAGTTGTGGATTTAGAGTGTCTAAAAAGCTAATATATTGTATTAAAAGTTCTACATTTTGATCTTGGAAATAGGCTTTGAAATGACATTTTTCTCCATATGATGAATTTGTGCCATTTTCTTCAGTAAAAGCTATTTTCCTGCACAAATGGATGCATTTTATCCTGGATTCCATTCATGCTTATTTTTTAAAATGTTTATCTCTTTGTAGAAATGCACTCTAATAAGGATCCAGTCTTCCAAGCTTGAATAGGAGCAAAAAGAATTAGGTTTTATGTTAAATTTAAAGGTTTTTCCCGTAAGTATTTTTTCTGATAAAAGGTTACGCTGTATCAAAAGAGAACCACATACAACTGGTGAAGTCTTAAAATCTGGAGACCTATGGTGACAGATTCAATGTTGCTTCTTGTACTTCCACTGACAGGTAAGACTGAATTGTGTGTGTGTGTAGTTTTGTGGGGCACATTCTGTACTCCCAAGCCTTCCCTGTCTGTGCTCTATTCTCCACTCAAAGGGTTTGATCCCAGGTTGTCTCCAGATAATCAGACCTTCTCAACTAGGAAAAACCATCCCTAGATTCTGAGGGAAGAATCAGATAAATGGCTCTACCTTACAAGAATAATTAGTGAGGTTGAAAGTGTTATTTTTGTTACATGTCTCCTAAAATACTAAAATTTCACTCTTTATAGATTGGAGTCCCTATTTCCAAATGGGAAGAGATACCCTTTAGTGCTGGGACAGTAGACACTCGAGTCTCAGGACCAAAACTCATGGTAGACATCAATGATTGATTACAACAGTCCTGTCAACCTAGTACTCAATGCATCCATTGCTATAAATACTTAATGAGAAGATGGTAGACACCCTCTTCTCTGGAAGACCAACTATAAATCTCATGGAAGGGGTTGTTTGAGCTCCAGAAAAAGTACACTCTTGGGCTGACCTAAAAATCCAGAAAAGGGACTTCAGTGGATGTGACACTGGCTTTCCTGTTTCATTAAATGGAATAAAGCACACACCAAATAGTGTTCTGATCTGACAATTCCTTTTGCTTATACAGCTTCCTTGGACCCTCACCCACCTTTTGTAAATCTCTATATTGTGTTATCTGTGCCCTGAACACCTGGGGTAAATACTGTGTTTCAGATATCCCATTTGGCTTGTTCCTCATCATTCACACAAGGATGATCTGTCTGGACTCTGTGCCTTTAACTGTCTCTTTAGCTGGTACTCTCACTGTTCTCCTTTCTTCTTGTCACAGGTGCACACTACTCTCCTCACTTGTTCTGACATTCTAGGTTTTTATTTTGGTTTTTGTTTTGGTATAGGTGGTAACATTTGCCGTTTTTCCTTTGTTGTTGAATATATAAACCTGTATCCAGTAACCTTGCATATATATGACTCTACTTACTCATCTGACCAGATTTGGTTTGTTTCTGAAGGGTTTCTCTACTAAATCTGTGTCTAAAATGCAGTCTACTTTCTTGCTGACTCTGCCTACAGTTGATCAAGAGTCATTCTGACAACTTATTACACATTTAACTTTTGGCATGACAAAAGGCAGTGCTTGTAGATCCTAGAAATAAAGTTTCATTTGTAGAGTTTTAGGTATAAAACGTTGAGGTGGATGAGCACTTCAGGAAAAATAGCACTTCCCGGGTGTCCTTGACATTGTAGGATACAAATAACAATCTATGCCCCTGGGATTACCCCTTCCCACAAGGAGGGAAAGACAGTAGTGATTAATTTTTAGATAATATACCAAACAGTGTAACCAGATCCAGAGACACTGTCTAACTAATTCTATATCTTTATACGAAAAGAATTATGCAGATAAAATCATTCACAAGTGGTGGATTAAGAAAGCAGTTTTAATTCATGGAATACTTTCATTACCTAAATATTAATTTTGTTTCTAGCATATATTTAATTCATTTCAATTCATTTTAATTATAAAATAAGATATAATTAAATTTTGATTAATTATGTTATTAACATATATTTCTTCAGATCGGGGGATATTTGAATGAGAACTGTGATAGGGAGGAGTTAAGATGGCAGCAGGGAGACTCTAGGCTTGCCTGATCCCTCTACACAGCTAGATAAATATCAATTTATTCTGAACACCCAAGAAATTGATCTGAGGACTAAGAGAACAAACTGCACAAATAGAGAGATAATAGAGGCTACACTGGAACGTAGGAGGTGTGGAGATAAGATATGGAGGAAGAAAAAACTGCGGGTGCTGTGAAGGAGAGGGAGCCCTGATGGGAGAGAGAAAGAGAGAAAGAGAGAGAGAGAACACAGCACACAGGGGATTACACAAAAGAAACACTTCCCCAAAAACGTTGACAGGGAAAATGAGAGAAGCTGATTATTGTGAATTTTTACAAGCAGCAGAACTCAAAGACTGAACTTTTAGAAGTCTGAGCCATGGATAGTGTAGAGTCTGGCAGGCAGAGTGGTTCTCCTGTAGAGAAGGAGAGCAGAAACCTGGGAGAGGACAATATGGTGTGAGAATCCCTGGGGTGCATTAGGAGAGACAGTCCCCCCTCTTGGAATGCATTTGGGAGATGTGGCACTATCTCTTAGGAGACAAAAGAGCCAGCAAGCACCATGGTACTGTCCCTTAATTAGCATAGGGGAAGAGACACCTCTGAGGGCAGCTAACTGGCTGCCTATCTATCAGCACAGGTAGACTTCAGTGAGCTGCACAGTACCCACAGTGGAGGCTTGAGCCACTTACACCAAGCCTCACCCCCTGTGTTCTTCACATGCTTTTTTTTTTTTTTACTAGAGCAAGTGTACCTGAAAGTCAGAGCAGCAGTAGGTCCCTCCCCTAGAAGACCAGCCCAAACCTCCCACACACCAAAGTGTGCTGACCATACAGTGCTGCAAAGCTTCAGTTCCAGTGGAAATAAGATCTGGCCTCTTTGGACAAGAAGGCCAAAGCACACCTAGTTAAAACTTGCCACACAATGGACAAGGTCCAAACACTCCCCACTGCAGGCAAGGAGAGACTCTGCAGAGGACTGACCTTAGGGAAAGAGCAGCCAAAACACAATAGCAGAATGCACACAGCATACACTAGAAACACTTCCTGAAGTTCTAGGCCCTGGACAGTGTATAACTTCTTCTTAATAAAGCAATTATTCTCAGCAGCAGCAAACATAACAGCTTTCCTAATGCAAAGTATACAGAGACCTAAACATAATGCCAAGACAGAGAAATCCATCCACCCCAAAAAAGAACAAGAAAAGGTCATGGCCAAGGATCTAATCAACATAGATGCAAATAATATGCATAATCCAGAATTTAAAATAGTTATAAGGATACTAGCTGAGGTTAACAAGAGCATAGAAGACACCAGGGAGTCACTCACCACAAATACAAATGACCTAAAAACTGGGTAGACTGAAATAAAAAGTGCTATAACTGAGATATGAAACTTACTGGATATAATGACCACAAGGATGGAGAAGCAGAGAAATGCAAAAGTGATATAGGAGATAAAATTATGGAAAACAATGAAGCTGAAAAGAAGAGGGAAAGAAAAATATTGAATCACAAAATAGACTTAGGGAACTCAGTGACTCCATAAAGCATAGCAACATTCATATCATAGGAGTCCCAGAAGAAGAGAGGGAAAAAGGGGAAGGTTTGTTCAAGCAAATTATAGCTGGAAACTTCCCTAATCTGAGGAAGGAACTAGGCATCCAAATCCAGGAGACACAGAAAACTCCCATAAAAATTAACAAAAGCAGGCCAACACCAAGACATACAGTAAAATTTGCAAAATATAGAGATAGGGAAAAGATCCTAAAAGCAGCAAGAGAAAAGAAATCCCTAACTTACAAGGGAAGACAAATAAGGTTAGCAGCAGTTTAATCTACAGAAACTTGACAGGCTAGACAGGAGTGGCATGATATATTCAACATGCTGAATGGGAAAAATATGAAGCCAAGAATACCTTATCCAGCAAGGCTGTCATTCAGAATAGAAGAAAAGATAAGGAGTTTCCCACACAAAAACTGAAGGAGTTCATGACCATTTAACTAGCACTGCAAGAAATATTAAAGGGGACACTTTGAGAGGGAAATAAAGACTAAAACAAAACAAAACAAAAGACTAGAAAATTACAGAGAAAATCTCCAGAAACACCAACTATAGGTAATACAATGGCACTAAATTTCTATCTATCAAGAATCAATCTGAATTTAAATGGACTAAATTCTCCAATCAAAAGACATAGAGTACCAGAATGGATAAAAACAAACAAAAAACAACCACCACTACCACCACCACCACCACCACCACCAAAAACCCAAGATCTACCTATATGTTATCTATAAAAGACTCATTTTAGACCTAAGGACACCTGCAGATAGAGAGTGAGGACATGAAAACAAAAACAAAATAAATAAATAAATAAATAAATAAATAAATAAATAAATAAATTTTTTAAAAAAGAAAGTGAGGCCATGAAGAACCATTTATCATGCTAACAGATGTTAAAAGAAAGCCATATAAGTAATACTTTTATCAAGCAAACTAGATTTCAAACCAAAGAATGTAACAAGACATGAAGAAGAGCACTGTATCATAATAAAGGGGTCTATCCAACAAGAATATCTAACAATTTTAAGTATTTACGCCCCTAACTTGGGAGCACCCAAGTAATCAATTAATAACAAACATAAATAAATTCATGATAATAATACAATAGTAGGGGACTTTAACATCCCACTTACAGCATTGGATGGATCATCTAAGTAGAAGATCAACAAGGAAACAATACCTTTGAATGACCACTGGACCAGATGGACTTAACGTATCTATTCAGGGCATGTCATCCTAAAGCAACAGAATACACATTCTTTTCAAGTGCACAGGGAACATTCTCCAGAATAGGTCACTATTGGGTGTCAAATCAGGCCTCAACAAATCCAAAAAGATTGGGATCATACCATGCCTATTTTCTGACAACACTATGAAACTTGAAGTCAGCTACAAGGAACAATTTGATAAGACCACAAATCTATGGAGGCTAAAGAACATCCTACTGAAGAATGAATGGGTCAACCATGAAATTAAAGAGGAAATAAAAAAAAATACATGGAAGCAAATGAAAATGAAAGCTTATGGTCCAAAACCTTTGGTATGCAGCAAAAGTGATCATAGGGGAAGTTTACGACAATACAGGCCTACTTCAAGAAGCCAGAATAATCTCAAATATACAACCTAAACTTAAAGGAGCTAGAAAAGGAAGAGGAAATGAAGCCTAAAACCAGCAGAAGGGAAATAACAGTTAGCAGAAATAAATGATATATAAACAAACAAACAAACAAAAAAACCCAGTAGAATAGATCAATGAAACTAGGAGTTGGTTCTTTGACAGAATTAACAAAATTGATATACAGACTTACCAAAAGAAGACAGAAGGGAGCCAAATAAATAAAATCACAAATGAGAAAATAGAGGTCACAGACACCACCACAGAAATAACAAATAATTATAAGAGAAGATTATGAAAAATTACATGCCAATATTCTGGGCAATCTAGAAGAAATGGATAAATTCCTAGAAACATAAAGTACCAAAACTGAAACATGAAGAAATAGAAAACATCTAAACAGCAAAGAAATAAAATCAGTAATCAAAAATCCCCCAACAAACAAAAGTCCAGGGCCAGATGTCTTCCCAGGGGAATTCACCAAATGTTTAAAGAACATTTGGGGTGTCTGGGTGGCTCAGTGGTTGAGCATCTGCCTTTAGTTCAAGTTGTGATCCTGGGGTCCTGGGATTGAGTCCTGTATCGGGCTCCCCACAGGGAGCCTGCTTCTCCCTCTGCCTATATTTCTGCCTCATTCTCTCTCTGTGTCTCTCATGAATAAATAAATAAAATTTAAAAAAAGAAGAGTTAGTACCTATTTTTCTCAAATGGTTATAAAAGATAGAAATGGATGGAAAACTTCCAAACTCATTCTATGAAGCCAGCATTACCTTGATTCCAAAATCAGACAAAATCTCGCTATAAAGGTGAATTACAAGCCAAGATCCCTGATGAACGTGGATGCAAACATTCTCAACAAGATACTAGAAAACTGAATTCATAGTGCATTAAAAGAATCATTCACCACAATCATGTAGGATTTATTCCTGGGCTGCAAAGGGTGGGTTCAATATTCACAAATCAATCAACATGCTACAGCACGTTAATAAAAGAAAGGATAAGAATGATATGATCCTCTCAATAGATGAACAAAAAGCATTTGACAAAGAACAGCATCTATTCTTGATTTAAAAAAAAAAACCCTCAACAAAGTAAGGATACAGGGAACATACCTCAACATCATAAAAGCCATATATGAAAGACCCACAGCTAATATCAACCTCAATGCAGAAAAACAGAGAGCTTTTCCTCCATGGTCAGGAACAAGATGTCCATTCTCAGCATGATTATTTAACATAGTACTGGAAGTCCTCCTCTCAGCAGTCAGACAACAAAAAGAAATAAAAGGCATACAAATCAGCAAAGAAGAAGTCAACTTTCACTATTTGCAGATGACATGATACTCTATGTAGAAAACTTAAAAGATTCCACCAAAAAATTGCTAGAACTGATAAATGAATTCAGTAAAGGTGGAGGATACAAAATTAATGTACAGAAATCTGTTGCATTTCTATTCATCAATAATGAAACAACAGAGAAAAATCAAGGAATTTATTCCATTTATAATTGTGCACCCCAAACCATAAAATGCTTAGGAATAAACCTAACCAAAGAGGTAAAAGATCTATACTCTGAAAACTGTAGAACATTTATGAGAGAAAATGAAGAGGACACAAAGAAATGTTTGAAAAATATTCAATGCTCACAGATTGTAAGAACAAATATTTTAAAATGTCTATACTACCCAAAGCAATCTACATATTTAATGCAATCTCTATCAAAATACCACCAGCAATTTTCACAGCTAGAACAAACAATTCTAAAATTTGTATAGAAACACAAAAGAACCCAAATAGTCAAAGCAATCTGAAAAAGAAAGCAAAGCTGGATGCATCATGATTCCAGACTTCAAGACATATTACAAAGCTGTAGTGATTAAGAGTTTGGTAGTGGCACAAAAATAGACACATAGATCCTTGAAACAGAATAGAAAACCCAGAAATGAGGCACAACTATATGGTCAGCTAATGCTCAACAAAGCAGAAAAGAATATTCAGTGGAAAAAAGATAGTCTCTTGGACAGTATTAGGAAAACTGGACAGCAACATGCAGAAGAATGAAATTGGACCACTTTTTTACACCATCCAAAAATCATATTCAAAATGGATGAAAGACCTAAATGTGAGACAGGAAACCATCAAAATTCTAGAGAAGAACATATGCAGTAATCTCTGTGACATCAGCCATAGCAACTTCTAACTGGACACATCTCTTCAGGCAAGGGAAACAAAAGCAAAAATGAAAAATGAACTACTGGGACTTCATCAAGATAAAAAAGCTTCTTCACAGTGAAGGAAAGAATCAGCAAGACTGAAAGGCAACTTTTGGAATAGAAGATATTTGTAAATGACACATCTGATAAAGGATTAGTATCCAAAATATATAAAGAGCTTCTCAAACTCAAAGCCCAAAAAACCCCAAATAATCCAGTTAAGAAATGGGCAGAAGACACGAATAGACATTTTCCCAAGAAGACATACAAATGACTAACAGATGCATGAAAAAATGCTCAACATCATTCATCATGAGAGAAATGCAAATCAAAACTACAAGATACCAGCTCACACCTGTCAGAATGGCTAAGATGAACACCACAGGAAACAACAGATATTGGCAAGGATGGAGAGAAAGGGGATCCCTCTTACACTGTCAGTGGGAATGAAAACTGGTGCAGCCACTCCAGAAAACTGAATGGAGGTTCCTCAAAAAGTTAAAAATAAAACTATCCTATGATCCAGCAATTGCACTACTAGGGATTTACCCAGAGGATACAGAAGTAGTGATTTGAAGGGATACCCACACCTCTATGTTTGTAGCATTATAAACAGTAGCCAAATTATGAAAACAGCACAAATGTCCATGGGCTGATGGATAAGGAAGATGTGGTATATACATATATTGGAATATTACTCAGCCATCAGAAAGAATGAAGTCTTGACATTTGCAATAATGTGGATGGAGCTAGAGTGTATTATGCTAAATGAAATAAGTCAGCCAGAGAAAGACAAATACCATATGATTTCGTTTATATGTGGAATCTACAAAACAAAACACATGAACATACCAGAAGGAAGGGAAAAAAAAGAGAGAGGGAGGCAAACCATAACAGACTATTAACTATAGAGAACAAACTGAGGGCTGCTGGAGGGGAGGTGGGTGGGGGATGGGCTAAAATAAGTGATGGATTAGGGAGGGCACTTGTGATGAGCACTGGGTGTTGTATGTAAATAATGAATCTCTAAATTCTGCTTCTGAAACCAATATTACACTATCTGTTAACTAACTAGAATTTAAATAAAAATTTGAAACAGCAGCAACAAAAAAGAATTGGGAGCAGAAATAGAAAAAATTACTTGAGGTAGGTGACCAAGAGGATGACACGTCGGCAGACGCACATAACTCATTCCACCTTTTGTGAAAGAATCTATCTAAGGGTTTTAAAACTCAAGCATCTCAGGGTCAGGCCTGGGATACAGATGAGTGGAATCAGTGGGGTGTTGGCAAGGAGTGGGGACCACTGAAAACTGGAGAGTAATGTGCTGTGCTATTCAGCCCCATGTATTTTTGGCCATCTTCTGGTATTTCATAAAGAAGCGAGGAAGTCAGGTTAGTATGTGAAATCTGTCCATTTTCAAATGCCACTTCAAATATTTTAAAACCCCATGAGGCCCCAAAGTGTATGTAGTCTGCATTGTCACCTCTGCATGGCCAGTTTACAATTTCAGTGATAAGCTCATTAGGCTTATTTTATGTCTACCCAAACTATAATTCCAGTGGAAAAAAAAAATTCCTCCAATAAGGGATTGGTATGTTTTGGTCTTATTGAGGCTTAACCTAATGACAACTCAATATGTATTTGTTCAATGAATGATGAGAATTGCCTATCAAAGTAAAATCACATGCTTCTCTTTATGCACTTGTAATATATCAGGCTAATATAGTTGATTATTATAAGTCTATAGATATGCTCATTCTTAAATCATTCAGAAACTAGGTTAAGTTTGATTCTTAAAAATTAGGAGAAATTACATTTGGTAATGTAATATGTGGATGGTTGGAAATTCTCAACTTCATGGCATTGATCATTTCTATTTCTATCAAATTTTAGTGATGGTAAAATGTCCTAAGATTAGCAATTTTTAATTTATCTACATTTTTCTTTTTATACAAATGAAACTTTATGCATATATTTTCCACCAGAACTTAGTTCTTTCATTTAGCAGAGCTGATTAATGCAAAGAAACTCATGGTATACCCTATTGAAGTCAAAACATCTTGAAGCAATATTACAAAATCCTCCAGACCTGTGTGCAATAGCTTCCTTAAGTTGGTTTTAGTTATTTTTTTAAGATTTTATTTATTTATTCATGAGAGACAGAAAGAGAGAGAGAGAGAGGCAGAGAGAGAAGCAGGCTCCATGCAGGGAGCCCGATGCAGGATTCGATCCTGGGACTACAGGATCACACCCTGGGACAAAGGCAGGGGCTAAACCACTGAGCCACCCAGGAATCCCTGGCTTTAGTTATTTTGAATGAACGGTTCAAATTTGCATTTATTAGCAATACATTATTTAACTATTTGGATGTAATGGATATAATCATTATAATTTGTTGTTGTTGCTGTTTGCTTAGTATTTTGAAGGGAGAGAGTTCCTGCAATAATTGTCAGTGTTAAATTTGCTATGGAGGTATAAATCAGAGGGAAAGCCTTAAATGTTGTTTTTTTTTTTAAATTTGTATTTGCAATGTATGATTTTAATGTCTCGATTCAATTGGCTCACCTTTCAGATACCTGCACACAACTGGACTGACATCATTCTGCAGCAGTCAATTAGTCACCACAAACACTTGTATGTCACTATGTAAAAATAGGTACTGGCACAAGGAAAACCTGCCAGTAGCCCCGAAGAGATCTTCAAACACTGGTTATAAAGTGCCTGTTCTTGAAGTGGAATACCTTATTGATTTCCTCTGAAGGAGACAAAGGCTGAATTTGGATTTCAGGAGCTCGCTGTTTGGGGAGCTCATTGTCCCAAAGAGAACACTTGAGAATAGTTCCATCTTTGCAATTTACCTGTGATACTTTGGCAATGTATGGATTATGCCAAACAAGCTTGGAGGGTGCTGTTGCTACTGTGCTCTTGGCTGCTGCTTGTGCCTATGCTATAAAGTCATATTGTATGTGGAGCCAATGGATAGCCTTATACACCACCTAATATATTTTTTCTATAGGCTCCTCTGTCAGCCAGCCATATTGCTTTATATTTATGCATATTATGAGATGTTGATCAGTGTGTGCCAGTTGTGGTAGAAAGGTCTAGTGACACGTTAACCAAAGGTAAGTAAGAAATGTCTGTACAAGAAAGGCAGACTGAAAACTATGGTAGAAGTTTGGGTGAATGTGGGGTATGTCTCACCCATAGGTAGATTTAATGCCTATAGGCTGAAACAGGTCAGTGAATGAAAATGGCAGAAAATGAGACTAAGAGATGGTGGAGGAATTATTGCTGCCCAATCTTAAGGCTTAAAAGCAGCGGGAGGCTTTCTCATGGCCAGAAGCTTTGTTTATCTGTGAATATTGCTACAAAAAATAAAAAAGAATTTTGGGGTGGGTATTTACCAGGGAGCCATCTCTACCACTGCATGAAATCATGTTAGATATCTAACATTGATTTTTCCTGCTTCACTGACTGATGGCAAGACTCATTAGCCAGGAGAAAAAATGAGATAAAGAAAATATAGGAATGAGTTGTTCTCATGGCAAAAAAGAATCTCTGATTAAGCAGCACATCTAAGAAGATAATCACGGTTCTTGCCCTTCAAGGTCTCTTTAGGTTAGTTTCAGGCCACAAGTGTTTCCTTAGACATGTTAGACATGGTTAACTAAATGAAGCATAAATATAAGATGTATTTCTTAATCATTTATATAAAAATGTTTATTTTCAGGGAAATATATAGTGATAACTTTTCATTGACATAAGTTGGTACCCTAGTTACACCAAGGTTTACAAGAAATGCAAAACTTCTAGAACTAAATTATAACTGTGTATCATAAGCAAGCATGACAGATTATTTAACAGTTATGAAAAATTATTTCTGAAAAAGGGTTTTTGTTCATGTTTTAAGAGAAATAAATGTCTTTCCTCTTTTTGTCTCAGAGCCTTTCGAGAGTATCTGTGAAATAAGAATTCTAATGCCTCCTTGACTGGCTGGTGTGTTTGGAAAATGTAATGATATTGCAAAATACTTCCAAAGTGTCTAGAAAATCTATGTGATCATTACATGTTTATTTCTGTACTTCATCTCTACTATGGCCCCATCCATCCACCATACTATTCCAATCTGCCTCTTATTTGGATCATTTGTGGTAGGTATTTACAGGGCATATTATTTGGTGAATTTCAAAGATGTTTAGTTATTTACTATCTTTAAATGCCCCAAGTGTTCCTTCTTAAGCAAGGTTATAAAGTTGCATTCATTTTAAATCAAGAAATATTCTTATGTAAGTCCTATATCCTAAATCACCCAGGCCATTTGAATCACAGTATACCACATATAGTTCTCCAAATAATCACATGAGCTTTGTGAACTTTGTGTTTCTGATCGTTCTTTAGAATGCCATGAAATGCTTCATTGTCTTAGTATCCAAAGCGTTTGAAGATACCTTATTTTTTTACGTTTATAGTACATTCAAGTCATTTATATTGTCTGATAAATAATGACCTTTATTGGAATAAGTATCGTGTATCCTTCAAATTAGTATTTCTAAGTGTTAAACACTGAGCCTGGCCTGTATCAGGTATGCAATAAATAATTGGTGAGTAAATGTAAATTAAACCATCAACTATTAACCAAATAGAAAAATCAGGTAATGAAGTTGTACTCCAACAAGAAAGGTTTCAACTCTTGATTAATGTCCTAATAAATGAAGAATGGAATTTAGATACTCAACACTCACCAAGGATATAACACCAGGATGGTGTCAAATTTCCAAGCTACTAAATTCAACTCCTATTTTCTTTTCCCAATCAGGAAACATACTAGAATGCAAATGAGTGCTATGATAGTATTTAGACACAACCATGAATTTATTAAAAAAAAAAGAAAGAAAGAAAGAAAGAAAGAAAATCAGGACACCTGGATAGCTCAGCAGTTGAGCATCTGCCTTTGTCTCAAGACATGATCCTGGAATCCTGGGATCGAGTCCCACATCGGGCCTCCTGCATGGAGCCTGCTTCTCCCTCTGCCAATGTTTCTGCCTCTCTCTCTCTCTCTCTCTATGTCTCTCATGAATAAATAAATAAAATCTTTTTTTAAAAAAAGAAAAAGTCATTTACAAATCTCTCTCATTCCTTCATAGGCGTGCTCCTAAAAGGAAATGATTATGAAGGAAATTTTCTCTGCAATGGTTCAATTATGATTTTTATAAGGAAATACTTTTGTTAAAACACAAGTCAGAGTGAGATATTTCGGAGAAATCATTAGCCCTCTGATGTTGCCAGCAATGCTATATTTTATTTTTAGAAACCCACAATGAATACTGAAGCATCTGAAAGGTTCTGCAGTAGAGGTATACTGTGGCAAACATCTAACAAGCATTAATAATTGCCATGTGCCAATTATAATTCTCTTGTTTTAGCCCTGAAGTCCAACTTATCTGTATTTTCTGTTCAATGTCTGATTTCCTAGTTTTGGTCTGGAATATCATCTGCCAGAAGATTCTTAAACTCACTGAGAAAATAAGACTGTTGCTTGATTATGGAAGGGTCTGGTTTTCACCCACATGGGAGGGAGAACAGAGATGCAATTACTTCCTCCAAATTAAGAAAATATTTTGGCAGTTTGAGATAATTTCAGTGCACTTCCATAATATATGTTGCCTATGCGTGCATTACAGCTTCTTTGTTTGTTTGTTTTCCTGCCCTGGAAGGGGAGAGTAAAGCAGAATATATGATTTGTCATAATTTATCATCTATCCCACACTACTAAATTTAATTCATTTCTATAGTATTAGGATAGGTTGAGTTATACCAAGCTATCAAACAAATCTCACATCTCAATAGCTTATGAGAAAGCTTTATTCCATGACCATGCTCTGTACCTACTGTGGTAAACTGGGGATTTCCTTCTACTTTGACTTCAATAAATAACTGCGACCAAGGTTGACACAGAAGCCATGATCTGGAAACTCTCATGTCGGCAATTCTGTGTTTCTGCTCAAGAGAGACATAAGTCACTTCCACACACATTCCTGTGCTAAAGTGAGTTGCACGCACATATAGCATCAAGGGAACAGGAAAGCACAATTCCCTCTTCAACACAGCAGTTGAGAAGAGGTGAGTGCTACTGAACAGTAGTAACACCACCATTGTAGTATTCCTGAGATCAAGTGCCAAATTAAGAATAATTACTTAAGATAAAATAATGGATTGATTAAAAACAATAACAAAGCTATAAAGAAGACTAAAGATTACAGCTAGCCTATCCCAAGGTTGCTAGGAAAATAGAATTAAAATCCTATCAGTAATAATTACATCGCATAGCATCAAAAATTTTTACAAAATATAGTATTACAGCATAGTAAAATGATCTGTAAATCTTCTCTCCAAGTTAAGGTGTTCTGATTACTTTTGTCTTTCCTCATAATATCTACTTTAAAAAAAAAAAAAACTTCTGGATGGAAAATACTTTTTTTAAGATTTATTTATTTATGAGAGACATAGAGAGAGAGAGAGTCAGAGACACAGGCAGAGGGAGAAGCAGGCTCCATGTAGGGAGCCTGACATGGGACTCGATCCCAGGTCTCCAGGACCAGGCCCTAGGCTGAAGGCAGGCACTAAACCACTGAGCCACCCGGGCTGCCCCTACTTTTGTTATTTTGCACAAGCCTTTTCAAGATTTTAAACTCTAAATTCCTTAATGAGTGGAATAGATATAGTGGATAGTCAGATATAATCTGCAAAATCATTTAAATTTTAAACATTGCAAAGGTAATGACATTTTATAGATTCTCATTTACTCTCTTGAAAGTGTTACAAATAGGTCTTTGGCAAAGAGGAGTTTCCAATATATAGCCCATGAATACGGACCCATCCTTTTGAGAAGGATGATGGAGATGTATACTAATATACATCTATAGAAGCTATATTTCTATCACTAATGAGAAGAAAAACGTAAGAACCAAGAATGCCTATTTTAGTTTGGTGGAACAAGGTAGTCACTAGAATGTATTCCACTAAGGGAGTGAAAAAATTCTAACATGTAAGGAAAACTGCTCTTTTGTTGGAGTTTTGAACGTTTGAAGGCAGAACCTCAGTGTAAATTTAGGCAAGCAGCACATCCCAAACCCAAACTGGGACCTTGTCTTGACACTTATTCTGAGGGAAGATCGCCACCTACTGGATCGCTAACACCACTCCCTCCGGTCTTACAGTGTGTGTGTGTGTGTGTGTGTGTGTGTATATATATATATATATATATATATATATATATATATATAGTACCTTTTAAATTATATAGTTTAAAAATAAAACCCCAGTTTGTCTACAAAATCTTCCCCCATGCGTTTCAACTGCAGCTCCTAGATGTGAAATTATTTTAGCCATCTTCCAAAGAGAGCTAAATGTAAGCTGCTTCAACACTTGTTTTAGGGTCTCTCTTACAGCTGTTCTGGTATGATAGAGAAGATTCTGGTTTTCTGAATGTCAATAAACATCAGCTGCATATCCTATCTCAGTCAAATCCAACTTTCATATTGAATTTGTTATAGATAACTATTCTTAAAAACTATTTTTAAATATACCTGCTTGAAGCAGTTCTAATCTTTATAAAATCTTCATTTTTAAACTATTCAGTGGACCACATATGACTAGTACGTGGATACAAAAAATAACAATGCAGCTTAAAATGTATTCCTATGAGCAGAAAAGCTGTTGGTGATTTCTCTGGACAAATGGCACACACCTGAGATGATGCCTCACCACCTTGTTGTCACTGTGTGGCCCTTGAAACATAAGCAAGAGATTCTGGCTCTCTCTTCTGAGTATAGGTGAGAAAAGGGGAGATTTGGGGCGATTTGCAACACCACTGTCCATTTCAAAGAAAAAGTGTTTTAAATATTCTTGAGTTACTATAATTGGTGGTATTTTAGTAGATCAGTATAAGAAAAAAAACAAAGAGAAGATTTAAATGCACCAAGCAGCAGAATGAGGAATGGTGCCAACTGAAGGAGTAAATCTAGAATAAGAGAGTTTAATGAAAGAGAAGGAAAAGTGGAATTCACCTAAGGGATTAAGGAGAATTATTAGGAATGAGAGTAAAAAGCTGAGATGGTAGAAAAAAATAGTAAAGAAGTGCCTATGCAAGAGACAATGTGAGATAGAAATAACAAAAGCAAAATCAAAAATTTGGGATTAAACAGAACTGGGATCATTAGCAGCATGATTTGGGACCAGTTCTTTAGCTTTGCTGAGGGCCAGTTTCAACTACAAACTGGGAATAACAGTTTCTCCATAAATTTCTAATGAGATTAGATAATGCATATAAAATACTTAAGAATCTACCTGGAGACCCGGGATCGAGTCCCATGTCGGGCTCCCGGTGCGTGGAGCCTCCTTCTCCCTCTGCCTGTGTCTCTGCCTCTCTCTCTCTCTCTCTCTGTGACTATCATAAATAAATAAAAAAAAAATTAAAAAAATACTTAAGGATCTAAAACAAAATATTTTCTCACTTTACTGTTCCTTGGAAGAGGTTAAAAGAGAAAAGCTAAATAATGAAGATCTTGGGCCACTAGACACACAGACACACAAAAAGAGAGAGGCAGTAAAAACTATCTTAGAAAAAAGGAGCCAAAACATAAAGAATTGAAATAGTAACAGCAGCAGGAAAAACAAGACTTTGATGAGAAAATTGTTGCCATGAAAAGAACAGTACTGACTTAATATTATGTCCACATTCTCAAAATAAAATATGCAGGCAAAAACTGTTTGCATTGGTCAGATGGCACCAAATAACCAAATTAGCTCTTCTCAAGACTTCTCACCTGTATGAATGCCATTTCTAGTTTCTAATCTGCAAATTTTCCCCTCACTTCTCTTTGAGCTACACTTCCACTTTCATCAACTTTCTGGATATTTCTATTTGAATACCTTAACTACCTACATCTCCAGTCAAAATTTCCATAATGGAATCTTACTATCTGCATTACCAAACTTGCTCCTCTCCCAATAATTTTTTTCTGCTTAGTAGCCTTCACTATTCTCCTAGGACAGAGGGAGAACAGTTGGTTTACATTTTTTTCTCTTTCTCTGTTAACTACCCTCTGCAATGTCACCCTATGTTTGTGGTAGTCATGGTGGTGATAATAAGGAAAAACAGAATGCATATAGTTTTGAAAGTTTATGCTGTGTTTTCCCATGCATAGCATTAACATTTTCTTAAAGATTCTTCTGCTGAATGGATCTCTTTAATTCAAGTATTGCCACCATTATCTTAGCAAACATGCTTCCTATTTCTTGTCTGGATTATATGTGTAGTGCCTAACATGGCTTAAGGATCTTCAATCAATGTTTAAAAGAGAATTATTGGGGCAGCCTGGGTGGCTCATCGGTTTAGCACTGCCTTCGGCCCAGGGCCTATTCCTGGAGACCCGGGATAGAGTCCCACGTCAGGCTCCCTGCATGGATCCTGCTTCTCCCTCTGCCTGTGTCTCTGCCTCTCTCTCTCTCTCTCTCATAAATAAATAAAAATCTTTAAAAAAATAAAAGAAAATTGTTAGGTTTTCCCTAAAAATAAACTGTATATTCCTAAATGGAATATTTAAAACATTTCATGATCTTGCACAACTTGGTTTTTAGACTAATTTTCCTTTATATATATTAATTGATACCCTCTTCCTGACTGCTTTTTTCCAGGATGAATTGGCACATATATTTTTTCTCCAACCATCACTATCCCATCATACTTAAAAACCTTAACCTAATGTGAGTTTTTCTCTGATCCCTTGCCCAGTGAGAGACTAGCCAACTGGGAGGTGCCAGGTGCCAGTCTCAGTGTACCAGAATGTCACTAGAATAAAATGGAGCTGTTTCTGACCAAAAGGATGTATATATACATGTATCTTCAATTGCAAATAGTGATTCAGATGTAATGTTTTTGGAAGATCATCCAATTACTACTGAGAACAAATAATATGTAATATAGCTTTGCTTATTTAAAATTCATGCTCTAGTTCATCATCAAAATTTCAACTTTCTCAAATCATTGTCTAATTCATAAAAGGAATTTAAAAAAGAAATATAGAAAAAGAAAAAGATAGTAGGAGCCTCCTACCATTACCATTACTACTATTACAGGAGAATCAGTAAGCTGTTTTCTTCCTTTTTTTTCCAGAACAATTACTTTATTATCAGTGGAAGACACTGGTAAGTGAATTTATTTCTCTATATATTTGTTAATAGAAAAAAATAATTCCTGCCCACATCTGCTATATAAATACTGAATAAGTAACAAAATATTTTTTGAAACACCACCAAATGTATTAGCCTGATCAGGCTTTCAAATGCTTATATTGCTCCAAATTTGTGTTTCTTACCATACTTATTGTCTTGTTTCATAGAACTGAGCATAGGTTTGTCTCCCCTAAGTACCAGGAAGACAGACTTTTCTTTATCTTGGACAACTTTGTGCTAGAACAGAAATATGAGCAGTTGCACAACCTGGAAGCAAAGAACTGCACCCTCCGTATTAGTTTCTGGTCACAGAGCCTAGTAAAAATTGGCATTTTGTCTTACATAATGTAAGACATAGGTACATAGGTACCTATGTATGTGTCTTGTACATAGGTAATATAGTGGAAATGAGTTATGAAGACTTAAAATAACAACTAATTTGAATTTTAGTTTCTTCCATTAAAACTACCAGCAGGAAATACTCAGGATTTCTCTCTCTCTCACACACACACACACACACACACACACACACACACTAAATATCAGATTTAAAGGTAGAAATAAGCTGTTTACCCAATATAGACCATTGTGCTTATAAATGCCAAGTGTTAAAAAGCACACGTACTCTCAAAGCAGCTGTGTGAGTTTTTTAGTTTTTTTTCCCTTGAATTTTAGATTTATAAAAACCATGTCTCAGCTGCTACCTTTCAACAATTTTACTCTGAGGCAATAAATAATTCAATGTGCTAATTTGACAGATGACTCTCCAGGAGCCTCCTACCATTACTAGCATCATTAGGCCATAATATGCGTGACGAGGATGGGCCATTCAGCAAATGTCCTTCACTTGTTTACCCCTAAAGAGCTGTACTCTGCACAATTAACTAATGAAGCATTATGGGCCTTTTTTTTCTTCCCTCCTATTTCAATATATCAATGCAGAGAGTCTGAGGGAAAATATATTCTGTTTCCTTTTACTAAATAAGTATTTATGGGGTGGTTAAGACTCCACTGTAGCTTCCAAATGAATAAGGGGAAAGTAATAAGATGGTCAAAATGGATCATCACCATCACCATTTATTATTATTATTATTATTATTATTATTATTATTATCTTTCCTACTTCCTTTTTTTTCCATGGTTCGTGAGGAAAATGTAAAAGCAATTTGATGTTGAAATGCCTAAAAAAGAAAGAAAGGAAAAAAGAAAGGAAGGAAGGAAGGTAGAAAAACTGCAAATAATCTGCTTAATATTTGCTGATTATCAGGAACTTGAACACTGTCTCCATCAAGTTCAGAAGTTTCATCCTTACCTAAAAACTTGATCACATGTGTATTTTCTAAGATTCTTATTTGAGTTCAAAATTTAACTTCAGTTAAAATTACTAAAATATTATTATGAATATTCTGTGCATATGTGTGTATGAATCTATCCTTACTGTCCAAATCAACAAAGAATGTGCCTACAGATGCTCAAGTGAAGTCCCTAAGTCCATGTCTAAATAAATAGTTCCATCCCACAGATCTAAATTAAACAAAGAAACATCAGCTGGGTTGCCTGTTGTTATTGTTTCACTAAACATTTGATTGCCAAAACATTTTGTTGTTGGAAAAAAATTGCCTAAGTGGAAAATGATTTTAGGGATATCTTTCTTGCATTTGCAGAGAGTGTAACCTGATTTTCAATTAAGAAATGAGTGCATCCTTCACTATTGCTGTGTTGGTTTAGAACGTGGAAAATAAACTCTGCACAAAGCATATCAATTGGAAGAAAATTGGGATGATACCAGAACTATACTTTTCCCTTTCTAGCCTTCGTCTGGTGAATATTGTTCATGGTGATAGTGTTATTTCCCAAAAGTAATAGTCATAAACATTCTTCCTAGATGTAAACTATTTTTTTCTCAGTTGACAGCACATGTCCAAAGACAATTACTACAATGTTCCTCTTTTCACAAATAATAAATTATAATAATCATTGTGTTATGAATTAATAATAGTTATGATTTATTAAGAGCCAATTCAGTATAAACCCTTTATGTTTATTGCATGTATGAGGAAAATATGAAACAAGGGTATGAAGAACTTCTTGGTTCCTTTATGAACCTTGAAGCTACAAAAAATATTTAAATTACTCAGCTATTAGAAATGACAAATACCCACCATTTGCTTCAACGTGGATGGAACTGGAGGGTATTATGCTGAGTGAAGTCAGTCAGTCGGAGAAGGACAAACGTTATATGTTCTCATTCATGTGGGGAATATAAATAATAGTGAAAGGGAATATAAGGGAAGGGAGAAGAAATGTGAGGGAAATATCAGAAAGGGAGACATAACGTAAAGATTGCTAACTCTGGGAAACGAACTAGGGGTGGTAGAAGGGGAGGAGGGCGGGGGGTGGGAGTGATTGGGTGACGGGCACTGGGGGTTATTCTGTATGTTGGTAAATTGAACACCAATAAAAAAAATAAATAAAAATAAATAAAAGAGAGAACTATTTCATGAGTTCTGCAAATAAATTCTGATAAATTATCAATATCATGTCACCTTCACATGATTTCAAAATTTCTATAAGCCATATACCTCCACACACTATCCCACTTGAATATTCATTAGATAGAATAATCTAGAATAATCTATTCTTTCAGTAGAATAAATTTTAAACATGGTAATTCAAGAATGAGTAAATTCAGGAAAAAATAATTCAAACCCCTTTTTTCAACACAAATGTTCCCATTGGCTTTAATGACAGCCTTATGATAAATTATAGATGCAATGAAAGTCTGACAATTTTTTAAATATTTTGTACTTAATAAGTTGGATACTGTTTAACTTTAAAATATTTTTCTATCCCCATATAAAATGTGATAAAATTCAATGGGCATGTAAACCTCATTTTTCAAAATGTAGTTAAAAAATGGAAAAGGTTACTTGAATGCCAAAGAAAGCAGTGTTTGTTTTTATATTGAGGAGGTTATGCATCATCTTTAGAAAACATATCCCATCCATGAAAACCTGAGGAACATCAGTAAGAAGTATGAATATTTCAAACGAATGATAATGAAAGAATTTCATAAAACTAAATATATCTGAAAAAATCACTAAATATATCTGGTGCAAAATTTCCTTAGAAGACATCCAAATCACATTTATATGCAAATACCCTACCTTTCTATATGAAACCTTCCATTCAAGGTTTAGTTAAATTTGTTAAATGTGAAGGAAAATTGTTTCACTATTTGAAATATGTACTGAACCTTTTGATCTGTTATATGCAGAATCTACGATTTAAGCCAGATGTTTATGCAGAATCTACGATTTAAGCCAGATTGAATGAAAAAGGACCAAAGTATGGAATATCTTATAGAATAATTAAATGCTGAATAAACACTGAACAAGCAAACTTTATTTTATCTCTTTTTTTTTTTTTTTTTGAAACAAACTTTATTTTAAATGGTTGGTCATTTACTCTCAATGGCTATCTAGAAAAATATAGTGTGGGTAATAATATTACAGCTTATAATTAATAAAATTACCTCTTTTTTTGGATTTTGGCATTTGAAATATTCCAAATAATCATGAACAAGCACTGAAAGTTACTAGCAAATATTGCATACTGAAGTTTCTTTTATAACAGTTTTCATACCAAAAACCCTCTAAATATTAATAGCCATTTGGTTCCTGAGATTAAAAAAATGAAGCAAATATGTACAGTTTCCATATAAAATGATCTATAATCATCAGAATTTAACCAAAACTGTCATATACTTTATTTAAGACTTCCTAATGAAATAGATATTTCTGCTTTTTGTAAGAAAAAATAAAAGCCACATGTGGTGTTCTAGAGCTTTGCTCATTCTTATGTAGTAATTTCTTCTTTTTGTTTGACTCTGCTAAAAATTCAATCATATACAATTAAAAAAATCATAGCTATTCTAAATACATCCCAGAGAGGCACACTCCCATAGATATGCCACCTAAATACAGGCTTATAATTCACTGAAGACATTTCTGTCTACTTTGATATGTTCTGTTATAGAAATCCATAGTAATAATGATGACCAGAGACCCCCCCCAAAAACAAACAAAAACAAAAAACAAAAAAACAAAACAACAAATAAACCCAACCATTCATCCATTCATGGCTAATTGAATTCCCTCATATTTCATAAACAGACTGCCTATCTGAAGGGCTGTGTTTTATTTAAATAACTTTCTTTAAAATGGTTTTCTTTATAAAATGAGGAATTACAATAATGTTTAAGAACTCAAGGTCAAAATGTTTTTAAGTTAGTTTATTTGATGGATGCAATGCCATGAGGAGGCACCACTCCTTTTTTTCTTCCCTTACTTCCACAAATTGCCTTTAGACTGGATGTTTATTGCCCAATGTAAAGAACAAAACCGAGAGGTAATTAAGTCTAGAATTGCCTGCTGTTGCTTATGAGTCAAGCCACCGGCCTTAAGACTAGGAGTTCTCCCAAAACCACAAAGAAGGAGCCTTGGTTCCGCAACAAAGCTAAGCAGCAAGACATCATTACCGTTAATTACCTGATAAACAAAGAAGACTTGGTGTCGGTGGCAAAACACCAAACTCCAGGCGGCAGCTGATGCTGTAAAAGACAATTGGCCTTACTTTGTCCTGTTGAGCATTGTGCTGTGAGATGATCCACCTCCATAAAGAGCTCAAGTAATTAGACTCCAACCACTGTGTTTATACGCGCTGTACTTTGTATGGTGCCCTGATAACAACAAACAACCTGTCCACTAGAAACAGGTGGCATCTACTAAACATCAGATGGAAAAAAAAAAAAAAAAAAGGACATGCTTTCAAATAGCAGTTCATTAATTTATAAGCACAAAGGACAAAGTACATGAAAGCAGGTGAGAAATACAGAAGCACACTGAAGTTTACAGCTCCCTTAAGAAATAAATATGAATTAAATAAAACATGAGATGTATTTCACAAAATAATCATTGGCCTTTGTGAACTATCTTGAGATAGATATAGCATACAAATATTTTAACAATAATATACATATGCTTATGATAACATATATATAAAATGCACATATATGCCTACTATGTATACATGTGTTACATACATACACATTATCATTTTGCTTTGTTTCCATATTTTGCATTCCTCTTGTCACTGATCATACGCGAACATTGAACAAGAAATCGGTAAATAGAGCAAAGTAGCAAACATGATAAAGTCAAGCTCAGACAAGATCATGCCATAGAAGACCTGTGTCCATATAACTGCAGAACATGGAGTAAGTGAGTTCAAGGTTACTAGAGAAGGTGATGTAGGATTAGTAGCATCATCAGATAGACCTGGTTTGTTCCTTGTCCACTGGCTAGCCTTAGGTGAGGCTTCTCAAATTTGTTTTCCTTTTATTTGTAAAATAAAGTGAGTAAGTTAATGCATTTCTGTCAGCATTGTTGTAAGGACTAACAGAAATAGTGTATACACAGCTTAGCATAATGCCCAATATGGCTCTACATAAATATTGATTTTAATAGGCAACTTGGAATAAATTACTAACTTTTGAGGTAACTGGCTACTTAAAATATTAAGAAACAAAGAGTGGGCCAAATCACAGCTTATTTAGTGAGCATGTACAGGCAACTCTTAACATTCTCCATTGGGAGAACCCCTATCAGCTAAAGTAAAAGAACAGAAAAGCTCTGAATCTTGGACTCTTTACTACTTCAGGCATTCCTCACATACTTTACAGGATAATGGGATAATTAAAAGCACTGAGTTTGAAGGCAGGATGACCTAAGTTCAAATCTAAGCTTTGAGTTTACTAGTCCTGTGTGCTTGGAAACCAACTTTTTAATTTATGTTCTCACCTAAAAAAAAAAAAACAAAAACAAACAAACAAAAAAAACCGAGACATACAACAGCTAAACACTTGAGAACATGAACTATCTAAGTTTGAATCACAACTCCCCTCTTTACTTATTCATTTGTATCTCTGATTCAATATTCTCATCTACAAAATGGGAATAAGACAGTCACCAGTATGGCCACTCTAACTACCATGTAACACTCTCTGTGCATTTCCCGTCTTTGGTTCACCCTGTTTCATACAAAGTATAGCAAAAGTACCTAAAGGGGTCTCTCTATTGCTACTGCTAGTACAGTATCCCAAGTGTCAGTCATTCAAAGTTTCTACTGGAATTTAACTAAAAGCTTCTCCTTGCAGTGAGTTCCCAGCCAACAGAGAGAGGAGAGATACCTCTGCAACTTTCTGCCACTCTTTTTCAACTAGGCCTAGGATACTTCTTGTGCCACAGGGCTTATGAAATTAGCTCCTAAAGTCTACTTCCCTAGGCCTCCATCCACCCGTGGTCTGAAGGAAATCAAACCCAAGGTCATCTTCTTCGTTGCCATGGTCTCTGTCCTCGTATACCATGCTTAAGTAACTGGTTGAACATGAAAAACTTCATTATGCAATTATGAGTCCCCTCTTATAAATCCACAAAATCTATTTCTTTAATTTTATAGAAGTTAATCAAATTTAATTTGCATATTTGAAGCCTCTGAGACTGGTCATTTCTGAATGACCATAGACCACTGATTGTTAACATCTTACTCCTCTGTTATAAAGATAAATTTCTTACTTGCTTTCCATGATAAAATGATTGGACTGACAAAGTATTCTATTCACTACTGTACTTGTGTAGGGTAAACTTTTCTGAGCTTTTTCAGACCGCCAATAATTTACATAAATAAGTATGACATTGAAGTGGATACACTGCAATTCTATGGTAATGAAAACAAACATTACATTTAGCTGAGTAAGCATCCTGAATAAAATCCACAATGAAATGATAAAGATAATACATACATTTTGTGTTTTATACTTCTATGTACATTTGCTCATTTAAACTAAATTCAAATGTGATAATTCTTTAATGCTGAATTCTAAATTATATGTTCTCTGAAATTATCTCAATCATTTGCTCAACAGCAATCATCAGCTTTAGGTAGATAGATTGTTTAAAATGTCTAAATTTCTTACCAGAAACCCCTGTCTACTATTCAAAGAAAAGCCTGTTTTATGTAGATTCAATCATCCATTTATTTCTGCCATGTTAATTAAAACTTCATCATAGGGAGTTTTTGCTATGGTGTGTATGTATAAATGATATTTCAATAAAACATATACCAAACAAGGGCAGCTCGAGTGGCTCAGTGGTTTAGCACCTGCCTTCCGCCTAGGGCGTGATCCTGGAGTCCCGGGATTGAGTCCCACGTCTGGCTCCCTGCGTGGAACCTGCTTCTCCCTCTTCCTGTGTCTCTGCCTCCCTCTCTCTGTGTCTCATGAATAAATAAATAAAAATCTTTAAAAAAATATGCCAAACAATATTGATAAGACATTGTAAATGTAGACCAAAAAATTATCATTATATTAGCTTTTGTGTACATTTGTCTGTCATATAAACAACCTAAATAAATAGTCTTAAAATGATAAATGTAAAGCTGTTGTTCAAGTAAGTGGATATTCAAGTGTTAATGAGAGACTGAAAATCTTACTAAGGTGTAGTGATGCTTTTGTGGAATTTAAGAAACAAAACAAATGAGGCTAGGGAAAAAGAGAGAGAGAGAGAGAGTCGAACCAAGAAGCAGACTCTTTTTTTTTTTTTTAAGATTTTGTTTATTTATTCATAGAGACACAGAGACACCGGCAGAGGGAGAAGCACACCCCCTACAAGAGGCCTGACAGGGACTTGATCCCGGGTATCCAGGATCACACCCCAGGCTGCAGGCGGCGCTAAACCACTGCGCCACCGGGGCTGCCCAAGAAGCCAACTCTTAAGTACAGAGAATGAACTGATAGTTTACCAGAGAGGAGGTGGATGGGGGGATGAGTTAAATAGGTGATGGGGATTAAGGAGTGTACTTGTGATGAGCACTGAGTATTGCATGGAAGTGTTAAATCACTAAATTTACACCTGAAACTAATTTAACACAGTGTCAACTAACTGGAATTTAACTAAAAACTTAAAAACAGAGAGGTATATTTGAAATAAAACCATGGAATCTGGTAGGTCTTGCAAAGCCAGGCTATGGTACCAAAGCGGATGATTCTGAACGATTATAGTCAGCACATCAACCTTTAGTCAACTTGAGAAATAGCAAGGCAAAGGTAATGGGTGTATATTCCTTGATTGCTCATGTTACCTCCACAACATCTCCATCAATGAAATGAAAAAGTTAATGCCACTTTTTTGTTCCTCTTGTTCTGCAGTTTACTATTATTTTCCAAAATGCATTCTCTCTAAAGGAAGTTTTACAGTATTTATTACAATAAATCACTTTGAGCTTGTTTGGAGGTAGGTGGGGAGATGAGTGAAATAGGTGAAGGGGATGAAGAGTACACCCATCATGATGAGGACTGAATAATGCGTAGAATTACTGAATCACTATATTGTACATCTGAAACTAATGTAACACCGTATGTTAATTATACTGGAATTAAAATGAAAAATACCACTCTGAACTTATGGAATACAAGCTGCGGTCTTTATAAATATTGATATTATATCAATCCTTGTGCAGAATGTTGGGATAGATATTTTCAAAAATCAAATCGAATCTGTAATTTAAAATTAACCATTTATAGGGATTATTATGCAAAATATAATTGTCCTAAATTTCAACAATTCTAATATTTTTATTAACCTAATGTATACATTCAAGAGAATAGAGTTTTTTGGGTATGTTAACCAAATTTTTATGCTGAGCCAACAAATATTTACTGCTGGTTTTTGTTATGTACATCATTCTATTTGCATTTAATGACCTTTAGTCTCTAGTCTAAAGCAATAAAGTGAATGCTTCCTGTTCTATCGATTAGGGGAGGCCTATTTTCACACTAATAAAATGAGCAGCCTAGTTTAATAAAATACTTTTTCCTACCAGTGGCCGAAGGTGAACTGGGGACTTGAAAATGTGGGCAGAGGTTAACTGAGAGGACGGAGGTCAGATCTGTGGTAAATCAACTTCCAGGAACAAATCACTGGACACTATAAAAATCAGAAGTGGTTCTTTAAGAGACCAGCTTGACCTTCCTTAACCAGAAAATAACATCTGACCTGGCAGTGAAATTTATCACAACATTTCAATTAAAACTTGGCAGGCACACTAGCAACACACTGTTCTTCTGCAGTTGACCTTGTGATACAAGAAAAACAGAGAAAGGAGGGGAAAAATGGATTTCTTGCTTCATATTACATAACAAATATGATCTGCACAATAATATTTTCTGGATATTAGAGTAACATGATACATGTGGCTAACATATCACTTTTCATCTTTTATTTTCTGTGCAGTTCTTTCAGATATCTGATTCCTTATGATATAAAAAATAACCCGTTAATATGTTTAATAAGTTAAACAATATCTTATTTAGTGTTGTACTTGTTTTACATAAAAGCAAATATTTAGAGTTGGCAGACCAAACAAAAACAGTCTTAGGTATCTTCATTTTTTTTGTGTGTGTCTTCATTTCTTATTTATTTTGTCAAATACTTTATGTATTCTTATTCTAGATTTCAAATAACTCAATCACATGGTTTTCCTCCCACATCTACCAAAGATGCCAAAAACTAAGAGAAAAATTTGTTTCATGCATGCCAGTCCTTTTAGATGTAGTATTGTGATGCTAAACTCTGGATAAAATACAGTAGTTAAAGGTGAGTTTTTAACCTAAATGACATATATTGTCTTAGAGTTCTCACAATGGAAGTACTAAGAAAGAGTGTTCAGCTTAACTCCAATGACATCGCATTTTTGGCAAGGGGTCTTTATAAAGATTTAAAAAATCCTAAGTTGCATAAAAAGTTTGTTAGTTTCTTTGAATTTTTTAATAATACATGTGGTTCACATGTATAATAAAAGAGCCATAGAAGTTAGGGACAAGGAGACAAAGACATTGCCTTTTCTTTTGCTAACAGTTACTGTGTGACTCATCCATGGCAAACCTTGTAAAACAAAATGGCAGAAATAAAATTTTAAAGATCTCTTTTAGCTCTAAATAGTTATAGTTTTTAAGTACTTCAAATATAAAATAATAATGTAATCCAAATTAGTTGTACTGTCAGGATGCAGCTTAGGGTTTTCTGACTTCTAGGCTACTGGAAAATTTGAATTTATAGGTCTCGGTAATATATGGACAAGTTGCCTTATCTAATGCAAACAACAGATCCTAAAGTCAAATGGAAAGTGGTACTGAGTGAATAGGGGCAAAATATGAGGAAAGTAATTATGGTCATTTTACCTTTATGATTAGATCAATAGATGCAGGTAGATATTTATTTCTTTATTTATAATTATTTTATTTATATTATCAATTTAATTTTAATGATGATATTAAAGTATATAAGCCTTCTATATTATTCACTTAATGGCCATAAAATAGATACCAGTGTTTGTGTTAATATTTTTATCTTGAATCAAATTGTGATTTATTAGTACTGATTTAATCATCACAAGATCTTGAGTGAAGACCTCAGATGAATTGTATACATGAGAGAAGGCCAAATAACTACTCAATACAATGTGCACATAAAAGTTTTGCAAGAAATCACATAGAGAAAAGTAATGGGGGAATCAAAGCAGCCAGTGACACACTGTAAAATAGGCTGAAAGGGAAGGAGACTACAACGACAATCTTCCCTTGCAGGCTATGATTTGGTTTCAGCAAAATATCATCAGTTATTGCATTGATGTTTTACATATGAATTTTATTAGAATTTTGACTGTCTTTAATTTGTATCTTCTTTTTGCATAAGAGGAGCTAAATTAAAGTAGAGGTGATGCAAAGTTGGGGGTCATGTCAATGATGGAAAGGCTGTGAAAGCATGTTTTCAAAGCAGATGGAGTTGTTTGATGATCACTTGAGGAGGAAAGATTGAACTTAGAATATTTTTTTTTTAAGATTTTATTTATTTTCATGAAAAACACAGAGAGGCAGAAACACAGGCAGAGGGAGAAACCGGCTTCCTGCAGGGGATCCCAGGATCCTGGGATCACGACCTGAGTTCAGCCACTGAGCCACCCAGATGTCCCCAGAATACTCCTTGAAGAAGAAAAAAGTAGATGCTCTGAGATAAAAGAGTCTCTCAATTGCAATCAGTTTGAAGATACTGGCAAAATTAAAATGTGCTTTGCAGCATTTATGTCATGCCTGTATCATGGTTTCATATTTTTTAAAGATTTTTTAATGATTTATTTATTTATTTATTTATTTATTTATTTATTTATTTATTTATAAGAGACACACAGAGAGAGGCAGAGACATAGGCAGAGGGAGAAGTAGGCTCCCTGTGGGTAGGCCAGTGTGGGACTTGATCCTAATCCTAGAGATCATGTCATGAGCCAAAGGCAGACTCTCAACCACTGAGCCACCCACGCATTCCTCATGGTTTCATATTATTACAATACTTGAAATAGAATTTTAAATCAACTATTCACAACTTAGATATTAACAAAAATGTGCTTGCATCCTCAATTTAGATGATCCTGGTCAGTATGTTGCTGAAAATATATTTTTGTGGTGAGGTAGCTGTGAGATTTCCTACTCAAAACCCCTTCGAAAAACCATCTACAGGAAGTGTAGTTGGCTGACAACCTTCAGCAGCCACCCTCATTTAATGAGTCAAAATGGTCAACTGAGACCTTGCTTACCTGGTACTGCATGCACCCAGAAACTGAGACTAGAAATACTGCAGTGGGCCACTCCCCCTTGATCTGGGACTTCTGCTATAGGTACATGTCTGGAGTTTAGCTAAACGACTCCATGGTAGTGCTGTATGGACATTCCTTTTGTTAGCAAGGGGCCAACAGGGACCTTTCATTGACACTAGCCCTCTCATGCAAGCACAGGCCCTAGACAGTGGCCCGCAGCCACAAGCACATATAAGTCCTCATAGGACTTCCCTAATGGCCCTTATGATCAAGTCTTTCCTGCCTCTCAGCACTTCCCTTTATGTCTCCCTTAGATAAGACCCCTTTGAAATATACCAAAACCTAGCTTTTTGGGTTTGAATGGACTAATTCCAAAGGCACTCTACCCATAGACCCTAACAAGGTCTTGCATCCCAGGCAGAAGCATCCCTGCTTCTCCCTATCTACACTCTAACTTGAGCCATGGCCAAGAACTTCTTCCAGGGTCTGTGAGTAATAAACTTATCTTTTACAGTTCCTCTTGTGGTCTACAATCTACAGTTGAACCATGAACACCATCCAGCACCCTTTGCTCGACTTAATAAGGATCAATTCCACAATTCATAACATCAAGTTTGTTTAGCAGTTCTTCATCTGCCTGGTCCAAGCTTTCTTGGAACTGTGCTGTGGTCTAAGGCTTTTGGTACCTCATTCTCTCTTTCGTCTATTTCTCTCCTCAAGAGGACCAGACTGGCTCTGCATTCTGAAGGATTTTCCCAGCTACTCAGGCTCCCCCTTCTTTATCTTTGGTGCACTTCCCTCAACATTCCCTTGAGGTGTCACTTGCACTTCTAATCTCTTGGGCTCTGTTTCATAGAGGATACTAATGGACATAGTGGAAGAGCAACAGTTTTTAAATTCTTGATCCTCTATATTTCTTATGGGTATTTTTTTGAGTCACATATTCACTTTCATTAGAAGCTGCATTATTTTTCCTATTTCTATACCATTTGTACTTTGAGTTATGTTTGATTACTCCATAGACTTAACCCTCATACAAATGGAAAAATATAATCCATTTATTCACAAATCAACATATAGAAACATTGAAAGCTTATTTTTCTCTTTGCTTCCCTATCTAATTTAATATGAATTAGAAACATGATCCTAAATAATTGAAGACCATATATTCATTTTTGCAAAATTTTTAAGAAACTAGTTTAGAATTGTCAAGTTTGCAACACAGGATAAAATCTTCCACTCTGGATATCAATAAAAATCTTAATAAAATTGATATTATATTGCCTAATATTATTTATTGAGTGATTACTATGTACCAATTTCCATAATCTACATTAATTTATTTTCCTATAATTATCAAGTAGCTATAGATTTACCCTATAGTTTTTTTTTGTTTTTTTTTTTTTGTTTTTTACGAAGAAGGATTGCTTGCCTAGAAATACTTCTGACATTTTTTTTCTTTACATGATTTATCCTTTAGATATTGGAAAAAAAATCTATTTGTTGAATAATGTCATTCAAATTATATCTGTGAGCACCAGCAATGCCACACAGTTGCCAAACAAAAGGTATTGTGCATAAGATCATGGTGTTTTGAAAGACATATTTCATTAACTGAGACAAATCCTTTCTGTGTTTATATCATTACTTGATATAGTCGATTACTGATTATCCATAAGCTGATTTTTTTCATGATGAGTAAGACCTCTGACATTGACAAGCACCAGAAGAATTGATGAACAACTTAAAATAGCAGCAAAAAACAAGAAAAAAAAATCTATGAAAACCCTAAAATGGAAAGTTTAAATTAAAAACCATTTCTGATAAGTGATTTTTTAAAGTTTAAATTAAATTAAACAAAAGGCAACAAACTTGTTAACATATGCTTTGAGTAATTTGGAAAATATAAAAGCATTTCTTTAAATGTTTAATGTTCTATACTCTACACATTCATAAATAAAAATTTTGGTGGTAGAAGACAAGAGATCTTACTAAAAATGTACCATAAAATTTTTACAAAACAGGAATTATAAGTCTTTAAACTAAATGATCTGTAGCTTTTTCAAAAATTGAAAATTGTTAGCAAATTATCACAATTTTCATTGTAACATTTTTGTCTGAATATTTCATTGGAAGACATGGCTCACAAAGGTTATATCAGACATAAGCATTATTGGCATTTATCTCTAGGAATCAAAGAGAGGGCATGAAGAATATTTCCATTTCTTAACATTTTTTATAACAACCTTACATTACCTTTGTATTTAGAAAAAAAGTGGAAATCATAACATCAGGCTGCAAAATTTCTGACTTTTTAGTATACTTATTTTTAAAAATATTTTATTTATTTATTTGAGAAAGAGTAAGAGAGAGAGAGAGAGAGAGAGAACACACTCACATTAGGGAGGAGGGGCAGAGGGAGAGGGAGAAGCATATTCCCCACTGAGGGCTCAATCCCAGGACCCCAGGATCATGACCTGAGCCAAAGGCAGACACTCAATTAACTGAGCCACCCAGGCACCCCACAGTATACTTGTGTTTTTGACATTGGTTTTCTGAAATTAGTTCAGTGGTTATATGTTAATTTAAATATTTAACTTTTATATATAATATATAAAATTTGTAAGTAAATATATACAAATAGTAAATGAAACTAAGACTTAATATGTTCATTTTTAAAAATCCTCATAACTTTATAGATCAGGAAAATGGCTCAAAAATCAATTTAATTTTTCAAGTTCACATAAGTACTTGTTGAAACAGCCAGGATAAACATCCAAACTTTTGACTCAATCAGTCTATTATTCAGACAATGATGTTTTAATAAGTGTACTCTACATAACATCCTTTGCAGGTAAATAATTAGAAGTCTTGAGTAGTATGAATAACAAGTATCAAGTGATTTGGAAATATGTAAGAGGAATTTCTGATCTAGTTGGAGAGCTCAGGGAAAGCTTCCTGGAGAAGTGGCACTTGGGTTAAAGCATGGATGCTTTATTTTTATAGACACTTTTTTTTTTTTTAACTTGACTATCTTGTTCTATTTCAGGTAGTAGTTTGTACTAACATGTTCATTGCATGTTTCAATCCGTTATTTGTAGGCCTTACTTATCGGGTACTCAAAATTCCATTCACACCTAGTATTTATTACTGCATTATGCAAGATGTCATGTCTACCAATATGATTGGCAAAATTTAAACTACAGTACTATTAACCAAAACAATGCTCTTCTGAATGTCCCTGGTTTTTCACCTGATTCATTTCTGATGCAAACTGGGTGTTGTTCTATATGGCATCTCTTTTATCTTTACATATAAAATTAATAAATTTAAATTTAACAACTTAATGCAAAATTAAACATACACAATTATTTACTAGTTGTAACAAAATAATTTCTCCTATGCTGAGCTGCTTGGGCACCTTGACACACCTTTGCTTGCAGCAGGTATTTAAAATAACTGTATGGTTAAAATCAATCAGGATTTTTATTTATAGGAACCAGGTCCCACTATGTCTAGTTTTCACAGAAAAAAAATAATTTTTTCAAGGATATGAACACAAGGTCCAGAGACTCAGACACAGAAGTTACTCAGTCAAGAACAATGTCAACAACAAACGGAGGCTTTTCTTCTTTAGAAAGCACATCATTGCCTTCCCTGTTTAGCATCCATGACATTCAGGATTACATGCTAGAAACTCAACCACTCTGCCATTCCTCCATACCACTGTCCAGTCTATACCACTGTGAAGGGCTTTCCCCAATAAAGGGCCCCCGTCATATATTGCTTGTGCCTAAAACCAAGATTTACATAGATATCTCGATTAATAGAACTTGGTTGAGGTGCCAACGGTCTAGCTAGCCGCAGGGAATCTGAAGATTGAAATTTTCTGGGTTCTGCACTGCGAATGTGGAAAATGACAAAAAGAGGAGAAATCTATACAAAGATATTGGGTAGCTTTACATAATAAGATTCCACATTGCCTAATATTGTATAGACTACAAAGGAATGGTTGTTTAGAAGTGTTCCTCCTCATTTGCATTTTAAAAGAAGTCTAATCAAAATGCAAAATCTATAAATACACATATATACCTCTGTGTGTACAAATATACATGCAGTTATTTGAATGCAGTAGGCTTCAGTCAAGAGTGCAATAAAGGTTTGTGATGAAAACCCCACATTCAGAGATCCCTGGGTGGCTCAATGGTTTAGTGCCTGCCTTCAGCCCAGGGTGTGATCCTGGAGTCCCGGGATCAAGTCCCACATTGGGCTCCCTGCATGGAGCCTGCTTCTCCCTCTGCCTGTGTCTCTGCCCCTCTCTCTGTCTCTCATGAATAAATAAATAAATAAAATCTTAAGAAAAACTAACATTCAGAAGAAATTAATATAACAGTATTAAAATATTTAATTGTATGTTGATAATATTAATGATATAAAAGAGCAGTTTTTAAATAAAGTTAGTACACTTCTGTTGATAGTGGTGTATTACTGCCACAACAGATTACCACAAATTTAGTGCCTTAGACAACATAGAATTATTTTTAATTTTCTAAGATTTTATTTATTTTAGAGAGAAAGTACGGGGATGGGCAGAAGGGCAGGGAGAGGAGAAAGAATCTGAAGCAGACTCCATACTGAGTGCTGAGCCTGACAGGGGACTGGATCCTAAGACCCCAAGATCATGATCTGAGCTGAAACCAAGAATCTGACACTGAATTGACTAAGCCACCCAGGAACCCCAACATAAAATTATTTTATAGTTGTATAGGTCAGAAGTCCAAAGCCAGTCTGATTAGGCTAAAATGAAGGTGTCCCTAGGGCTGCCCATCTTTCTGGAGGCTCGAGGGGAAAATCCATTTCTTTGCCATTTCAAACTTCTAGAAGCTCCCCAGATTCCTTGGCTCATAACCTCCTTGTGCTATCTTTAAAGCTGGCAACAGGGATCCCTGGGTGGCGCAGCGGTTTGGCGCCTGCCTTTGGCCCAGGGCGTGATCCTGGAGACCCGGGATCGAATCCCACATCGGGCTCCTGGTGCATGGAGCCTGCTTCTCCCTCTGCCTATGTCTCTGCCTCTCTCTCTTTCTCTGTGACTATCATAAATAAATAAAAAAAAAAAATTAAAAAAAAAAATAAAGCTGGCAACATTTCTTTGACTGTCCTATAGCCACATTTTCCTCTGACCACAGCTGGGAAAGATTCTCCCCTTTGAAGGACTTAAATTGATTATATTGAGCTAGATAATCCAGGATGATCTCCCTGTCTCAAGGTCTTTAATTTAATTGAATTAGCAGTATCTCTTGTCATGTAAGGTAACATTAGTAGGTTCCTGGGGTTTGGAACTAGGTTGTGAATATCTTAGGGGAAGAGGGGCATTAGTATATCAATCTCAGGGTACATATTCTGCTTAACATTTATGTTCAGCTATTTGGTGAAGATAAAAATGTAAACTTGTAGAAAAAAAATAGATTAAATGTTAATTTGCTCGCAAGTACTTAAAAATCTTTTCTTAAAAAATATCATTACTCGAAATATATAAAACTTGATATAGACCCTAAACAATAAACCTTCAATAGGCTCCTTAGGACATGGCTTATAAATGGCTTCCATATCATATTTGAAGTCATAGTGTGATGATTCAGAATGTAGGAAGGGAGAAGAAATGGGTAGGAAATATCAGAAAGGGAGATAGAACATGAAGACTCCTAACTCTGGGAAACGAACTAGGGGTGGTAGAAGGGGAGGAGGGCGGGGATTGGGGGTGAATGGGTGACGGGGACTGAGGGGGGCACTTGACGGGATGAGCACTGGGTGTTATTCTGTATGTTGGCAAATTGAACACCAATAAAAAATAAATTTATTATTAAAAAAAAAGAATGTAGCAATGACTCATATGTCCCGGTAACAGAAATAAAATGAATAATAAGCACTTACTTATGTTACATAGTTTTGTATATAAGTCACAAATGTATAAACATTTTAAATATAAAATAATTTAAAATCACATTTTTAATGTTCTGATCTAGAACTGATAATAATGGGCTGGCTCTACTTTGAATATTGTCATGCTTGACAACCTTTTGTATGAAGACTTTTTACCTTCAGTTTGTTATCAAATTATCATAAAGTCATGCAGAATATGTACACCAGACACAAATGCAAGGGAACAAGTGAGGTTTTCTGATACTTCTTTTGTTTTTCATGAAGTAGAGCCTAAAGTTAAAGTGGTCCGTGCACCCTGCATGGAGTAAAGAACTTTCCAGATCAGAAAGGAAAGAATTAAAAGAGTCTTTGTTCCTTATATCATTAGGTTGGGAGAGGTACAATATCAGCCCTCAAGGGTATTCCTACTATCATGTAAAGTAACTTCTTTTATCATTGCTAGATTCTTCTGTTTGATTTCTTGCTGTGCCATTGAACCTACGGAAGGCCTACCATTTCCTACTATAGTTTTAACACACATTTACAAATTATTTTGATAGTTAAAATAGTCTTTTGTCACCAAAGGGGCACAATTTTTAAACATTTTAAACTATTTTAATATATTTTAACAAAACCTTTCTTGTTGGGAGTGGTAAATATGACTTCGAAAAATATCCTTTTTTTTCCCCCCAAAATGAACAACTTCTGATTTGTGAGGACTGAACAAAATTAATTATTTAGCACACATTCATCGGCGGTAGTGTATTGGTTCTCTAGAAAATGGAAAACACCAAAAAGTCTCCTGCTCAGTACTCATCAATATGTTGCTCAGATAATGGTAAGTTTTGACTTAGGTGGTTGGGCTGCTTTGGGAAATCAGTACTCTTGTGCTTGACCCTGAATAGAGCAAAATCTATGAAGTAGATACAGATTGTTAGACACAAATAGAATTTTTTTGTCAAGAAATAATAAATGGAAAAAAAGGAATTAAACATTTATCTGATGAGTTTAGAAAGGAAACAACAAACCTATACAAGGCAGAAGAAAAAGATTTATAAACTAAAAAGCAAAATAAGGACAATATTATAGAATTGACAAAAACATTGTTGATATGATTTTAGCAAAAGGTAAACATTGTTAAAGATGAAATAACTGATGTAATCAAGAAACAAAAAGTAAAGAAATATATTAATATATGAAGAATTTTTAAAAAACTATCTTTAAAGATATTTAGTTGAATATAACATAATATTTCCTTGTATTGTGTTCATCTTATTTAATAAAAATAAAATTATTTTATTTTTGTTTAAAGCTCTTGGTTTTTTGTGCTTTAGAATTTACATTGGCAATGTAAAGCCAATGTTTTTATAAGATTCACTGCACCATAAAATGTAAGGACATTATCCAAATTGATGTTTAAGTAAATGTGATTAAATTTCATGTATCTTCATGCTACAAAGTAAATAGAATATATTTTTAATATTATTAAACATTTACTTTAAACTATAGCCTACCTTACTTTTAGAGTTGAAACTTTGGAAACATGCTTAGTAGAATTATGAGGGGAGCATGCCCCTTACCACAATTCTAATTAAGTATTTTCCCCTTTTTTGTAATTAAATATTTTTCTTAAAATTTTAGACATTGCATATATGTAAAGCAAAATAAAGTACCTTTTAAACTATTACATTTCTAAATATAATTTGTCTTATTTCAGTCAAGTATTTTGTAACTTCCAAGACAGTCTACTTAAAATTTAAGGGGAATTTAGGAGTCCTCAGTAAGGTGACTGGTTATAAGTTTAATATCCAGGGCTTCTGGTTGGCTCAGTTGGTTGAGCATCTGGCTCTTGATTTTGGCTCAGGTCATGATCTCAGGGTCATGAGATGGAGATCTGCTTTAAGCTCAAGCTCAGCACAGAATCCGGAGTCCCTCTCCTTCCCCCTTTGCCCCTCCTCTCTCTATATTTAAAATAAATAAAATCTTTCAAAAAATAAAAATAAAAAAGATTAATATCCAAAGTTTAAATAGCTTCCCAACACACTATTGATAACCTATAGAAAATGAAAATGAAGACAATCACATTCAGTATAGCAATAAAAAATATACTATAGGGAATAACCCTAAAAATGTGTAAATGTGTATGATAAAATTTTAAAATATGAACATGTATATATGTATGCATGTATGAACATGTATGAAGAATAGTGTGTTTTCTCATATTAGAAGTCAGAAATCTTATTTTATATGTATGAAGAAATAATATGTATATGTATGAAGAAAAATGTGTTTTCTTATCTTAGAAGTTAAAATTCTAAGTCTTTATAAATAAGTATATACATGAAATATAATATATAACATGACTTTCAAACACGTATACTGGTCTTTTGACACACTTATTCTCGGGTTCATATGGATATAGAAAAGGCAAAGATAATCACAAATATTTTGATAAAAATAATTACTGAAAAGAGAAATTAACTTTCAGATATTAAGATGTATCATATAACTAAAATAATTAAAGAAACATACTACTGTACACTAAAATACTGATAAAATAGTCAACTAGAACAATAACATGAAATGGAAAGCTCAGAAATATACCTACAAGGGATCCCTGGGTGGCGCAGCGGTTTGGCGCCTGCCTTTGGCTCAGGGCGTGGTCCTGGAGACCGGGGATCGAATCCCACATCGGGCTCCCGGTGCATGGAGCCTGCTTCTCCCTCTGCCTGTGTCTCTGCCTCTCTCTCTCTCTGTGACTATCATAAATAAAAAAAAAAAAAAAAAAAAAAAAGAAATATACCTACAAATATTTAAATATTTTATAAATAAAATTGTTGTAGTTTAATATCATGTTTACTAAATGCTTAGTAATAGGAACTGAAGAATTGAAAGAAAAAAATTAATGGTTAAAAGTTATATGATATAAACAAAACAAAAGTATGCTGAAACCATACAGGTGAACATTTACATAATTTTATAACATGATTGACATTTTTTAAAAAGCAGAGGTAGCATACAAGCATTTGATTAGTGATTGGTAGATTAATATTTTATACATAAAGAGCTCTTGGAAACAAAATTTGAACATCCCAGGAAAAATTGAGCAAATGAGATAAACCAGCAAGTCATAAATTTTAATCACTTATGGTCCATTAAACTGTAAAAAAAAATTTAAAACTTCTGTATTAATAAATTCTTAATTGAAATGTGTTATCAGTTTTCATGCTTCAAAAATATTCTTTAGTTAAAAATAGAACTACCGGGAAGCCTGGGTGGCTCAGTTGGGTAAGCATCCACCTTGAGGTCAGGTCATGATCCCAGAGGTCCTGGGATTGAGCCCCACATTGGGCTCCCTGCTCAGTGGGGCGCCTGCTTCTTGTCCTTCTGCCCCACTGCTCTCTCTGCTTGTGCTCTCTCTCTCTGTAAAATAAATAAATAAACAAATAAAAAATAGAGAGACTACTTCATGATCCAGTGATTACACTACCGGATATTTACCCAAAGAATACAAAAACACTAATTCAAAGGGATACATGCACCACTATGTTTATATAGCAACATTATTTACAATAGTCAAGATACGGAAGCAGTCCAGGTATCCACTGATTCATGAATAAAATATATATATATATATATATTTCTGCATAAAAAATGAATATATATATTATTCAGCATAAAAAATAAAATCTTGTCATTTGCAATGAAATGGATGGAGCTAGAGTGTATTATGCTACACAAAATAAGTCAGAGAAAGACATATATGATTTCTCTCATGTGGAATTTAAGAAACAAATGAGCAAAGAGAAAACAATAAGAGAAAGACAAACCAAGAAACAGACTCTTAATTATAATAATAATCCTCTTCCTAGAGGAGAGGGAGATGGAGTGGGTGCGCAAAATAGGTGATAGGAATTAAGGAGTGCAGTTGTAATGAGCATTGGGGGTTGTATGGAAGTGTTGACGCACTATATTGTATATCTGAAACTAATATTACACTGTATGTTAACTAACTGGAATTATAAAATACATACTTTAATGAAAAATATACTTTTGATTTTAAGTTAAACATGTAAGAGTTAAAGCATATATTATAGTTAGACTTAAATATTAAATACTAGTTACTTTATTACTTTGATGATTTTCAGTAAATTATTTTAATTATACACGTCATCTGAAATATTACTTTATATGTTTATTGTGAGGCTTAAGGGAGTTTGTTTCTATAAAAATTTGGCCCAAGCCATAGCACATAGAATACACTAAATGTAATAGATTTAACCTAAATGCCCAAACATAGGATAGGTTATAAAAATGAGTTAACTTTTTAAATGGAATACTGTGTAAATTTTTAAAAATTATGTTCGCATGAATACAATGTTTATTACTTGTTGACAAGTGAAAAAATATTCAAATAGTAAGTATGAGCTTTTGTTTGGAGCTATGCCTGAGCGAGTCCTGGACTAACTCTCCCACTGAAAACTATGTGATTTCAGACACTGGACAACAGAAGAACAACAACATGATGCCCAAATAAAGACACTTGTTTTGATTTTATGATGCCCCAGACCTTTCCAGGGAACAATTTCTTGACTATGGCACAAAAATACTGGGGTCCAAGAAGAGCCCTACAATTTAAGAGTAGTTGAAGCCCTAGCCAGCCCTCTGGATGGTAGAGATCTGTGCAGAAGGTTATCACGAAGTTGTGTGAGGCTGTTCTTGGTCAAGTCTGTGGCCAAGAGCAAGGCAAAACTATGTAAGGCTGAACAGAAAGCAGCCTTTAAGGGCTTGAGAACAGAGCAGTACAGAAGTAGGACAGGTAAAATAGGGCTAGGAGACGCATGCAGAGTGAAGACTTGTTAACACAGTCCACACAGACAAATCAGAATACCCATTTTAGAAACCACAGAGTCTATGAGTTCACCATAAGGACCATGGCCTAAAGCTAGGCCTATTCTACTCCTTCTCTAACAGTCTAAAATCAAATCATGGCAAGATCTTCAGGTCTCTGAGTCCTTTTTCCCATCCCTTGCCCTGTGCCTCTCTTCCGTGAGGCTGTTCTTGAGTTAACATCCCTTAGTAATAAACTAGTAATCCAAAAAATAAAATGTTTCTCTGAGTTTGGTGAGCTGATACAACAAATTAATTGAACACAGGAAATGGGTCGTTGGAGCCTCTGATATTTAACCAGTTAGTCAGAAGCATAGATGACAACCTGGACCTGCCACTAGTATCTGAAGTCTATGTTCGGAGCAGTCTTGTAGAGCAGAGACCTTATTCTCAGGGTAGATAGTGTTAGAGTTGACTTTAATGGTAGGACACTCCACTGGTGTCACAGAGCATTGTGTAGTGGTGTCCAAAACCCTCCTCCCCTACACAAACATGATTACTGGTGCAGAATTCTTAACCCAGAATAAGTGCAGTTCATTTTGTGTAAATGACATCTTGAATTATTTTTTAGCATGCATATCACAATCTCTGTTTTTATAAGTGTAAAATAAATGGAAAATTCATTCATTAAACAAAAGATCATAATTTATGCGGTATCGTGGATTTTTTTTTTATTTTGCTACCTTTTTCGGAGAATTTTAGATTTTTCTCCATTAAATCTATATATGATTTATCATCCAATAACAATAACTTATTGATACATTGACAGGACATAATAATATATTTTAAAATAATATATTTCAAGAATTAACTAAGTATGGAGTGAAGGCAAATTTAAATTATTTGGTATACTTTGCATTGCAGTATGAAGGAAGATATGCTTGGAAAATCATTTGAAATTTCTGAAGACACTAACTCAAGCTTTGCTTAGAGCTTACCGAAGTAATTTATTAAGTTTGAAAAGGATGTGTACTACAAAATTTGACAGGTAAGAGAATGTAAAAGTAAATTCACAGAAATAAATAGCAGTTCATGATGACTGATTAACCTCTGAGTATTTAAGATAGAGAACAATTTAAAACAATTTGGGATTTGTGAATATGATTACCAGAAGAAGAATAATATCATAATGACATTAGGAAAAGTTATCTAAATTTAAGACAGGATGCATGGCTTGTGACTACTGGCTATTAGACTGAGAATTATATTAACATATGTAATTATATCAGTGTATATGATTATATTAGCATATATTAATAGATATTTATTTATGTAATATGTGCTGAAATTGAGCAGAAAAAAGTTTTCATATCATACAGCCTAAAACTGAGACTAATGGATGTACTGAATTGTTCATGATTATTAAACAGTGAGCTTAGATTAATAGAGATAATCTTTTTTTTCATAATAACTTTCTACAATGTAAGATTCATGAGGGCAGGGATTTTTCTTTCTTATTTATCCAATATCAGAAGAGTCACAGAAATTTAGGCATGCTCTAAATATATATTTAATGAAAAAGTACATCAACTAGAGTGATCTCCCTCACCAAAATGCCACGGTATTTAACAGTATAATTATACTAAAGCAATAATAAATTATATAGAATATGTTGGAAAATATGGGTTGTTAAGGCAGAACGATTCCCCTCAAGAAATAAGAGCATATAGGAAATTTCATTTTACCCTAGATTCATACCATCCTGTTCTGACCCCTCTCACTATTTCCAAAATCTCCACTTCTCCCCTTTATCCTAATTCCCAGAAGAATATAGAAAAATGGACCTTGTAAGGATTTAAAGCTAGGTAACCATCACTATCCCAGTTGAAAGCAGAGTTGACTTTTCTTTTTCATTTCTATAGAACATCCACTTTTACTCCCCATTTTATGAGAAATTCTGACTTTATGTCACACTAACCTTTTAGTGTACATGAAATAAATCTCTAAAAATTTAAATGATTCTCCATAGAATGCCGGAGAGTTTTCTAATATTCAATTACTCTATTACATCTCTCAATGTCAGTTTTCCAAGAGGCATTCGCTCAATTTTCAACACGTACACAGCATCACCAGAGTGTCAAAGAGTGTCTTTGTCACAGCTGGTATCTCAGCGGAGCTATTAATTTCTTTTGAAATCATGTTTCTTTTGTGACATAAGCAGAACATAAATAAATGTGTTGGGAGAAATTATTTTCATGTTTTTCAATATGCTACTTATTTTCATGATAAAGGCCATGATCAAACATGCTCTCATTTGGTAAACCAGCTAGATAGATGATTTGTAATTCTTTTGGATGCAAAAATCTAAGCAATATTTAAAAATCATGAACACCCACTTCAGGATTGATACTGCATAAGGTTACTCTAATTTTCATGTGAAGTCCAAGTGTTCTAACAATTATGGCTCATTATGCTGTCAAAGAGAGACCTGTATTCAGTAACTATTTCCAACTCAAGACAGTGTTGTTGCCAACAGGCCTTTCAATAACCTGTGACAATCCAGCCTGCAGAGGTTAGAATTGAGCCACTACACTGTCATCATTTTGTCTCAGTTCCTAAATCATCCAGCTTTCTTGCAAAGATCACAGATAAATCCCTTGTTCCTTTTCATTCTTGAAGAGTTCTTCTCAGTTCTCAGTATAATAAACATGATTTTCTAGTGATTAGATTCTTCATGTTACTTATGGCTTTCATCTACACAGTATATGAAGGGAAGGGAGCAGGCAATCCAGATGGAATACAATGCTTTTAACTTAACTTCGATGGAGAAAGCAAGAGGTCTTTCATTTAAAATATTTCATTCATCTCCTGGCTGGGTACCTGTCCTTTTCTGGCCATCTCATAAGACCTGGGAACAGTTCCTCTCCTAGACTGTGATCAAGCAGGCACTGATGAAGATTGGTTGACAATCACCAATTCATATGCTTCTGATAAAAGCATAATATATATCCTGTTTTAGAAATACAAATAAAATGAATGATTATTATTTTTGATCTGTCATGCAAGAATTTAAAGGTAAGATTGTAAATTCAACGTCTAGGTAAAAATACTTTGTTTAAAACTGCATTCCTTTTCTCCAGCTTAAAAATGAAATGCCATAAAAGTTTCAGAGTGATAGCCCATTTTTGCATGTAGGAAAGTTAAAAAGAAAAGAACTGAAAAAGGATTTAGCTTATTAGGACTCAAATGGAAAATACTTATTCCCAGTCCTGAAAGGGACACTCAGAGAAGAAAGAAAAAGGTGTTTCAAAAAAAAAAAAAAAAAAGGGTGAGTGTTTCCCTTCATTTGCCCCTTGTCTCTGATAGAAATATTTTATGTTTTGGGGTCTAAAGAGATCTCTTGAGCTAGGTTAATTGAGATGTGAGAAAAGTGTTATAAAAAAATAACTACAGCCCTTCAAATGAATAAAAGCCACAAAATCACTATCCTTATCATTAGAACTATAACTGCATTGTATTTATAACAATAATTATGATAGTGGCTATGTTAATGAAGGAGGAGATGGGGAGATAAAGAAGCAGCAGCTGCTCTGTGAACAGTATTTCATAACTTGATAATGTCATTTTTTTAAATGAGCTCTTCAGAGCAAATGTAGAAAGAACAAACTTTTCATTGAAATTTGTTTTGTTTTACTCAAATAGTCACAGCAACTATTGTGTGAACAGGTGTATACACATGTGCATATATTTGGATATCAATGTATATGTGCATATAGATGCGTTTTATAGATATATATATAATATATACATATACATGTTGACTCCATTTAGGCTTAGGATTAAAAATAGCACAATTTTTGTTTAAAATGGGCTAAGATGTATTTGGGAATAAAAGGGAACTAAACATTGAATATTACCTCATGGACAAATCAAAGAAACAGCAAAGGCACAGTCAAAAACTTCTGATGGCAAACATTGATACTTTGGTCATGTAAAATTTTCTTGTTTCAAGAATTCACACTGTTGATTATTTATCAAAATGAGGACGAATATTGGGGTAATTAAAGTTAATTTACCATCTCATAAATTTGAATGCATTTGATGACACGTAGGCCCTAGCTTGCACAATAATCCAATCAGAAATTTTTCTAGGTGAAAAGCACTTCGCATATTTGTAAGTGGCTGAGATACCTATATCAATAAAACAACATCCTTAGTAATACATGACTGAACAATTTTATGTTTTAGTTTTCTGTATTCTTATGCACTTTATATCATGAGTGTAACCTTCTGAATGTAGACATACCATGTTCATACTTCTCAAAAGTCCATGAGAACTTCATATTGTGTGTAAAATGAGTCTCAAAAAAATGTCAAGCCCTGTAACTGTGATCTAAAGTTTCAGTACAAGGGGCACTGGGTGGTTCGGTGGATGAGCATTGCCCTTGGCTCAAGTCATGATACTGGGGTCCTGAGATGAAATCCCCACAAGGATCCTGCTTCTCCCTCTGCCTATGTCTCTGCCTCTCTCTTTGTATCTCTCATGAATAAATAAATAAAATCTTTAAAAAAATTTTTAGTATAATTGGCATACAACAATATTTTTGAAAGTCTAAAGTTTCAATACTAATGATTTATACTCTTGACATTAGATTTTGACCCATATGAAAAGTTGCTTTAAATTTATGAGTCATTCATATTCATATTCAGTATGAATCAGTTCACCATGCTCTGTCCTGAGGATCTATAAACAAGAGGTAGGAGAGCAGAGGTGCTGCTTAGTGCCGAGTGCCTGAGGATGAAGAGAGGGCCACCAGCGAAAAGGAACTTTATTTCACCATGATTTAGTCTGTGCTGCAAAGCAAGAAAAGACACTGATTTACTCTTTAAACTAGACAAACCAGCATTATGTACTGAGGCACGTGGACATTATTGACAATGTCTGCTTGACATTTTAGTGCCTTTCTCTGACATTTGTCTCTGTTAAGCTTGAGAAAGGTATCATTATCTTCAATGTTCTTCCCCACCCTCAGTCCCTACCCCATTCTACAAAGCTTGGTGAAATAAAAGAATCTTACTTGATCTTTTCTCGACTCTGGATTCCTTAAGAATCATGCCATGTGAGTGAAAGTCCAATTCTTGTAAATGCTGTTAGGTTTATGATGTGATTTATTTATTTATTCATTTGCCAGATAATAGGGGAAGAACTGGTGGAGCTGAGGTCAAATCAACATATACATAAGATATGTGATTTTAAAGCTGGAGACAGCTCCACAGACATGGGTTGACTGTCGCTGACTATGGAACTGTCATCCCCATCATGCTTAGGCATATTAAATGGCACGACACTTTAGCAGGGCATGTCAATTCAGTGAAGAATGATAAAGAGTAAGCTACATGCATGCTAATCTGGAAAGTGTTGGTAAACTGCTTTTGAGCCTATGATTCTAGTTTGAGAAATGACAATGTCCAGTTTGTTGTCATAACAAAGGGAAAGGGAGCATTGTTTATAAAACTGCAAGCCCTATGTGGAGATTTCTGACTTTTTGCTCTTTGTTGTATGGGAATCAAAACAAGTGGAATTTAAGAATACAGACATGCAAATATCATCCAGAGATGAAATAAAAATGGGCAGTCAGAATATATCTGAGATATATATTCAGTCTAGAATTCAAGATATCAAGAAAAATGATAAGATTCCAAAATTAAGCTCTATAATAATGAACAATAAACAATAGAAGCCAGCAGTAACAAAGCAAATGTGGAGGAAAATATATATTGGGAGATTCTTATTCTCCTTGTCCTTTAGAAATAAAGACTGTTTCTTTCAGGAAATAAATTACAATTTTTCACAACCATATTTAATACTCAAATCTTTTAAATTGTGACTTTTGAAAAAGAGGACACAGTTGCTCCTGAGAACTTCTTAGCCCAGTTAGAGCACAAATTGATTTGTAACATTGCCTTATTTATACAGGTAAGTATTCAAAATAGATTCAAAGGCAAAAATCTAACATTATTCAGAGGTGGAATTTAAACACAGATTCAATAATGCAAGACCAGTTGGTAGATACTTGTGCTTCTCCCATATTGGGGCAATTTGTTCACCAGGATGAGGTAAATGTAAAAATTCAGCAAGTCAACCAAATATATTTTTGGACTTAAAATAGTACATTTTACTATTATTTCTCCAGAAGTTAGTATACGTGACTATGTAATGTACATAATGACTTTTGATAGGTCACATTTTTTTCTCAGCAAGTTCATCATTTACCCTTAATGATTTTGATTCACCTCATTTTATAAGGAAATAGTCAATTAAAAACTGTTAATGTTATTTTTTAATCACAATTTTAATTAACATATTTTGATTCTTGGATTTTAAGCCAGGTCTTGGGCAACAAATTGAGTGACTTTGATCAAAGTCTTTGGAAAATGTAATGTTTTAAGGACACGTTTAATTGGATCACAGTTTGAAGTGGTAGCAAAGTGAGTTTGCCCTTTGTCATAACGTACCTAGGAATCCTGATCTATATTCCTGATTGCTATTGATTTTTCTAGATTTCATTATAAAATCAATAACTGTTGTACAGGGTAAAATAGTTTACAAGGGTTGCAACATACTGTGGACTTCTGAAAACATACTGAGCTCGGTGAAGCCACCCAGGCAGCCAATTAGGAGAAAACATCTATTAGGTAAAAACAGGGCAGTCCCATTGACTACTATTGATTTTCTTAGCCCTGTGAAAAGACAATCAATTAGATAAAGAAGGCTAATGTTACAGCTGCAATTTAATAACCCCTAAAAAAAGAAGGAGGGCTATTGATTCCTGACATGGAATGTTGAGGCTTATTGAAATATACTGAACTTCACCTGTCTTTTAATCAGGCCTGCAGAGATGAGAGGAAGCCTGCCTTTCTAGACTTGTGGTATAGAATCCCAATTATTAAAGAGCCTTGGTGATGCCAGACCTAAGAGATGCAAATGAAACAGAACTTTAGAAGAAACACAAGCTCGGCCTGAATACTAAATCATGGAAGCTATTGACAGAAACTGTCTTGGTGAAGGTTGTTTCTTTTTCCATACAGAGATCACCAGAGTACCACCTGTCATTTTCAAAAGCAAAGTCAGTTTTGCCAACCAGCCGTGAATGACAAATAAAGCTTTATACGAAACACAAGGGCATATTATGTGCTATTGTGAGTTCTGCTAAGTGCTAATTTATCTGGCTTGTTCTCTTCAGCAAACATAGGCACAGACACATGAAATAATCCATCTAATTATGTAGCTATTTAGGAGAAAAACAAAGCAAGGTGTTTTGTGTGTTGCCAAAGGTACATGATACAAGAAAGTTTTCACAAAACCTAACATAGCTAATGAAAATAAATGAAATGCTGTAAGCTGTAACAATTTTAGAACAAATAAACTTTTGCTAGTTTTGGATTTGGGGAGTCCCAGCTGCTTTTCATAAATAGATGAGTACTTTCATTCATTTTTTTATAGTCCCTAATTGAAAATGGCTAATAGGCCTTGTCCCTTTCAAGTATAAAATCAGGCCTAAAATACCTCATATAGATATTTTCTTTATGCTTCCCTTTTCTATTGCATGTATTTGATCCTTTCTCCCTCATTATATATATGCCTTTTTACCAGCAGACAGCTGCTATTCACAATAATTGCTGGGGCAGTCAATTATACTTTAAATAGACCTACTTGAGGACAAATGGTGGTCTAAATTGTACTAAGGCATACCATACACAAAGGCTATGTCATTTCTAGTATCTGAAATATTCTAAATATTCCTAAGCAGCGATATAGTTTATATATCTTACTCCAGCATGTCAAAGCCTTTCTCCAAAATATTTCCAGAATATGAGTGTCCTATTCTGTGAACCATTACTTAATCACTTAAATTTCTATTATGTAGATATTTTTTTGTTGTTTAAAGCCATATGCATGCATGCTTCTAATCATTAACATGGATGTTAAAAATGTGTTCCTTAAAGGGCACATCTTTCCTTAGGAATTACACATTTGTAAAAGTAGCTTTATTGATCTAGAAAAAGAAATAGATTTTAGAATTTAAGATCACAGTCAAAAGTACTTTATTATAATCATGCTTTTTACATAATAGTGTTAAAATTATAAACACTATTGGAGACTATATCACGAGTAAGGACTCATTTCTGTTTGTAATATAAGATTGGCATAAAAGCCAACAAATATATTGATTGGCGGAAGGACTATAATCCATAAAATTTTGAAATGCAATGTTTCTAGATAAATCACAGTAATAATATTCTGAGAACCAAAATTTTGGGATATAAAAATGTATCTCATTTAAATATGAAAAATATAATTTATTCAGATCTTAGAACATCATACCAAAATGTCTATTTGCTTCCATTTCTTTTTCAGTTGCAAAGTATTTTATGTAGGTCATTTATTCTCAAAGGCATGTTTTGCTGTTAAGTATGTAATAATACATCTTTATTCTCATCTATTCTCATAGGTATCTGGGGTAAAATGTTGATTCTTAGGTATCTGGATGTATGTGTTCTGAATTTCATTTGACCCTGAAAGTTTAAGATAGCTCTCTCACTGTTGGACTAACTAAGTGAAATATCTCTATCTCTATCTCTATCTCTATCTCTATCTCTATCTCTATCTCTATCTCTATATCTCTTAAATAAAACCCAGGTTATAAATAAAATCTAGGTTATAAAGAATAAGAATAATTGAAAGTACATATTTCAACATCAGGGAATGAGCTTTGTGACACTTACACCTCTAGTACTGATATCAAAGTAACATTTAGCTGTCCAACATGCAGTGGAAAAGTCCTTCACTCAGATATCTTCCCTCATTTTTGTAAGACTGCAATATAGAAACTTCACTTTAAAGCCAGCCCAGCAACAAGGCAAACTTGTATCTTCAAATGCTCAAAAATGGTTTATGAATGAGTGAGAGCAAATGAATGAACTAAAATGATTTTTAGTGGGGATTGTATGGGACATTGATCCAACTCCGGCTCCCCTTCATAACTGTGCAATTCCAAGGAAATTACTTAACCTCCCTGCCCATCCATTTTCCCATGTCTCAGTTTTCTTATTTGTAAAATGGGGAAAATCGTAACTTCTTTCTTAAGATTGTTGTGCAGATTCAAAAAATAATAAGTAAAGAATTTAAAAGAATGTGATTGAAAAAATGTGTTATTGTGACTGTTATGATTATGATTATATTTATATTATTTTATTAGTAGTATACTAAAACATTTGCCCTACAGACATTTTGAAAACTACTTTTTAAAGTTTCATTTTAAAAATCTCACTTTGGCATCTCCATTTGAATTAGATGGTGACTTTTCATTAAATTATGGCTCTCTACAAATGCAAGTGCAATCTGTGAGAAAGGGCTTATAAACTGATTAGAATTAATGATATGTTTATTTAAAATTGGAAGAACTTTAAATTATGGAATCACTTTTTTCATTCTTTTATCCAAGTCGCATAAAATAATATATATTTTGAAGCAAAAATAAGGGATAGATTTATGCAAATACCCTCCCCCCAACCCATGTGTGTGTAGGTCTGTGTGTGTTTTAGGCGTGTAAAGAGTGACTGCAATTTCGTTGCTCTGAATCGACATGCTTTTTGAGATGAAAAGAATTTATAGGTTACTGTAAATTTCACCTAGTGAAAAACTTCTTGAACTGGAGTTGATGAGATTGTTCTAACTCTGGTTTGATTATAGAACAATTTAAGCAAATGGAGGTAAATCTCTCAAATTTTATCTACCTCAGGGTATGCAAATCACATGTCTAATGTAAAAATATGTTTCCATTACAAAAATGATAAGACATGGAGTTCCAAATCAATAGATAAGGAGTCTTAGAGAAATGGCTACCGCAAGAAATTTAAATATGCATGCCCTCTTTGGGAATGGTACTTTCCTCAGACCCTGCTATTTTGACTTAAAGATATATTAATTAACTCAATCAGGGTTTCTCAACAGGGGATGATATTTGACCACAGGAAGCATTTGGCAACATCTGGAGACATTTTGGTCATCAAAATTAAGGGATGGGGCTCCTAGAATCTAGAAGTTAGAGACTAAAAGACTGCTACATATCTAACAGTGAATGTATCCACCCAAAAAAATATCCAGCCCAAAATGTCATTAATGCTTCTGGTGAGAAACCCTGGCTTAGATGTATGGCCTTTGTTTTCATTGTTTTAGTCATCATCAGATATGTATATGTGTTGGACATCAAAGAGATACACTCCAAAGTATTTATAGACTTTAATTTTTTTTTTATAATTAAGACAATGGAAGGTAATATTGTCTTGGGAATGCCATCATTTCTTTTGGGGATGGAATCTTTCCTCAGGCTCTCCATGGGCCTTGTATGAGAGCCCAAAAGTACAGGTTCCAGGAAATTATTGTTATTTTTTTCCTTATCACATTAACTGAAGAGCTTGAGAAAAGTCAGTTGGGCAAAGGAATTTATCAACATATTGTCTGTAATTAGTAAGAGTTTTGTTGTAGAAACAATTTCCACTAAAAATCCTTACCTTGGTCTTTACAGAATTTCCATCATCTTCAAAATTCATACTCTTGCTATAAGCATTTCCTTTTCCTTCATATAACAAATGGCTGCATTGTAGAACAAAAAATACAAAATTATGTATATAGATCTGAATTCAAAACCATTTCTCAGATATGGAAAATAAAACACAAGTTTGAAAGAATCCCATTTTCCTCCTCTTAAGAATGTTAGACATTCTGTTCTTTTGTTAATTTTATAAGCAATGTGCTTCCAGACCAACAGGCTGACAGGCTAAATACTGAGCGTCATCAAGCTAAGTTCTAAGCATGTCACTTTAAAGCTTCCTTGTATTCTCACCTCCCTTTATAGTGACATAGGATCTTGATCAATCATTTCACTGATAAAATTTAAGATGAATAACCATATTAGTGCAAGTAATTTTAAAAAATTTGATTCTCAAAATTAGGATAAGTTACCTTCAAAATGTTACTTTTTAATGCTTTAACTTGTGGGATAATATTGGAAATATGTATCATATTGTCATTTAAAAAGGTGACAATATAAGTGTTCACTTGCCTGATTCTATATAATTAAAAAAATTAAATATCATTTCTAAAACTATTTTTGTTGAAAAATAAATTAAAATGTCACTAAATTGTATACCTGAAACTAATATTACACTGTATGTTAACTAGCTGGGATTGAAATAAAAGCTTTAAAATAAATTAATTAATTAAAATAGTGAGGCCAAGAGAACCAAGTGAATGTAAACTCACAGATATGGAGGTATCTTTTCAAATGCCTTCAGGCAGATTTGGATTTTATTCATTTCATTTTTATTCTTTTGTCCTATATGAAAAATAACATTGACAGATGAGGGAGTTTTAGTGGTCCAAGCAATAGTAACAGTGAAATTTCTAGTACTAGTACATATTCTTTTTCTGAAATCATTTCTTTTCAATTATTCATTGGTTAGTTCTCTGAAAAGTTATTTGAGAAAGAACAATAAAGTTTAAAGTACATACAGTTTCTACCAATGAAGCTATGGAATCTGTTTAGGAATCATCTAATAAATGCAACAAAAGATCAAACAATCCAGCTATTTTTTTTCTTAATCTATACTACTAATTTCTTTATTAGACTTTTTTTTCACAACCATTTTTTTAAAGATTTTATTTATTTATTTATTTATTTATTTATTTATTTATTTATTCATGAGAGACACACAGAGGCAGACACACAGGCATAGGGAAAAGCAGACTCCCCACAGGGAGTTTGATGTAGGACTAGATCCCAGGACCCCAGGATCAGGACCTGAACCAAAGGCAAGACACTCAACCATTGAGCCACCGAGGTGTCCCTTCACAACCTTTTTCTTCCTCATGACTCATTTACTAAAAAATTCAACTTTATTTTACATAAACTCAAAAAAATTTAGTTTAATAATAGTTAAGGTTGTCCAGTAGTGCCTTATTATTAGATCCAATGATAATTTAATAAATTAATCATTTAGCAATATTTTAGATAGCTTATCATTGGAGAAATATAAAATTAAAATTATGAAGCAACATTTAATCAGCTAAGGCAACCATAATTGGTTAAGTGAAAATTTTGCTTAATCCTATATCAAATACTTATTCAAAGTAATTAATATTATTTATCATACTTTTCTTTATCTAAATAATCTCAGAACTCCTTGATAATATACTAATGTCACTGTTTTGTTATGTTTACCTTCTTTTCCAGTATTATATTCTTATTTTAATAGGAATATCTAGACTGTAAGCTTCTTGACAGAAGATGTGTAAAATTTATTTGTGCCCATGTTTGTAGTACCTAATACATAGTTTGCTTTCAATAATTACTCATTGAATTAAAGAACTTGAATTGAATTACTTATTGAATTAAAGAACTTAGAGAATGCATGTATAGCTTAGACGTCATTTAAACTATTGCTTATATCCTTCTTGAAATTCTCTACTTTACACAAAGCTAAACCTTCTTATATTCTGAGATCCTTCCTTACTCAGTCTCCTTGCCAGTTCCTTTTCCTTGTCTTAACTGTGGATGATCCCCCAGATTTCTTTGTCCATCCTCCTTGTCCTTCCCCTCTTCCCTTGGCTCCTTGCAGATCTAATCCAGTGTTATCATATCAACTCTCATGTGGTCTCTGATGTGTATCTTTTATTTATTTATTTATTTTTGGTTCATTCATTTTTATTTTTTCCTCAAGTTTTCATTTTTAAGTTCTAGTTTGTTAAAATACAGTGTAATAATAGTTTCAGGTGTACAATTTAGTGATTCAACACTTCCATACAATCAATACCCAGTGCTCATCACTAGTGTACTTCTTATTCTATTTTTTATTTATGTATGTATGTATTTATTTATTAAAGATTCTATTTATCGGGATCCCTGGGTGGCGCAGCCGTTTGGCGCCTGCCTTTGGCCCAGGGCGCGATCCTGGAGACCCGGGATCGAATCCCACATCGGGCTTCCGGTGCATGGAGCCTGCTTCTCCCTCTGCCTATGTCTCTGCCTCTCTCTCTTTCTCTCTCTGTGACTATCATAAATAAATAAAAATTAAAAAAAAAAAGATTCTATTTATCTATTCATGACAGACACAGAGAGAGAGAGAGAGAGAGAGAGAGAAAGAGACAGAGAGAGGCAGAGACACAGGCAGAGGGAGAAGCAGGCTCCATGCAGGGAACCCAATGTGGGACTCGATCCTGGGTTTCCAGGATCACACCCCAGGCCGAAGGTGGCGCTAAACCGCTGAGCCACCAAAGCTGCCCTCAAAAACAATTTTAAATGAAATGTGTATACTTTGTTACTCCCAGGCAACTGAATATAGTACAGCTATTAAAAATACAATATCCTAGAAGTTGATTAATTGAATTACTATTTTATCCCAAATATATTATTTAATGTAAAATTAAAAAGATTTAATGGAAAGTATGTCTGGTATGGTCCTTTTTTGAATAAAGCATGTAAATATTTATATCACCATACACATTAATTTCCATTAACAGTACATACTAGTAAGGTACTGCAATTATGATTTATTTCATTTTAATTTGCTCATTTATCTCTTGTAATTCTTCAAACTCCATACACATGTATATATACATGTAGATACACATGTAAAAAATAAAACATTTTAAAATAAATCAAGCTCAATTGTGTTCATAGGTTATAATGAAAACTAAAGTAAATATAAAACTAAATGAAAGCATACGCTACAGAAGCTTCTGAAGAATTTCAAAATCATTTCATCCCAGTACTTTGCAGCATCCTCTACAGAATGTACAGGGATGTTGAATGAAACTGTTCTCTTTGTCCTTGAATTAGGATAAACCTTAGAGCTGAAGTAGAAGGCATTGTTTCTCACATTAAAAACGTAGTTAGAGCTGAGAGAAAATATTTCCAGCTATGGTTTGCTAAGAGACAGCAGAACTCAGACTTAGAGCTATCAACTACCACTCAAACATTTATTTTCAAGTTTACATTTAATACAAACACCATAATAGAAGAGAATTGAGAGCAATAGGCTTTGTGAGAATGCTGTGTGTGTGAGGCTTTCATAACCACTAAGTCAAGAAAGAGGTCAAAAAACCTCACAACAAATTATTCAAAAAAAACTATCTGACTACAACAGAAGATCGGATTCTTACTTCCTAGCTGAGTGTTTTCTGAACTGCTGAATCTATAATCCCATCAGATGGTTTCATTCTATTCAAATGTATTGACAGCCTTCACATATCTTCCTAATTTGGGGGTGTACAGAGTGAAATGGAGTCTCTCATGTCAAGCAGGGGCCTATGTCAAGCAATGATGCAAGCAGTTAAGGTCATGCAGCTAGGAGATATCAAGACATTGCTAGGACCAGTGTCAGCTGACACTTCCAGAACTGATAAGGGGCAGAACCAGAGGAGGTCTAAAGGGCCCCAAACTGACTAAATTCTTTTAAAAAGGGAAGGAGGGAAAGTGAACAGAGATGGTGGTACTTACTTTTATTGGAAATTTTTCTGAAGGTAGGAGGCATAAATAGCCTGAAGCTAGCAGGATAAGAAGGGACCAGAGAGACATAGCCCTGAGTACTTAAAGTCTACTGATTTAAATATTAATCACATTTCTAAAATACCATTACAACAACATCTAGACTAGTGGTTGATAAAACAATTGGGCACCATAGCCTAGCCAGATTAGCATGTGAACATAACCATCACAGTCCACCCCACATCAACTTGGTATCCTTATAAATACCCTAAAACCACACTTAAAATCCAAATAAAGATAATAATAAGGTAATACTTCCATCTCACATGATCCAAGTATCCTGCATATACCTGAAGATGCACTAACTCCCCAGAAAAGGAGGTAAAGTTCTTCGGTGATGTTCATCTTTCTCCTTGACAAGATAAGTTACTCATCTTGTAACTTAAATACTGTGAGGTAAATTTAACAATAGTTAAATACTAAGATGTAACATTCTGTATTTTATGTTATATGATAAAGGGATAAAACAAAGAAGAAAAAAGATATTTGCTATATACACATACACATATAAACAAATATTCATAACAAAATAAAGAAGCAATATTCATAATAGCTATAGTCTTTGTTTCTGTAACTGGTCACATGGTTATGGCTGATATTTGTAACTACATTCTCAAAATAATCATTCTGTACTTCTTTTGTCCTCGGTAAGCACCGCAGCTTGTCATGGGTTTTACCTGAAGGGGTGACCCAAACTTCATTTTTGAGAATGAAAATATTAGGGATATTAGTAGTCTGGTTTGAATTGGGTTATTAGTTTTCTAATAACTTTAATCAAAGGGCATCATAGTACTAAACGACATCCTAAAGGATCTCCTATATGCTAGATATACTCTTCCTTATCTTCATTTTAGAAGTCTAATTTCTCCTTGATATCAAGATCAATCTCCTAGTCAGCACAGTAACTCCGTCCTTTGCCTGTTTATTCAAAACATTAGGAAGCTAGAATGCTGGCTGGTAGTCCTAACTTCCAGTTCAATGAAATCATTATTGTATCTTCTTGGAAGTATCCCTCTTGGGGACCAAGATCTCTAGATAAGCAGATCACACAGAAATAGTAAGGAAAACTTTTGCTAGTGAGTTACTAGGAGTAATAATGAGTGGTGCTACATCTGTTTCTCCTTTTTGATTCCTAGACCAGTTTATTCTGGCTCTGAGAAAAATAGCACCATATACTGGATGCTGATTTAGAGAATATACTGGGCACCATAGCCAAACCTAGCTGATACGTAATTTTACCATCCCACTGAGTAACCATCTATATTCCAGGTCTCTATCACAACTACTCAACTCTACTGTTGTAGTATGAAAGCAGCCTTTGACAGTGTGTGAGCAAACAACTATGGCTGTTTTCCAATAAAATAATTAGTGGGTTAGCGTTGGTTCAAAGACTGTAATTTGCCAACTCTTGTTTTAAACACCTCAGTTATGAGGTAGAGATTGTCCATTTGGATAAGAAATTAAGATGATTAAGTCAATAGAAAACTCTTTAAAGGTAAAAACACATGCTTGGGAAGACCACAAGGAGTCCTTTGTGAGTGAAGACCATGCAAAAAAAAAGAAGCAGAGCAGTGGGGAAGGGAGGAAGAAACATGGGTTGTAATTAAAATGAATAAAAATAAATAGAAAATATTTATCATAGGAAACCAGAAGTAGATCTATCTATATCTATCTTGCTTACTTGAACATGTAATTCAAATCCTGAGCTCATCCTTTTTTTTTTTTTGCCACTTTGTACAGCGATGTTAGAAGCAACCAACCAATTTTATTATACTTGATAGTTTTCCAAAACTAGTTCGGAAGTATGATATACACAGACCCCCAGCTCTTTACCACCATATTGCTAATAGTCTATTTACAACAGTTTCTTTACCAAGTACATCATGCTCAGCCAGCAAGAAAAAGTTACAAGACAAACTAAAAGGCAAAAACTAGTTGGAAGAGACAGAGGAAGCATCAGAACCTGAAACACATGTACCAGGGATGTTGGAATTACCAGGCAGGGAATTTAAAACAATTGTGATTAAAATGCAAAAGGCTTTAATGTATAAAATAGTCTGCAAGAACATATGGGCAATATAAGCAGAAAGATAGAATTTCTAAGAAAGAACCAAAAAGAAATAGATATAAAAAAAAACCCAACATTATGATGGAAGTGAAGAATACCTTTGTTAGGGTTGTGGGTATATTGGACATGCCTGAGGAATTTCTGAGTTTGAGGTTATTTTAATAGAAATCCCAAACTAAAAAACAAAAACAAGACTGAAAAAGAAAGAACAATTTATCTTAGAACTGTGGGAAAACTACAAAATTGCAGTGCAGATATCAGAAGTAGCATGTAGCATTAAAAAAGATAGAAAAGAAGAAATGTTTGAAACAATAATGACTGTGAATTTGCCTGACAATGTCAGATACCAACTATGGATCCAGGAAGCAGGGGAACATCAATAAAGATAAGTGCAAAATTAAAGGAAAACAAAAATTAGGCACATAATATTCAAACTTCAGAAAATCAAAAAGAGAGGAAAATTCTTATAGGAGTCAGAGGGAAAAAATCTTCTCTAGAGCAATAAGGTAAAATTATATCTGACTTCTCCTCAGAGCACATGCAATCAAGAAGAAAGAGTAAAATACTTAAAGTGTTAATACAAAAACCCACAACCTACAATTCTTTACCCTGAAAAGTGACCTTTAAAAAATGAAGGTGAAATAAAGAGACTTTCTCAAACAAAAATTGAGAAATTTGTTGCCAATAGATCCACCTTATAAGAATCTCAAAAGAAGTTCTTTACAGAGAAGGATAATAATATAGGTCAGAAATTTGGATCTACCTAAAGAAACAAAATTGTAAAAAGGATAAAAATATAGGTCAGAAATTTGGATAGGTCAGAAATTTGGATCTACCTAAAGAAACAAAGAAAAAAATTGATCAAATTAAAGATAAGAAGTTTGTTCAAAATAATACTAGCAGCAATGTATTCTTATATTGCTATATATAACACTATGAATGAATGAATGACAGTATTGATACAGTGACAAGATAGAAAAAACAGGATAACTTTATTATTAAGAAGTATTTGCATTACCTGTAAAGCAATATAATGTTACCTGAAAGTGGACTTAGATTAGTTGTAAGTGTATATTGCAAACAAATCTATATGAGGAAAATTACAAAACCTTGATGAAAGAAATGAAAGAAGAATTAAATAAATGGAAAGATATTCAATTCATGGGTAGAAAGACACATCTTATACCATTCACAAAAAATGGATAAGAGATGTAAATGCAAAATACAAAACTATAAGACTCCCAGAAGATTATAGAGGAGAAAATATAGATGACTTTGAGTTTGGCGAAGACTTTTTAGATGGAACATCAAAAGCACAATCTTCAAAAAATAAAATTGAAGGGCACCTGGGTGGCTCAGTTAGTGTCTATCTTCAGCTCAGGTCATGATCCCAGTGTTCTGGGATGGAGCCCTAACCTGTGTGGGGCTCCCTGCTTCTCCCTCTCCTTCAGCCTCTCAGTCTCGCTCTGTCTCTCAAACAAATAAATAAATTCTTAATAAAATAAAATAGATATGGTGACTCCATTAAATTAAAAATTTCTACTTTGTGGGGCACGTGGGTGACACAATCAGTTAAGCATCCAACTCTTGGTTTCAGCTCAGGTCGTTATCTCAGCGTCACGAGATCAGGACTTGCATTGGGCTCCATACTCAGCACAGTCTGCTTAAGATTCTCTGCCTCTCCCCTTCCTGTTTGTACTCTCTGTTTCTCTCCTATAAAATAAATAAAGCTTCTAAAAAAATTATACTTTGTGAAAGATACTGTCATGAGAATGAAGATTAGCCTACATACTGGGAGAAAATCTTTGCAAGAATATATTTTATAGAAGGCCGAGCTCTAAAACATATAAAAACTCTTCAATTCAACAATAAGAAGATAAACAATCAACTAAAAATGGTCCAAAGATCTTAACAGACAACTCATCAAAGAAGATATATAAATGGCAAATAAGCATATAAAAAAGATGCTCCACTTCATATGTTACTAGAGAAATTAAAATTAAGACAATGAGATAACACTACACAACTATCAGAATGGCCAAAATCCAGAACACTGACATTACCAAATGCTAGCAAGAATGTGGAGCAATAGGAGCTCACATTTATTGTTAGGGAAAATATAAAATTGTGCAACCATTTTCAAAGACGTTTGGTAGTTTCTTACAAAACTAAACATACTTTTAACATACAATCCAGAAATTCCACTCCTTGGTGTTTATTCAAAGGAGCTGACTTATGTTTAGACTAAAACCTGTACATGGATGTTTATATTAGCTTTATTCACGATTGCCAAAACTTGGAGGCAAACAAGATATTTTTCACTAGGTAAGTGCATAAATAATCTATGGTACATCCAGCCAATGGAATATTATTCAGCATTCCCCCCTCAATAAACTATCAAGCCATGAAAAGATAGAGGAAAGTTAAGTGCATACTATTAATTGAAAGAAACTAATCTGAAAAGTTACATACAATATGATTCCAACTCTCATAAAGATTCTGAAAAAGGCAAAACTATGGAGTCAGTAAAAATATCAGAGGCTGCCAGGGGTTAGTAGAAAGAAAGGATGGATATATGGAGCACAGAGAATCTTTAGGGCAGTGAAACTACTCTTTGTGGTATGATAATAGCATATATATGTTATGCCTTTGTCCAAGCCCATAGAATTAACAATGCTAGAAGTGAACCCTAATGTAAATTACGGATTTGGGGGGATGATGATGCATTAATATAGGTTTACCAGCTAAAAAAATGTACTACTCTAGTGGGAAAAATTGATATGAAAGAGATCAGGAATGCATGGGGCAGAGAAATCTCTGTAAATTCTACTGAACTGCTGTAAACTTAAAACTGCTCTAAAAAATAAAGTCTATTAAAACAAAGAAACGAATAATGACAACATTGCTAGCACAACAATGCTATCGAGACTCAGAAAAATTGGATCACTTAAATATTGCTGTTTAGAATATAAAATATTATAATCACTTTGCAAAAAAGTGTTATAGATTATTATAAACTAAATATTTCCTTATATGATCCAGTAATTGCAAACTTGAGCATTTATTCCAAAGATAAGAAAACACAAAAAACCTACATTAATTTCATAGCAGCTTTATTCAAAATAGCCAAACTTTACCCAACCAATGCCATCAATCTGTAAATGGTTAAGCAAAATGTTATACATTCAACCATGGAATACTACTTAGCAATACGAAGGAATGAACCATTAATACACAGAACTTAGAATTCAAGGGAATTATGCTAAATGGAAAAAAAGGCAATACCACATAAATGACATACCAAAATTAATACCAAATAGATCTTGAATTGGAATGACAAAAGAAAATAGAGAGAATAGCTTAATGCTTGCCACTGATTGGTTTGAGATTAATGGAAGGATGTAGGTGATGATAGCTACTCATGATGGAACTATTCTATATCTTGACTCTAGTGGTGGTCACATGAATGTACATGTGTGGTAAAAATGCATAATACTAAACATACACCCATTCACAAAAACACACAAATGATTGCATATAAAACTGGTGACATATGAATAAAGCCAGGGAATGGTATCAATGACCATGTCTTGGCTTTGATATTGATATTTTGTGTTATCTCAAAATAAAAATTGTTAAAAGAATGAAGAGCAGAAATCTGGATTTCAACAGCTGTTTTTTTAGAAATATAAATGCAGCTTGTGGTACAAATCTTTTGCAAGCCTGAAAGAAATCTTAAAGAGGCAAAAGAAAAGCACTAAAAATTATACATAAGGAGATAATTAAAATGAAATCTATATATATTTAAATGTATAAAATAATATTGTGTATTACATCATCCCAATGAATTTGCATGTATAAGGCTATATCTCTCAAATAATGTAATTTTGCATGTGATTATTGCTTTTGAGTTTTGTGTGTGTGTGTGTGTGTGTGTGTGAAAGACTCTCCTATATATTGGATGGTGTTTGCCATATTAGTAATCCATCACTAATATCCACTATCCCTACCTACTTATTGTAAAAGTCAATAATGATCTCACATACATCCAAAGTCCTCCAAGGGTTGTCCAAGTTGAGAACCATCTATCTAGATCAGCCACCACTTTTCTAAAAAATTAAATGATCAAAATTCCCTGAAAAAGGAAAAAAAATGTACAGTTTAAGATTTTGAACATATTGAAAGAGCAGTCAAGAATATACCTCTTTAAAAAGCATCAGGACAAGAATGTTTTACAGGTGAGATTATTTCTTTATAATTAAAATATTCCCCATTCTAGAAAAAAAGATAGAAATATCTTTTGATGTTTTGACTGGTTATGAATTTAAAAAGGTAAGTTTAATATTTTTAAATAATGAAAATTATGAATGTCATTTCTAATTTTACAAAGAAAATATTAGCAACTAATACTTATCATTGCATAAAATAATCACATAGAATAACTGAATGTAGTTTTTTTTAGGATTTTATTTATTTATTCATTCATAAGAGACAGAATGAGAGAGAGAGGCAGAGACACAGGCAGAGGGAGAAGCAGGCTCCATGCAGGGAGCCTGATGTGGGAGTCGATCCCGGGACTCCAGGATCAGGCCCTGGGCTGAAGGCAGTGCTAAACCGCTGAGCCACCCGGACTGCCCAACTGAATGTAGTTTATCTCAGGAATGTAGGAGTGGTTCAACATTCAAAAATGTAAGAATGATTTTCAATATTAAAAATTAAATGAGATCTACATTATTTTAATAGATGTTGAAATGTAACTGGAAAAAATATTCCTTATTTTATACTTGAAAAAAATAAAATATAGAATAAAACAAAATTAAATTAAAATTTAATTTTAAATTTGTTAACATTTATTAATATAGGATGTTATAATATAAAATAGTTTTATATTTCATTATATAAAATATTCTATAAACATTTCCCCTACCGTATATATCTATTCTCAGTCCAATATCATGTGTTTATAATTGAAACTTTATAATATGGTTTAATTACTGTTAACTGTTCTTCTTACTAAAAAAAAATGCCTCATCCATTTTTTAATTTAAAATTTAAATTAAAATTTAAAACATATTAGAAAATAGAAACACGGGATGAGCATTGGGTGTTATGCTAAATGTTGGCAAATTGAACGCCAATAAAAGAAACTAAAAAAAAAAAAATCATTGTATGGGGCATCTTAATCAATGCAGTAAAGCAAGAAAAATAAATAGAAACCATAAAAATAAAAAAAAAATAAAATAAAAATAAAAAGAAACCATAAAAATTGGAGAAAAAAGAAAATAGAAATATCCTTCTTATTAATTCTACAACCCCCTTAAATTGTAATTAACATATTGGTAAAATTCACATCTCTCTCTCAATATAGATAGATAGATAGATAGATAGATAGATGATAGATAGATGACAGATAACAAAATGGACTCAACAAAAAAAACCATCATTTATTTAGAAAAAGACATATTATGTACTCTATTTTTTTTCCTGATTCTCTTTGCTTTACTCAATCCTGAAAGAGATTATATTGACAGCTTTCTTCCTCCTATGGCTATCTCTAAATATATAAATAGAATTGAATAAATATAAAATAATGTGGTTTCTAGAAGAAAGATTCACCATTATTAAATTATTTATCCCAAATTATCTAAAATTTAGTACAACCTAAATGGAAATCATAGTAGAAATTTTGCTTATAATTAAACAAGCTGTTTGTAGAAGAATTAAAGGGAAAAATGATGAGGCTATTTTTTTTAGTAAGAAGAACAGTTAACAGTTATCAAACTAAATTATAAAGTTTCAATTATAAACACATGATATTGGATTCAGAATAGATAAATATGGTAGGGGAATTGATCAATTAATTGTACTGATTAATAACATGTAGGTAGCTGCAAAATATAAAAATTCACACCACATTCATTGAAGAGGAAATATTTCTAAAACTCTTAGGCACTGTAAAGTCATAATAATTGGAGCAGTGTTTAAAAAACCACACAATGGCATATTTATAATTATCAAATTCCCCTCAAAGACCATGAGAATCTGTGTGACCATGAAATTAAGTTCATTAGAAATCTGCCACTGACCAAATTAATTTATTCACATTGAATGTTCTTAGCACTTTTAGGAAGTATTGTCATGGAGGATGAGGTCATAGGATGGTTTCAGGCAAGGATTATTAAGCAAAATTCTGTTGGGCTGGTCTTGTTAAGAGTTGATAACCAGGATAAATTGACTGGCTCAGTAGGGAAATGAAGCTAGATATTAAAATTGATATGTCTTTCCTTTTTTTAAAAGGTTTATTTATTTATTCATGAAAGACACACAGAGAGAGGCAGAGACACAGGCAAAGGGAGAAGCAGGCTTCCTGTGGGGAGCCTAATGCAAGACTCCATCCCAGGAGCCCAGGGATTGAGACCTGAGCCAAAGGCAGATACACTCAGCCACTGAGCCACCTAGGTGTTTCAATATGTCTTTCTATAGTTTGTCAGAGTTCTTATTTTTCTGCAGCACATGGAGTAAACACAGAAGATCCAGCTATTTACGTGGATACATATGCATTGTTCTCCAGAAGATTTATAATCTAAATCCTAAGTAAAATCTCAAACTGGGACGGTTTTTAGTGAATTTCAAACATGATTGCTGATATCAAGGGAAACAATTTATATATGACCCACTGTCTTTGTAAATATAATAATGTCTTAGAAATGTTTTGCAATAAATCACATCATTCACAGGCATAAAATAGAATTCTTATCCAACTAATAAAAATACTATGGGAATTGCCTTTTTAAAGTTACTTATCACTGATTTGAGAAAGAAACTGTATGCTTGTATAAGAGTGAAATGATTCTCAATCTTCATATAACTTCTGTTTTATTTTACATACTCAGGGATTAGGAGACTGGACATTACTAAGCTTGCTGAAGGAGATTCAGAGTGTAAATAAACCACACACAGGTGCTAGAGATCTTTCAGCGTCAAGGTTTCCCTTTCACACTCCTTCACTCCCCTCCTTTTATTCACTGCAGCATAGCCAGCTAATGTGAAGAGTGAGTGAACCCATCAGACTGTAAGGAAAACTATGAATGTGAAGAATTTTAACAAGAGCTATGACCTAATAAATCACAAAGGGCAGTTAATGAAGAATGCAGAAGCAGTATGGTCTCGGAACTAGAGGGTACAGTGGAAAGGGTTGGTACGATCAGCTCTGACACTGTTATATCACTGACACATGTAAGAACTAAATCAAAATAATATTTCCATGTATATTCCAAGTCACGGAACCAGAAGTCACAGTTTCTTGCACTTTGCACAAATTCATGCTTGCCCACAAAGGGCTGCAAGAGTATCAAAAGCCTAGTTTAAAAACAATCATCTAAATCAATGGAGAGATAGTCCATGTTCATGAATAGAAAAACTCAATACTGTTATCAGTTCTTCTGGGCTTGATCTATAGATTCAACCATAATCTCAATCAAAATTCTAGCACCCACCCACAAACTGATTCTAGAAATGTATGGCTGAGGGTTGTTGGAGGAGATGTAGGTGGGGGGATGAGGTAATTGGGTTATGGGTATTAAAGAGGACAATGATGTGATGAGCACTGGGTGTTATATGCATCTGATGAATTATTGAACTCTATATGTGAAACTAAGGATATACTATACATTGGCTTATTGGATTTAAATTAAAACAAAACAAGGGATGCCTGGGTGGCTCAGTGGTTGAGTGCCTACTTTTGGCTCAGGATGCAATCCCAGGGTCCTGGGATCAAGTCCTGTATCAGGCTCCTTGAAAGGAGTCTGCTTCTCCCTCTGCCTATGTCTATGCCTCTCTCTGTGTCTCTCTTGAATAAATAAATAAAATCTTTAAGCAAAACAAAACAACAAAAAGTATGTATGGGAAAACAAAAGACCCAGAAGAGCCAACACAGAATTAAGAGAGAGGAACAAAGTTGAATGACTGACTCTACTCAACTTTAAGGTTTTCTGTAGATCTATAGTAATTAAGACAGCATAGTATTGGTAAATGAATAGATAAGTAAGTTTAATGAACATAACAGATAGCCCAGACATAGACTCAAGCAAATATGGGCAATTGGACTTTGAAAAAAGAACAAAAACAAATCAAAGAGAAAGGATAGCCTTTTCCACAAATAGTGTTGCCAAAACTGAATATCACATGCAAAAAAATGAATCTAGACACAGACCCTATACCTTTCACAAAACTTAACACAAAACATATACACCTAAATGTGAAATACAAAAGTATAAAACTAGAAGATATCGTAGGAGAACAATTAAGTGACCTTGAGTTTGGCAATTAATGTTTATATACAACCTTAAAAACCTGATCTGTGAAAGAAAAAGTTGGATTTTGATTAGTTGGACTTTAATAAAATTAGAACTTATGCTCTTCAAAAGGCATTGTTGAATAAAAGAAGAGACAAGTTACTATCAGGATAAAACTATGATAAATTTGATAAAGGATTGGTACCCAAAATATATAACTCAATAATGAAAAAGCAAACAACCTAATTAAAAATTAGGTTAAAAAATCTGAACATATACTACCAAAGAAGATATACAAATAGAAAATAAGCATGTGAAAAGATGCTCAACAACAGATGTCAGTACTTCACAGTAAATTAAATGAGATACCACTATACCTGTCAGAATGGCTGAAATCCCAAACATGGATAACATCAAATGCTGGTGAGGATGTGAAGTAACAGGAATTTTTCATTCATTTCTGATGGGAATGAATAAATGGTTTAGAAGACAATTTGGGAGTCTTTAAAAAAGTAAATATATTGGGGTGCCTGGGTCAGATTTAACGCCTGCCTTCGGCCCAGGGCATGATCCTGGAGTCCCAGGATTGAGTCCCATGTCAAGCTCCCTGCACGGAGCCTGCTCCTCCCTCTTCCTGTGTCTCTGCCTCTCTCTGTATCTCTCTCATGAATAAATTTTTTTAAAAGGTAAATATACCCTGATCATATGATCCAGCAATCACACTCCTGTATTTACCCAAATATATTGAAAATAATGTCCATAGAAGTACCTGCACACAGATGTTTGCTAACTTTATTATAACTGCCCAAACTCAGAAGCTACCAAGAGGTCCTGTATTACTGAGTGGACAGATAAACAGTAGTAAGCAAAGAGAATAGAATGTTGTCAGTGCTAAAAAGAGATGAGTCATCAAGCCATAGAAATACATGGAAGAACCTTAAATTCATATTGCTAAGTCTGAAAAGACTACACAGAGTATGATTCGAACTATATGACATTCTCGAAAAGGAAAAACTATATGGAGACTCTAAAAAGATCAATAGTTGCCAGGGTCTTGGGGGAACAAGTAAGAGATATGCGTAGGAGGAATACAGGATTTTTAAGACGATGAAGCTGTTTTGCATGATACTATATTGGTGGCTATATGCCATGCATTTGTCAAAACGCAAAGAATTTATAATACAAAAACTAAACTTTAAAGTAAATCATGAGGGAACTCTCTGTACTCAATTTTTCCACTCATTTTTTCTATAAACCAAAATCCACTCTAAAAAAGTAAGTGTACTAATTAAATAGAACATTTCTTGAAGAAATAGTTGAAAGAGTATAAAATAGAATCCTTTACTTCTGCTCACATGTGCAGGGAAGGTGAATTTTTCGAGAAGTCCTGCAATTGATGTCTCTTTAATTCCAATTTGTAAAACTTGGGTCAAATACCAAATTCTGTACCTGGAAAGACGAATGGAAATGTCATGATTGATTTGGACTAAGCAGAGTTCTCCTTTGGGATCTGGGAAGAGGCCCAGGAATATGCCAGCTTTGTACATAACTGCCACTATCTGCCATAAATTTGGGTATACCATTGTACCCTTCCCAGGTACTGGCCAGATAGGATGATAAAAATAGAGACGTTACAATGGTAGACGTAAGTACTATTTTTCTCTTATTCTTTAGATACTTATGTAAAACATATTAAGAACGAATATAAAAGACCATCTTTTAAAAATATCATGTAAGGACGCCTGGGTGGCTCATTGGTTGAGCGTCTGCTTTTGGCCCAGGGTATGATCCTGGAGACCCGGGATCAAGTCCCACATCAGGCTCCCTTCATGGAGCCTGCTTCTCCCTCTGCCTGTGTCTCTGCCTCTCTCTTTCTGGGTCTCTCATAATAAATAAATAAAATCTTAAAAAAATACCATGTAAAGTCTTCTAGCTCAGTTTGATCAGACAGCAATTGAGAATATGGTATTATCTATACTTGCACATATACATGGGTGCAACAAAAAATGATTCACTTAAATAAAAGTATCTATTCAGGAATATTTCGTGTATTAAAATAGTAAAAAGGAAAACTATCAGGAAATTTGTGATTTAATTTACTTTGGCTATGTCATATAGGCAGGAAGAATCTGTGTTGGCAGACATTTGGCAGCCTATCTTCCCAGCTCAAATTCTAAGAAATAATTGAAAAAGATAAAGTAATGGTAGTTCCATAATTTCAGTTAAAATAATAAAATAAATTCACTCTTTAGTTCCAGAAGAAGGAAACTAGAACCTAAAACTGGCTCAGAAGTGTTCCTAAAACACATGTAGGAAAAGAGGTTGCCCATCCTCTCCTGCCTCAGCTGAACTCAATCTAAAACTAGAGGGTTCCTAAAGGTTGTTTATATTGGTTGATGATCCCAGAGACCAGGGCCGGTCAATCAACAAAAGGGTAAATTCTTGAATGGTCCCAAGTGTGGGCAACTTGACCCTTTGAGGACCTTTTAAGAAGCCATATAGAATATGTCATAGATTTATTCACTAGAGAATAAAGGTTGGAAGGCATTTTATTCTGTCTCCTGCCCCAATGGTCAAAGGTGCTCTATTAGTCTTTTTTATCTCCAACGTGCACATAAATGCCTACCAAGTCCATTCCCATGGGCATCCCACACCACAGCCTCAGTGTAGGGCTGATTCTGAAAAGGAGAGATACAAAGCTCATTTGAGACAGCAATGCAAAGCTAATTGCTACAGCAGTGTTGGAACTAAGCATAGACAGAGAGAACAGGGTGTGAGAGATATCCAATATATCCACCAAGAGGATGCATTGTGCAATTATTATTTTTTCCTATTGCGATGTAAAAAATGCTGTAAATGTATTAATTAAAATAATACTCATTTATTAACTCACAGTTTTGCAGATGAGAAGTCCATTTGAGATTGACTGGATTCTCTGCTTTGGTCATTATACCAAAATCAAACTGCCAGCCTTAGCTGGGCTCTCATTCACAGGCTTCGAGAAGAATCTGCTTCCAAGCTCACTTAAGTTGTTGGCAGAATTCAGCTTATTGTGGCTGTAAGATTGAGATCCACTCTTGGCTGTAGACTATTCTTACTCCTAAGGGTCACTTCGGGTCCTTGCCTTATAAGTCACCTCTACATCAACAATAGAAATAAGTCAATCCCTTTCGTGCTTCAAATCTTCAACTTCCACTTCTGTTACCAGTTGAGACTTTCCACCTGCCCAAATAATCTCCTTATCTTAAGATCAAATGATTAATAACCTTAGTTACAGGTGCAAAATCTCTTTTATCTGAAAACAATCACAGAGTGATATTATAGGGTTAGTGTAATGGAAAGCATCTAAAAGTGAGGGACAAAAGTAGCCAATACTTACACACCTCGACATTCCAAAATGAAATTTCTGGAAACCATGATAAAAACAAAAACTAAAAGTTTCTCCAGAGAACTAGATTTTTTACAAAGTAATAAGGATCACATTAACTTCAAACTTTTCACAGAATCATTGGCTACTTCAACATAGTGGACAGATGTATGTGAATTTCAGAAGAAAAATAATAGTGAATATAGGCATCCATACTCAATTACATATAAAGATAAAGCCAGTGGTATTGATGTCAAAAATAGAACTGTAGGTGCAAAGCCCTAAAAGTGAGAGAACCCATACTAACATGGCAAGCATTACATGTGTGCTCAGAAGTTGTGATAATGTTCTAAGTATTAACTCTTCCAGGATTCATAACAAAGCTATGAAGTAAAGACTGTTATTACCTTCATTCACATTTTTTCAGATGAAGAAACTGAATCACAAAGCATTTAGTTGACTTACCCAATCACATAGCTAGAAAGTAGTACAGACTTGATTAGACTTGATTTAGTTGCAGGTGGCCTAATTCCAGACCAGTTTTATATATATATATATATATATATATATATATATATATATATATATATATATATTTGCATAAATGTATATATACTTATACTTTTATGCCAGCCAAACAGTTGTATATATAAAAATATATATAAAAAGCAAACCTATAAAACTTCAAGAAGTAGGCAAAATCACAAAATGTGCATTTTTAAGCAATTTTCTTCAAAATGCCTGGCCAAATATATAATAACAAAAAATGTCATATGTAATTAAAGCAATACAGGAAGTATATTCTAAGAATATTGACTCTTCATCGTGAGTAAACTGACAGATGACAATGAATTACTACGGGAACGTTATAACTGGTTAATGTAAAGCAATGTGGTCAGAAGGAATCCTAGCTCAATATGCAGAAACAGAAATATGGTGTATTTTCACAAATCTGAGAACCAAGAACAATTGATTACATGGAGAAATTATACATGAAACACCAATTGGTAAACAAATATGTCAAGTAATAAAATGTTAAGTAGTTAGACTATACATGGGCAGCTTATATCTATAAATGCAGAAAGAGATTTTTAGCTTCTAGAAACATGGGACAGATTATTATCCACTCAATCCTCTTAAGTTTTTTTATCCATAAAAAAACACATCAGATATAGAAAAGGTAAATAACATTTGTATGAAAACAAGAAAAGTATCAGTAATGATAAGTATAATTAAGACAGCCTACAAAAAATAATTACTATCAATAATGAGGGACTTTTTAACAGTGCACATATTTTATATTTTAAAAACTAAATAGTAGTTTGAAGGTAACATGAATTGACTTTATTTTACTTTATTAATATAGTAATAATAGTGTAATAATATTCTCAAAATTACATTAATATAAAAGTAGCTTTCAATTCTAGTTCACATATTTGTCAGTTTCCCATTTTAAATTCTCTACTGTTCTATATTTCTGTTTAGACTGGGCATCATTATGATAGTCAGCATTTCTTTTTATTTAAATACTTTTGAATTTTTTAAAAGATTTTATTTATTTATGAGAGACACAGAGAGAGAGAGAGAGACAGAGACAGAGACACAGGCAGAGGGAGAAGCAGGCTCCATGCAGGGAGCCTGACATGGGACTCAATCCCGGGTCTCCAGGATCACGCCCTGGGCTGAAGGCAGCCCTAAACCGCTGAGCCACCTGGGCTGCCCTAAATACTTTAGAATTAATACAACAATGCTCTCTCTCCTATTCGCGATGTAGAATTTATGTAACATTGTTTTTGTCATGCTTTCTGATGACAGATGGAGGGTAGAAACCTGGAGGCTGTGCTCAACGCTCAAGTTGCACATGAATTCATTTGCTTTTCTAGTGTCTCTCATAATATCACCTACACAGGATACTGGTTTCCAAGATTCTGGCAGGAGAGGTAAAATTTCTGATAGAATGACACCTAAAACTGGAACTGTACTCCTTGAAACTGGCCATGCAGCATCCCCTGCTGCCTGTTCTATGAGGTCACATATTATAAGGAAGCCACATTTCCTGTTTCCAAAAATCAAATTGGTCTTCTCTATAGTAGGCAGTAGTAGAAAAGAGAAGGTCATTAAGTCTGGGTCCCAGAATTGATAACATCTTCATGAAGAATTAAGCTGAAATGGCCAAGAACACATCTTGATTGAGGCAGAGAGAAATAGCTGGAGAACTTCAAGTTGGCATTTGATATAGGATGACTATTGGCAGAAAGGACCTTTGAAGGCCTGCCATTAACTTGGGTCAGTGTCTGAAACAATTTTACAGAAAACCTACTTAGTTTCTGATGGGTAGGGGATATTCAAGGAGTGAAAAAGGTTAGAAAACATACATGTTTGAACAGAAGTTGTTTGTTCACAAAACCTACTCAGGAGCTATCATAAAACCCCAGAGACATGATTTGTCAGGGCTCCTATGGTCTGTGTCTTGATAAAATATGAAGAAAAGTGTTCTCCAGGAGAAAAACTAAAAACACGAGGAAGCTATTGAGAGATTGTTCATGTATCTGATAAAACTATAGAATTTGATTACTTTAGGGAAATTCAGGATTATGGGAATTTGCCTTTCAATATAATCTAATTGTAGTTGGGAGCAGCAGAATGACAGCATACTCATGGCCAATTCTGATACAATAATGCAGAAAAGCCAGCTTATATCCTAATTTCAGTCCTTCATAAATACAGGAGGCAATTTGGAATTAGAATTTCTACAAATATAGATGAAGATTAATATCCTTTAAAGAATAAAGCAAGTGATTAAAAGCTTGCAGAAAAAATTGAAGTCCCACTGAGATTTGGAATGCTCACCCAAATGGGAGAGATTTTCTATTATAATGGATATCGTTTTGGCTACAGTTTAGAAACTTAGAGTCTCATTGTTAGTGATTTTTTAAGAGTCTGTAATCAGTTTATTTTTGGCTGTGATCCAAGCGTTATTTAATGTTTCTAAATTACTAAGCAATTGAGACTTAGAAAAATTAATTTTCTGTATTATTTTGCTTGTAGGTAGAAAATATGGTCTATGTGATTTATTTCTTTATAATTTGTTATTAGTTTTGGGATGTACTTTTAAAGAAATATTTGTATTTTATGGATGCTGGGGGAAAAAGGTTATGATTTTGCTTACATGCAGTAAATGTAAAATATGCAAATAAGGTAACATTTTGATATTTAAACCATTGTATTTTTCTCCTTCCAATTTGTTTACATTAGCTCTGTGCTCATCGATTGGGCAGTAGCAAAGGGTTATGTACTTACTCCTTCTTGGCAGGGGAGTACAACAAAAGGAAGGAAGAAAAATAACAAAGTATCATTTTTGAATTTTCATGCCTGTAATGTTAGTTTGCAGAGTAAAAAGAAATCTGGTGGCCCCAGAGAAGTGTGGCTCTTGGGATGGGATTAAAGACTGCCCAGCAAGACGCATGGTTGAGGTAAATAAAAAGTCAATGACTAAGAGCCACGAACTTGCTTTATTTAAGGGATTTTGGCAGAGGATCTTATCATATCCATCAGGATTTTCAAATTTCTACCACTGAATCCTCTCTAAGCAAATTGAAGCCAAGGAAGGATTCTATTAAGATTTTGGGGTAACTTTCATCATATTTTAGACTTTATCTGTTAATTCAGAAGACTTTCCAATTAGTCATAAAACCATGTAGCATTTGATGGGACCAGAATCTGGCACTGTCTCCAGAACCAAAACTATTCTGCTTTTAGTAGCATCTGGAAGCTTACACCACCGTCTTTACCCATAGACATATCCAGTATCTGCTGTCACCAGTGTCAACAAGACGGATAGCTATTCTCCACTTCATTGCTTAATTGTTTTGTATAAAAGTTTTGTTTTGATTTATCTGGTAGATAAAACCTGTATCAAATGACAAGGAAGGTCATAAATATATTGATTTTTTGCCATACATAAATAATGAGATATTTGCTATACAAAGACATTTTTCTAATGTTGAAAGGTGTTCCAAATGTTAGGGTAGATACAAATGATGAGTAGTACTCAAAGTCTCTCCTTTCATTGTCAACATCAACAACACTTTTTTTTTTCTTTTTTTAATGTCAAGAAAAAATAGAAACAACAAATATGTTCCCACAAAACATATATCAACTGCATGGCAAACAAACAAAAACATACCCATTTTCTCCCAGATAAAGGAAGGTATCCAGTTATTAGTTCTTGTAGATCATTTTATTAGATGATTTAGGATTTTCCAAATATACAATCATGTCACCTGTGAATTCAACTTTGCTTCTTTCTTTCAAATTTGTATGCCTTTTGTTTCTCCTTCTTGCCTTTTTAGACTGGTTGGACCTTTGATAAAAGCTTGAATGGAAGTGGGGAAGAGTTGGAACACCTGAGTGTCTTAATGGTTGAGCACCTGCCTTTGGCTCAAGGAGTGATCTTGAGCCCTGGAACTGAGTCCCACATCTGGCTCCCTGCAGGAAGCCTGCTTCTCCCTTTGCCTATGTCTCTGCCTTTCTCTCTCTGTCTCTCATGAATAAATAAATGCAATCTTTAAAGAAAAAAAAAAGTGGGGAGAGTAAAAATCTTTGCCTCGTTCCCAATATTATGACAGAATATTCTCTGTTTTGATGTAAAATATGCTCTTGTATCTTTTAATAAATTTCTCTATCAGGTTCATGGAGTTCTATTTCCATTGGCTTGAAAATTTTATAAATGGATGTCAAGTCTTTTCAAGTGATTTTACTATATCTATAAATATGATCACATGATTTTCCCCCATATTCTGCTAATCCATTGAATGATATGGTTGCTTTTGAATATCAATGTAACATTGCTAGCATATATCCCACTTGGTTATGGAGCATCTGTCTATATATATTTCTTATAAAAAATATATATTATTTTAATTCATGTAAGGATACTGGTCTGCAATTTATTTTTTCTCATTGTATCTTTGTTTTTGGTGTTGGGATAATTCTAGCTCAAAAAATATTTGAGAAATGTTCCCATTTTTTAAAAAGGGCATTTATGTATAATTTGTGTATTATTTCTATAATAAATGTTTCATAGAATTCACCAGCGAAGCTATTCGGGACTTTAATTTTCTTTGCTGAAAGCTTTTAGTTACAAATTTAATTTACTTAATGGATGTAGTGCTGTTCATATATATCTTCAATTTCTTTTTGAGTCAGTTTTGATAATTTGTGTTTTTAAGGAATTTATCTTTTTCGTGAAATTGTTGAATGTGCTGGCATAAAGTGGATTGTAATATTTTCTTAATTTCTTTTAATGCCTTTTGGATCTGCAGTAGTGTCTTCACTTTAATAACTGATAAATGTGCCATCCTTCACTTGTTTTGTCGCTTGGTCAGTATTAATCTTTAAAAAACCAACACTACAAATCTCCCTCTAAACTCTGCTTTATCTATTTCCAAAAAATTCAGATATGTTGTTTTTGGTATCATTTTGTTCAAACTCTGCTATAGCTGGTGACATTTATGTTATCCCTGCTTTGTTTATGTACTGAGTAATTCTTAGTTTCAGTAAGTAGTTTTATGCTACTTTTTTGCAAGACTTAGACAAAATTTCAGTAAAATTGGGCAGAGAGAAATCAGCAACAGATATGGTTCTAATCTCTAAACCACATAACTTCTTAGATGGTGATCCATTGACCTGAGTCCAACTTTAGTTCTACTTTTATGATGTTATTATCCAGAAATGTCTTCAATCTGTCATAAAATAGAGCTTTAATCATAACCCAGCATCCTGTAGGTCAATTTACAGATCCCTAAATTCTAAATTCATGCTAAGAGTTTTACCATTGAATATTCCTGTGGAAACAAATTTAGATGGTTAGAATATTAATAATTTCATAAATTAAAAAAGTTTAGGGATTTTGTCAGAATATTATTTTATAATAAATTAATAAATTAAATAAATCTTTAATTTTATCATATATATATTTAAGATTTTATTTATTTATTCATGAGACACACAGAGAGAGAGGCAGGGACATAGGCAGAGGGAGAAGCAGGAAGTCCTATGTGGGACTCATTCCTGGGACTCCAGGATCACGCCCTGAGCACGCCCTGAGCCGAAGGCAGACACTCAACCACTGAGCCACCCAGGTGTCCCTATATATTATTGTTTTAATCAGTGTAAATGACTGCACTTTCTCTGTGCTAAGCCATATCGATATTGTAAAGATTAACTTTTTTGAAATACTTTTGGTAAATGTGACTATTTATTCTTGTATCTGAGATCTTTGTGTTTTTGTTTGTTTTGTTATTTTTGTTTGTTTATTTAGGTTAGCTTTTACGAATACTTGCAGAATTTTACAGAACAGGTATTGATTTAGTGCATCACTGAGAGCTACATGTTCTGTCTAAGCCCAGTGATGACATTCATATATGAAGGATAGCAGTCAGCCTTATACCAGATCTGTTTTTAAACTTTAAGCAATTTTTATTAAATTCAGAGAGAATGGCACAGTTTAGACCTACTAAGGACTAAATAATACCTTTTCAAAATGCATTCTTGTTAGCTTTATGTGCAGAAATCTATGGCACTGATTTTTTTTTTTAATTTATTTATTCATTCATGAGAGACACACACACACACACACAGAGAGAGAGACAGAGAGAGAGAGAGAGAGAGAGAGAAATGCAGATACACAGACACAGGTTCTCATGCAGGGAGCCCGATGTGGGACTTGATCCCAGGACCCCAGGATCACGCCCTGGGCTGAAGGTATAACTAAACCACTGAGCCACCCAGGAATCCCATATGGCACTGATTTAATATGAGAGAATGTTTGTGAAAGGACATTGGAAAATGTTTATTATGTAAACTCATCATCTTTAATCCACAATATATCTGATAAAGTCTACTCAATACCTTAAAAACTATGTTGATAATTCTTTGAAGAACTCAGAGGTGTTGAGCTTTACATTTGAGTCAACTCAGGACCAAGCAGAGGTAGCATGTATGGGAATTCATGGCACTCTGCACGGAGGCAGATCTTTAGATTTCCATAGGCCATGATATTGGGGATTCAAGGTAAACCTATATAGGTATCATGAACCTAAATACCCCAAGTCACATCAGGTACAAAAGAGAGAAATTAATTCTGATGATTTCTGACAATTTGGAAAATGTGGGGTAGTTAGAGGGTTTAGGAGAGAGGTTTCACTAAGAGCATGTGAAACTCAAATGCTAAAACATGAATTTTTAAAAAGTATGGAATAGGTGGTTCAGGGAACTCTGAGTAGCATGATCCCTATATGTAGCTTGGTTAGAGATTAAAACCATGAAGACCTAAAGATGTTATGCTTGAGTGGAGCAAAATGTAATAAGATGTTTAACTAAACTACAAAATACAATGTTTTAGGTCACCTGAAGCACCTAAAGTCACTTTTGAGCTTTCTTCAATAGTTTCCAACTAGAGGGACTGATCAGGAATGTTTAAGACCATTGGCTCCAGCTATAGCTGTCTGATGCATTTCCTGCCTACAAGTAATGGAGAGGGCAACCCCCAAGCATCATGGATAGAAAAAGAGTTACAACTTCTTCTCATGATCTAATCATACCTACAATTCTTCCACGTGTAACTAAATCTAGAATAAATTATCTCTGATAACAAATGTAATCATTATGTAGAGGGGAAAATGAATAGAAGCTCAGCATTTTTGAGTTACCTCTTCACTTGGAAGTTAAAGTTTTCATTATATAAAAGTGATCCATCCAAAATTGACTTTTAAAAAGTTCCTTTAAAATTACAAGTGCACCAAATAATATATATCTAATGTACATAAGTGATGCCCTCATTTTCACGTGTTGCATCATTTACAAAGCTTATGTCATTCCCTTCATTTGTAATATGTGTTTGAACTGAATTTGGTAATATTTAAAGAGATAGTCAAAAATATCACTCACTGCAGCCAACATATCATAGGATCCTTTCGTTAGTTGACAGTTTTGACAGATATTATTGATTTGGGCAGCAACTGCAGCTAACCAGAAGGGGACAATGTGACAGTTTTATGTAACAAAAGGCACAGTGTCATGTCAACTGAACTAAATGTTGTACAAAGTGACAGCAGGACAAAAAATCCTTTCAGACTTAATTTTCTGCTTCATTTTTTTTTTCTACCATCAATACATAAGCCAGTGCACTAGGTGACACAAATTAGCAGGATGGAGCAAAAGGTCTATCCCTGCCTCTGTGGCTATACTTGACTTCTTCCACCACAGAGTGGCAATTATTTTTCAGGTGAATGAACAAGAAGAGCAGCTTATAGTAATCAAACTACCCCTATAGGAGAAAATATATCCCTTATCAAGATGCTTTATATATTTCACCTAGGTGGCTTTGGGGAAAGATGAAAGAAAAAAGTCCCCATCTGCTAGGTCATGCCTACAAGACACATTCTGTCAAGTCTTAAAAGCAACAACAGCTTTGCCTGTGGGATACCTATAATTATTATGCGGAACAGCCCAATGCCTGCTGTAGCTCATTGTTCTGCTAACAGAAGACCGAATGAGAACAGTGGCTCCAGGCTGTGAGTGGATAAAGTGCAACTTTTCGATTTTGCTCTTCTAAGGATCCTGCATTGTGTGAGTCCCTGAGTGACATCTTTGGCCTTCCTTGGGGCTCAGCAGATTGAATCAGTCATGCTGTGTTAAACAATGTGTGGGGGATATAACCTTAGCAGTGCCTGTCATTTTTTCCTCCTAATTCAATCTACATTTAATCAATTAAAGTAATTTCTTGTTTGTTTAAGTTCTATATCCAATGGATCTTGAGGATTTTGAAGTAGTACACCTTCACCTTGACCTTCTTTGCCTTTTGAACTTCAACTACTATATCAAAATTGGGATCTGCAAAAATGGTGGGTAGCAACAGGACCCTGTCACTAGCCTTTCTGTGATTTTCCTGATTTGTGATTTTAATGGAGTTTTGGGAATGAAGTCATCTAAATGATAAGCTGGAGAAAATATTAAAAAAAAAAAAAAAAAAAAAAGCAGGGGCAACAGCCAAAGAGAATGACAATAATTTAGATATCTAGAATACTGACGTAGGTATGCAAACTTGAAACATAGTTTAGGGGAAAAATTATTTTGTCAAGTTATCTGTTGTTCTGGTTTGTGTTAATGGTTTGAAAGTTCACTTTTAGGCTATCACCATTATTGTGAACAGCCAGTAGTAACGTATGCAAGTTCAAGGTCTTTATTGATTGGTTTAGCTGGTCTTAATCAAAATTTGTCATCCTTTCCACTCATAGTGATTAAAAAAGTCTGAGAGAGCTTGACACTGAGTCTCTTGACTTTTTGTGAGTTTGTAGAAAAGTGCTGACCTAAACATTTTATTACCTGTCAATTGTCAGGCTGGAAAACAAACTAGAAGATAAAGTTTTAAGGAAATGGGTTTACTTGAACAGACACAATTAATTAAATGCCACAATAAAGAAGAGCAGTTACCATGGTATTCAAAAATAGAGAAAAAGGTTTTCTTATTTTTGTTTTCTTTCAAGATTACTGTTGCTGAAATGTCAAATAAGGGAAAAAACTATGCAAAAAATGTAAGCGAAAGTCAAATCGATGGGGTAATATTATGGTGGAATCAGGGACTGGTTTGAAATAGATCTGGAAAGCTTTGGCATTTACAATTCCTTAAGAGAAAGAGAAGCTTAAGTAAGAAAAATTAGCCCTCTGGTAAAAATGTTGGTTTGATACATTTTCATAAAAATAAAAATAAAGTTTTATTTTTATTTTCAACCTTGGAAGAATCTGGAGTATTAGGAACTTGGAATTACATTTTAAAAATAATTTCAATGGTTTTCTAGTGCTGCTCCATGAACCTAAGGGAAAATAATATAAGAGACTTTGGGAATAGTGGAATTCTTAAAAGTTGTATAAAATTTGATGAACCATTTCATCTATATAGTATCTAGATGAATTAATTTATTTAGGAAGTAAGATGTGTTTGGCTTTTCCTCATTCTTTGTTTTTCTCATCTGGCTGTCATTGACCTCCTGCAGTGTATTCAGCATTGTGATAAATGGTAAGAGAATTTCTGACCTTGAGAAGCTCACAGTCTACTTCAACTATGTTGGATGTGCTTTATCATTTTAAAAAAATTTCCACCATTATAAAATGCTTTAAAATTTTTGGCTAAATTATGCTTAGTGTTGAAGCTGAACTAATTTTTTCTGGCACCCAAGCTTACAGGATGAGCTCCATGTACAAACTACCTGATTGTCTGAAACCCAACCTCATTTGCTGCATCTTAGGCCTCCTCTAGTGAGGAGGAGTCTGTAAGATTAAGTTGATGTGTAAGCAGAGACAAAATGTATTCAAAATCAAAGTAATAGGAGTCCAGGGTCATATATGGAGTCTAAAGGAAAAGGCAATGGGTTCAGAAGTACACTATGGGGAGGTAGCTAACCTCGCTTGGAGATGGGCATTCTAAAACTGGTTCGAGCAGTCTGTGAGGCAGGGCAAGTGCATGGAAAGGGATAGGAGGATGATTGGTGAAGCCATGTGCTATATACAATATGGTTTTATGTGCCAGTCAGAGAAAGGTAACTATCAAAAGCCATCTAAACTGCTGCAGGGTTTAGCACTCACCTCATTGGCTGATTCCTTTCTGGCCCCCCTCTTCTTCTGCATTAAAATCCGACTTCTTCCAGAAACTTACTCCATTCTCAGTTGTGAACCCTTTTACAGATTCAACTGCGTTCAAGTCTGGGAGATAAATGTTTCATCCCATTATTTGGAATTGATAATGAACTGAAAATGTTTTGGATGCTGTCTCAGCTCAGCTCTTTCATGTCAGACTGGGCACTTGGGTCAACTAACATCGTCAAGTTTTTTGTTACTTTTTAATCAGTTAAATACTTGTGGACTTTTCTTTGTAGGTGTGTGGGCATGTGGATGTCTGTGCATGAGAGTGTGTGTCCCCTTTGTTCAATATTAAAGGTATCTACATCATTAATGAGTGAACTGATAGCAATTGAATAGACTAAAACTTACCACACTGACTTATAATCAAAAGTAATAAAATTAACCAATATTGGGTTTATATATCTCAAGAATAAAGGTAGGCTGTTTTGAAAAAGTATATCACAGGTTCAAAACAAATCTCTCAGGAATGACTGTTCTATTATCTAGAAGTTCAAATTAATTTAGAAAAAATGAGTAATTGATTCTGATTATATCCAATTTTTTGATCTTCACTTTTTTAAGCTATCTAAAGAAGCATAGTTGGCTCTGATAGGTTGAGTTCTTCTGGAGGCAGAGATGCATAGATTATCAATCACTTCACTCAGAGGGATCATGAGCAAGCTGGAGCCTTACGTCTCCTCAACAGGATGCATTACTGACTTCTCTGAGTGGATATAATTGTAAAGTAGTGACCTTGGTACCTGAACCAATCAGCATTGTCATTTTCACCTATCCAAAGCACTTCAGTGTTGAAATAAGAATGGCTTCATGAAATAGAGTGGGTTATTGACCCCAGGTGGGTGGCTTCTCCTGTTTTCAGATAGATTGTTGGTTGGCCCTAGTTTCTTCCATATTCCAACGGGGAGTTTGAAGATGAATCCGAAAATACTCCAAGAGAATCAAAATCTGAGGATTATATTCATTGGTAAAGAAAAAATAGATTAAAAATCTATTAGATAAAAGCAAATTAATTTTTACCATTAGTAACAGAATGAGCCTTCCTCAAACATAGTAAAGTAGGGTAGGAGTGAGAAATCTATATTCTAATTTGAAGCATCTTCTTTCTATATACTCATTCATTTATTCAGTACATCATCATTAATCACATCTTGATTGCCAGGCACTTTACTTACTAACAGAAATGCGATGGTAAATAGGGATAATTCCTGCCCTAATAAAAAATAACAAAAATAAACCTCAAATTATTAAAATAATAATCTTAGTGGTACCCTTAAAGATACCACAGATTCTTTTTACTTTCAGAAGATGAATTTTGGCATAATTATAATACAAATATTTAAAACGAGCTTGGGGATCCCTGGGTGGCTCAGCGGTTTGGCACCTGCCTTTGGCCAGGGCGCGATCCTAGAGTCCCAGGATCGAGTCCCGCGTCGGGCTCCCGGCGAGGAGCCTTCTCCCTCTGCCTGTGTCTCTGCCTCTCAATCTCTCTCTCTCTCTCTTTCCTCTCTCTCTCTCTCTCTCTGTCTATCATAAATAAATAAATAAATCTTTTAAAAAATAAAACAAAGGAGCTGAAAAAAATTAGAAGATAGTTCTAAATCCTAACACTGTTAGTATTTGGGTGAGCATTATACTACATGTCTGTATCCATAGTTATATGTATCTTTATCAAGATACATTTAGAAATATGAAAGTATATAAACATATAGATGAGAATATTTTCAGAGTGTTTATAAATATGTAAGTATATATATAGATAGATAGATAGATATAGTGTGTGTGTGTATATAATTTGTATATAAAGTGATCCCTAGTACCATATATATTTTTTATATATCATTTACACTGGAGTGAGGCTTTCTTAATTTCTTTAATTTGCATATGGTTGACACAACTAATTCCGTTAGTTTCAAGTATACAACATAGTGATTCAACTTCTCTATATGTTATGCTGTGATGAATTGATAAATTCATGAATACATGAAGATAGATTTTGTTCTATTCTATACCTCAGTAGAACAGAGGTATTAGTATTCCCTCAATTACCAAGGAGATATAGTTCACCATACTCAATTTTAAAAAGTAAGAAAATAATGCAGGTTTGGGTTGCATTGATTCTTTTACTCACACACTCACTGAAAAGATAATAAACTGGGTTCCTTTAATATGTCAGTCAATACAATGAGTGAAATGATAAAAAATAAAAACAAGAATTAATGTAATAAGAACCCAACAACCAAACAAAAAATATACTGTATCAAAGTAAACTAAATGATAGTTCTTTGGGAAAAACCTATTGAAGTAGACAAGTATTACCTAGACTAAAAAGAAAAAGTGCAAAAAGTATAATAATAGGTAACAATAATATTAAAAAATACATATATCTAAATGTTATATAAAGGTATATGATAGGGAATAAAATACATAGTTTTATAAATTCAATGTACTAATGCATGAAAAAATCAGATAAAAGGGATAATTTCCTAAGGAAAATCTATTCTGTCAAAGTGTAATAAGAAACTTGAATATAACAAAATATTCAAAACAAAACTATAATCATAGGCAACTTTTTTTTTTTCTTAAATCAGGTACACAATCTAACTTATTTTTTTAGAGTAATTATAATCATGACATGAACACTAGGCAAAAGAATGTATATCACTGGAACATTTTAAACCATTGTTTTAAAAATGATTTTCAAAATCCTAACTGAAAGTTTTAAAAAATTCAAGAAAGGCTTTTTTAAGATTTATTTGAGAGACAGAGAAACAGAGAGAAAGAAAAAGAAAGAAAGAAAGAAAGAAAGAAAGAAAGAAAGAAAGAAAGAAAGAAAGAAGAAGAAAGAAAGAAAGAAAGAAAGAAAGAAAGAAAGAAAGAAAGAAAGAAAGAAAGAAAGAAAAAAGAAAAGAAAGAAAGAGTGGAAGCAGAGAGAGGGACAGAGGGAGAGAGAAAATCTCAAACAAAACCCCCAGCTGAGCAGGAGCCTGACCTGGGCTTGATCTTACAAACCTGAGATCATAACCCCAGCACCCCCAAAATTCAGTAAAGTTTTAAACAGTGATTCACTGTGAGCAAACTTAATTTTTTCCAGTACTCAAAGGCTATTTAAAGTTAGAAAATATTTTAATATAACTCACCATAATAAGAAATTATTGGAGAAAAATATGTAGCTATCTCAGGTGCAGTGAAGTCATACAAAATTGTAAGGTCTCTAAAAAACAGATAAAAGACATATTTAATAATATGATTTAGAACCTAGTAAAAACCAATGGGAAACATGATGCTTAATTAAAAGCTGGTAATATTCTCTTTAATATCAAGGAAGCATATCTTAACAGCTTTTATTCTACTCTGTCTTTAAGGTCTTTTTATGCATAGTAAGTTGATGAAAAATTGTTTTCATAAAAACTGGAAAGGATATTATAAGCTCTCATTGTTTACTTTCATTTAATTGTTCACGTAAAAAATATATGTAAATAATGAAAACTAAAATGAGAGGACAAAATTTTGTTGGATATAAAACCAATTTTAAATTACTCTTTTTAATATATCAACAGTAATTGTAAAATGTAATTAGAAAACCCACATTATGTTCAATAATAACAAATATAAGGTGCTCAGGAATAAATATAATAAGATAGTCAATAAATTATGAGAAAAGTATAAAATGCCATTGAAATACTTAGACAAGACTTAGCTAAATTGGTTGTAGGCCTCAGTGTACTATTATATGATTTTCCACAGATTAACCTGTAAAGTTATTACAAGCCTATTTAAAAAGATAAGTTTGTTTTTGTGTTACTTTAGACATTGAGAGCAACTCTTGATATTCATCTCATAGAAAAAAAGGCCAGGATAATATTAAAAGAACACTCTAAATCCTTTTTGCATGATATAAGAAATTATACTTTTAAAACAAGAATATTTAAATTGTTTGATACTGGATCAGAACTATGCAATTGGAAACCAATAGAAAGCATAGAAAAAGATATATGTAAAGAACTTACACAACATAGCAATCATTACAAAATTATTATATAAAGTATTTAACAAGTAACGCTGAATCAATTGTTTAAATTTATTTAAATTAAATTCTTTCCTTGCATTCCATACAAGTAAATACCAATTCTATATGATTTCAGAAACTAAAAGCAAAGAGCAAAATTGATGAATGGATAAAAAAGATGTGGTGTGTGTGTGTGTATCTATACATTAATATTATTCAGTCATAAAAAAAGAATGACATCTTGCCATTTGCATTAAGGTAGGTAGAGCTAGAGTACACTATGCTATGTGAAAAAAGTCAGAGAAAGACAAATACCATATGATTTTGCTCATATGTAGAGTTTAAGAAACAAAAGTTTACAATTTTTAAATGGAAGAGTATTTGGTTCTGATATTACTGGAGTAGTTTATACTGGACTAACTCTCTCGTAGGTAACATTTATAAGCTCTGGAATTTTTTTTCATTATCATCTTACCTTTATATTAAAGCCTCAGCATTTGTTACAAACACACAAAACACCATTAAACTGTTCTTGTAATACCACTTGAAAAGACAGCAGAGCTAGGGTACATTTAGACAAGCTCCTGGGCCCTATTTTAAGGTAAGGTATTTCACTGCCTATACTTATGGTAGCCTGGGAAGAGGATTCCACATAAACCCTAATGCAGAGACGTGGCTCAAAAACAGTCGCTGCTTCCCCTAGAAATAGTGAGAATTGTCTTTGAGTCTTTTGGCTCAAAACACTGCCTGCCCCGTACTACCCAGGGAAGCAAATCATGAGCTGGTGGATCTGTGGGCACAGACATTTTCCCTTAATCTTTGGAACAAATTACTCACCTTAAAAAGCAAAGAACATATCAGCTTGGCACCATCTGGTCACTAAAAGAACTGTGTTCCTGGAGGCAAGTAGGGGCTCTAATAAATCCTACAAAGCAATGCCCTCTAACATTCAAACACCTGTGATTGTTTCTTCCCAAAGAGCCAAGGAGGGTTCAAATCAGAGGACATTCAGGACCCTTTGGCTTGATGGTAGAAACCAGACCCCTCTTTGCAAACAGGTCCAGGATCACCGATCCCCATGTGAATACAGTTCTGAGTCAAAAGCCTCTGTGTCAGAATTATTTCAATCCATGTCATGCTGTTTTTCTTCTCGGCCCCACATGCCTCCTACTTCTGTGGTTACTTCTTTGGAAAGGTGAACCCTGAACAAAATTTGTAAGCTCTCCAAGGCTTAATTTCTGGACACATAAAATGAGGGCAGTGGTCGGAGAGTTGCTGTAAAGCAATGAGCTTGGTATACTGAACACACTACGTGTGCAGAAAGTGTAGCTGAGGGCTTCTATAGGACAGAAATGGAGGACCAGCAGCTCTATGAGAGAAGGAGCAAGAAACAAATATGTAACACTATCATACATGTTGACAGGACAACACACAGAAGATATCCAAATGCCATCTCAAAGACCAACTCAGGTCCTAGAGAAAGAGAACATTCGACGCTAGCCTCCAGGAAAGATGAGCAGATTCATCAAAGATCATGCATGATTTGGAGGCATGAAAATAAAATGTCTTTCCAAGCTAACATCCAGAGAGACACAAAGGCCATGTCATCTTGTGTCCAGAGTCCTCTGTGAACCCGACACAAGATCAGCACCCAATCCGCAGGTCCTACAGTTCCCTTAATAATCTATTCCTGCATCAAATAAAGAAAAATTGACAAAAACTTTTAGATCTTTAGGGTGAAATTTAGTCTTAAATTTAGGATTTCATCATTTCTTTAAGCAAGCAAAGCTACTAAAATGCAGTAGCTGAAGAGGACACACCTGCTTCATTACAAATGCTGTCACATATCTTGTGAGGAAAAAAAAGAAAAACAAAACTAAGATGTCTTTCTCTCCAGGAATCCTGCCTGCGCCTTAGCTTGGAGTTCTTCTAGCTTCTTCTTATAGCGGCTCATGAAGGAATCATCGGTTCAATCCCTGCATTCTTCAAATGTTCCATGATCTTTTCCAGCCTGAGTACTGATCGGGTTCCCTCAGTCTTTCTTGTGCTCAGGTACAGAGTGGACTCCTGGAAATCCAGGAGCTTACAGGTGTCCACAGAGCAGATATTCCTGATACCACCAGTTCTATCCAAATGAGGAAAAAACACCAGTCCTGACAACTTCTCCAGGTCCTGAAGGCTCGCTTGGAATTCACTTAACCGAGGTTGGAGGCCAACGGCTTCACTGGGCACCACGAAGGCCCCTCGTGCCAGGGGTTCAGCAGAGTCGGGCTTCTGTGAGCAGGATCACTTTATAAAGGTGTGAGGGGACTGCCACATTGTCCTCACCAATCCCCTCGTAACTAATGGTTTTCTCTCCATCATTTCCAGTCTGAGGAAAGGTCAATGGTCCAAGTACTATCCAGACATCTTCAAACCTCTCTGTCAGTTCTCGACGGTACATTTCTATTCTGTTCCAATACCCAGCATTATTATCAAAATTCTGAGGCACAATATTAGAAAAGCAAAAAGTTTCAGCCATGGCTTTAGATGAAAATTTGTCATTTCCTGCTGGAGCCATGTGTCCTCCTGACCACCCACTCCCAAGATAGTCTTCATTGAAGGCACTGAAGGTTGGCAGGATGTTGGGATCAGGCTTGAATTTACAATGTGTTCTGTTGGCATCACCCATTATCTTGCTCTTGGATGTATGTTGGAGAACCCATCTGGCCACCCGCTTTGACTGATCATAAGGCAAGGCAGGATTAGTGTAAAGCCTAGATTCTGTTCCAGTTAAAGGGACTCCAGATTGTTCTAAGAGAGACTTCTCTGCAGAACCGTGGGGCTCCCTCACTGCCAGCGCCACCTCCACGCCCTGCCTCTGGAGCAACTGCCAGGCCCTGAACTCGCCACCCGCGGCACCCACCGCAGCTCCGGCCACCAAGATGCCCAGAGAGCGCCCGCAGCCTCGGAGGCGGGGAGCAAAAGCTTGAGCAGCAACCTTCTCCCAAGCACCTGCCTTTTGCAGTCCGGAATTTTTTTTAAACAACTATTGAAAGCGCCTGAAAGTGACTTATATTGACTGAGTTTGGAAATAATGCAAGGTTTTTTTTTTTTTTTTAAGATTTATTTATTTTAGAGAAAGAGAGAGCATGCATAAGCAAGTAGGGAGAGGAACAGAGGGAAGGAAACTTCAAGCAGACTCCCTGTTGAGTGCTGAGTCCCACATGGGGCTTGATCTTAGGACCCCTGAGATCCTGACCTGAGCTGAAACTAAGACTCAGAGGCTCAACCCGACTGAGCTATCCAGGTACTCCAAAATAATGCAACTCTTAAAGAAGGACACCACACAGGATGAAACACCTGTTTATTCAGTTTTCCACTGTGCGAAAAGCTCCAGTAACACTGAGAGGTTATAATTAAAGAAGAAAACCACAATTACATAGGGTTAGAAGTTATAGGATGGAATTTGGGATTACAAGAGTGGCTGGACATTAAAGGGAGGTCTAAATAAAGAAGATACTCCAAGAAGTGCATATGCTTCATTAAATCCTTGGCTGACCCTTAGATAGTGCATGAGCTAGTGAAATGTCAAGGAGCCAACAGGAAACAGCTAGAATACTGAAAGAGCTGAGTAGGATTTTGAGCTTCTACTTAGCACAAGGGACACAGAATTAGAGTTTTGGTTATACAAAATTGTAAAGTTTCCTAAGTAACTTAGACTTCCATTGAAACTTCAGGACAATGCCTTAGTAGAAGTGATTATAAACTAGGATTAAGAAATATGCCCTGCATCAAAAGACAAAACAAAAATAAACCTATCCCCCCAAAAAATATAAAACCAAGTTTCTATACTTTTAAAACATTCCCTCAGTAATGTACCTGACTGCTAGGAAAAAAAACAAAAAACAAAAACACTTCAGTCTTTGGGAGAGTATAATCCAGAATTTCTAAATGTATCAATCATAATGTCCCATATCCAATAAAAATTAATGGCCATGAAAACAAAACAACACAATTAGCAATAGTCAGGGAAAACGTTGATTGATAGATGCAGAACCAGAAATAGAAAGACATACACAACTGTAGTCTACTAAAATAAAAAAAGAGAAAATATAAAAAACTTCTAATGAGAAAGAGTGTGTGTGAGAGAGAGAGAGATTTGAATTAGTAATTTAAAACTTGGCAGTAGAAAAGCTTAGACCTACATGTCTTCACTAACTAATTCTACAAAATATGTAAGAATAATTAATCCCAATCCAATCCTTCTCAAATATATCCAAACAATAGTAAGGGAGGGATTACTTCCCAACTCATTCCATGAAGCCAGTGTTACCTTGATTCTGTAATCAAAGATATCACAAGAAAACTTCAGATCCATATCTCTTAAGAATATAGATCCAGGGGGGATCCCTGGGTGGCGCAGCGGTTTGGCGCCTGCCTTTGGCCCAGGGCGCGATCCTGGAGACCCGGGATCGGGTCCCACATCGGGCTCCCGGTGCATGGAGCCTGCTTCTCCCTCTGCCTTTGTTTCTGGCTCTCTCTATCTCTCAGTCTTTCATGAATAAATAAATAAATAAAATCTTTAAAAAAAAAAAAAAAAAAAAAAAAAGAATATAGATCCAGGGATCCCTGGGTGGCTCAGCGGTTTAGCGTCTGCCTTTGGCCCAGGGCGTGATCCTGGAGTCCTGGGATCGAGTCCCACATCGGGCTCCCAGCATGGGCCTGCTTCTCCCTCCTCCTGTGTCTCTGCCTCTCTCTCTCTCTGTCTATCATAAATGAATAAATCTTAAAAAAAAAAGAATATAGATCCAAAAATCCTCAACAAAATATTAACAAAATTACCGACATGTAAAAAGGAATCCAAAGAATTTATTCCAAGAATACAAGGTATGAAATATGAAATGAATACCTGAAATTTTCCCTTCTAGGTATTCACAAAGCACATGAATGGATATTGTGTATACAAAGTTGGGCTATAACACTATGAAGTTTTCTAGAATTTAATACTCCCTTAAAATCCCAGAAATCATAGAATGAAAGATCATTTAACTGGAGTAACCATTATTTATGTGTGATTTCAAAATGCATATTTTTATTTTCCTGTATGTTCTGTGGTTATTACATAATCCTGCTAGTTGAAATAAGAGTAAATTACTGGATTTGTAGTATTTAAAAATATATTACCTCAGAGGAAACAGTTACCTTTCTTCAGGTATCTTGCATGTTGCTTTTAAGAGATCATAATACAAAAAATGGTATACAGTATTCACATGTCCCAAAATTCGTTCTTTCAGATTCAGAGTGACAACAGTAAGCAGATATATTACTAAGAAAATTGTTCCTCTGAGAAAGATATTGTGTGAACCTACTCCAGTAAGATGAAAATTACTGTACTTTCAATTCTTTTCTATATAATATTTGGAAACCACCCAATTTAGGAAATAGAATTTTAGGAACCAGGATGTTAATAATAGAAGCATCAAAACGTCTTTTCACTTAACAGATTGGAAACATTTCAATCCGCTAAAATCTTTAGGTGTCAAAAATTAAATCAAAATATGAAAGAAGGTATGTGCTTTATAATTGAGTGATAGTGTAAAACCTATCCCACAAAGCTCTCTACTTTAAAATTGACCTAAAAGGGACCCAGGTTTCCAATATTGAGGTTTGAAGTACAGATTTAATTTTTGAATTGTGAAGAATTTTTAGTCTTTAAAGCTGAAATTTTTGAAGAAGTGTATCCTTGTGAAATTCTGCTGTTTGCCACAAAAACAAATGTTTTGTTTTCAGAAATGTATATCCCAAATTTTCAGCTCAATTCAATTTTTGTGATGAGTAATAATCCGGAGAGTTTTTTTAGTTAATTCTTGAAGGATGCAGCTTATTTCATGGCATTGTTTTTCAATAACAAGTATCCATCGCTTATCCCTAATGAAATATTTCGTACTTCTCAGTCAGACTATGAAATCTCATAACTGAATTTTATACCATATATCAACAGGATAAATCTTCCAACAGCTTATTTTTTCACCTTCTGTTTCTACACGTCTGTTTCTAAAATTATGCTCCACTAAGTATTGCAAAAACTAAGTATGAACATGTCATGAGGGGCTTCCTTGTGGAAGATATTTAGATATAACCTCAAGATTATGCTCAAATGGTCTATATGAAGGCTGTGAATAAATTTATATTTAATTTTTCTTTTGTCCTTTTGTATACCTTAACAACTCTCCACACTGCAGCTATACCATTTTGTCTAACAGACAAACCCAATTTTATCACTTTGCTGCTGAGAAGCTTGCATATTTCCCCACTGAGCCATTGACTCCTTATCAGGGTGTGCTGGGATCCTCAAGATCTTTTTCTTCTTTTTATTCTCTTCCTCTAGAGCTAAGCTCTGGCATGATGAACTATTTACCCTTTCTTAAAACTATGTATAACTATTCTATTCCAGGATTTTCTGCAATTGATAAATACTTCTCGGAATAACTTTCATTCTTCACTTGATCTACTTCCTATTTGTCACTCCATTAAAAAAGTCTCCTCTTACCCCTTCATTTAGCTTGGCATCTCTTAAATAGCACTCATTCTTGGTCATATTTTTATTGGGTGTCTGCTATATGCAACATACTGTCCTAAGTGTTGGGGTCTCAGGAGTGAACAAGACAACACCCTGCCCTTATGATTCTTACATTCTGGAATAAAGTCATGAATATACCCTTAACATGATACTTATCCCCATCATATTTTAATTGCCTTGATTCTAAATGCCCACATTATAAGCTCTCTCCAGTAGACAACAAGCTTCTTGAAAATACAGGCTGTATCTCATTCATCATTTTTTCTTATAGCATTAATCTCAGTGACTAGCACATAGGGAAACTCATAAATGTCATGAATGAATCAATGAATATCTCAATGCTTCCCCATCCACACAATGAGATAAGTCTTATGCAAAGTTAGAAATACAAGTGTCTAGTGATAAGAAGGATAGGGCATTTTGAAGCAGCTAATCTTATCAGTGTAGAACTCTATTTGTCAGGAAGTTATCCTGAAATTAAAGCTACTATACCTCAAAACTGTCTTGGTATATATTAATACTGGTAGTAGTAAAAATTAACAATATAGCTAAAAATCATTAGACATTTGTCATAGGTAAGCAATAATTTTTTAAAAAGATTTATCCACTTATTTTAGAGAGGAGGAACACACAAGCAGGAGTGGGGCCTGGGGAGAGGGAGACAGACTCCCTGATGAGTGTGGAGGCAGCAGCAGAGCTTGATATCATGATCCTGAGATCATGACCTGAGCTGAAATCAAGAGTCGGAGGCTTAACCGACTGAGCCACCCAGGTGCCCCAGGTAAGTGACAAATGTTTAATGTGCACAATTCACTTGATTCCTGTGAGAACCCTAAGAGGTAGACAATGATCTCCATTCTTTTTATGTAGATAGTAAAACTAGGATCAATAGAAGTCAAGTGGCTTGCCTAAGTTATACATTACGTAAGTGTTGGAGCTGCCCAACAAATCTGACAGGCATTGCAGCCCTCATAACTAATTTGATCAGATATTGGAGGTGGAGACTCAATGGTGAATGATAAAATACTTTGCTACTTGTTAGCTGGGTGAATGAGCCGACTTCATGCTTTAATTTCTCTAGCTTCACATGGCTAAGGCATGGAAATTAAACCATAACAACCAACTGAAAACACTTAGCACAGGACTTCCCAAAAGGGAAAATCCTCTATGAATTGCAATATTGTGCATTATTAAACATATGAGTAACAATTTCCACCACAAAGTATCAGCTATATTCCTCCTAGCATGAGTCATCTGAATGTAATTGTTTTAATATCTACTAAACTCTTCATAGTGAACTTCTTGAAAGAAACAATCTTGTTTAGTCACTGTTTACTGCTTCTACCATCTTCCACCAGCTTCTCACAGTGTCTTTTGCAAAGTAGCTATAATTAAGTGCTTCTTGGAATGGAGAAGTAAAATAAGTATAGATACTTATTCAAACTAAGAATTCATCTAAGTCTACTATCAACATACCTTAATTATTTACATAAATCCTGGAAAGAAGGGAAGTAGTAAAACTTACAGGAAATAACTACCATTGCTAAATGACCATTATTTGTGCTCACGTTCCAATGCCAGTAAATTGGCAATGTATTCCGAAACAAATTATATCAAAGCATGCCATGAAATATATCAAATGTAACATGACTAAAAGGCTGCATCTTCTGAGTAGCTGCCTTTGGGAGTAGGTTAGTTGATAGTGTTATCTATTGCACTTCTGGAGACAATCATGTCACTGTCCAAAGGGTTATTTATTTTTATCCTTATCATAACCAGGGGATGTTATTTCCAATAAAATAGGTATAGTGACTTTCTAATTTTCATATTTTGTCAGAAAGTAGAACATATATACATTAAAGGCTCAGAGTAGAGAGAACTAAAAGTAACCCCTGAGTTAACAAAGTGAGCAGCCAGCATTTTAGAGATAATTATGGAGGCAAACAATGTCCATTGCAAGAATAGCTATTTATGTAAAGAATTTTTTAAATATTTTATCTATTTATTTGAGAGAGAAAGAGAGCACAAGTAGGAGAGAGGTGCAGAGGGAGAGAGAGAAGCAGACTCCCCATTGAGCAGGGAGCCCCCAACATGGGGTTCAATCCCTGGACCAGGAGATCATGATCTGAGCCAAATGCAGATGCTTAACCAACTGAGCTACCCAGGCGCCCCTAGGTAAAGAATTTTTTAAACAATTTAATACAGAGTGTGAAGTCTCCAATTTTAGAAAGGTTCTATCTAAAAGCAAAATGTCAGGAGATAAGATTACCTTTAGAGAAATTAAATCAGAGTCTCTTCAGATTCTGTACATTCCATTTCCTGCTTTTATTACCTAGGGACTCTTGCCTCCTCCCAAATTCTCTGAAGGAATTTTAAAACCAATACTTCTATTCATGTTTAGATTTCTCATTGTAGTTCATGATCTATGACCAAATTTTTCATCTAGATTCAAGCAATCTTTCCCCAAAATCCTATAGATAGATATATGAGACAGACAAACCCAACTCCATCACTGCCGATATTCTAATGTACAGAAAACAGAGTTACTGTACTTTGCAAGAAAGATACAGGCAGTATTAATATTACAAAGAAGGAAGTAGATAGTAAAGGAAATGCAAATAAAGTAAGTGCCAAGAATTTGGTACAAGTGATTGAGCAGAATAGCTTGTTCAAATGTGTGAGAATGAGAGCTACATACAGCAGATAAAGATTTAAATATTTGCTGTTGAGGAAAGAAGTGGAGTTATAAATAGACTGTGTGAGAGAGGATTCAGCCTAATGGAGAGAAACACTATGTTGGTGGTTATAGTTACCAGAATAGTATTAAATAGACAGAACTCATTATGATGATATGAGTCACTCAAGGTGATTTCAAGAATATTAGTAATAATGCTGGATAACACATTCTAGTAAATAGAGAAGAAACTAGTAGGAAACAGTTGGGGATTTCTGGTAAATCAGTCAGAGTGAGGTAGTATGGATTTTCTAGGTCTTCTGACAATGATATGCAGATAAATACTATATGCACTATAATGACAAAGTTGAATATAGATCTGAATTCAAGAACAGAAAATGAACACCCTAGAAACCAAAATAACAAAACAAAACAGAACAACTCCCCTCTCTCCAAAAAAAAAAAAAAAAAAAAAAAAAAAACAGACCAAAATTGAATTTGATACAGGAACTGGAGCTGAAACCAAACACTTCATGGTGCATTGGAACAATATATTGGGCTTAGGAGAATTTTGAAGCTCCAGTAAAAATTGAGATGAGGACTATGTCTTTGAGAGACAAACTGGAAATTTACTATATGCTTAATAGCAAGAGGCACAAGGGTCGGTTGCCAACCAAAAAACAAGGACTAGAAAACCTCTACTGATCAGTTTAAGGAAGCTCTAGAATGTGCATCTGGAACAATGGATAGAAATCAGAAACCTAAGCTTGTATCTTCCAGCAGTATAATCTTCAGATTCATAATTCATACTAATTATGAAGCAAAAGAGAAAATCCTGAAACTCTTCCTGAATCAGAAATATCTATGAAGTCCCAGGAGAAACAAACAAAATATCTCTTGGTAGGAAAATGGTGATAAAATAAATCAGTAAATGAATGAAGTTTAAGTTTTAAAGTAAATCAAGAAAACTCTGGTCTCAGATAAATAATGGAGAATGGTATTAAAGATGAAAGACTCATTGGAGTATAGAATTCGGTTATCTCTGGCAAGGGGGTCCCTCAATGAATACAACTTTTGATGATCACAATAAAATAACTTTTTAAAAAAATAAAAAGATGTGAATAGCTGTGGCAGACAGGTAATAGGAGCAACAAACATGATCTTATATGCACTAAGAACAAAATAGGGACTCCTGGGTGGCTCAGCAGTTGAGTGTCTGCCTCGGGCCCAGGGCGTGATCCTGGAGACCCGGGATCGAGTCCCACGTCAGGCTCCCTGCATGGAGCCTGCTTCTCCCTCTGCCTGTGTCTCTGCCTCTCTCTCTTTCTGTGTCTCTCATGAATGAATAGATAAATAAAATCTTTTTTTAAAAAAGAACAAAATAGGTAAAATTATTTGAAAGGAAATTTCCAAAAAACATTTGAAAATATTCAAACAGTAGAAAAAGAATAACAGACTGTAAAGAAAAAAAAAAGGTATATATGAAAATGGAAACAAATGAGTAGATTTGATTGCACAAACACATAGAAGTTTCTGAAATGAAAAGAGTAGACAGACCTAAATTTAACAGCTCAAAGATCTGGTTGAGGAGAGAGGATTAGTGAACTGCCAAATACTTCTCAACAACACCAACATAGGAAAAGCACGAATTCTAAAAAAAGAGAATAAACATACAGAGATCAATATTAAATGGAGAAGTTATGAAGAAACATAAAATGTCAAGAATGACAAAATAAAACACATTTAGACTTAGATACTGGATAGAGAAATGATAAAAACTTAAAGCAAAATATGAATTTTTTTTTTAATATAGAGCCAAAGACAGAGCAAGAGAGAGAGAGGAGGAAGGGGCAGAGGGATAGGGAGAGACAGTCCTTAAGCTGACTGCTTGCTGAGTGCAGAGCCTGATTCTGGGCTTGATCCCAGAACCCCAAAACCATGACCATGACCTGAGCCCAAATCAAAAGTCTGACACTTAACAGACTGAGCCATCCAGGTGCCCCCAAAGTCTGAAATTCTTAATAAGACCCATTATTTACAAAAGAATAATAACCAGACTGATAGCAGACTTCTTATTAGCAACGATATCAGAGGTAATTGTATAATATCTTTCAAATACAGCAGAGAAATAAACTTAAAACTAAGCTTATAAACCCAATAGCAGAATCATTCAATGGTGAGAGTAAAATAAATACACTCTCAAACATGCAAAGACTGTGAAAGTTTGCTGCTTCATGACACAAGATGCATTTCAGCCAAAATGAAATTAAATTCCAAATGTAGGAGTAGGGTGAGTTGCAACAAAAAAAATGGGGATCAAACTGAATGGCAAATATATTAGCAAATCCAAAGACATATTTATGGAAATATATGGCTCTGAGACTGACAGAGAAATTAGAAACAAGGTCAAAATATAATAGTCGAAAGAAAAAAAAAAAGGTGGGGGAAGAAAGGGTGTGTTTAGTGCTAAGGTCTTCTAAGATATCGATAACATTTAAATAAAAAAGAAAAGTGAGTAAAAGGAGAAACCAGTCTTGGGGAATGTACAAAAGTATAGATATTATTGGAATGTGTCAACATGCTTGAAAGGAATCTAGGAAGTAGAATCAGGTAAAGACCATTCCCTAGGAGGTTTCTGAATACTGTGCCCTATTATGAGAAGGTTTATGGTATTTAAATTAGAATAATCAGAGCTTGAGTAATATCTCCAATCAACCTGTGTACAATGGTTTTCTCTTAGTAAGACAGGGCTCATGCACTTATTTGAGTGTAGCACTTGGCTTATGATAGAAATATGAGAAGAACAGGTAAGAATAGGCTCTGGAAAGTGGAAATGCTTGGTTATTTTGTAAACATAATAACTAGTTATTTCTTGTAAGCCACAGACACACCCTTACTTCACTTAACAAAAAAATGCACTTTTAAATTGATGACTTAGAACTTGCATAAAACAGAAAGCAAACTTATTATGGTAAATGCCTATAATTAGTCCACAAAGACAACATTCGCTGTCTAAAATAGGCCTGAATACAGAAGCCCACATATTTTCCCGAGGCAAAATTCCCCATTTTCACAATGAATTTTAACTTGAAAGAAAATAGTTCCTTTTGTGTGCAATTGCTTTTTCCTTTGTGGCAAATCCCTTCACCAGGTCTGATTGTGAGAAATGATACATGAAACACTTGGAACTACAACATCTTGAAAATAAGCATTCTTTATTGGGATTTTAAAAAATGGGAAGGTAACACTTTGCCAGTGTTGAGAGTTCTGATTATAATCAACACGAACAATAGATATTTAAGACACGGACCTAGGATTTTCATATACAAAAGGCTGCATTAAATAAAATGTATGCCTGGATTACAACTTCTCTAAACAGTGGGAAACGCTTTCAAGGTATAAGTTAATACAACACACTGTACAATGTGGTGACCCTTTACCATGCTCTGGTTGAACAATGCCTGACTAACACAGCAGCCTTCCTTAGTTGGTCTGTCTGTCTTTCTCTCTTTCAAATGAAAGGCATCAGAAGCCAAAATCAGGCAATTATCCTTTACCCCACGAATTTCTTCTTCTTCTCTTATTTTGAATTCATTACTAAATCCTTAGACTCTTTATAATTCCATTCATTCAGATTCCTCTCATGGACTGATGGAAATTCTGTTTTTCCTGATTTAAATTTTCCCCAAACTTCATTAATTCAAGATATAGGTATTGTGGACTGTCTTAGCCAGTTCAAACTACTGTAACAAAATACCATAAACTAAGTGGCTTATACAATTCATTTCTTAAGATTTGGAGGCTAGAAATCTGAGATCAGGGAGCCGGCATGTTCAAGTTCTGGTGAGAGCCCTCTTGCAGGTTTTAGACTGCCAACTTCTTCTGAGAGCAGAGGAAGCAAGCAACCTCTCTCCTGACTCTTAAAGGGCGCTAATCCCATTCATAGTGGCTTCACCTTTATGACCTCATCTATTCCTGATTACCCCCTCCAACGGCTCTGCATCCTAATACCATAATACTGGGGGGTGGAGTTTCAACATATGACTTTTGGAGGGACACAGACATTCAGTCCATAATAGGGACACTTATTATGTACCTGTCATTGTTCTAGGTATAGAGGATACAGTTTTGAACAGAATAGACAAAAATCCTTGCCTTCATAGAGCTATGTCATGGGGCAAACACACAGTAAACAAGAAATGTTACTAAATATGTATAGTTTGGACAGTTAAAAGTGCTAAGAAGGAAAAGAAAGTATGGAAGGGGAATGAGAAACTATGGTGTGCAATTTTTAGTAGGGGAGAGGGAGATGGCTCTTTACTGGGAGTTTGATATTTGACTAAATATGTGACCAAGTTCCATGATGAGCTATAAAATCTGGAGGGAAAGAGCTCTGGGAACAGAGAAAAGTAGGTTCCAATGCTCTCCATCTTGTAGCTATTATG